>NC_039358.1:129089161-129773910 GCF_003573695.1 Papaver somniferum | reverse complement strand
GATGAAACCAATTTCATCTAGTTGTAAACTGTAATATATTTGTTTTTTTTTTGCCAAAATATGCAGGATGAAAACTAGTTTCATATAGTTTATTAATTGATATACCATTTTCGTCAGAATACTCAACTAGAAACCAATTTCATCTAGTTGTAAACTTTCATATAGCTGTATTTTCTCCAAATATGCAGGATGAAACCAGTTTCATATAACTTACATATTGATATACCTTAATTTCGTAAGAATACTCAGAATGAAACCAATTTCATCTAGTTGTAAACTGTAATATAATTTTATTTTCGTTAAAATATGCAGGAGGAAACTAGTTTCATCTAGTTATAGACTATGATATAATTTTATTTTCATCGGAATATGCTGGATGAAATCAATTTCATCTCGTTTTGAAGCGTGGTATACCTGGATTATCATTACTAGATTACTAACTGATGGTAGTATTACAAAAGGTAGCAATATCGCTAAGGAACAGAGTCCACCTCTCCATCTCCTTCGATACAGGTACTTACTTTTCCTGTACTTTTAAACTTCTCATTATTTTTTTTGCTTTAGTGGCGTATTTACTATCATCCAAATTTTTTGTATCTCCTTTAAGATTGCTAAGGAAGTCAGTCGCTTGTTGAGGTCCTTATGTTAGTTATACCTTCTACTGACTTCGCCTGCATTTTTAAACTTGGGATTCCTTGTTTTTCCTTTAGTGCCATACTGTCTTAGTAATGAATTTTATCTAAAGTGTTTATATCTCCTTTAAGATTGCTAAGGAAGTTAATCGCTTGTTTTCGAAATGATAATGCGTCCAATTTGAGTTGATTATGTCGGTTGTTCCTTCTAATACTTATTTTTAGTTATTAGCTTGTGCTTGTCAAATGGGAATTATCTTGGATTATTTGGTCAGTGATCAAGGTACCAGAACAGATTTATTCTGAAAGACTCATACTGATTATCCTGACTAATGCTTGTTTTTTGTTCACTTTCTTGTAGTGCTGAACTCCTCAAGGTACTACAGATACCAGCGAGTGGAGTAACCAATGCTCCCTTTGTCTCAGCACATCCTTATAGATCAACTAGTCGTACTTCCTTTGATGATTGCCTTGACACATTAGGTTCTGCTGAAGCGCAACTTGCACAGTTGCATCAAGAACGGTTAGGTCAGTACTCATACCCGAGTCTAAGAACTGCTAATTGAGTGTACTGTTGTTGCTAATTGACTCAGGTAAACAAGAAATTGAATGTGATTGTTTGCAGCAGCTTGGTGTTGTGAAGCTGTGCTAGGCTGAGTTTCAAGATATAAATGAAAGAGGTTTTGTGTTGTAGAAATGATGGTTTAATGTGAATTGAATTTGCAGGAAGCTGTAGAAGCATAAAGGCTACAACAAGAAGAGAATGGCACACAACATATTCGAGTAAAGGCCTGAATGAGTCTCTTAGCCACTTCAAGCTCCAGTCGAGTCTGTTTGCCGAAGGTTGTGATCAGGTTCAGTTGAGAAGATAGGAGACGATAAAAGTGGTCTGTTGAGGTCAAGTTCTTGAGCTGATTTTCAACTGTAAAAAGTGTTGCTGCAACTGTTCGTGTTGATAGCAGCAAAGTGTTATTTACAAGAGACCAAGTTCAGTTTGAAAGACAAGCTAGAAGACTAGATTTTGGTCAAGTTTTTATGTAAACAGTCAGGCAAAGGAACCGACGCTTTTCCATGGTTCGATGGTCGTGTTTGGCAGTTAAGAAGCACGCACAACTGGTGGTACGAACACGTGGAGTTTTGGTTGTTGTTAGACTAAGAAGGGGTATTTTAGGTGATTGATATTTTTTTGTTTTTATTTTCCTGGGTCAAATATCCTTTTTGGCTAAATGAACAATATTTTTCTGTTTAATGTCCATATAAACAGTATCTAAACCTAGCAGTCCATTTCACCCAGGAAATGTTTGTTTTGGTCTTTTTGACCAATTTTGTGTTTATAATTTGGGCTACACATATACGCTATCTTAATGGTGGGTTTCCAGAAGAAAGAGGAACCGAATATGGGTTCCTCAAAAATCTCCACCTAAATTTACCTTCACAATTTTAAAAACATCCTTAACTTACCGGTGCAGATGTCCAATAAATTTTCAGACATATACCCATACCCAATCCAATATTGAATGGATTCTCAACAATTTATTCATGTCCAATCCACCGAGCAATTGGGTGTCCACCTGCACCGGTAAGTTAAGGATGAATAAAATTGTGAAGGTAAGTTTAGGTGGAGATTTCTGAGGAACCCATATTCGGTTGGGTGTCCACTTGTCAAATTGTGGACGGATTGGCGGGTTGGACCGATGCCCACCCCGATTCTGACTTGCCTTTAAGCTTACACGATACACCAAGACCAAACCTCAAATAGCCAAGCCCAAGTAAAATTGCAGGCGTGACCCAATCCACCTTAAAAGCTCGGATCGGAGTTATTAGAGGGAATTGCGCGAGGCATATTTTCTTTTTAAATTTTTTAATGCAATTTTTGGTCTAGGTTGGGCGGTCATTTTGAAATCTTAAAAGTTCAAATTTCAAAAGCAATTGAAGTTGTGTTTTGTATTTCCGTACGAAAATGAAATCCACCCTTTATTAAAAGAAGGAAATTGAAATCCAACGGTCACATCGCGCGTTATTAGCCAATCGCTGCACATATAATCTCTACATAAGTATCCCCGTCTGAAAATTTACTTTTCAGAAATCAAAAATGACGAACAGTGAGATGCGCAAGGCTGAAGAGGTTTATGGTCTATTCTTCCTAGAAAAACCTTCAACTAAAGAAAATCATTCCCTCGCCATCTATGTTCCAAAGTTAAGTGATGAAGATAATAACAGATTGAAGAAGAGATTGGATGATCTTAATAATGAAGAAAATTCTTTCTCAGAAAACTTTATAAGGAAACCTCTTACATTCGTTTCAGATAGCGTATTCAAAACACCATTGGAGATGCTAGCCGAGGTTAAAGATGAAGCTATTGAGGTTTCAAATCTCCTCAAGAATACTCAACAGGAATTCATGCAGAATCTGAAGGAAACAAAGCAGGAGTTGGTGCAGAATGTGAAAATTGTGGTCGGTGGAATAACGGTAGTATGTGGAACAGCCGCAATCAAAAATTGTGGTTGGTTTAACAAAGATTAGGCTATGATTTGGATGATTGTGGGTTGGGAATTGAGTTTCAAATGATTTTAGGTTGTGAATTTGAGTGATAGTTGATATATTCTAGGGTTTGGGAATACTGATGTAAGTTACCGGTAAGAACATGGTTAATGAAATCGTTTCAATTTTCAAATTGTATCTTCAGAAAAGCATCTCTTCTGTTTTTCCATAAAATCTTTTAATATTCATGTGATTTTGTGATTCATTCGCTATACTCAATTACAATTATACTCCACGAAAGCCTGGTAATCCAAAATTGAGAAACAGATCAAATTAGAAATCCCACGTAACTTAATTATTAAGGAATTAGTTGGCCGACTCGATGACAAATATACAATTTGTCAGTCACAAAACAAATGTAAAAGAAATTGAAATTGTTAAAAATCTTCATTAGATCGATCGTATTATAAGTGTAATTGGAGCAAAATAAAAAAAAAACAGACAAGATGAAGAACAGAAGTAACCTAAATAAAGCTCTTCTAATACTCATTTTTGTCATGCTCACTGATTCGCTGCTATGAATCAGATCCATTTGAGGAGATTGTTACATTTCATATATCGATTAGCATCAGCATCAAGGTATGGTGAAGATACATTGTCCTAAATCATTTCTTATAATATTCGGTTTTTCTTCTCAGATCTCTTTTTCTCTACTTTTATTTCTATAAGTTGTTTCATTATGCAGAGAGATGCCTTGCTGTAATAGTGATTTGCTGCGATAGTTTGAATTTATCGAAGTATATTCATTTGATATTAAGATTCAATTTGGTGTTTTATGTAGAATGTGTAAGTGCACATGATGTGTTCGATAATTTGTTGGAAAGAAAAATATTTAGCTGGTTTTAATCGAGTAATTTATTGAAGTAACTCATTGCATGAACTATTATCAATGTGAAAACTGTGCGGATATGGCTTAAATTTCATCTATAAAAGTTCAAGTTTAATTTTGGTACCATATCTTTGTCTTGTTTTTTTAGTAATTTAGTTGGACATAGGATGCAGGGTTCACTGCATTGTATGCTACTCTTGCCAGCCGAAATGTGGACTGTTGCTTGATTCCAGAGTCACCTTTTTACCATGAAGGACCTGGGGGACTCTTTGAATAGCTGAAGGGGCAGGACAGGACTGGACGTTCTTGCTAAATAGTAGAATATGATGCTTCAGGAAACACATAAATAAGTTATTCTCAAGTCCACTTGACTTTGTTCTTCCTGCTCTAGCATGTTAATTATATTGAATCTTTGGCAGTGCACTTATTATTTGCCAGATCGAACATACATGATTCCTGCTGTTCCTTCAAATGCATCTGGCAATGTGTACTGCACGCTACTTGCTCACAGTGCTATTCCCGGTGAGATGGAAAGATACACTGGATGTATAACTGGTCCTGTTAATGGCAGACACGCTAACACACCCTTCCAATTATGTTACTGCATAACCTTACACTTTTCTACTACGGGTGTTTGTGTATCGTTAAAAATCGAGTTTTAGGTATCCAAACTCTAGCTAAACTTCCATGTTTCACTTCTATTTGGAGTACCTGCATCTTGTTCTGTTTCGCCATCGTTCAGTATGAAGTGCTGAAAAGAAACAAGTAAAGTAATATATAGATTGAATGCTGCAACCTGAGCTTGTGTCCTGGCTAGACTCCAGGAAAAGAACTTACTTGCCCTACTAGCTTCGACAAACCAACCGAGCTTTCTGAGCACACAGGATTTCATGGAAAAGAAGAGAGTGGAAGAACCCACCAATACAGCTTTTGGAGGGGGGAACTTGCAGCGATAGCAAGCATTGAGCAGACTTCGAGAGAACTGCTTGTACAAGCTGAGATAGAGTTATTGTGAGTTTTACACATCATAGCTGTTTCTTTTTCTGGCATTCTGCTCTGCTGCCGTTAACACTAATATGGTTGTTCCTGTGGTTTCCTTGGTAGTTCTATTATATGCCTGCAGTGATAGTGACATGGGGATTGAACCAAAATTTTCTGCTGGAACATACACTGAATTTAAGAAGGTCAGATAAACGAGAAACTTCTTAAAGATGTACTTGCCAATTACTCGTTGTTGCAAAGCACAATGCTGCTGCTGAAGAGAACTTCATGCGGACAATCGAAAAACACATTCCTTAAGCTATTCAATTACGTGAGAGGCTATGTCTTCAATAACCTTCTTCTTTTCCTCTATTCACCAATACATAATTTGTATCTATAACCTTGAAAAGCGCAAGCTTGTTAGCCAGACGTGCGAGCTATGGCCTCTATAATTTCCTCTGTTGCTGTCCGAGTCATTTCTAGGTAACATTGGTTTTATTTCCACATATGTATTGGTTCTGAAGTTTCTATGCTTATCTGGCTCTCTGCATTGCTCTCGGATATAGGGCAAAACATCCACGAAACACAAGTGTTCTTGAAAATGGATGGCAACTCTTTGGATGTGTTTGCTGTAAATGGATGCAAGTGAGATAGATTTTTCTTTGAGAACTGTGATAGTTCATTTTCCTGACTGTTTATTTTCCCCTGAACAAGATGAGTATAGCTATTACTCGTTAAATATTTTCTAGGAATCTTATTTTCCTCCTGGCCTTGTAAAGATTCGCTAATACGTTATCTCTGACTTGGATTGTCTAGCACTCTGTCTTCATTCTAACATGTACTTTTTTGCTAGCTATCTTGTACACTCCGTGGTCAAGGAGACAAGGACGAATAGATTTTCCAGTCAGCACTAGATTCCAAGTGTTCGCTTGATCTGGTTGAGCTGTTAACAGAAATTGTCAATTATGTATATGGTAAAAACATCAAGCAATTGCTTCAGTTTCCCCAAGAAAGAAGACTGTTTAGTCCAGAGCGTGGCCACATAAGATTGAATCTTTGATTTTGGTGGAACTTCTAGACAAGCTTCCAACAGCAGACAATTTACAAAAGAGAAACTGTGCTCTGGTATCTTCTTCTGGAGACCCTATTCACAATCAATGTCCCTGATGTAACCAATCTACTAAGGTGGTATGTAATTATTCATGGTCTGCAGCTTTACAAATCAGGTTTTGGCGTGCTTCTTCAATCAAGCTCATATGTCGATGTTTCAACTGTTGGGGGAGACCAGTGTAGTCAATATCGACCGATATATCGCCGATATTTCGGATATCGGTCTAGCACGATACGATATGAAGGATATCGGGGATACGATATTTACCCGATAAAATCGGCCGATACGGACGATACGAGATTTTCCAAAATTAGCCGGTACCGGTCATTTTGTGTAAAATGTAAGGGTAATCTTGGTTTTTCAGTTCCGGTATACGTTAAATCCCTAAAATTTCATTCGATTGTTTTTAGTCGAACTGTGGAAGAGAAAAGAAGAGGAGATGAAGTGAAAAACAGATCGTGTTCTTCAAATACCTGATTCAGCAAGTCGTGTTCTTCAAATATCATCATTGAGAATCCAATCTAAGGAAGGAACTTTTGATTAGCTGATGTTCTTCATCTAAAAATCTCAGAGACTATTGATTAATTGAAGGTTAGGGTTTTGAACCTTTTGATAATTAGTCTTTTTTTTTTGCTTTGATTAATTAAATTCGTCAACATCTTCAAAACCCACTTATTTTTGAGGGTTCATTCTTATTAATAACTTGTACCCACAAATTTCATCTTCAAAACCTATATCAGAAAGAAAAAAAACCCAGTTTTTTCTTCATCAATTAAAGAATTTGAGGTAATAGACCTTCCTAATAGACAATGGAAATTGACAGTTAATGGTCAAATGGTAATAGACCTTCTTTATTATTATTATTTTTTTTTAATTTTGGTTGATTGATGGTATCTATTATATTTTATCCGTAAATGTGTGGAGAAAATTTTTAATATAAAAGTATAGTCTCTAAATTTAGAACCGATATTATACCGATATTTCAACGATAATATCCCCGATATAAAATCGTACCAGTGTATCGGTCGCGGCCGAGATGAACCGATATCCGATATTAACTACATTGGGGGAGACTTACCAAAATCCGAGCCGCTATGTACAATACGAAACCTTCACAAGCAATGAAACACAAATACGGAAATAACACAACTATGCAATATAAATGCAATCACACACAACACCGACAATTACGTGGAAAAACCCTTCCAAGGTGAAGGGTAAAAAACCACGGGAAAATCTTCCACTATGACAATAATGGGTTACACACAATTCTCCCAATTTGGGGATAACAACAACTTCGAGGAGCACATAGCACTTGGATATCAATTTTTTGCCTAAATTACACTCACCCCTAAGGATGGATCAAAAATTCATTCACCAATAAGATGAGATTCACTATCAATTTGATAATAACAAGAGTAAGATTAATTACTACTAGAGTTTGAGAAAACCCTAAATTTTCCCCCTTTGAAGAGATGTGGAAATTGATCAATCAATCTTCACCACAACAACCAAACGGATCTTTGACAAGCACCCTTTCTTCTTCTCTTCAAGATAACTTCAAAACTCACCAAAACGGTGGCTTAACCTTTCTCCCTCACTCACTCTCTTTCTCTAATGCCTCTCTCTCTTTTCTTCACAACATGAAGAAGATAAACTCTCGTGAACAAAAGAAACATCTCATGATGCCTTTTGTAAAATTAACAAGGATTGCTGCTAACTAGCTCCCCCCATTTGATAAGGGGACACCTAGACTGTTGGGGTCCAAAAGGAGTAAACCCAACAATCTCCCCCTTACGACTTATGGCAAGGTACCTGAAAAAGGAGGGGTCTAACTACACCACCCAATATTTCGCTTAACAATCTGTATGGACAAACTCCAATATACATTTTATGAGAATCAACTAGACAATTAGACTCAATCAATAAAAAGATATATCAAAGAGTTTATATCTCAATCTCTCGATTTGATCTTTACTCAAGCAAATGGAAATATGCGAGTCTTTATCAAAGAGAGATAACTTGGACGGTACCAAAGACCAATGTCCAAGAATCAATCAATATCAATCAACAACCAAAGGTTGGATTTCCAATTGATGATCTTTAACGCACAACCTGTATTATTTCAATTATATAAAAAATATAATGCGGAAAAGAAATAACACAGACACCAGAAGTTTTGTTAACGAGGAAACCGCAAATGCAGAAAAACCCCGGGACCTAGTCCAGATTGAACACACACTGTATTAAGCCGCTACAAACACTAGCCTACTACAAGGTAACTTCGGACTGGACTATAGTTGAACCCCAATCAGTCTCCCACCGATCCAAGGTATATTTGTACTCCTACGCCTCTGATCCCAGCAGGATACTGCGCACTTGATTCCCTTAGATGATCTCACCCACAACTAAGAGTTTCTACAATCCCAAATCGCAGACTTGATAATAAAAAAATCTGTCTCACACAGAAAAGTCTATCAAAGGATAAATCTGTCTCCCACAGAAAAAACCTAGGTTTTTGTTCCATCTTAAGATATAAAATCAAGGTGAACAGGAACCAATTGATAATCCGGTTTTATATCCCCGAAGAACAGCCTAGATTAATCAATCACCTCTCAACAATCCTTTTTGACTACACAAGCGGTTTGTCGAGGAATCACAAACAGTGAGACGAAGATGTTTGTAACTTCTTTATCTTTCCTATCGGAGAACTCTCACGATCTCAAGCCAATCAATAGATTGTACTCATACGATAGAAGATGCAAGATCAGATCACACAATGACGATAAAAGTAGTATCAGTCTGGCTTCACAATCCCAATGAAGTCTTTAAGTCGTTAACCTGGTTTTAGAGAAGAAAACCAAAGGTTAAAGGAGAGTCGACTCTAGCGAGCGCACTGGTATCACACAGACGTGTGGGGATTAGTTTTGCACAATGCTAGATGTCTCCTTTATATAGCCTTCAAATTAGGGTTTCGCCTTAGTTACAAAGCAATCCATATTCACCGTTAGATGAAAACCTGATTTAGTTTCAAGCTAATATTTCTCAACCGTTAGATCGAAAACTTAGCTTGTCACACACACTTGGGTAGACGTTTACTGGGTTTGTGAAAACCATGCCCAAACGTGTACGTGTATGTTGGTTCAACATAGTAACTCAAAAGGTTAACCACATGAGAAATTCATATTAACCTAGTTCTTCTTCACCATAACTAGTTCAATTGACTCAAATGAACTAGTTACAGAGTTGTTCAATTGCTATGAGATCTTATGTAACTACACAAGACACAATTGAAACAAAGATGATTCGATTCGATTGAATCGGCTCATGAACTTTATAGCCACGGTTTGAATAAAGCATTCCTTAGTAATTTAAGTTTCATGTTCATAGCACATCTTTAGATCATAACCACTTAAGCTCACAAACAAGTTCGCAGACTTAAGGCAACCGACAGAGTTTTCCGAACTCAGCAGAAAATCTCGGAAAAGAGACTTCCGCCAGTTCGCGGACTTGAACTTCACGAACGAATTTGGAATCCCAGCAAAAATTCTCGGTACAAGAACTTCTGACAGTTCGCGGACTGAGTTCGCAAACTGGGTTCGCGGACTTGGCAAAGCCAATTCCTCCGGTTTTTCTCAATCAACAAAGTTCGTAAACTTTGGATTAAGGAATACATGGTTATGTAATTGATGTGTTTTCAAAGTTGTTGTAGATAATGATAAAAGGGTTGTTTTAAGACTTGTGAAGGCAATGAATTTTAGACTTAATAAAAATAAAGCAAATTAATTTTCAAAGAGTGATGTCAAGATTTAAAATGGACTAAGGCTCCGGATTCACTATTACTTCAAGTTGATTGGTTACAAAAATATTTCATAATTATTATCTAGCTCTTTTTCCATTAAATCACTTATTAATCTATAAGGTGTCCAAATATTAAATTGTAATCCTTAAGCATGATTTATCAAAGAATTAATTCTAAGCATAAAACATCAAACTGATTCACAACTAATTAAGAAAACCATTTTTATCTTTTTTTTTTCATTGATCCAAGTGAATTAAATAAAATAAATAATTAAGAAATTATAAAAAGAATTTACCAATCAAACATGAGTGAATAGCTCCTCCGTCGCCTCAGTCACCAGGTATTTTAGCCGCTCATCATGTTGGAAAACCTCTCAAAATATTTCATTGATGCTCAAAAGTGTTTTACAATGAAGAGAAAGAGAAGTAAATAGTATAAAACAGGATTCTGCGACCCACAGAAGGCGTCCAGAATCAACGACACAGAGATAATGCTGTTGGTACAATGACTCAGTCGCGGAAAGGAGTGGAAAAGTGTCGCAATAAAGTGACAGTTTTTAACTACTTTCCTGCCTCGTCCAATGTTCTTCGTGTTCTTCAGTTCCAGCAGCAACAGGAACTTCTTCTTCATAGCGCCTAGTTCTTCGATTTTACGTCTCTATTCCCTTCCAAACTCTCCCTAAACTTGCTAGCCCCTTCCTTCTCTACATTAGGGACCTATTTATACACAACATGTCACTCAAATCCTCGTAATAATTCCAAGAATATCCGGCCATTAAAGAAAATATTTCGAAATATTTTTTCTTTAATTCTCTGATTTGTTACGGATTGTTCCCTGTTTTATCTCTTCTCACGCGTCATCCCTGAGATGTAGGGATTGTTTCCAGCCAATAGAATCAACCCATGCACGTCTCTTCCATCAAAGAATTCCAAGAATAGAATATTTTTCCTATTTTAGAATATTTTCCTTGATTTGATTCCCACCGGTTATCTAACCAATTTTGACCGAATCCAACACCCATACCAGCTCTATCTAGGCCCTATGAACAAACCCATTTAATTTGGGCCATTGAATCTCACTGGAACACCTTCAAATCCTCAACCCTAGTCACGGCAGTTCAAGAACAATTTTTCCCGCCAAAATTTGAAATTCAAAAAGGTTGAAGATGATATGCCCCCTATCCTGAACTGGGGTGCGAATAACAGATGCCTTGGGGGTGACCTGGGGCTGCCCCTTAGTAATTAGGTTACCCCTTATCCAAAAGTGAGAGTCCGAATAACACTTGTCCTCCGAGTGCCAAAATCAACTTTTCGAGCCGAATTTTCCAAAAATGTTTATTTCCTAAAAATACATAAAAACACAATATTAGTACAAAAATAGAGTTCCAACAATACAGACATTGAGGACAAAGTAGACACAAAAATGTGTCTATCAAATACCCCCAAACATATTATTTGATAGTCCTCGAGCTAATCTAATCTAAAATAAAATGACTACACTTAGCACGTGCAGTAAGCCGTTAAACCACTAGGTGGCCCTAGTGGCGGAGTGTTGTCTCCGGAGGGTTTACCAGAGGTGTACCCACAAAACCTTTACTCCAGACCCTAGCTATCTACAACGAACCTTGGAAGGCACTAAATAATCTCCTTGGTTGGCATACAATCATTGACTATAGGAGGAAGTACCCTGATGCGAAATTCCAATTGCTGTACACGAGTTTGCACTGAAGCATACTAAAATTCATATAAAGTGACAGAGCTCTACTCAGATAGTTGCACTATGGACATCATATTCGGAGTCAAACTAATAATATGGATAGAAAAAGGAGATGGAAATGAAAAATGTAGATGGTTTTGATGTTAACCAAATGATCGGTGTTTCACATATCTGTCTGAAGGCCACTTCTAGAATGAACCTGTCCTAATGGACTGAGATACCGGTCTGACTAATATCAACACAACTGGCATATACAAGGGAACCAGTGGTCAATAACTTAAATCTAGATCAACAAACTAGCAAATACAAGGGAACCAGCAGTTGACTACACAGAACAATAACCTTTTTTTTTTTTATTTTTTTATTATTTTTTTTAACTTAACGGCATGAATAGATCTTTTTGATCCAAGCGCATGCATCTTGTCAGCAGATTACACGATAGTTCCCACGGGTCCTGCATTCCACGCTTGCTTAGGCGACGGAAACAGGAAGAACATACGCATATTGCTATCCAAGTGTTAATACTTATTCCGATTGGTCGAACTGGTCCGGTCTCTTTTTGTTTTTAGTAACTCAGTCACTCTAATTCATCCTAGCAGTGGTAACAACTTGAATCGTGTGCCCCACCTAATCACTTAGAGAAACATAGTTTAAAATGAAAAAAAATAAATGAAAAGGACTCAACGAGATATGGTGCAACTATCATGTTATTTCTAACACCTGAGCTCTGTGCTTTTATGAATAGACTCTATAGATATTTCCATCCAATCAGATTGGTTCCTCAACTCCTACAACCAAGATGCTTCCATCCACTTAGATTAGTTAGTACCATCCTGAATACGCATAAATTTCTAGGCTCTGGAGTTTATTTATTGCAACTAAAAGCTAACAAAAAGTTTCTTCCCCACCTCCAAACTTAAATCTAACATTGTCCTCAATGTTTCTAATTAAAGAGCAGTACCAAAAGTAAAATAACACGAGGATAAGTTGGAAAGATAGTACCTGGGTGAAGAAAATCAAAAACTAATATACAACATACAACTTCCTCGATGGTCAATCAAGGGTAAACAGGGTCCTCCAGAGGGACCTCCTCAACATCACCTGTAGAAAAGGGCTCTAAAAAGGGTTTCAATCTCTGACCGTTAACCTTCAAAGAACTACTACCATACGGTGTCTCGATCTCAACAGCTCCATGAGGAAAAACAGTGCGAACAATAAAAGGACCTGTCCACCGAGAACGTAACTTCCCAGGGAAAAGATGCAAGCGGGTATCATACAGAAGAACTTTTTGACCTGGAGAAAATGACTTCCGTAAAATGTTTCTATCATACACAAGTTTCATTTTGTTCTTATACTCCTTCGCACTATCGTAAGCATCTATACGAATCTCGTCCAACTTATTAAGCTGGAGTTTCCTATGGTCTCCTACCTCGTCAAGTGAAAAATTTAGCTGCTTAACAGCTCAATAAGATCTATGTTCTAACTCAACAGGTAAGTGACATTCCTTTCCATAAACAAGCCGATAAGGCGACATTCCAATGGGGATCTTAAACACAGTACGGTAAGCCCATAAGGCATCAGTAAGCCTAGACGACCAGTCTTTCCGATTAGGATTAACTGTTTTCTCTAATATACGTTTTATCTCCCTATTGGAAACCTCTACCTGACCACTAGTCTGTGGATGATACGGGGTAGCTATCTTATGTGTAATACCATATTTCTTCATCAGAAGCTTAAAAGGCCCATTACAAAAGTGCGACCCTCCATCACTAATTATAGCTCGTGGTGTACCAAAACGTGTAAGTATATTATTTTTCAAGAACTCAATCACAACCCTATGGTCATTGGTTTTACACGCAACCGCCTCAACCTACTTAGAGACATAGTCTACGGCGACAAGGATGTATAGGTTACCAAAAGAATTAGGAAACGGACCCATAAAGTCAATACCCCACACATCAAAAACCTCAACAATTAAAATAGGGTTCAAGGGCATCATTTTCCTACGGGAAATGGTTCCTAATTTCTGGCATCGTTCACAAATAACGCAGTAACTGTGGGAGTCTTTAAACAACGAAGGACAATAGAATCAACACTGCAATATCTTAGCAGCAGTTTTCTTAGCACTAAAGTGACCCCCACAAGCATGATCATGACAAAAGGAAATAATACTGGACTGGTCACTCTCAGGTATACATCTCCTAATAATCTGGTCTGGACAATACTTAAACAAATAAGGATCATCCCAAAAGAAGTGCTTAACCTCAGCTAAAAATCTAGAACGATCTTGTTTACCCCAATGTTGGGGCATTCGACTAGTAACAAGATAGTTCACTATATTCGCATACCAAGGTAATTGGGCAACAAAGAATAATTGTTCATCAGGAAAGCTATCCCTTATAGGAAGGGAATCATCTGGGGAACTAACAACTAGCCTAGACAAGTGATCTGCGACAACATTTTCGGCACCCTTTTTGTCTCTAATGTATGGAGAAAACTCTTGCAACAACAGAATCCACCTAATCAATCTAGGTTTAGTATCCTTCTTAGATAAAAGATATTTTAAAGTAGCATGATCAATATATATGATGATCTTAGAACCTAAGAGATAGGGTCTAAACTTGTCTAAGGCAAACACAATGGCTAATAGTTCCTTCTCGGTAGTGGTATAGTTCAACTGGGCATCATTCAGAGTTTTGCTAGCATAGTAAATCACATGAAGTAACTTATTTTCTCGCTGACCTAACACAACACCAATAGCATAATCTGAAGCATCACACATGATCTCAAAGGGTAGGTTCCAGTTGGGTGCCTGGACTATGGGGGCGGTAGTGAGTAATGACTTAAGCTTCTCAAAAGCCTCTAAACAAGCATCATCAAAGACAAAATTAACATCTTTTGAAAGCAAATTGCAAAGAGGTCTAGACACCAAGCTAAAATCCTTAATGAAACGACGATAAAAACCAGCATTCCCTAAGAATGACCTAATATCTCTTACGGTTTTTGGGACCGGTAAAGTTTTAATAAGGTCAACTTTGGCTCTATCTAACTCTATACCCTTTGAAGATACAATATGCCCTAGAACAATTACTGAACGAACCATAAAGTGACATTTCTCCCAATTAAGCACTAAATTCTTTTCCTTACACCTAGTCAAAACTAATGACAAATGATGCAAGCACTCATCGAAAGAAGAACCAAACACTGAAAAATCATCCATAAAGACCTCTAAGAACCGTTCTACCATGTCAGAAAATATGCTCATCATGCAACGCTGAAAAGTCGCAGGGGCATTACATAGCCCGAAAGGCATGCGTCTATACGCAAAGGTACCAAAGGGACAGGTAAAAGTGGTTTTCTCCTGGTCTTCTGGGGAAATAACGATCTGATTATATCCAGAGTAGCCATCTAAAAAGCAGTAGTGACTATGTCCAGCTAATCTCTCTAGCATCTGGTCGATGAAGGGAAGGGAAAAGTGGTCCTTCCTAGTGACCTTGTTCAATTTCCTATAGTCAATACAAACACGCCAACCCGTGGTCACTCGGGTCGGGATTAACTCATTGTTATCATTCTGGACTACAGTAATACCAGATTTCTTGGAAACAACCTGAACGAGGCTGACCCACTTACTGTCTGAAATAGGGTAGATAATGCCTGCATCTAATAGCTTAAGAACCTCAGTTCGAACCACTTCTTTCATATTTGGGTTTAGTCGACGTTGCATCTCCCTAGAAGGTTTGGTGTCTTCCTCTAAATAGATCTGATGCATACAAACAGTAGGACTTATACCCTTAATGTCTGCTATGGTCCACCCTAAAGCTTCCTTGTTGTTTTGAAGGACGGTTACTAGCCTACTTTCCTGATCTCTATCCAAGTCGGAAGAAACAATCACAGGTAAAGTCTCAGACGGGCCTAAAAACACATACTTCAGGGTATCTGGAAATGGTTTTAGGTCCAACTTAGGAGGCTCTTCTAAAGAAGGAACTAGGGTAGACTTAGAAACTGGTAGTGGTTCGAACTTAGGTTTCCATACATTACTAGTATCTAATAAAGTGGTTGAATCTAACAAAGCATTCACCTCATTAATCACCTTATCATCATCAAAATCAATCCCAAAGTAAGCTAGGCATTTCTCTAATGGATCTTCTAACAAAGTGTTTGGTAATGACTCCTCGACTAATGTTCCTATCATGTTCACCTCTTCTATATTCGAGTCATCTAGTTCAGAGGGTAGCTTACTAATATTAAAAATGTTCAGCTCAATAGTCATATTACCAAAAGACAAATTCATAATACTATTTCGACAGTTAATGATCGCATTGGATGTAGCTAAAAAAACCTGGGGAGCTTGAGAGTTACTAGACTGACCTTGATTCTGGCTCTTAGACCAAGAAAGGTTGGGATGGTTTTTCCAGCCAGCGTTATAGGTTTCTGAATTAGGGTCAAACTTCTGACGGTTATCGAATCTAGTGTTGTTATAAAGAGGATTGTCTTGCTCTTCAACAACATGGTCTTCCCAAAAAGGATCTATTCTACCACTAGTACCACTAGAATGACCTAATTCCAACGCTTCTAACCTTTTGGCTATGGCTGCTATTTTAGCATCTGACTCATAGGATCCTTATACCCTATTGACATTTCCTCTACTTAGAAGAATTGTTTTCTGGGGTTCCCTATTATTTTCCCATTGTTGGGTCTTATTGGCGATTTCATTCAAAAATGTCATCGCCTCATCAACTGTTTTATTCTCAAACCCACCTGTGCATAAGGACTCAACCATGGTCGTTGTTGAATAGTCTAAACCCTCGTAGAGGATCTGAACTAACCTAACCTTCTTTAAACCATGATGAGGACATTGAGAAATTAAGTCATTGAACCTTTCTAAATACCTATATAAAGATTCTCCCTCTTGTTGAGCAAAAGTACAAATTTGTGTCCTAATAGACGATGTTTTGTGCCTTGGGAAAAACTTATGTATAAAGGAAGATGTAAGTTGTTCATAGGTTTCAATTGACTCAGAATCCAAACTATACATCCAATATTTGGCTTTATCTTTTAAGGAAAAGGGGAATAACCTAAGTTTCAGTGCATCATCACTAAGGTTTTTAATTTTCAGAGTACTACATACTTCCTCAAATTCCCTAACATGAAAATAGGGGTTCTCATTATCTTTTCCTAAAAAGGTTGGGAGCATCTGTAAAGTCCTAGATTTGAGTTCATAATTTGCCTCGGTTTCAGCTAACTTGATACAAGACGGACGAGAGGTCCTAGTTGGGTTCAATAAAGCTTTTAAAGTTGCCATTTCTGGCACTACCAAAGGACTAGCAGAACTTTCTTCACAAAGACGCAAATTCTCAAAACTGAAGTTTCCAAAAACGGGGCTCTCTAAAGAAGAGTCTTCGAGCTCCCCGCCTTCACAAGAAGAACTACTAGGTTTATCACTAATCAGACGACCTAGAGTGTTTCTTTTCCAAGCCCGTTCTACCTCGGGAATACACTAGAAAAACAAAACTAAAAAGAAAAGCCCTAAAAGGGAAGGGAAGTTCTATGCAAACACAAACAAGGCTGACTCCACCACAGCAAACTTACTGAATTCTAGCAAACAAAAAGCATGATGGCTCCACTTAGATTGTTTCTAGACCAGCTTCTAATCCTTCGAAAGGGAATTCGTTACAATTTAAGCAAACCCCTCTGGAGTCAATCCGAGTCAAAGTAAGTTAAATTGAGGCGAGGGAAGCTCAGTGGAGCTTTGATACCCAAGGCCTCACCGCTATCACAAGGCGGCGCAGTTACGCATTCAACTCACAGAGACCATCATGAACTTCGAAGTATGCTA
This sequence comes from Papaver somniferum, assembly GCF_003573695.1. Classification (NCBI taxonomy): domain Eukaryota; kingdom Viridiplantae; phylum Streptophyta; class Magnoliopsida; order Ranunculales; family Papaveraceae; genus Papaver; species Papaver somniferum. Next base: position 129,756,461 of record NC_039358.1, on the reverse strand, counting down.
AAAGAGTAACCAATATTTTTCGAACGACTTTCCTACTAAGCTCATTACCCTATAGGTCTCGTTCTATTCCAAATTTTAAAGCTTAGGTTCGCGTTTGGTTTCGTTTTCCTAAGGCGGGCAAGAAGAGAATGGTGATGAAATCCGAACCCTTATCTTGTATGGCCAGTCCTTTCCCTTTACTAGGAATTTAAAGCAGCCGTTTTCAGTTCCTCAGCATATATGCAAACGAAGGAATACAGTAACTCGCTGACAGGGGATTCGCGAGTGTTTCGACAAACTTACCTCCCGTTCCAGACGGGGGATGAACCGTTGTCGTCGACTCGAGCCACAACTCCTATGTTGTGTACGAACCCGAGGGGCCGAGGTGATATCGTAATCACCGTCCTTCTCTGCAAACAGTTTAATATTTAATCTACCCATCCGTAGGGTTTAAAAAAAATAAAAATTAATGTCCAAATGTCCAAAGTCCAAAAGAAAGGTCCAAAATATAAAGTGCAAAAAAGAAAAATACAAAATAAAAAGAATTCCTAATACAATCTAATAAAATAACACTCTCTTTTTTTTTCTCTCTTTTTCTATAAAAAAAAAATTCTTCTTCTTTAGCTCCTTTCGCTTTGCCTTTTACTTCAAGTCTTTAAATATTAGCCAAAAGCTTTGGCAAAAATTTCTTTCGCTCCAAATTCCCAAAATCTGAAAGGAAAAGACAAAACCCCAAAAACGTAAAGAAGAACAAAAAAAAAACTAAAAAAAAAAAAAATCTAAAAACTCTATCCTAAAGACAAGTCCGCGTCGGCGGCGCCAAAAATTGATGTGTTTTCAAAGTTGTTGTAGATAGTGATAAAAGGGTTGTTTTAAGACTTGTGAAGGCAATGAATTTTAGACTTAATAAAAATAAAGCAAATTAATTTTCAAAGAGTGATGTCAAGATTTAAAATGGACTAAGGCTCCGGATTCACTATTACTTCAAGTTGATTGGTTACAAAAATATTTCATAATTATTATCTAGCTCTTTTTCCATTAAATCACTTATTAATCTATAAGGTGTCCAAATATTAAATTGTAATCCTTAAGCATGATTTATCAAAGAATTAATTCTAAGCATAAAACATCAAACTGATTCACAACTAATTAAGAAAACCATTTTTATCTCTTTTTTTTTTATTGATCCAAGTGAATTAAATAAAATAAATAATTAAGAAATTATAAAAATAATTTACCAATCAAACATGAGTGAATAGCTCCTCCGTCGCCTCAGTCACTAGGTATTTTAGCCGCTCATCATGTTGGAAAACCTCTCAAAATATTTCATTGATGCTCAAAAGTGTTTTACAATGAAGAGAAAGAGAAGTAAATAGTATAAAACAGGATTCTGCGACCCACGGAAGGCGTCCAGAATCAACGACACAGAGATAATGCTGTTGGTACAATGACTCAGTCGCGGAAAGGAGTGGAAAAGTGTCGCAATAAAGCGACAGTTTTTAACTACTTTCCTGCCTCGTCCAATGTTCTTCGTGTTCTTCAGTTCCAGCAACAACAGGAACTTCTTCTTCATAGCGCCTAGTTCTTCGATTTTACGTCTCTATTCCCTTCCAAACTCTCCCTAAACTTGCTAGCCCCTTCCTTCTCTACATTAGGGACCTATTTATACACAACATGTCACTCAAATCCTCGTAATAATTCCAAGAATATCCGGCCATTAAAGAAAATATTCCGAAATATTTTTTCTTTAATTCTCTGATTTGTTACGGATTGTTCCCTGTTTTATCTCTTCTCACGCGTCATCCCTGAGATGTAGGGATTGTTTCCAGCCAATAGAATCAACCCATGCACGTCTCTTCCATCCAAGAATTCCAAGAATATAATATTTTTCCTATTTTAGAATATTTTCCTTGATTTGATTCCCACCGGTTATCTAACCAATTTTGACCGAATCCAACACCCATACCAGCTCTATCTAGGCCCTAGGAACAAACCCATTTAATTTGGGCCATTGAATCTCATTGGAACACCTTCAAATCCTCAACCCTAGTCACGGCAGGTCAAGAACAATTTTTCCCGCCAAAATTTGAAATTCAAAAAGGTTGAAGATGATATTCCCCCTATCCTGAACTGGGGTGCGAATAGCAGATGCCTTGGGGGTGACCTTGGGCTGCCCCTTAGTAATTAGGTTACCCCTTATCCAAAAGTGAGAGTCCGAATAACACTTGTCCTCCGGGTGCCAAAATCAACTTTTCGAGCCGAATTTTCCAAAAATGTTTATTTCCTAAAAATACATAAAAACACAATATTAGTACAAAAATAGAGTTCCAACAATACAGACATTGAGGACAAAGTAGACACAAAAATGTGTCTATCAGTAATCTAAATTCTCATTCCAATCATTGAGACATTCTCAGATGACGTTATATAGCCGTTATTCACAGACCGTTTCACGTTAGAGCAATTCTCAAAGTAATTGAAACTTTTCATGACTTTCGTCACTAGGTGAAGATAAACATGATCAAAGCGAAACGCTTTACCAACACACGATTTCAAGAAAAAGATGAGTAGTGAATACTCAGCTCTAAATGTCAAATGTATATGATCCAGTCTATATAGCATACGACTTTTTGTCTCATAAGAAGTAGGAGATAGAATAGATAGACTTTTGAGTGATAGATAAATTCAAGTCTCCACATACCTTTTTGTTGATGAATTTCCATGGTTCCTTGAGTAGTTCTTCGTCGTTGTATGATGAATCGCCATGAAGTCCTTGAGCTCAATTACACTTTTCTATCCTAGTCCAAGACTTAGCTATAATAGACTGGAAATCAAGACTCATAGTTTTGATCACTAACATTGACAAACATACTTGATATAGCAACGCATGCGAGGTCGACTGATCCATGCTCTAACAATCTCCCCCTTTGTCAATTTTAGTGACAAAACTATTAATACATATGGATACAAAAAAGATAAACTTTAACGGCTCCTATTCCATAGTCTAATCTTCAACGTTCCTTGAAATCTTCGTCCTTCCAAGTACTCCAATGATCCCAAAGATTGTAAGTTTAACACCACCGTTGTTGAATATCCGTAGCTATAACAATGAGAGAAATCGAGATTCTCGATCATTATTATACAGTGTCATAGTATCATTATGTAACATCAAAGTCCAATTGCATCACGACTTTAACAACAATACTATGGTGATATGTATCACTCCCCCTTAGGCAATACTCCATCTCGATCATGGAAACCACTCCCCCTTACACAATGATCTGAAAACCATATGTATTTGTAGTGTGAACTACATTATTTCTCCCCCTTTTTGTCAATAAAATTGGCAAAGGTAAAAGAACGGGATCATAATGAAATTTCCACAAGAGACATTTCATAGACTAAAAGAAAAATACATACCAACTTAATTTAGATGCAATCATAAAGCCGAAGCTAAATGCATTGATCAAGGAGTTTTAAGATACAAGATAACCCCTATAAAATTCCACAGCCGCACACCCCGCAAGATATTACCATTAAGCACAAGTTCAAAAGAACTCTCCCCCATTTGATGTCATTCCCGAAAGAACAAAAAGAGCGACCTTAATTTCGAAAGAAAAGAAGGATTTTTTAATTGGACACCAAAAACCATGGAACTGACTTTCTATATCCAAAACTCAACCAAATTAATCACAAGTAAACACATGATTAATTTAATCGGAATACGCAACTAAATCAAACCATAAAAGTGATCAATTTAATTGATTGTGCTCAACATAAGAAAACTCACGGAGCTACGACTAAGATAACCACACGGAGATGACTACCTTAATCGTTCAAATACTCAACATAAGGAAAATCTTACGGAATATACGACTACATCAACCAATAGAACATGATTAGTATAGTCGTTCATATACTCAACACAAGAACTTGTGGAATATATGAAAAACTCAACTAGATTAATTACAAGAGAACCTATAATTAATCTAATTGGAATACACCACCAAACTAATCACCGAAGCAATCAATTTAATTGTCAAAAGATTTTGCTCGACAAAAGAAGATTTTCGGAGCAAATAACTAAATAACCAATCAAGATGATTAATTTAGTTCAAGAATGCTCAACATATAGCATCTCATGGAACAACCAACAAGGCCAATATTAATCGACATAGTTGTAAGGTGCTCAACATAAGATACACAATGGAGCCTTCACGGTAAAACATAACAAAATGGATCAATGAAGATCAATACCGTGGATAACATACAAGGATCTATTCTATTTTTCCATCATTATTTGCATAACGACATAATAGACTTTATCCTTGTCAAACAAAAGATTTCATCCTATTTTCCATCAAATAAATGACTGCATAGGTATAACTTTTGTAATTGTCAAATTCCATTCGTCCTTTCATCAATACGAATACCAATTTATGAACGACTTTACTTTTGACACAATATGGGACCTTCAAATTCACGGACGCAAACAATACATATCCCATAAAAATATTGCAATACTTCAAAACAAATTAATACTGCAATAATATCATCCTCCAAATATTTTTAGAATTTAAAAACCAATAAACCTAAAAAATAACATAAGAAGATGAAAAAAAAATAGTTATGTGTAGTCACAATCTTCGCTATTCAAAACGCTAGTTATTCTTCCTTCAAAAAGAAGACTTACTAGGTATTGTAGATCTTTCTCAGGGCATCTACAGAGAACTCCTTCTTGTTATTGAAAAACCCATTGATTATGGGATCGTTCAATTCCTTTAAATCTTCAGAAATATCAGTTAACTCACTAAGTTCCCTTTTTAGATCACGCAAGGTATTCTTGGTTAGAGACAACCTTTGTTCATAGTGAGTTATTTCTTCCACAGAGGAAATGATTCGATATTTTAAATCATTTCTCTTGCTGATGAAGTCTTTCACCATTTCTTTAAAATGATTATCATCACGACAAACAGAAAAGAGACAGTTAGAGGAAGAACTTTTTCTATTAATTGTAGACTTCTTCTTTATCATCCTTGAGGAAGTAATTCCTTTGCATAGATATACGCTGACTGCTTCTACTGCATTACTTTTGGGAGCGCCTCTAGTTACAGGAGCCATGAAAACGTATGAGAAGAAAGAAGAAGATAAGAAGATTTATAAGTGTCAAACCCTAATCCTTGACACAGTCTTCCACAGTTTAAGGATCCACAATCAATATTGTTAGCAGGATATTTTCTTAACAAACATAGATACATACTTGAGCCACAAGATGCAGAGCCTCGACCTCTCAAGCTAAGAATGAGGATGCAGGCGTCTCCGAGCTCAACCAGAGACAAAGTGAGCCAGATACTCCCCTTGCTTGTAAAGGCTTGTTGTATAAACAGGTTTCCTCCTCATTCTGATTCTGGAAGCATTGGTTTTGCACGACCTTTGATTATCCATATTCAAATTTTGCATGTTCTCTTGTAGTTTAGAAATTCTTTTGTTCCTCTGCTTGAACCTCCAACACGTGTTTTGAACATGATTTGCATTTGCACAAAACGAACAAACGGGCGATCCTTTGTCTTGTTTAAGTTCCTTCTGTTTATCACAACTGCCATCTTTTGGTTTCCCATGACAATTAGGAACATAGTTGACGATACTTGCAGTCTTGCTCTTAAATCCTAAACCATTAGTGTTCCCAAAGGATTTCTGACCAAATAACATTGCTGAGATTTTATCAGAACTTCCAGATAATCGTTGAAGATCATCTTTGAGAGTATTAATCTCTTTTTCCTTTAGAAAAATGATACTGGTGAGTTGATCATTAAGACAATCTATCTCAAGATCTTTCACTTGGATTAAAGATTCCAGTTTCTTCAATAAAGCTTTTAATTGAAGATTTTCTTGAAGGAACTCTTTGTTCAAGAAATCGAAAATCTCTGTGTCAGACTCAATTTCTGAATCAGATTTTGAGTGTATGGAGGTTTCTTCCGTGAAAGCTGTAGATTCACATCCAACAGACGTATTCAAGACGTCGACACAAAGAGATTTATCTTCCATAGAATCTTTAGAAGCAATAGCTGACAGGGGATGTTTATCACATCTAACGCTTCTCTTTATGAAATCCTTGATTCTTTCTGTTAACAACGGTTTATTGAACCGATAACCAGATGAACAACACTCATTATCCCAAGATAAGTTAGAGGATTTACTTGTCTCGGAAACAGCGTTGAATACAAAGGTTTGAAGATTTTGGATCATGAATTGTCACCTGTCCACAGGAGGTATTCGTGGAAGGAGTGTTGAGGTTGTTTCCTCCATTGATGGCATGTTTCTTAGAAACGTATCTCTTGTCTTCAAATACAGTTTCTAAGATATCCCAGGCTTCTTTAGACTTAGTGCAAGTAGCCACATAGTACTGAAGATCTGGGGTAACATCATGTCTGATAGCATTTAATCCAAAAGAGTTTTGCATTGCAGCAAGAGATTCTTCAGGACTATAACTACCAACCTCCTTTGGTATAGATACATCGTCTTTTGTATTAACCGGAGGATTATAACTTTTAACAACACATACCCAGGTTTGAAAATCACATGCTTGAAGATAAGCACACATTGCAACTTTCCATGCTGGGTAGTTTGAGCCATCAAAGACTGGTGGTACGTTAATAGAGATAGCATCTCTGTCCATAGAGTCGGATCGCTACAAACACAGACTGATGAGGTCTTAAACGAGTTTGCCTGCTCTGATACCAATTGAAAAAGCGGGGGTCTAACAACACCACCCAATTTTTCGCTTAGCAATCTGTATGGACAAACTCCAATATACTTTTTATGAGAATCAACTAGACAGTTAGACTCAATCAATAAAAAGATATATCAAAGAGTTTATATCTCAATCTCTCGATTTGATCCTTACTCAAGCAAATGGAAATATGTGAGTCTTTATAAAAGAGAGATAACTTGGACGGTACCAAAGACCAATGTCCAAGGATCAATCAATATCAATCAACAACCAAAGGTTGGATTTCCAATTGATGATATTTAACGCATAACCTGTATTATTTCAATTATATAAAAAATATAATGCGGAAAAGAAATAACACAGACACCAGAAGTTTTGTTAACGAGGAAACCGCAAATGCAGAAAAACCCCGGGACCTAGTCCAGATTGAACACACACTGTATTAAGCCGCTACAAACACTAGCCTACTACAAGGTAACTTCGGACTGGACTATAGTTGAACCCCAATCAGTCTCCCACCGATCCAAGGTATATTTGTACTCCTACGCCTCTGATCCCAGCAGGATACTGCGCACTTGATTCCCTTAGATGATCTCACCCACAACTAAGAGTTTCTACAATCCCAAATCGCAGACTTGATAATAAAAAAATCTGTCTCACACAGAAAAACTCAATGAAGTCTTTAAGTCGTTATCGTGGTTTTAGAGAAGAAAACCAAAGGTTAAAGGAGAATCGACTCTAGCGAGCGCACTAGTATCACACAGACGTGTGGGGATTAGCTTTGCACAATGCTAGATGTCTCCTTTATATAGCCTTCAAATTAGGGTTTCGCCTTAGTTACAAAGCAATCCATATTCACCGTTAGATGAAAACCTGATTTAGTTTCAAGCTAATATTTCTCAACCGTTAGATCGAAAACTTAGCTTGTCACACACACTTGGGTAGACGTTTACTGGGTTTGTGAAAACCATGCCCAAACGTGTACGTGTATGTTGGTTCAACATAGTAACTCAAAAGGTTAACCACATGAGAAATTCATATTAACCTAGTTCTTCTTCACCATAACTAGTTCAATTGACTCAAATGAACTAGTTAGAGAGTTGTTCAATTTCTATGAGATCTTATGTAACTACACAAGACACAATTGAAACAAGGATGATTCGATTCGATTGAATCGACTCATGAACTTTATAGCCACGGTTTGCATAAAACATTCCTTAGTAATTTAAGTTTCATGTTCAGAGCACATCTTTAGATCATAACCACTTAAGCTCACAAACAAGTTCGCGGACTTAAGGCAACCAGCAGAGTTTTAAAAACTCAGCAGAAAATCTCGGCAAAGAGACTTCCGCCAGTTCGCGGACTAGGTTCGAAGACTGAATTCGCGGACTTGAACTTCACGAACGAATTTGGAATCCCAGTAGAAATTCTCGGTACAAGAACTTCCGACAGTTCGCGGACTGAGTTCGCAAACTGGGTTCGCGGACTTGGCAAAGACAATTCCTCCAGTTTCTCTCAATCAACAAAGTTCGAAAACTTCGGATTAAGGAATACATGGTTATGTAATCTAAACTCTCATTCCAATCATTGTGACATTCTCAGAGGACGTTTTATAGCCGTTATTCACAGACCGTTTCACGTCAGAGCAATTGTCAAAGTAATTAAAACTTTTCATGACTTTCGTCACTAGGTGAAGATAAACGTGATCAAAGCGAAACGCTTTATGTTTCGCTTTACCAACACGCGATTTCGAGAAAAAGATAAGTAGTGAATACTCAGCTCGAAATGTAAAATGTGTATGATCCAGTCTACATAGCGTACGACTTTTTGTCTCATAAGAAGTAGGAGATAGAATAGATAGACTTTTGAGTGATAGATAAGTTCAAGTCTCCACATAACTTTTTGTTTATGAAGTTCCACGTTTCATTGATTAGATCTTCGTCGTTGTATGATGAATCGCCACAAATTCCTTGAGCTCAACTACACTTTTCTATCCTAGTCCGAGACTTAGCTATAATAGACTAGAAATCAAGACTCATAGTTTTGATCACTAACATTGACAAACATGCTTGATATAGCAACGCATGTGAGGTCGACCGAGCTATGCTCTAACAGTACCCATCACCACCAAACCTGTCCTGCTGCGGAAATATACATGCTTGTACTTTGGTAGCGACTTTGTCATCATATCAGAACCGTTGTCATCTGTATGGATCTTCTCAATATACAAGACCTTCTCGTCGAGAACTTATTGTATCCACTGATACCTAATATTGATGTGCTTGGACCTCGAGTGAGAAATTCGAATTCTTGCTGAGATGGATGGCACTCTGGCTGTCACAGTAAACGATGAACCTTTGTTGCTTCACACCGAGTTCTCTAACAAACCTCTTTATCCATATCATCTCCTTGCAACTCTCCGTAGATGCAATGTACTCTGCCTCTGTAGTAGACAATTCCACACATTTTTATAACTTGGATTTCCAAGACACAACTCCCCCTGCATAGGTAAATAAGTAACCCGATGTCGACTTGAGACTGTCTTGAGCACCAGCCAAATCTGAATCTGTGTAACCAACTAACTCTGGCTTGTCACCTCCATAGCACAAACACATATTAGAAGTACCCCTTAGATACCGTAGTATCCATTTCACTGCTTCCCAATGCTCCGGACCAGGATTTGATAGAAATCTACTTACCACTCCAACTGTATAAGCTATATCCGGCCTTGTACACACCATTGCATACATCAAACTACCAACTGCAGATGCATAAGGAATATTCTCAATCTTCTGTTTCTCAACATCATTCATGGGACATTGATCACGGGTTAACTTAAAATGGTTTGCAAGTGGACAACTTACCGGCTCAGCCTTGTCCATGTTGAACCTTTGCAACACCTTCTCAATGTAGCTTTCTTGTGATAACCACACCTTTCTTGCTTTCCTATCACGAGTGATTTTCATGCCAAGAATACGCTTCGCTACACCCAAGTCTTTCATAGCAAAAGACTTGCTCAAATCTGATTTCAACTTGCCAATTTTCTTTTTATCTTTGACAACAATAAGCATGTCATCAACATTGACTTCAACTTGTCAATTTTGAATGAATACACAATGATTTGAAGCTGTTCTCTTGTACCCATGTTCCTTCATGAACGATTCAAACTTCTTGTACCATATTCTAGGAGCTTGCTTCAAACCATATAGACTATTCTTTAGCTTGCACACCATGTTCTCTTTGCCTTTGACTTCAAAACCCTCGGGTTGTGCCATATACACATCTTCCTCCAAATCACCGTGAAGAAATGTTGTCTTGACGTCTAGTTGCTCTATCTCAAGATCCAAACTAGCGGCTATTTCCAAGAAAACCCGAATAGAAGTAAATCTCACCACCGGTGAGAAAATCTCGTCAAAGTCAACACCCTTTCTCTGCTCATAACCCTTCACAACTAAGCGTGCTTTGTACCTTGGTTGTGAGTTACCATCTTCAGTCTTGATTCTATACACTCACTTGTTCTTCAGAATTTTCTAGTTTTCTGGCTTGTCAACCAAATCAAAAATGTCATTCTCATCTAAAGAGCCAACCTCTTCTTTCATGGATTTCAACCACTTCTGACTTTCAGGAACACTAAGAGCTTCTTCATAAGACTCTGATTCACCTGCATCTGTGAGCATCACATACTCATGTGGTGTATACTTTGTTGAAGGTAATCTGGGCCTGCTGGATCTTCTCAACTCAGCTCCTGGTTGTTGTTGCACTTCTTGCTCAACATCACCCACTGGAACATCTTCGTGAGCTTCATCTTCATGATTGTTTTCTTCTTCTTCATTACCATTGCCATCATCATCATGTTGTTCTAGAGAAGGAACAACTGGATTTGGATCCAAGGTCATATCATCTTGAAGCTTTGGCATCTCAATCTTCTCAAAGTCTTCAATAGTCTGGTCTTCAAGGAATACTGCATCCCTACTTCTGATAACCTTCTTGTCAACTGGATCCCAAAATCTGTAACCAAACTTCTATGTTCCATAGCCTAGGAAAACACACTGCTTCGCTTTGTCATCAAGCTTTGATCTCTGATCTTTTAGGATATGAACAAATGCCCTGCAACCAAACACTCTCAAGTGATCATAAGTAGGCTCTTTGTCTCTCCATACCTTTTATGCTACTTCTCCATCTAGCGGTCTTGAAGGAGATCGATTGATCAAGTACACAACAGTATTGATTGCTTCACCCCAGAAATGCTTTTGCAACTTAGAATGAGATAACATGCACCTGATTCTCTCAAGAATAGTGATGTTCATCCTCTCTGCAACACCATTATGTTGTGGAGTCTTCGGTACCGATTGTTCATGACGTATACCCATGCTCTTGCAATACACTTCAAGTGGTCCAATGTACTCTCCCCCGCTGTCAGAACGAAGTCACTTCAAGATTTTACCTGTTTTTCTTTCCACTATGCTGTGAAACATCTTGAACACATGAACAACATCATCTTTGGTCTTGATTGCATATGACCAAACCTTCCTTGAAGCATCATCTATAAAAGTAACAAATTAAACAACACCACCAATTGTTTTGACCCTTAAAGGTCCAAATACATCAGAATGAACGAGATCAATAATACCGGAATTGCGCTTGGGTAAAGCTTTATGAAAAGAAACTCTAGTTTGTTACCAACTAAACAATGAGTACACTTACCCAATTGCATACTTTTTTCCTTTGGAAAAACTTGTCTTTTGGTGAGGATTTGAATTTCCTTCTCACTAAGATGACCAAGTCTTCTATGCCACAGCTCGGAGGTTGAATCTTTGTCAACAACATTCAACTCACCTTTCAACACCTTCACTTGTGTATTGTACAATGTGCCACACTTGTTGCCTCTTGCAATCACCATGGATCCCTTGCTTACCTTCCATTTTCCATCACCCAAGTGATTGTTGTACCCTTCATCATCTAACACTCCTGGTGAAATTAGATTCAAACGAAGATCTGGTACATGTCGCACATTTCTGAGAACCAATGTGCAGCCAACACTGGTCTCAACCTTCACATCACCCATTCCTATAATCTTCGCAACACCACCGTTTCCCATTCTGACTGAACCAAAATCACCAGCCTTGTAGGTGGTAAATACATCTTCATGAAGAGTAGCATGATAAGATGCACCTGAATCAACTATCCACTCTGAATCAGAACCTGCAGAACTCACACAAACAACATTACAATCTGAGAATAAAATGATATCACCATCTGTTGCAATAGCTGCAACATCCTTGTCTTGTTTATCATTTCCTTTCCCCTTCTTTTTTTCTTGCTTCGGCTTCCTGCATTCATTTGAATAATGACCTCTCATACGACAGTTCCAACCTTCAACGTCCTTTCTGAACTTTGATTTACCCCTTGACTTGCTACGACCAACTTGTCTTCTGTCTTTTCTTCTACCCCGATTTTCTGTAACAAGAGCTTCTGAATGAGATGAGTCTAATGGCCTTCTTCTAACTTCTTCATTCAGCAAGCTGTTTGTTGCAACATTCATGTTCAACTTCCTGCCTGGAGCAGAATAACTGAGACAATTCCTCAATGGCTCCCAACTGTCTGGTAAAGTATTTAGCAACAAATAAGCTTGAATCTCTTCAGGAATTATCAGCTCCATAAATGTAAGATGATTCATAATACCCTTCATTTCATTTAAATGTTGCGCCATTGAACTCCCTTCCTTGTAGCACATCTTTCCAAGCTTTTTGAATAGAAGAGCTTTTGCACAAGGAGACTGCTGATCATATATCTGCTCTAACTTGGTCCACAAAGAATATGCTAGTGTCTCACTAGACACATGATGAAAAATACCATCATCGATCCACTGGCGAATAAAACCAACTGCTTTACGGTTAGTAACTTTCCAATCTTCTTCACTCGTCTTCTCAGGCGTCACTCCCTTATTCTCTATTGTACCATAGAGATCTTTACAATATAACCAGTCTTCCATCTTCGCCTTCCATATCACAAAGTTCTCATCGGTCAAATTGACCATTCTATTACTAGTGCTAGCTTCCGTCATTGCACAGGATTAGCTCAACCCAAAAGCTCTGATACCACTTGTTGAGAGAGACTTACCAAAATCCGAGCCGCTATGTGCAATACGAAACCTTCACAAGCAATGAAACACAAATGCGAAAATAACACAACTACGCAATATAAAAGCAATCACACACAATACCGGCAATTACGTGGAAAAACCCCTCCAAGGTGAAGGGTAAAAAACCACGGAAAAATCTTCCTCTATGACAATAATGGGTTACACACAATTCTCCCAATTTGGAGATAACAACAACTTAAAGGTGCATATAGCACTTGGATATCAATTTGCCTAAATTACACTCACCCCTAAGGATGGATCAACAATTCATTCACCAATAAGATGAGATTCACTGTCAATTTGACAATAACAAGAGTAAGATTACTTACTACTAGAGTTTGAACAAATCCTAGATTTTCCCCCTTTGAAGAGATGTGGAAATTGATCAATCAATCTTCACCACAACAATCAAACGGATCTTTGACAAGAACCCTTTCTTATTCTTTTCAGGATAACTTCAAAACTCACCAAAACGGTGGCTTAATCCCTCACTCACTCTCTTTCTCTACTGCCTCTCTCTCTTTTCTTCACAACACGAAGAAGATAAGCTCTTGTGAACAAAAGAAACATCTCCTGATGCCTTTTGTAAACTTGACAAGGACTGCTGCTAACTAGCTCCCCCCATTTGATAAGGGGACACCTGGACTGTTGGGGTCCATAGGGAGTAAACCCAACATCAACAAACTTCAATGAGTGTTTTAAGACTTGGTCCTGGTAGGTACTACCAGAGGCAAGAAAGTCTGGAAAAGGGCCCCTGCAAGCGCGTGTTGGAACGTCTGGAAGGAATGGACGCTCGCTCCCTCGGTACAAACAAAGGAAGGTCGAAGTTTGTCTCATTGATATAAAAAATGCTTGTCATTGGGCGTGTTCTTTCCCCACGAGTGTTAAGTTATTTTGTCTCGGAACTCTTGAGTTATTTTTTTGTGTGGGTGGTGTGACTGGCAACTCTTGCTGTCTTCGTGATTTGCCTTCTTATATACATACCTAGTACTTCATAATATTTAATTGAAATATTTTCCAACAATTTTGTCGGGCTCTGCTAAATATCTTTCCATCACAAGCTTAGTTAGCAACTCGGAATTTAGTAAACGTACGAATATTATTTGGATTCTTAAAGGTCAAATTCGGAGAAAAACTCCGTAAACAGTTTGTGATTCAGCAGTAATTTGAATCGATGCATGTATGTGTATAATTTGTTTTGTTGGTATGAGTTCGACTAGAGGTGTAAAACGGGCCAGCACAGCCTAAAACATCCCATTAAGATGCAAACCCGTCGTACTATGTATCGTGTAGTGCTAGTCTGCCAGAGATAAGGCATGTCGTGTTGTGTCGTGCTCAAGGGCATGCTATGCCTGACACATTTATTTTACATTTTTCAAAGTAAATATTTTCAACATATTTAGATATTATATATGTTGTTATTAAAATAATTCGACAAAATGAAGATAAAATGTCAAAAAATAGTTAGAATAAACAAATGATTATTTATCGAATGACTATTCGTCTATTATATTTACATTCAAATACGGGGGCTAGGCAAGCTCAATGGAAAATAGGTGGTTCCATTCGATGTTGTTCAATGAGGAATTAAAACACAGGTCTGAGCTAAGTAAATCAATGGATAGTCTTGATCATATTGAAAATACCAGTGGAAGTGAAGATCCCGTTATATGATAGGGATAAAAATATTGATAGTGTGGACGATAGTGATAATTCCAGTGCTAATAATATGGATACTTTTTTCAATGTCAGGGACATTCGGAGTTTGATCTCTGATGACATTTTTTTAATTAGGGATCGTAATGGTAACAGTTATTCGATATATTTTAATATTGAAAATTTTATTTTAGAGATTGACAACGATCGTTCTTTTATGAATGAACTAGAAAAATTGTATTATACAGTATTGTGTTGTGTTTTTTACATGTTATGACGTGTTTTGTTAGCATGTAGTGCCACATGCTTATTCGTGCCACGTATTGTACTTGATAGACGCATTTATGTGTCTATTTTGATCTCGATTTTCTATATTGTTAGTACTCGTTTTTGTACTTATTTTGGTATTTTATGTTTTGTAGGTGTTTTTGGAGAAATACACTTGTGCAGAGAAATTGGCTCGAGAAAATGGTATTTACACCCCTAGAAGGAACTACTAAACACACCCTAGAAATACGCTAAAGGCACTCCGGAAAATTACTATTTACGCCCCATAAATTACTATTTGCACCCCATGAGCATGTGTTATAAGGACTTCAGGAATGGATAGGGGGAGGTCATCTTCCCAAATTCAAATTCAGAAAAAAAGGCGGGAAATTGTTGCAGCACCGTTCCAATTAGGGTTCAAAATTTGGAAAGTATTCAACGAGATTCAATCGTTGGATTTAACTTGTATGGGCCTGTTAAGCAAGACCAAGGAAGATATGGTTGTTGGATTAGATCTAGTTGGGCTACATAAGCCATTTGAAGTGAAACAGGGAAGAGAGTATTATCGGGTTTTTGGGTGAATTCCTGGGATTGAATGCAATTAGCATGTTGCTATGAAACATGAAGGGTAATGGGATGTGATTCGAAGAATAAAAGATTTTGGAGTGGTTCTCGACAAAGCAGGGGAAGGTGTATATGTTGAAGTAGTCAGTCAATAAGTTAGTTGAGTCTTTAGCAGTAACCCCTATTGTTTAGGCATGTAGTTGTTTGTTTGATTTATTCCAGTTATGTTACCAGTAACACCACTAAGTTAGTCGGGGTTGTTCTGATCCTATTTCTTAGCTTTTGTAAAGCTATTTATCACCATCTCCATTATGCTCTGAATAACAAGGAAATACAATCTTCTTCCTTTACATTCTAGTCTCTAGATTTGGTATCACGAGCCGGCTAGAGTTGGTTTGGTTTTTGAGAAAACAACGGTTTTTCTCTTTGATTGTGAAAGATTTGTAAGTGTGAAAAGCAGCAGCTCTTTCTTTGAGTAAAAACTAAGAAAATGACGACAGAGAGTAATTTTGTTCAACCATCAATTCCAAAGTTTGATGGGTTTTATGAGCATAGGTCTATGTTGATGCAGAATTTTCTTAGATCAAAAGAGTATTGGGGTATCGTAGAAGATGTGATTCCAACTGCGGCAGAAGGAGTTAAACCTACATATGCTCAAGTAAAGGAGATCAATGATGCAAACTTGAAAGACTTCAAGGAAAAGAATTATCTGTTTCAGGCTATTGATAGAACAGTTTTGCAAACCATTCTGGACACCGGATCATCCAAAAGCATTTGGGATTCGATGAAGCAGAAACATCAAGGAACTGATCGCGTCCAACATGCACAGCTGCAGGCTCTCAAAAGGGACTTTATGGTTCTTCATATGAAGGCAGGTGAGTCTGTAAATGGGTATTTCTCGCGCGCTTTAACTATTGTCAACAAAATGAGACAACACAAAGGATAGGTAAGCAATGAAGATGTTGTTGAAAAACTATGAAGGTCGATGACTTCTAACTTTGCCTATGTTGTACGCTCAATTGAGGATTCAAAATATCTTAGTACTCTTTCAATTGATGAGCTGCTAAGTAATCTTTTGGTTCATGAGCAACGCATGAATGGTCATGTTGAAGAGGAACATGCATTGAAGGTTACGTATGGAGAATCTTCGATAGGAAGGGTACGTGGTGGTTCTCGAGGTCGAGGCAGAGGAAGAGGTAGGCATAACTACGATATGTCTACAATCGAATGTTATGACTATCATAAACTTGGACATTTGAAGTATGAATGTCCAAAGAAAACTGAAGCAAAGGCTCACTATGTGGAAACTGGAGAAGAAATGGTGTTGATGTCTTATACAGATGAAAGGAAGACAAGTCAACATGAAGTATGTATGTGGTATCTCGACTCGGGTTGCAGCAATCACATGTGTGGCAAGAAGGAGATGTTCTCAACTCTTGATGAATGTTTCAGAGAAACAGTAAAGCTAGGCAACAATTCAAAGACGAAAGTAATGGGAAAAGAAAATATTGTGATGATGGTGAATGGCATAACACAAGTTGTGACTGGCGTGTTATATGTTCCAGATTTGACAAACAATCTGTTGAGCATTGGACAGCTTGCTGATAAGGGTTTGAAGATTGTCATAAAACGAGGAAAGGGTGAAATATATCATGCTCAAAGGGGTTTAATCGTAGAGATTACGATGTCTTCAAATCGCATGTTCAAGTTGTTTGCAAGTATAAAGAAGAAGGAGCAGATGTGCTTTTCTGTTATTGAAGACCTAGCTCAATTATGGCATCGTCGATATGGTCACTTGAATCGCAGAGGACTGAGACTTCTTCAACAAAAGGGAATGGTGAATGGTTTACCTTCACTTGGAGTCATGTCAAGAGTATGTGAAGTGTGTTTACTTGGAAAGCAACATAGACTACCTTTCCCAAAGGAAACTACATGGAGAGCTACTCAAGTTCTTCAACTCATGCATGCTGACATATGCGTTCCTATCAAACCAATATCCAACAGTGGAAAGAGGTACATTATCACTTTCATTGACGATTTTAGTCGCAAAACATGGACATACTTTCTTGTGCAAAAATCAGAGGCTTTTGATATTTTTAAATTGTTTAAAAGTCATGTTGAGAAAGAGAAAGACATGTTTATTAAAGTTTTTCGCACTGATCGTGGAGGGGAATTAACTAAGTGAGTTTAACAACTTTTGTAGAGACAACGGCATACAAAGTAAGTTGACAGCTTCGTATACTCCACAGTAAAACAGGGTTGCAGAGAGGAAAAATCGAACTATCATGAATATGGTTCGTAGTTTACTCGTAGAGAAGCACATTCCAAAAACCTTTTGGGCAGAAGCTATAAACTAGGCGATTCATGTAATGAATATAAGCCCAACACTTGTTGTAAAGAAAAAGAGTCCAGAGGAGGCTTGGAGTGGTGTTAAACCATCGGTTCACCATTTTCGAGTGTTTGGTTGCATCTCTCATGCTCATGTTCCCGATAACAGACGCACCAAACTAGATGACAAGAGTACCAAGTGTGTATTACTTGGAGTCAGTGAAGAATCAAAGGCGTATCGCATGTATGAACCTATCTCTCAAAAGATCATAGTGAGTCGAGATGTTTTTTTTTGAAGAAGATGAAAGGTGGCAGTGGGATAAGGAGTATGGGAAGGCTACTCTTGTTGATTTAGAATGGGAAGAAGATGATTCAACTGCTGCAACTGGTGAAGCTACAACTGATGGAAGTGTGCCAATTGAAGCAGTAGACCAATCAGTTGATGCTGACACACCAAGTAGTAATGCTTCAAGTTCCAGTGAGAGTTCTTCATCACCAGTTGTTCAAAAAAGAGAAAGGACACAACCTGTATGGATGGTAGATTACACTAGTGGAGAGGGGCTTTCAGAAGAAGAACAAGATGATCCAGAAGATGAAGATTTCTTTGCAATGATGGCTGCGTCAACAGATCCAGTGTACTTTGAAGATGCTGTGAAAAGTGAGACATGGAGAACATCCATAGATGCTGAAATTGTTGCTATCGAAAGGAATGATACTTGGGAACTAACTGATATACCTGTCGGTGCAAAGAAGGTGGGAGTGAAATGGGTCTACAAAACAAAACTTAACGAGCAGGGTGAAGTTGAGAAGCTTAAAGCTCGTATGGTAGTGATGATGTTTTAATAGTGGTAAGAAAGGTTGACGTTCAATCGGACTTGATGAGATTGTTTTTAAGAATTAATAAACTAAAATAAAAGAAATAAGAAAATATATATACAAAATAACGTCACAGGATGAAGAGGGACCGGGACTCGGGATTCCACTGCTTTTCATGTTCATGGGATTCATAAATTTATCCTAGACATTTATAGCTCAAAACAAAAGAAACAATGACTCTATTCTTTGCCAAAGTAGATTTCGTAAAACATCAATTGTAAATTACAAGCATAGTGTATCTAAAGCACCTAAGACTAAGCATACACTATCTAACAAGATAACAATTGATTAATAGAAATCATAAATCATTTAAAATCGGCACAAAAAGTAAATAAGGGATTAATTAAATTACCCCAAGGATGAAATACAGCTTCCTCCGTTGTCCCAGTGATGGGTTTTAGCTCATTAGGTTGGAAACACACTCAAAATATGGATTCATAGCTCAAAAAGGTGTTACAAAGGTAAAAAGGATAAAAAGCAGCGAGTTTGCAACGCCGACAGACTGTTACAGACTCACTGTCACAACTGTTACAAAGAACTATTGTTTCTTGGGGTCGCATAAGAACTATCGTTTAAAGATACAAAATGTGACGGTTAAGAACGACAGTCCTAGTTGGTTTAAAGTTCTTCGTTCTCTTTCTTCAATGGCAGCAGCAGAGACAATCTCTGCAACTTTAATTTCTCACCCTTTTTCGTCCCCTAACTCTCCATCCTATCTATATGAATCCTGTATCACCCTTATATACTATCGGGATCACCAAAATCACTGTAATAACTCCCGAATCCTCCTCCAAAACTCTGCCATACACGGAAATATATTCTTTCCTTTTTCTTCTCCTGCATGCGTTTCACAGCTGGTAAATCTTCTTAATTATCTCTGTCGCCTTCCGAATGGTTGTTAGAGTCATCCTAGCATGCGCAAACTCGGTCCAACTCAAGCAAATCCCGTGAATATCTCCATCCATGACGTGCTCCCTGTCTGACGAGATTACGTGAAATCTTCCCATTTAGTCGAATTGAAAGCACTTACCAATCCTATTGTGATATAACAGGCTGGTACATATCCAAATCAAGAGAAAAATCCGACCAAATCTCCATGAGTTTAATGGAGAATATCCTCCCATACACGTACGCCCCTGTGATTATAGATTTTTGATGGGGTTGTAGTAATGAGGTTCAAACTCTCGGACTTGTGAAGGATAATTTTTTAGACTTAATAGAAAATAAATATATACAAAAAATATTAACAATATGGGCAAGAGTACTGGGACTAAAGATTCGGCCATTTTTTTTCATTTTCAAATGGTTCAGAAATTAATTCTAGCAATTATAGTTCAAAAATAAAACAAATATTAACTCTAGTTTATTGCCAAGATAGATTTTATAAAATATTACTTGTATTTCTTAAGCATGGCATATCAAAAATCCCTAGGACTAACCATACTCCATCAAATGAAATCACAAGTAATTAATTTAAAATCTTAATTCAATTAAAATTAGTGCAAAAAGTAAATAAAAGAATTAATGAAATTACCACATGGATGAAATTCGACCTCCTCCGTCGTCCCAGTGTTGGGGTTTAACTCATCATGTAGAAAACACGCTCAAAATATTTATTTATTGCTCAAATGGTGTTTACAATGAAGAGAAGAAGAAAAAATGGTGTAAAACTGTAATCTGCGACGCACAAAAAGCGTCACAGAATGAACGATAAAAGACAAGTGTTGCTGCTGTTTAGACTGCACTGCGACCCACGGTTGTGCGTCTTAGACACTGTTGATAAACGACTGTCCTTTCGAGTCCGTTCTTCGTGTTCTTGGTGTTCTTCATCATCATCATCAGCAGCAGCAACTAAGTTTCATCAACTCTTGATTTCTGCTTCTCTGGACCTCCTCTCGACCCCAAACTCTCGACACCCCTTCTCTGACCTCCAAGGACTCTATTTAAACCCGAAGCATGCATCGAATCTCCTCCATAAATCCACAAATCCTCGGCAGTGAAAGAAAATATTTTCGGATATTTTCTTTCATGGTTTAGCTTTTCACGCGTTTTCTCTGGTCCAGCACGCTCCAATTCGACTTATTCACGCCTCAACACTCTTCCAACGCCAGCGAACTCCCCCATGCACACAAGAACTTCAATTTTGCTCGTGTTACAGTACACGTGCTCTGTTTTGGGTGTGTGAATCATACCGAAAATTCCAGCCAAATTTGATCGATCATGTCACCCGTACTATGTTCCTTAACCTACATCACATCTCTGTACCAAATTTCAGTCATTGAATCGACCCATAACCCCTTCATTTTGACGATCGAAATTCTGCCAGAACTGTTTAGAAATTTCCCGCCTTTTTCCAAAATTTGAATTATGAGAAGAAAAGGGTCCTCCCCCTAATCCTGAACGGGTGTCCCTTTAGCAATTGGGGTGGAAATAGTAATTTTGGGGGTGAAAATAGTAATTTTCTGGGTTCCTACGGTACATTTCTGGGACGCTTCCGGTGCATTTCTGAGGTGCCTCCGGTACATTATCCTGGGGTGTAAAACACTACTTTTCGAGCTCATTTCGCCGCAAAGGCTTATTTCTCCAAAAACATCTACAAAAACAAAAAATAACACAATAAGTACTTAATCGAGTCTAACAATACAGAATATTGAGAACAAAATAGACACGTAAATGCGTCTATCACCCTGTCCTCTTCAACACTAGTTAACTGGCCAAATCCAAAAACATCTCTGTCGCCTTCAGAATGGTTGTTAGGGTCATCCTAGCATGCGCAAACTCGGTCCAACTCAAGCAAATCCCGTGAATATCTCCATCCATGACGTGCTCCATGTCTGACGAGATTACGTGAAATCTTCCCATTTAGTCGAATTGAAAGCACTTACCAATCCTGTTGTGATATAACAGGCTGGTACATATCCAAATCAAGAGAAAAATCCGACCAAATTTCCATGAGTTTAATGGAGAATATCCTCCCATACACGTACGCCCCTGTCCTCTTCCACACTAGTTAACTGGCCAAATTCAAGCGATCCAGAGACCCATACCAAGCCTGTTAGGATAATTAAAGTCTTCCCGAAGAATATCATCCATTGAATCTCCTTCTAGCACGCTAAAATGTCCAACCCTAATTCTGCCTGCGTCTGAATTATTTTCCCGCCAATTTTGAAATTCAAAATGTAGATGATGACCTCCCCCTAACAGAGACGGGGGTGCGAATAGTAGTTGGCCAACTGAGGCGCCCCTTAGCCAAATCTGGGGATCCGTATAGCAACTGTCCTTTGAGGGTGCCCCGAGCAACTTTTCGAGCCGAATTTTCCAAAAATGTTTATTTCCCAAAAATGCCTACAAACACATAAAACACCAAAATTAGTACAAGATCGAGTGCCAACAATATATAATATTGAGAACAAATTAGACGCAAAATGTGTCTATCAAATACCCCCAAACTTATTATTTGCTAGTCCTCGAGCAAAACTAATAAAAAATAAAACCGAGTTAATATCAGGAGGGTTTACCAAAGGTTTACCCACAAAACCATGACTTCTAATTGGTCACAAGTATCCAAAGAGCTATGAGGACATACATAATCTCAACCTATCTCCAAGTAACTAGAATGCCAGAGAAATTAAAGGTGCCAGCTCTAAAGCTGACTAAAGAAAAGGGGAGACACATCCGCAACACTGCTAGATAAAGAGATATCCGCTACACAGCTAGATAAACATTGTAAGATGCATCCGCTTTACAGCTGGATAAGATTAGGAGAGAGATAAAGATGAGAGGGACATCTGCTACACAGCTGGACTAATTACGTGTGATGAGTTGAACCAGTGCTAGAAAGATCTTGTGCAAGATTGAAAGCGGACTAACAAAGCAACCAAATGTATCTTTCTTCAACTCTCTCATAGTGCTCAACAGAAACAACGTCTTCTTCGGTCTTCAACTGTTGATGATAAACTATCGAACCTCATAGAACCTTGACAATTAACTCTTCTCTTCGATTTCTTGCTTGACTTAAAACTTCTACTTCCCTATGGCCTTATTGAACAAAAAACTAATTATAGAACAAAAAGAACGTAATGATGATTTTTTTTTAGGACACAAAAATTACAAGACAAAAATTTACATGGCCATGAGAGAAGGACTTTAAAAACTTGGATCTTCGCAACTTGTGATGTCTTGGTATCATGAATTCCAAAAACTTATATCGTTTGCTCTTATAACTTCTTGTAACTAAGTCTTCAACTTTGATTTTTGAATTATTCTTTTCTATTGTTGCTTCTAAACCTTAAACGTCTTCAACTTTCTTCATAGATTTTGATGTCGCTCCGATTGTTGATGATGATAAGTTTCTATTGAGAGAGAGTCGTAATCCAGTAAGTAAGACTATATTGTGAGGTTGTTTTGTCTTTCTGGCATTTCCTGACCTACTTGCCTTTCCATCATGGATGGTTAGGTCCATCACGGTTACCCTCTAAAAGGAATAAGTTCTATCCTGAATTTCAAGGATCTCAATGTCTTTTTCTCTAGTGTCTCAATATGTTGTTATCCCTAGCATTCCAATTTCTTTCTTTTCGGCGAGAAACAATATGTAAACTTAGCTAACCGGATACTATGTGACGCTAGAAGTTTCAAAAATGCGACTAAAAAGTTTCTCTCATACCCCCAAACTTAAATCTAACATTGTCCTCAATGTTCTAAAGATGAAATTAAAAGCATGAACAAGGAGAAACTGTTACTAATTGAAGAAAAAGAGATAAGGAAAGATATTACCGTGTCGCATGAATATTGGGTTACCTCCCAAGAAGTGCTAAGTTTAAAGTCTTCAGCCAGACTAAGAAAGGATTAGTCACCTTATAAAATCATAAATTAATAGCTGGAATAACTGCGGATCACCAAAACCAAATACGGCTATTACAAGTAAAAGGAATCTGCAGCATGCCAAGAAAATTAACGGATAGAGCACGCCCTTGTCTAGTTTCCTGTTTAAGACAACTACATCTAGCTGTGGTTCGGGTTCAGGTTCTATAACTGGGTCTAGATAAAATATTTTCATGGACTGCATTTCCTCGTAGCTAAGGTCCGATTCAGGTATTAGAGACTATAAAAACTCAAGTAAAAACTTGGAAGCACATAATAATAACCTAAATAATTGCAGATCCTTTAAGTCAATCAGTTGACCACGACGAAAGTAGTGGCGTTCCTTAAACAAATGTGTCGACCCTAATTTCCTAAAGTAATTAGGTTTAGTCTCAAAACTTAATAATTGACACATCTGAAACTTATACGTTCCCACAATTGGTTGAAAAATATTTGGTGGGAAAACAAAGTCAATTTGGGTACTATCGCCTGGGTAAACCACATCAACCAGAGGATGGGTTTCTAACAACTGAGCTTCTTCCTGGACATTATTAGGTTCGGTAGATCTAGTATGAAGGTAATCTGGCATAATGGTTGAGGCACATATATCAAGTCCCAAGTGAGGGACCTTTCTAAGAGTTAAAGCACATGGAGAATGATAATCACCCCCAAACTTAGAGTTTTCAGTGTCTCTAGAAAGACTAGTCACAACTTCCCTAATTTCTAGGTCATCAGATTCCTGGAAATGGTCAATTGATTCATCTAAGTCAGGTTCATCCTCAGTCATCTCTACGAGTTCACTTCCTTTGTCTAAAACTATTGTTTCTAAATCGCTAGACTCAAAATAAACTCGTTCCTCTAAACCTTCGTTGGCTTCGTGAAAAGGAAATACTACATCGTCTAAAACGGGGGTATTTATAGTCAAATCCTCATCCTTTTGAATGGGTGAATAATTATTAAAATTGTTTGGATTTTTACTAGAAACAACACTATCATTATAAAGCTCAATCGGAGTAACAAATTTCGGATCACTATGCCTACATATTTTATGTTCTTCATCAATACTATCCTCATCATAATCATCATTATAATAACATGAAAATGATCGAACTTCATCTAAACAAGTAGTGTTACCAATTCTAACCTCGTCATCTTGATTATGTGAATAAAAACTATCCTTATTTTCAAAGGCGGTATTGGGAACACTATATTGGAAATTATGACTATCCTGAGCAAGTTCTTCCACAATCCTATTTGCACTCTCAGTAAATTGCTTGAGGGACTCTTCTAGAGAAATCTTAGTTGACTGCTCTACGGACTCTTCTGGGAGAAGAATATTATAAGTCTCTTTCATAAATAACTTCCGTGTTGACTCATTGAAACTCTTGAGAGACTCTTCTAGAGAAATAGAAGGATTATTTTGCTCGTATGACCTGTGGGTATGTGGATAGTAATTGGGCTCACAATGGTATGGACCATAACCTTCAAAAGTTTCGCGTTCCCAATCACTATTCACACTATGGTCATCAAAAGGATAATGTCCAAGCTGCTCAGTCGGATACTCATTGTATTGGCTACTATAATACTAGTTTGACATCCTAATTGCAAGGGAATTCTAAACAAGCACAAAGAAGGTTGACTCGACCACAACAAGCCTATTTTTTCTAGCAAACAAAAAGCATGATGACTCCACTTAGATTGTTTCTAGACCAACTTCTATTATTTCGAAAAGGAATTCGTTACAATCCGAGCAAACCCCTCTGGAATCAATCTGAGTCAAAGTAAGTTGAATAGAGGCGAGGGAAGCTCGGTGGAGCTTTGATACCCAAGGCCTCACCGGTATTACAAGGCGGCGCAGTCACGCATTCAACTTACAGAAACCATCATGAACTTCGAAGTATGCTTAAAAGAGTAACCAATATTTTTCGAATGACTTTCCTATTAAGCTCGTTACTCTATCAGTCTCGTTCTAGTCAGTATTTTAAGCTTAGGTTCGCGTAGGTTACGTGTTCCTAAGGCGAACAAGAAGGAAACAGTGATGAAATCCGAGTCCTTATCTTGGATTGGACAGGCCTTTCCCTTTACTAGAAAATTAAATCCGATTTCAGGTCCTCAACATATATGCATACAAAATCATCCAGTAAACCCGCTGACAGGGGATTCGCGGGTGTTTAGAATTCTTACCTCCCGTTCCAGACGGGGGATGAATCGTTGAAGTCGACTCGGGCCACGACTCCTATGTCATGTACGAACCCGAGGGGCTGAGGCGATATCGTAATCGTCGACCTTCACTGCACACAATTTATATTTGAAACTACCCTTCCGTAGGGTTTATTAAGAAAATAAAGTCCCAAAGTTCAATGTCCGAAAGAAAAGAAAAAATAAATGTCCAAAAGTAAAATATTACAAAAATAAAAACCTTAATTACAGTTTCTAAAAAAATAAAATAAAATAATATACAAAATCTTCTTCTTCACTCCTTTTGGATTCCTCTTTTCATTCCTTTTTTGGCGTCCCTTTTGTTTTCAGCACTTTCTCCCTTTTTCTTTAGCTCAGCTCCAAATCTGAAAACAAATAAGAAATACCAAAAGGCGTAAAAAAGAACAAAAATAATAAAAATAAAACCTAAAATCAAATCTATACGTCCGCGTCGGCGGCGCCAAAAATTGATGAATTTTTAATAGTGGTAAGAAAGGTTGTCGTTCACTCGGACTTGATGAGATTGTTTTTAAGAATTAATAAACTAAAATAAAAGAAATAAGAAAATATATATACAAAATAAAGTCACAGGATGAAAAGGGATCGGGACTCGGGATTCCACTGCTTTTCATGTTCATGGGATTCATAAATTTATCCTAGACATTTATAGCTCAAAACAAAAGAAACAATGACTCTATTCTTTGCCAAAGTAGATTTCGTAAAACATCAATTGTAAATTACAAGCATAGTGTATCTAAAGCACCTAAGACTAAGCATACACTATCTAACAAGATAACAATTGATTAATAGAAATCATAAATCATTTAAAATCGGTGCAAAAAGTAAATAAGAAATTAATTAAATTACCCCAAGGATGAAATCCAGCTTCCTCCGTTGTCCCAGTGATGGGTTTTAGCTCATTAGGTTGGATACACACTCAAAATATGGATTCATAGCTCAAAAAGGTGTTACAAAGGTGGAAAGGATAAAAAGCAGCGAGTTTGCAACGCCGACAGACTGTTACAGACTCACTGTCACAACTGTTACAAAGAACTATTGTTTCTTGGGGTCGCCTAAGAACTATAGTTTAAAGATACAAAATGTGATGGTTAAGAACGACAGTCCTAGTTGGTTTAAAGTTCTTCATTCTCTTTCTTCAATGGCAGCAGCAGAGACAATCTCTGCAACTTTAATTTCTCACCCTTTTTCGTCCCCTAACTCTCCATCCTCTCTCTATGAGTCCTGTATCACCCTTATATACTATCAAGATCACCAAAATCACTGTAATAATTCCCGAATCCTCCTCCAAAACTCTTCCATACACGGAAATATATTCTTGCCTTTTTCTTCTCCTGCATGCGTTTCACAGCTGGTAAATCTTCTTAATTATCTTTGTCGCCTTCCGAATGATTGTTAGAGTCATCCTAGCGTGCGCAAACTCGGTCCAACTCAAGCAAATACCGTGAATATCTCCATCCATGACGTGCTCCCTATCTGACGAGATTACGTGAAATCTTCCCATTTAGTCGAATTGAAAGCACTTACCAATCCTGATGTGATATAACAGGCTAGTACATATCCAAATCAAGAGAAAAATCCGACCAAATCTCCATGAGTTTAATGGAGAATATCCTCCCATACACGTACGCCCCTGTCCTCTTCAACACTAGTTAACTGGCCAAATTCAAGCGA
This sequence comes from Papaver somniferum, assembly GCF_003573695.1. Lineage (NCBI taxonomy): Eukaryota > Viridiplantae > Streptophyta > Magnoliopsida > Ranunculales > Papaveraceae > Papaver > Papaver somniferum. Next base: position 129,729,168 of record NC_039358.1, on the reverse strand, counting down.
TCCAGAGACCCATACCAAGCCTGTTAGGATAATTCAAGTCTTCCCGAAGAATATCAGCCATTGAATCTCCTTCTAGCACGCTAAAATGTCCAACCCTAATTCTGCCTGCGTCTGAATTATTTTCCCGCCAATTTTGAAATTCAAAATGTAGATGATGACCTCCCCCTAACAGAAACGGGGGTGCGAATAGTAATTGGCCAACTGAGGCCCCCCTTAGCCAAATCTGGGGATCCGTATAGCAACTGTCCTTTGAGGGTGCCCCGAGCAACTTTTCGAGCCGAATTTTCCAAAAATATTTATTTCCCAAAAATGCCTACAAACACATAAAACACCAAAATTAGTACAAGATCGAGTGCCAAAAATATATAGTATTGAGAACAAATTAGACACAAAATGTGTCTATCAAATACCCCCAAACTTATTATTTGCTAGTCCTCGAGCAAAATTAATAAAAAATAAAACCGAGTTAATCTCGGGAGGGTTTACCAGAGGTGTACCCACAAAACCATGACTTCTAATTGGTCACAAGTATCCAAAGAGCTATGAGGACATACATATTCTCAACCTATCTCCAAGTAACTAGAATGCCAGAGAAATTAAAGGTGCCAGCTCTAAAGCTGACTAAAGAAAAGGGGAGACACATCCGCAACACTGCTAGATAAAGAGATATCCGCTACACAGCTAGATAAACATTGTAAGATGCATCCGCTTTACAGCTGGATAAGATTAGGAGAGAGATAAAGATGAGAGGGACATCTGCTACACAGCTGGACTAATTACGTGTGATGAGTTGAACCAGTGCTAGAAAGATCTTGTGCAAGATTCAAAGCGGACTAACAAAGCAACCAAATGTATCTTTCTTCAACTCTCTCATAGTGCTCAACAGAAACAACGTCTTCTTCGGTCTTCAACCGTTGATGATAAACTATCGAACCTCATAGAACCGTGACAATTAACTCTTCTCTTCGATTTCTTGCTTGACTTAAAAATTCTACTTCCCTATGGCCTTTATAGAACAAAAAACTAATTATAGAACAAAAAGAACGTAATGATGATTTATTTATTTTTTTGACACAAAAATTACAAGACAAAAATTTACATGGCCATGAGAGAGGGACTTTAAAAACTTGGATCTTCGCAACTTGTGATGTCTTGGTATCATGAATTCCAACAACTTATATGATTTGATCTTATAACTTCTTGTAACTAAGTCTTCAACTTTGATTTTTGAATTATTCTTTTCTATTGTTGCTTCTAAACCTTAAACGTCTTCAACTGTCTTCATAGATTTTGATGTCGCTCCGCTTGTTGATGATGATAAGTTTCTATTGAGAGAGTGTCGTAATCCAGTAACTAAGACTACATTGTGAGGTTGTTTTGTCTTTCTGTCATTTCCTGACCTACTTGCCTTTCCATCATGGATGGTTAGGTCCATCACGGTTACCCTCTAAAAGGAATAAGTTCTCTCCTGAATTTCAAGGATCTCAATGTCTTTTTCTCTAATGTCTCAATATGTTGTTATCCCTAGCATTCCAATTTATTTCTTTTCGGTGAGAAACAATATGTAAACTTAGCTAACCGGATACTATGTGACGCTAGAAGTTTCAAAAATGCGACTAAAAAGTTTCTTCCCTAACCCCAAACTTAAATCTAACATTGTCCTCAATGTTCTAAAGATGAAATTAAAAGCATGAACAAGGATAAACTGTTACCAATTGAAGCAAAAGAGATAAGGAAAGATATTACCGTGTCGCATGAATATTGGGTTACCTCCCAAGAAGTGCTAAGTTTAAAGTCTTCAGCCAGACTAAGAAAGGATTAGTCACCTTATAGAATCATAAAGTAATAGCCGGAATAACTGCGGATCACCAAAACCAAATAGGGCTATCACAAGTAAAAGGAATCTGCAACATGCCAAGAAAATTAACGGATAGAGCACGCCCTTGTCTAGTTTCATGTTTAAGACAACTACATCTAGCTATGGTCCAGGTTCAGGTTCTATAACTGGGTCTAGATAAAATATTTTCATGGACTGCATTTCCTCGTAGCTAATGTCCGATTCAGGTATTAGAGCCTGTAAAAACTCAAGTAAAAACATGGAAGCACATAATAATAACCTAAATAATTGCGGATCCTTTAAGTCAATCAGTTGACCACGATGAAAGTAGTGGTCTTCCTTACACAAATGTGTCGACCCTAATTTCCTAAAGTAATTAGGTTTAGTCTCAAAACTTAATAATTGACACATCTGAAACTTATACGTTCCCACAATTGGTTGAAAGATATTTGGTGGGAAAACAAAGTCAATTTGGGTACTATCGCCTGGGTAAACCACATCAACCAGAGGATGGGTTTCTAATAACTGAACTTCTTCCTGGACATTATTAGGTTCGGTAGATCTAGTATGAAGGTAATCTGGCATAATGGTTGAGGCACATATATCAAGTCCCAAGTGAGGGACCTTTCTAAGAGTTAAAGCACATGGAGAATGATAATCACCCCCAAACTTAGAGTTTTCAGTGTCTCTAGAAAGACTAGTCACAACTTCCCTAATTTCTAGGTCATCAGATTCCTAGAAATGGTCAATTGATTCTTCTAAGTCAGGTTCATCCTCACTCATCTCTACGAGTTCACTTCCTTTGTCTAAAAGTATTGTTTCTAAATCTCTAGACTCAAAATAAACTCGTTCCTCTAAACCTTCGTTGGCTTCGTGAAAAGGAAATACTACATCGTCTAAAATGGGGGTATTTCTAGTCAAATCCTCATCCTTTTGAATAGGTGAATAATTATTAAAATTATTTGGATTTGTACTAGAAACAACACTATCATTATAAAGCTCAATCGGAGTAACAAATTCCGGATCACTATGCCTACATATTTTATGTTCATCATCAATACTATCCTCATCATAATCATCATTATAATAACATGAAAATGATCGAACTTCATCTAAACAAGTAGTGTTACCAATTCTAACCTCGTCATCTTGATTATGTGAATAAAAACTATCCTTATTTTCAAGGGAGGTATTGGGAACACTATATTGGAAATTATGACTATCCTGAGCAAGTTCTTCCACAATCCTATTTGCACTCTCAGTAAATTGCTTGAGGGACTCTTCTAGAGAAATCTTAGTTGACTGCTCTACGGACTCTTCTGGGAGAAGAATATTATAAGTCTCTTTCATAAATAACTTCCGTGTTGACTCATTGAAACTCTTGAGAGACTCTTCTAGAGAAATAGAAGGATTATTTTGCTCGTATGACCTGTGGGTATGTGGATAGTAATTGGGCTCACAATGGTATGGACCATAACCTTCAAAAGTTTCGCGTTCCCAATCACTATTCACACTATGGTCATCAAAAGGATAATGTCCAAGCTGCTCAGTCGGATACTCATTGTATTGGCTACTATAATACTAGTTTGACATCCTAATTGCAAGGGAATTCTAAACAAGCACAAAGAAGGTTGACTCGACCACAACAAGCCTATTTTTTCTAGCAAACAAAAAGCATGATGACTCCACTTAGATTGTTTCTAGACCAACTTCTATTATTTCGAAAAGGAATTCGTTACAATCCGAGCAAACCCCTCTGTAATCAATCTGAGTCAAAGTAAGTTGAATAGAGACGAGGGAAGCTCGGTGGAGCTTTGATACCCAAGGCCTCACCGGTATTACAAGGCGGCGCAGTCACGCATTCAACTCACAGAAACCATTATGAACTTCGAAGTATGCTTAAAAGAGTAACCAATATTTTTCGAATGACTTTCCTATTAAGCTCGTTACTCTATCGGTCTCGTTCTAGTCAGTATTTTAAGCTTAGGTTCGCGTAGGTTACGTGTTCCTAAGGCGGACAAGAAGGAAACAGTGATGAAATCCGAGTCCTTATCTTGATTTGGCCAGGCCTTTCCCTTTAGAAAATTAAAACTGATTTCAGGTCCTCAACATATATGCATACAAAATCATCCAGTAAACCCGCTGACAGGGATTCGCGGGTGTTTAAAATTCTTACCTCCCGTTCCAGACGGGGGATGAATCGTTGGAGTCGACTCGGGCCACGACTCCTATGTCATGTACGAACCCGAGGGGCCGAGGCGATATCGTAATCGTCGTCCTTCACTGCACACAATTTATATTTGAAACTACCCTTCCGTAGGGTTTTAAAAAAAATAAAGTCCCAAAGTTCAATGTCCGAAAGAAAAGAAAAAATAAATGTCCAAAAGTAAAATATTACAAAAATAAAAACCTTAATTACAGTTTCTAAAAAAATAAAATAAAATAATATACAAAATCTTCTTCTTCACTCCTTTTGGATTCCTCTTTTCTTTCCTTTTTTGGCTTGTTTTCAGCATTTTCTCCCTTTTCTTTAGCTCATCTCCAAATCTAAAAACAAATAAGAAATACCAAAAGGCGTAAAAAAGAAAAAAAATAATAAAAATAAAAATAAAACCTAAAAACAAATTATACACAATCCGCGTCGGCGGCGCCACAAATTGATGATGTTTTAATAGTGGTAAGAAAGGTTGTCGTTCACTCGGACTTGATGAGACTGTTTTTAAGAATTAATAAACTAAAATAAAAGAAATAAGAAAATATATACAAAATAAAGTCACAAGATGAAGAGGGACCGGGACTCGGGATTCCACTGCTTTTCATGTTCATGAGATTCATAAATTTATCCTAGACATTTATAGCTCAAAACAAAAGAAACAATGACTCTATTCTTTGCCAAAGTAGATTTCGTAAAACATCAATTGTAAATTACAAGCATAGTGTATCTAAAGCACCTAAGACTAAGCATACACTATCTAACAAGATAACAATTGATTAATAGAAATCATAAATCATTTAAAATCGGTGCAAAAAGTAAATAAGGTATTAATTAAATTACCCCAAGGATGAAATCCAGCTTCCTCCGCTGTCCCAGTGGTGGGTTTTAGCTCATTAGGTCGGATACACACTCAAAATATGGATTCATAGCTCAGAAAGGTGTTACAAAGGTGGAAAGGATAAAAAGCAGCGAGTTTGCAACGCCGACAGACTGTTACAGACTCACTGTCATAACTGTTACAAAGAACTATTGTTTCTTGGGGTCGCATAAGAACTATCGTTTAAAGATACAAAATGTGACGGTTAAGAACGACAGTCCTAGTTGGTTTAAAGTTCTTCGTTCTCTTTCTTCAATGGCAGCAGCAGAGACAATCTCTGCAACTTTAATTTCTCACCCTTTTCGTCCCCTAACTCTCCATCCTCTCATATGAGTCCTGTATCACCCTTATATACTATCGGGATCACCAAAATCACTGTAATAACTCCCGAATCCTCCTCCAATACTCTTCCATACACAGAAATATATTCTTGCCTTTTTCTTCTCCTGCATGCGTTTCACAGCTGGTAAATCTTCTTAATTATCTCTGTCGCATTCCGAATGGTTGTTAGAGCATCCTAGCATGCGCAAACTCGGTCCAACTCAAGCAAATCCCGTGAATATCTCCATCCATGACGTGCTCCCTGTCTGACGAGATTACGTGAAATCTTCCCATTTAGTCGAATTGAAAGCACTTACCAATCCTGTTGTGATATAACAGGCTGGTACATATCCAAATCAAGAGAAAAATCCGACCAAATCTCCATGAGTTTAATGGAGAATATCCTCCCATACACGTACACCCCTGTACTCTTCAACACTAGTTAACTTGCCAAATTCAAGCGATCCAGAGACCCATACCAATCCTGTTAGGATAATTCAAGTATTCCCGAAGAATATCAGCCATTGAATCTCCTTCTAGCACGCTAAAATGTCCAACCCTAATTCTGCCTGCGTCTGAATTATTTTCCCGCCAATTTTGAAATTCAAAATGTAGATGATGACCTCCCCCTAACAGAGACGGGGGTGCGAATAGTAGTTGGCCAACTGAGGCGCCCCTTAGCCAAATCTGGGGATCCGTATATCAACTGTCCTTTGAGGGTTCCCCGAGCAACTTTTCGAGCCGAATTTTCCAAAAATGTTTATTTCCCAAAAATGCCTACAAACACATAAAACACCAAAATTAGTACAAGATCGAATGCCAACAATATATAGTATTGAGAACAAATTAGACACAAAATGTGTCTATCAAATACCCCCAAACTTATTATTTGCTAGTCCTCGAGCTAAATTAATAAAAAATAAAACCGAGTTAATCTCGGGAGGGTTTACCAGAGGTGTACCCACAAAACCATGACTTCTAATTGGTTACAAGTATCCAAAGAGCTATGAGGACATACATATTCTCAACCTATCTCCAAGTAACTAGAATGCCAGAGAAATTAAAGGTGCCAGCTCTAAAGCTGACTAAAGAAAAGGGGAGACACATCCGCAACACTGCTAGATAAAGAGATATCCGCTACACAGCTAGATAAACATTGTAATATGCATCCGCTTTACAGCTGGATAAGATTAGGAGAGAGATAAAGATGAGAGGGACATCTGCTACACAGCTGGACTAATTACGTGTGATGAGTTGAACCAGTGCTAGAAAGATCTTGTGCAAGATTGAAAGCGGACTAACAAAACAACCAAATGTATCTTTCTTCAACTCTCTCATAGTGCTCAACGGAAACAACGTCTTCTTCGGTCTTCAACTGTTGATGATAAACTATCGAACCTCATAGAACCGTGACAATTAACTATTCTCTTCGATTTCTTGTTTGACTTAAAAATTCTACTTCCCTATGGCCTTATTGAACAAAAAACTAATTATAGAACAAAAAGAACGTAATGATGATTTTTTTTAGGACACAAAAATTACAAGACAAAAATTTACATGGCCATGAGAGAAGTACTTTAAAAACTTGGATCTTCGCAACTTGTGATGTCTTGGTATCATGAATTCCAACAACTTATATCATTTGCTCTTATAACTTCTTGTAACTAAGTCTTCAACTTTGATTTTTGAATTATTCTTTTCTATTGTTGCTTCTAAACCTTAAACGTCTTCAACTTTCTTCATAGATTTTGATGTCGCTCCGCTTGTTGATGATGATAAGTTTCTATTGAGAGAGAGTCGTAATCCAGTAACTAAGACTACATTGTGAGGTTGTTTTGTCTTTCTGACTTTTTCTGACCTACTTGCCTTTCCATCATGGATGGTTAGGTCCATCACGGTTACCCTCTAAAAGGAATAAGTTCTCTCCTGAATTTCAAGGATCTCAATGTATTTTTCTCTAGTGTCTCAATATGTTGTTATCCCTAGCATTCCAATTTCTTTCTTTTCGGTGAGAAACAATATGTAAACTTAGCTAACCGGATACTATGTGACGCTAGAAGTTTCAAAAATGCGACTAAAAAGTTTCTCTCATACCCCCAAACTTAAATCTAACATTTTCCTCAATGTTCTAAAGATGAAATTAAAAGCATGAACAAGGAGAAACTGTTACTAATTGAAGCAAAAGAGATAAGGAAAGATATTACCGTGTCGCATGAATATTGGGTTACCTCCCAAGAAGTGCTAAGTTTAAAGTCTTCAGCCAGACTAAGAAAGGATTAGTCACCTTATGAAATCATAAAGTAATAGCCGGAATAACTGCGGATCACCAAAACTAAATAGGGCTATTACAAGTAAAAGGAATCTGCAACATGCCAAGAAAATTAATGGATAGAGCACGCCCTTGTCTAGTTTCCTGTTTAAGACAACTACATCTAGCTGTGGTTCAGGTTCAGGTTCTATAACTGGGTCTAGATAAAATATTTTCATGGACTGCATTTCCTCGTAGCTAAGGTCCGATTCAGGTATTAGAGACTGTAAAAACTCAAGTAAAAACTTGGAAGCACATAATAATAACCTAAATAATTGCGGATCCTTTAAGTCAATCAGTTGACCACGATGAAAGTAGTGGTCTTCCTTAAACAAATGTGTCGACCCTAATTTCCTAAAGTAATTAGGTTTAGTCTCAAAACTTAATAATTGACACATCTGAAACTTATACGTTCCCACAATTGGTTGAAAAATATTTGGTGGGAAAACAAAGTCAATTTGGGTACTATCGCCTGGGTAAACCACATCAACCAGAGGATGGGTTTCTAACAACTGAACTTCTTCCTGGACATTATTAGGTTCGGGAGATCTAGTATGAAGGTAATCTAGCACAATGGTTGAGGCACATATATCAAGTCCCAAGTGAGGGACCTTTCTAAGAGTTAAAGCACATGGAGAATGATAATCACCCCCAAACTTAGAGTTTTCAGTGTCTCTAGAAAGACTAGTCACAACTTCCCTAATTTCTAGGTCATCAGATTCCTGGAAATGGTCAATTGATTCTTCTAAGTCAGGTTCATCCTCACTCATCTCTACGAGTTCACTTCCTTTGTCTAAAACTATTGTTTCTAAATCGCTAGACTCAAAATAAACTCGTTCCTCTAAACCTTCGTTGGCTTCGTGAAAAGGAAATACTACATCGTCTAAAACGGGGGTATTTCTAGTCAAATCCTCATCCTTTTGAATAGGTGAATAATTATTAAAATTATTTGGATTTGTACTAGAAACAACACTATCATTATAAAGCTCAATCGGAGTAACAAATTCCTGATCACTATGCCTACATATTTTATGTTCTTCATCAATACTATCCTCATCATAATCATCATTATAATAACATGAAAATGATCGAACTTCATCTAAACAAGTAGTGTTACCAATTCTAACCTCGTCATCTTGATTATGTGAATAAAAACTATCCTTATTTTCAAGGGTGGTATTGGGAACACTATATTGGAAATTGACTATCCTGAGCAAGTTTTCCACAATCCTATTTGCACTCTCAGTAAATTGCTTGAGGGACTCTTCTAGAGAAATCTTAGTTGACTGCTCTACGGACTCTTCTGGGAGAAGAATATTATAAGTCTCTTTCATAAATAACTTCCGTGTTGACTCATTGAAACTCTTGAGAGACTCTTCTAGAGATGGATTATTTTGCTCGTATGACCTGTGGGTATGTGGATAGTAATTGGGCTCACAATGGTATGGACCATAACCTTCAAAAGTTTCGCGTTCCCAATCACTATTCACACTATGGTCATAAAAAGGATAATGTCCAAGCTGCTCAGTCGGATACTCATTGTATTGGCTACTATAATACCAGTTTGACATCCTAACTGCAAGGGAATTCTAAACAAGCACAAAGAAGGTTGACTCGACCACAACAAGCCTATTTTATCTAGCAAACAAAAAGCATGATGGCTCCACTTAGATTGTTTCTAGACCAACTTTTATTCTTTCGAAAAGGAATTCGTTACAATCTGAGCAAACCCCTCTGGAATCAATCTGAGTCAAAGTAAGTTGAATAGAAGCGAGGGAAGCTCGGTGGAGCTTTGATACCCAAGGCCTCACCGGTATTACAAGGCGGCGCAGTCACACATTCAACTCACAGAAACCATCATGAACTTCGAAGTATTCTTAAAAGAGTAACCAATATTTTTCGAATGACTTTCCTATTAAGATCGTTACTCTATCGGTCTCGTTCTAGTCAGTATTTTAAGCTTAGGTTCGCGTAGGTTACGTGTTCCTAAGGCGGACAAGAAGGAAACAGTGATGAAATCCGAGTCCTTATCTTGATTTGGCCAGGCCTTGCCCTTTACTAGAAAATTAAATCCGATTTCAGGTCCTCAACATATATGCATACAAAATCATCCAGTAAACCCGCTGACAGGGGATTCGCGGGTGTTTAGAATTCTTACCTCCCGTCCCAGATGGGGGATGAATCGTTGAAGTCGACTCGGGCCACGACTCCTATGTCATGTACGAACCCGAGGGGCTGAGGCGATATCGTAATCGTCGTCCTTCACTGCACACAATTTATATTTAAAACTACCCTTCCGTAGGGTTTTAAAAAAAATAAAGTCCCAAAGTTCAATGTCCGAAAGAAAAGAAAAAATAAATGTCCAAAAGTAAAATATTACAAAAATAAAAACCTTAATTACAGTTTCTAAAAAAATAAAATAAAATAATATACAAAATCTTCTTCTTCACTCCTTTTGGATTCCTCTTTTCTTTCCTTTTTTGGCTTGTTTTCAGCATTTTCTCCCTTTTCTTTAGCTCATCTCCAAATCTAAAAACAAATAAGAAATACCAAAAGGCGTAAAAAAGAAAAAAAATAATAAAAATAAAAATAAAACCTAAAAACAAATTTATACACAATTCCGCGTCGGCGGCGCCACAAATTGATGATGTTTTAATAGTGGTAAGAAAGGTTGTCGTTCACTCGGACTTGATGAGACTGTTTTTAAGAATTAATAAACTAAAATAAAAGAAATAAGAAAATATATATACAAAATAAAGTCACAAGATGAAGAGGGACCGGGACTCGGGATTCCACTGCTTTTCATGTTCATGAGATTCATAAATTTATCCTAGACATTTATAGCTCAAAACAAAAGAAACAATGACTCTATTCTTTGCCAAAGTAGATTTCGTAAAACATCAATTGTAAATTACAAGCATAGTGTATCTAAAGCACCTAAGACTAAGCATACACTATCTAACAAGATAACAATTGATTAATAGAAATCATAAATCATTTAAAATCGGTGCAAAAAGTAAATAAGGTATTAATTAAATTACCCCAAGGATGAAATCCAGCTTCCTCCGCTGTCCCAGTGGTGGGTTTTAGCTCATTAGGTCGGATACACACTCAAAATATGGATTCATAGCTCAGAAAGGTGTTACAAAGGTGGAAAGGATAAAAAGCAGCGAGTTTGCAACGCCGACAGACTGTTACAGACTCACTGTCATAACTGTTACAAAGAACTATTGTTTCTTGGGGTCGCATAAGAACTATCGTTTAAAGATACAAAATGTGACGGTTAAGAACGACAGTCCTAGTTGGTTTAAAGTTCTTCGTTCTCTTTCTTCAATGGCAGCAGCAGAGACAATCTCTGCAACTTTAATTTCTCACCCTTTTCGTCCCCTAACTCTCCATCCTCTCTATATGAGTCCTGTATCACCCTTATATACTATCGGGATCACCAAAATCACTGTAATAACTCCCGAATCCTCCTCCAATACTCTTCCATACACAGAAATATATTCTTGCCTTTTTCTTCTCCTGCATGCGTTTCACAGCTGGTAAATCTTCTTAATTATCTCTGTCGCATTCCGAATGGTTGTTAGAGCATCCTAGCATGCGCAAACTCGGTCCAACTCAAGCAAATCCCGTGAATATCTCCATCCATGACGTGCTCCCTGTCTGACGAGATTACGTGAAATCTTCCCATTTAGTCGAATTGAAAGCACTTACCAATCCTGTTGTGATATAACAGGCTGGTACATATCCAAATCAAGAGAAAAATCCGACCAAATCTCCATGAGTTTAATGGAGAATATCCTCCCATACACGTACACCCCTGTACTCTTCAACACTAGTTAACTTGCCAAATTCAAGCGATCCAGAGACCCATACCAATCCTGTTAGGATAATTCAAGTCTTCCCGAAGAATATCAGCCATTTAATCTCCTTCTAGCACGCTAAAATGTCCAACCCTAATTCTGCCTGCGTCTGAATTATTTTCCCGCCAATTTTGAAATTCAAAATGTAGATGATGACCTCCCCCTAACAAAGATGGGGGTGCGAATATTAGTTGGCCAACTGAGGCTCCCCTTAGCCAAATCTGTGGGTCCGTATAGCAACTGTTCTTTGAGGGTGCCCCGAGCAACTTTTCGAGCCGAATTTTCCAAAAATGTTTATTTCCCAAAAATGCCTAAAAACACATAAAACACCAAAATTAGTACAAAATCGAATGCCAACAATATATAGTATTGAGAACAAATTAGACACAAAATGTGTCTATCAGGTAGCAAAAGGGTACACTCAAGAATATGGTGTGGACTACACTGAAGTGTTTGCACCTGCGGCTCGGTTGGAAACAGTTCGTATGGTGATTTCTCTTGCTGCACAGAAAGAATGGAATATATTTCAGCTTGATGTTAAGTCTGTCTTTCTTCATGGTGAACTTAGTGAAGAAGTTTTTATCGCACAACCCCCTGGCTATATGATAAAAGGATAAGAAGATAAAGTTTACAAGCTAAAGAAGGCTCTATATGGACTCAAAATGGGATGCTACATGTAAAATTCTCATTGTGTGTATCTATGTTGATGATGTTATATTTACTGGTAATGATGAAATGATATTTGATAAGTTTAAGAACTTTATGATGCAAGAGTTTTATATGACAGACCTTAGAAAGATGAAGTACTTTCTTGGTATATAAGTGATGCAGAAAACTGAGGGTAATTTCATATGTCAGAAGAAGTGCACCGACGAGATACTAGAAATATTTGGAATGACTGCTTGCAATGCAGTTCATAATCCAATTGTTCCTGGTTTTCAGCTCATTAAAGATGAAAATGGAATAAAGGTGGATAGCTGCCAGTACAAGCAGTTAATTGGGAGTCTCATGTACCTGACAGCAACACGGCCTGACATTATGTTTGTGGTAAGCCGACTCAGCAGATACATGGACTGTCCTACATAACTCCATTTCAGTGCAGCTAAGAGGGTGTTATGATACTTGAAAGGAACACATGATTATGGTATCTTCTACAGAAAGGGAGGATATGTGAAGCTCAAGATCTACACAGACAATGAGTATGGTGGTGATTTAGATGATCACAAAAGCACATCAAGTTACGGTTTTTTGTTACGTTCTGGTGATGTGTCTTGGTTATCAAAGAAGCAATTTATTATTATTCTGTCAACAACTGAAGCTGAATTTGTCGCAGCCGCATCAACCGCAACTCATGCAATCTGGTTACGAAGGATTCTGGAGTATCTTCATCAGTCACAGAGTGGTGAGTGTACAACTATTCTCTGTGATAACAGTTCAACCATTAATCTCTCGAGGAATCCATTTCTACATGGTCGTAGCAAGCACATAGATATCAGGTTTCACTTTCTTCGTGATCTGACAAAAGATGGAGTTATCAAAATGGTTCATTGTCCCAGTCAAGATCAAGTTGCAGATATTATGACAACGCCACTGAAGTTGAATGCCTTTGTAAGGCTTAGAGGTCTATTGGGGATGTGTTCTGCATCTGTTCTAAGCTGAATTCTAGTTTTTAGTTTAAGGGAGGAAATGTTGAAGTAGTCAGTCAATAAGTTAGTTGAGTCTTTAGCAGTAACCCATATTGTTTAGGCATGTATTTGTTTGTTTGATTTATTCCAGTTATGTTACCAGTAACACCACTAAGTTAGTCGTGGTTGTTCTGATCCTATTTCTTAGCTTTTGTAAGGCTATTTATAACCATCTCTATTCTGCTCTGAATAACAAGGAAATACAGTCTTCTTCCTTTACATTCTAGTCTCTATAGTATATTCAGATATTTTCTACTAAGTTTGGAAACTATGTGGGGGATAAACACGGCTAAGATTCGTATCTACAAAATATAGAGAGTTTAGAGAATTTTGGATGAACCAGAAGATGCATATGAGGATATAAAGGAAAGAAAGTCCGTAACTTTCTGTTGAAGAAAAAAGGGATAGAATTAAAAGATTTTTCGAGATATTTAGAGTTGTAGTGTATAAATACATTGGTTCGAGTCCTAGAGAGGAGAATGGAGAGTTTGGGGAAGTTTAGAGAGTTGCAGAGAGGCTAAATCACAAGTTGCGGGATTCTGTTCCTGCTACTGCTGAAGAACGAAGAACAATCTTCGAGGGGATCTACTGACTCGGCGAAATTCTCATCTCATTTTTTCGTTTTCTGCGTTCAGATTCATTAATTTTCAGGTGAAAAAACAATCAATCTTGTTGTTTAATTATCTCTTTCATGTTTAATAACTACTAATTCAGGTGGTTTCATGGATCTTGGTCCTAAAATCACTGAAGTTGAAATAAATAGGGTTAATATGTTGAGTTCAAGTAATGAAAAAAATTCTCAGGCATTTCCAAATATAGATTTGCCTGATGATTTATTTGAAGAAAGCTTAAATCCGTGGAGATTTTCTTTAATTGGGAGACTTAATCCACAACAAATTAAGTTTGTTGATGCTGCTATAACTATGCGTCGGCAATGGAAGTTACAAGGAGAATGTAAACTAATCCCGTTGGGAATGGGTTTCTTCACTATTAAATTAGATAACGCAGTAGATCGTCAGTATATCAAGGAAGGTAAATGGGAGGTTACAGATCAAATACTTCAGGTAAGAAATTGGATCTCTAACTTTCGACCAGAGAATCAAAGAACCTCTAGATCTATGGTTTGGGTAAGGTTTCTTGGTTTAGGTCTTGAATTTTGGACTGAGAAGATACTCTATAAAATTTGTAAGGAATTTGGTAATCCTGTGAAACTTGATGCTGCAACAGAGAAATGTGAGGTGGGTTATTATGCAAATGTATTGGTTGATGTGGATTTTTATAAATCAATTCCAAACAAGATATGGATTGGCACAAAATATGGAGGTTTCTTTCAAAGTATTTCTATTCCATATTGTCCAAAGTTTTGTTCTACTTGTAAAATCTTAGGTCATCTAGTTACTGAATGCAGAGTGGAGAAAGGCAAGCATCTATCAGCTAGTGACACTCATAATCATAGCAATGTCAAAACAGGCTATACTTCTAGTCAGCAACAATCTTATAAAACTGGAAATCCTTCTGTTCAGCAGCAAACTTATATAACTGGAAATATTTCTATTCAACAGCAAACTCCTAAAACTCCAAATATTCCTTTTGATATATGTCTTACTGAAGCAGAAAATGAAATGTTGCAAGTAAGTATATCTAATTCTGTTGGTAATTCTATGGTTGAAGATTCTATAATTTCAAATATAATAATTCCTGATATTCAAGCTACTCCTGAACTGGTTAAATTGGATAATGGAAGATTTAATGTTCTAAGTCAAATATAGCAAAAAGATGAGGATGAATTAAGCATTGATGAAGAGATTGTAGTTGATATTGAACTTCATAAACTCCTTCAAATGGCAGAGGTCACATAATTAGAAAAAAGTGAAGTTAAGTTTGTAGATGCAGGTTCAGGAAAGGTTACTAGTGAACCAATGCAATTTACTACATGGACTTCAGTAGTTAATTCTTCTGGTAAAAAGAAGGCAGATACTTCAGTGAATACAGCAAGTCCCAGTTCTCCAAAAATCAAAAATATTTCAGCAGTTACATCTTCCAAGCAAGTATCAGTCAAATATAACTTTAGGAAAAATGTTGGTAAGGGGGGTACAAACCTCCACCAAAAACCATGAAAGTTCTATATTGGAACATTAAGGGTCTTTGAAGAGCTAGGGCCCAGCAAAAGTTGTTCAATTTAGTTAAACAATTCTGTCCAACATTACTTTGGGTTGCAGAACCTAAAATCAAATGTTCTTCTTCTTTTTGTAGTAAATTAAATCTGCCTGGAATACAGAGTATGGTGATTCACAATGCTTCACTACATCACAAAAGTAATATATGGTTGTTTTGGAGTAATTCCATAGTAACACCTTCAGTTGTTTCAGTTACAAGTCAAATGATTACTGTTGAAGTAGGCAATATGCTAGTATCTGGTGTTCATGCCCATGTTAAAATGGTGCAAATAAGATTTTTGTGGTCTGAGATGCAGTTGATTAGTGAACTAAAAAAACCTTGGTTAATCATTGGGGACTTTAATGCAATTCTTACAATGGAAGAAAAAGCTGGTGGTAATTCTCCTTCAAGAAGATCAATGTTGGATTTCAATGATTGTGTAAATACTTGTGAACTCTTACAAGCTCCAAAGGTTGGATTGGGTTTTTCATGGTCAAATTGTCAACACGGTAATAACAGAATATTACGCAATCTAGATAGAGCTCTCTTTAACATGGAATGGATGCAATTGTATGGTGATTGGGTTTACAAAGTGGGTGTTAGAGTGGTGTCAGATCATTCACCTTTAATGGGAGGATGTGCAAATGTTCCTAAGCCTAAGAATGTTCCTCTAAGATTTCAAAAAATATGGTTGGAGCATCCAGAGTTTATGAAGATGGTTGAAGAAAATTGGGCTGAACCAATTACTGGAGATCCAGCTTATGTGTTCATGCAAAAACTTAAAAGATTAAAAATAGCCTTAAAGGAATGGAACTGGAAGGTCTTTGGTAATGTGCAAATCAAGATTAAAGAGGCAGAAAAAGTGGTTAAGGAAAAAAATGGAGGTTTCAGATAGGAATCCACATGATGAAAATGCACTAAGTGAATTGGTAATGGCTCAAAATGAATTAAACTCAAGGGAAGTTCATCACAATATCATGATGAAGCAAAAATCTAGAATCCAATGGATTAAAGAGGGATCTTCCAATACTAATTTCTTTCATACAAATATTAAGGTGAGGAAAACAAAAAATATGATTTGTGAATTGGAAGATGATGAGGTCAATCTGGTAGCTGATCAAGAAAAAATTGCAGATATCTTAGTTGATTTTTTTCAAAAAAGATTTCAGTTTCAAGAAGTGCAAATCAATGATTCAATATTAGATGTTATTCCTCAGCTTGTAATAGAAGAAAATCAAAATATGCTGGATATGGTACCAAATTCAGATGAAATTAAAAAAGTTGTATGAGAGATGAATGCTGATGGAGCACCTGGACCAGACAGCTTTTCAGGTATATTCTATAAATCTTGTTGGGAAATTATTAGCACAGACTTTGTTGAAGCCATTCAGTATTGTTGAAAGAGGAAATACATTCCAAGAGGACTTAATTCTAATTTTTTGGTATTATTTCCCAAGTCTCAAAATTCTAAAAAGCCAAATCAGTATAGACCAATTGGTTTAAGCAATTTCAGCTTTAAAGTTTTCTCTAAAATCTTATCTACAATAATGAGTGGTTTGATGAGTAAGATGGTATCATCTCAACAAGCTGCATATATCAAAGGTAGAAATATACATGAACAAGTTATGTTAGCATCATAATTGGTCAATGAAATGAAATATAAAAGAAGAGGAGGGAATGTAGGTCTTAAGCTTGATATATCACAAGCTTATGATTCTGTAAACTAGAATTTCATATTTCAAGTTCTTAAAAGGTATGTTTTTTCAGAATCTTGGTGTGATTGGTTGCATGTGTTATTCTTTTCATCTAAAGTCTCAGTTATGGTCAATGGAGGACCAAAAGGATTTTTTTCTATGGAAAGAGGATTGAAGCAAGGAGATCCACTTTCTCCCATTTTGTTTGTTTTGATGGAGGAGGTGCTAAGTAGAGGGCTAACCAAGCTTGTTGAAACTGGAAAAATTCAACCAATGGTAATCAGAAAAAACATTTATCCCACTCATTTGTTTTTTGCAGATGATGTTTTCAGCTTCAGCAATGGGTCTAAAAAGAGTTTAAATTCCCTTCTCAGCTTACTCAAGTGTTATCAAGATAGTTCTGGTCAGCTGATAAACAAGCAAAAAAGCAAGTGCTTTGTGGATGGTTGTACTCCTCTAAGAAAAGATCAAATAAAAAATGTGTTGCAAATGGAACTTACCTCCTTCCCAGATAAATACTTAGGAGTTATTCTAAATCCTGGAAGAGCTAAAAGTTGCACAGTATGGCCAATGGTGGAGATGATGCAGATTTATTTGGCAGTATGGAAAGGTAAATTTCTATCCTTTCATGATAGATTGGTACTTATCAAGTCGGTCCTTTGCAGCATCCCAATTTATAATATGGCTGTGTACAAGTGGCCAAGTTCTATCATCAAAATTTGTGAAAGAATTATAAGAAATTTTTTATGGACTGTTGATAGTGAAGAAAGAAAATATGATACTTTGAAGTGGAACAAGGTCTGTACTCCTTACAATGAAGGTGGTTTGGGTATTAGAAGGTTGATGGTGATTAATAAAGCTCTGTTAATGAAAATGATGTGGAAGTTACTCACATCAGAAGTAGATTGGGCAAAATTCTTCACAGCAAAATACAAAAATAAAAATGGAGTATGGTGCACTCAATGGAAACTTTCTTCTATATGGCCTGGCCTAAAATGGGCTTGGATGGAACTCAAGAATAATATAAGGTGGTGCATTGGGGATGGTAGTAAAATTTCAGTGTGGTTTGACACTTGGATAAGAGACAAACCTTTAATTGAGAGTTTTGGTAGTAATGATACAGTGCAAAATTATATATATCTTAAAGTTCAAGACTTACTGATTGATGGTGAATGGAGAATCCCTTTTGTTTTACAGGATATTATTCCTCCTTCTTTACCTTCAGTGAGTGTAGGAAAAGACTTGGTAGCTTGGTGTGGAGATGTAAAAGGGATTTTCACTACTGCTGCAGCTATTGAAAAAATCAGAGCAAAGGAACCTAAAGTGCATTGGCCTTCTCAAATCTGGAAACCATTTCTACATCCATGGATTGCCAGCAACATTTGGAAAATTCAACAAGGCGCTTACATGGATGATGAAAAGAGGATAGCTCAAGGTTATTCATTAGCTTCCAAGTGCTGCATCTGTCAACATGATCAAGATAGCATGAATCATCTTCTTTGGAGATGCAATTTCAGTACCCATATTTGGCAATGGTTAGTGCAAATTTTTAACTTTCAAGTACCTTCTTCATTTACTGATATCCTGCAATTTTCCAAGCACAAAAGTCCATTTGTTAATCAAGTCTGGATCATTGCTTCTTGTGCCATAGTAAGGGAATTGTGGTTTCATAAGAATAAAACTTTTCATGAAGGTACAACACCAAATTTATTGAATTTTAAAAGAATAATTATGAGTATGGTGTTTTATGGAAGTTATAGAATAACTGGTGCAAAATGGATGGCAGACTATGATTCCAATATCATTTACTTCTTCAAAATAGAGCAGAGAAACATTAGTAATTACTCTAACAAGGTATGTCAGTGGGACAAACCAAAGTGGGGTTACATTCTTTTCTGTTGTGAGGGAATCGCCATTGGGAATCCTGGAACAACAGGCTATGGAGTAATTGCTAGAGATCATCATTGTCAGGTTATTAGTACTATCTCTGGGGGTGTTGGAGTAGCTACAAATTTCATTGATAAAGTATTGTCTATTGTTTGTGCCATTGAATGGGCTGTTAAAAATCAGTGTAGCAAGATTATCATTAGATTAGCTGACAAATCAGTAATTGAGAACTTCAATAATGCTGCAATCCCTTGGTATTTAAGGAATAGATGGTTGAAAGCTATTAGAAAGTTAGCTGACATTCAATATGAAGATTGCTACAAGGAAGTCAATTTTTCAGCTGAAAGTTTAGCAAGGCAGGGTGCAGGGCTAGCTTAGGGAGTAACTATCATTCATAAAGGAAAAGCATCTTCTCTTAGTCAGGTAGAAATGCCACATACTACATATTATAGTAGCTGATTGTTAAAGGGAATCATTTGTATGCAAATTTCTGTCTTTATAAAAAAGTTGTTTTTTCTTTGGATTTGGTTAGGCATGGTCAGTATTGGGACTAGTTCAAAGAATGTCTTTTTGCTTTTTTAATTTTGGGCCTGTCTTGTAAAAGTATTTTTGAGTCAGTCCTGTAATTGGGTCATTTAGTTTCTTTATTAATAAAAATTGTGATTCAGCAAAAAAAAAGAAAAAAAAAAAGAAGAACGAAGAACAGACGCCCTGAAACAGTCGTTTATCAACAGCATTCGCGACAGCTTCTTGTAATACTGAATTTCAAATTTGCAACGCTGAGATTCATTCATTTGCAACACCATCTAGGGTATCATCGTAATAGTGGATTCTGTAACATTGTATAAACGTTGCAAATTTCTGTTTTATTTCAATTTCACCTTTGTAAACACCATTTGAGCAATGAAAAATTCTTTTGAGAGTGTCTACATTATGAGAAGCTGAACCACATCACTAGGATGACGGAGGAAGCCAATTTTCATCACTGGGTAATTTATTAATTTTTTTATGACTTTTGCATTAATATAATTTGAATTATGATTTTAAATTAATTAGTTGTGATTTAGTTTGATGAGTTATGCTTAGCTTAAGTGTTTTTATAACTCATGCTTACCATTTACTGTTAGAGCATTCCCGGTTGAACCCACCAAGCGTCCGTATGTCAAGTTTAGTTGTCATATTTTAGTGAACCAAAACTCATTTAAAGAGTCTGTTGATTATTTACTAGAGTCAACTTCTTATTGGTTAGCTAGAAAGGTACTAGGATATGAGACTTACAAGTATTACGTGAAGACTTGAAGAATGTGAAGAAGTAAAGAGCTACATCGATGACATCATCATTCCTCTTGAGGTTAGTAATATTTGACTTGAACTGTTTCATTCCTAACGTATCTTTCAAGTCGTGCATATTGAAAACATAACTGCAAAGCTGTGAATGATTATGCTCTAGTTAGACATAGTATTAAGGAATCATAATACGAAGTATAATGCTTATCTTTTGAACGTCGTATATAAGACGTCGACATAATCAGATGAGTGCTATTGTGATTATGTATGGGTATGGGTGAAGATTTTGTCCTAGGAAACAATGTTTTACATTCGTTTAAAGGAAGTACAATTCATAAACTTGTTTTATGAATCGAAAGGGAAATCGCTAGGCTTATTGGTATTGTTATTCATTGCAAATATTTGGATTACCAATATGTGTGTTTAATATAACCGCTCATAACTTGTTTATGTATCTTGGTAAAACTATTCACAATGCCTAACTTTGTATTGGCATGACTTTTATTAGTGAAACCGATCTTAAGCAATCACCTGAGATGGTATGATCGATATATTGTAATTGGTATGACCAACTCTAGACATTGGGGAACCGATCCTAGTGAGAGGTGCAACCGACCACAAGCATGTGGAATCGATCCTTGTAAGAGGTACAACAAGTCTTAGTAATTGGTAACCGATCCTATGACTTGTGCAACCGATTACAGGTTAAATACCATAATTATGTGGTGACCGATCCTAGTACCTAGTCAACCAATTTTTGGAAAGCTAGTGTGACCGATCCTAGTACCCACATGGAGGTAGAACTGAAGCCTTGTGTTTTGGTAGAACCTTGAAACCCGTTAGTGGTGATTTGATAGGATAATCAATCACATAGTTCTTGGAAGTCAGATGAACCAATTCTAAACTCGTTTGGAAGTGTGGCAAATCGGTTCCAAGATTGTAAATATGAAAAAGGATTTACAAAGTAAAGATGTCAACATACTTTGAACATGTGTAGTAATTCTTATCTTTTATTGTTCAAAGATATTCCTTAATAACTAAAGGAGAATCCCGGATCGAAAGAAATTGAGAATCTTTTAGTTAAGGTTTTTAGTTTTATATGTTTTTAATTTCCAGCAATTAAATGCATATCTTTAGAAAATAAAAATTGGTAATGTGCATTTACTAATTGGATATTTTCTACCGAGATTTCGGTCAATATTTGGACAGAGCATTTCCAGGAATTATGAAAACCGAATTTGGAAATATATTTGCATATCTTGAGAATATTTTCGGTTTTGGAAATTCCTTGGTGTCCAAACTTCCTTGGTCTATAAATATTGAAGTTTGAATTTCGAGCAAACTAATCCTCAGGGCCGGAAAAACTACCTAGTTGTGTTGTTACTGGTGGAGCCGTCTATTCGGAGAGGAAAGTACCCTAATTAGGCGAAATCTCTTGCGGCAGCTCGTTTTAAATACTTCTTTGGGATCGGGAAGCTCTACGAGTACTCTTGGTGGGAAACTAGATAATTGAAGTTTATTATTAGTTTTCGATTGATTTGATTGACTAACGGTTGTTGAACTTTGATTGCACCTATTTTTTTTATGCTTGAGAATATTCTCTTCTGATATAAGATTCACTCAAAGTAGATCGAAGTATCGACGGGGATCTTTAGACTTTTTGTAGATCTAAAGACGTATTTTGATAATCCATTGTTAACAAATTCCGTTCTATATATGATTGATCACAAGAGATTCAAATTGATTATGTGCAGGTGTTTATTGGAGATCTAAGAAGATTTGAAGACAAAGAATATTTCTTATTTGAGTTCATAATCTTTGGTGTGCACAAAACTTGATCAGATGGGGGTCCAACTTAATCGGTTTATCTTTGTGATAACCTTGATTGATTAGTTGAGTAGATCGGCATCAATACGTTTCTTTGTGATTAAGAGTATTGATTGCATAGTCTAGACAATTACTTTGGTAGTTGTTAAATAGATTGATCTAAGAACCTGACAAAGGAGTTTATTGGGATAAACGGAAGAGCCTTTTGTCAAACTCATATCACTCGTTTGAAAAGAGTTGTTACCGAACAGATTTGTTGTTCCTTTACTGTTTGGAATACGAACCAAAGGAATTGTTCCAAGTGCGTGACTTATTGCAAGTTGGAGGCGCAGAGATATATATGGAACTAGGTGAACTATAAATTCAGTTGCTTGGTCTCAACTATATAAAGTTGGTTTAGATTTTTTATAGCGGCTTAATCCTGAAAGTATTAAATTCTGGACAAGGTCTCGGGGTTTTTCTTCATTTGCAGTTTCCTCGTTAACAAAATCTTATTGTGTCTTTTACTTTTCTATTTCCGCAATTATAGTTGTTTTTATTATAATTAGAAGTAAAATACACAAACGTTAATTCCTAATTACTTGATAGCAATCCTATTGTGTTTGGTTAAGTCCGAACCTATTATCAACTAATCATACATTGTTGTTGTATTGTCTATATCTTGTATCCATAGTCAATCACACAAGTTATCTTGTTGACGTATTGCCTCGATCTCGTATCCATAGACGATCACATGAAGTGTGAACCGATTGGTTTTATTGTCTCGACTCAATCCATAGACAATCACTTTCGGAGAAGGGACTTATAGGTGGAAAAGTTTTAGATTGAGGTATATTTGGGTACCCTCGTCTTTTTATTTACAATTAATATTTTATAAAATCTACCTTGGCAAAGATTTAGAGTCAATAATTATTATTTTTGGAGCTATAATTGTATAAGAATTAATATTTGAACCATAGAATATGAGTTTGGTGAAATCCTGATTCCCAGTAGTCTCTCAACAGTGTCGCTATATTTTATTTTATTTCCAGTTTAATTTTATAATTTCAGTCTAAAATCAACTTCCCAAGTCCGAGAATCGAATCCATTTCTTACTACTGTAAAAACTGCATCAGTTTTTGGCATCGCCGACGCCTACTTGGCTTTAGGTTAGGTTTAAGTTTTTTTTAGGTTTATTTATTTTTATTTCTTTTTTTAGATTTTACTTTGGGTATTTTTGTTTTTGGTCTGCAGGTTTGCTGGAAGCTATACGTGGAAAGTTGGACTTGCCTAAAAAGTACAGAAAATCCAAGATTTTTTTTGTTAGTTTTTATTTTCTTTATTTTTGGACTTGTATATACTGTTTGTTTATTTTTTTTAGTATTTATAAAAAAAATAAAAAACATGTTGCACACACCAATTGCACCGTCAGAATTACCGAATTTAGGAAACTTGTGGAAAAGTACGCTAAACCCGTGCCTTGGGCCTTATGGGAGTTACCAACCAAAATTCCACAAGCCTTAACCTCGTACCTTTAGGTATATTTTGCTGAGGTAGCCCAAGTTTACCTAATTTAGTAAACTCTGCATTTGCATGTGCACGATTTCCTTGTAATTCTGCTTGTGTATGCACCGTTGGAAACGTGTAGGAGATAGACTTGAGAATAACAACCTTTTTAATTCGAGTACATCCCGTGACACAGATTTAGGTGGTATTTCTGTTTTTGTCGAAATGGTTAAAGAAAATGATGATGATGTCCCGGTAAAAACCCTTAGGGATCGTTTGAACCCGTCTAGAGTAGTGCGTGACCCATGTGTAGTTCTACCAGCTTTTACGGTCCAATTTGATATTAGACCTGAGACTATTGGCATGCTTCGTACCTTTAGGGGGTAGAGAATGAGAAATCGTATACCCACATAATAGACTTTGAGATGATTTGTGACACAGTGAACTATCCAAATGTCTCCAAAGATGTGCTTAGGTTACGTTTGTTTCACTTCTCTCTCGATCAGAAAGCCAAAGAGTGGTATCATTTTATTCCTTCTAAAACAATTACCACCTGGGATGGTCTTGTAGAGGTATTTGTTAAGAAATTCTACCCACACCATAAGACTGTTGTTGTTCGGCAGTCTATCCAAACATTTAAGCAGAAATTAAGTGAAAAACTTCATGATTATGTATAAAGGTTTAGTTAATTTTTATACCAGTGTCCACATCACGGCTTTGAAAAAGCCTACATGGCCCAAATTTTATATGAGGGCCTTGATAGTGAAACCCGTATGCAGGTAGAAACAATTAGTGGTGGAGAATTTACCCATCAAGACCCAGATGAATGTTTTGACGAGTTCATCAAGTTAGCTGAGAGCAATAGGAAATGGGCTTCAATGAGAGAACCAGAAATACCTAGAAATACTATCCATAGGGCCGATAGAGTTGAATATGGGTCAGATATTCTTAGGCGTCTAGAGGCCTTAGAAATGAATCAAGGGTCACACCATGCCATATACGAATAGCATGCCCATGCTCTTTATAACAACTCTAGGTTTGAAAACTGTCAGAGAATTGATCCATATTCTGAGACTTATAACCCTGGTTGGAGAGACCATCCTAATTTTTCATGGTCTAAGGGCCAGAATCAAGGCCAGTCTAGTAATTCTCAGGCTCCCTCGATGTTTGGATATACTAAGAATCCTTTAGAACCGACACAATTTCAGAGCCTTTCAGATAAGAAAATCACGAGTTTAGAAGAGTCTCTAACCATCTTATCTCATAACACTGAGTGTTTAAGCAATCAGTTGAGAAAGGTTTACAAGAAAACT
The DNA here is from genome assembly GCF_003573695.1 of Papaver somniferum. Classification (NCBI taxonomy): domain Eukaryota; kingdom Viridiplantae; phylum Streptophyta; class Magnoliopsida; order Ranunculales; family Papaveraceae; genus Papaver; species Papaver somniferum. The sequence goes on along the minus strand of NC_039358.1, from coordinate 129,704,409 downwards.
CTCAGGCTATTTCCGAGCTAAAAAACCAGGTTAGTCTAAGTGTTGAGTCTTTGCAAGAGAGAGAAAAAGGTAAGTTCCCTATAATCCTAGAGGAATCCATTCGATAACAACCCTTGAGAGTGGTAAAAAGGTAGACAATTAGGTAGCCGTGCATAATAGTGGACATACTGTAGATCCACCTTTTAGTTCCGAGGAGAAACCACTAGCTGAAGATACTGACAAAGTTTCTAGTGATGCCAATGTGATTCCTCCTGATAGGTCTCATTTTGTGCCCAGAGCCCCATATCCACAGTTGTTAGCTCCAACAAACAGAAAGTCGACTTTCAAAACATCCCTTTTTAGAAGCAATTAGGAAAATGCATGCTTATGCCAAATTTCTTAAGGATCTTTGTACACGAAAGCGTAAGCTTAATGTCCATAAGAAAGCCTTTTTAGTTGGTCAGGTAAGTTCAATCCTTCTGAACCAAACAACCCCTAAGTATAAAGACCCTGTATGCCCCACTATATCTTGTACGATTGGTAGTCACATGGTTGATAAGGCATTTCTTGACTTAGGAGACAGTGTTAATTTACTCCCATATCATGTTTACAACCAGCTAGGTCTTGGTAAGTTGAAACCGACTAAAATGACCCTACAATTAGATGATAGGTCTGTCAAAGTACCTCGTGGTGTCATAAATGATGTTCTGATTGAGGTTGATAAGTTCATTTATCTAGTGGATTTCGTCGTTCTAGATACCCAGCCTGTTCAGGACCCTAGTGCTCAAATTACGGTGATTTTAGGTCACCCATTTTTATCCACATCTAACGCCGTCATCAACTGTAGGACCGGATTTATGAACATATCCTTTGGTAATATGACCACTGAACTAAATGTCTTTAATGTTATTAGACAACCTTCTGATGAATCAGAGGAAGTGAATATGATTAGCACTTTAGTTCAGGATCTAGTTTAGGATAATTGGGATGACACTTTATTTGATGATTCTTTGCGTGAATTTGATGAGACAATTCTTTTAAGTCTGATAGGTGACCAAAATGTAAAAATAGAAGAATCTCTTGAGTACTTTAAAGACTCTACGGACCCTGAAATTCAAGCCATAGTGCTAGATCTTACAGAGACTAATGATGACCCTAAGTATGGGGGTAGTGATCTAGAAGAAGATCTTGAGTATTTTAAAGACTCCGCGGATCCATAAATTCAAGCAATAATTAGAGGTTTGTCTGAGAATACTGACTACCCTAAGGTTGGATGGTCAAATATCCCCATTAAAAGTCCCTAACTTGGGACTCGAGCCTAGTGTACCTGAGATATTACTTGAGTCACTTCCGACTCCACAACCTTGATCCTCCTGATACAATCCAGGAAGAAATCCATCTATTAGAGACATGTTGTTCTAATGAATCTATTTGTCAAGACACCCATATGAACCCCAAGTGGGCGCTGCAGAAAAACCTAGTTGTCTTGGAAGAATTTTTAGATCAGGTTGTGCTCTGTGTTTTCATTTTTCTAATTCGGTGCAGTTGTCTTATAATTGTGGCAGTTTTATTTGGTTTTGTTGATCCACAGTTTTTTCGACTATTGATATATGATTCGAAAGGTAATTAGCCGTTTTGTGGTATTTGAAGTCTGGATGAAGACTTTAAACTTAACACTACTTGGGAGGTAACCCATGCTCATGCAACACGGTAATATCTTTCCTTAACTCTTTTGCTTGAAATGGTAACAGTTTCTCCTTGTTCATGTTTTTAATGTTATCTTTAGAACATTGAGGACAATGTTAGATTTAAGTTTGGGGGTACGGGAGAAACTTTTTAGTTTTTAGTTGCATTATTAAACTCCAGAGCCTAGAAATTTATGCCTATTAAGGATGGAACTAACCAATCTAAGTGGATGGAAGCATCTTGTTTGTAGGAGTTGAGGAACCAATCTGAGTAGATGGAAACATCTAAATAGAGTCTATTCATAAAAGCACAAAGCTCAGGTATTAGAAATAACATGGTAGTTTCGCCATATCTCGTTGAGTCCTTTCACATTCTGTTTTTCTTTTATTTATTTTGAATATGTTTCTCTACGTGATTTGGTGGGGCACACGCATATAATTGTTACCACTCCTGGGATGGAGTAGAGTGATTGAGTTACTTAAAAAAAAACATTTAAACCAAATGGAATAATTAACACTTGGATAACAATATGTGGGTATTCTCCCTGTCTCCGTCGCCTAAACAAGCGTGGAATGCAGGATCCATGGGAATTACCATGTAATTTGCTGACAAGAAGCATGCGCTTGGATCCAAAAGATCTAATCATGTTGTTAAAAATAAAATAATAATAATAATAATAACGGGCCCCTAGCTCAGCTGGTCATCCCCGTTCCCCAAAGTTTAATGCGCTCCAGGAGGTCCCAGGTTCGAGTCCCCAATGGCGTAATATTGCAGGAATTAACATGGAAGGTAGTGTTAGTTTGCCCCCTTGTGACACAATCTCAGCTCCCCTCCCGCCGTTTCGGCTCCCTTGGCTAGGTTACCCATGAGGCTCGCTGGTAGGTTAGCACAACAACCTATTCAATTAATGTAATAGTATGTTGTTGGAGCTTAGCTTGTTAGGCTTCCAACTAGTTTCATGTAATAATATCTATCTAAGTTCTGGTTTTTATAATAATAATAATAATAAAAAGAATTCAATGAATAAATCGACCTCTGTTTCCCTTATATATGCCAGTTGTGTTGATCTAGAATTAGGATTATCGACCGCTAGGTCCCCTTGTATATGCCAAGATGTGTTGATATTAGTCCAGACCAGTATCTTAGTCCATTAGGATAGGTTCGTCTTGGCAGTGGCCTTCGGACTGATATGGAAAATACTGTTCACCTTAGTCAAAATCAAAAACCATATACGTTTATCTCTTCTTAACCTATCCATGTGATTTGTTTGACTCCGGATATTGATGTCCATAGTGCGACTATCTGAGTAAATCTCTGTCACTTATATATGAATTTTAGTATGCTTGAGTACAAACTCGTGTACAACAATTGGAATTTCGCATCAGGGTACTTCCTCATGTAGTCAATGAGAGTATGCCAACCAAGGAGGTTCTTTAGTGCTATTCCAAGGTTATGCGTAGATAGATAGGGTATAGAGTAAAGGTTTTGTGGGTATATCTCTGGTAAACCCTCCCGAGACTATAACTCGGCCACTAGGGCCACCTAGGGGTTTAAAGGCTTGTTGCACATGCTAAGTGCAATCGCGATGCCTGCGACAGTGAGTTAGGATTTTATTTTATAAATTTGATTTGCTCGGGACTAGCAAATAATAAGTTTGGGGGTATTTGATAAACGCATTTATGTGTCTATTTTGATCTCGATTTTCTATATTGTTAGTACCCATTTTTGTACTTATTTTAGCATTTTATGTTTTTGTAGGTGTTTTTGGAGAAATACACTTGTGCGGAGAAATTGGCTCGGAAAAGTTGTATTTACACCCCCAGGAGGAACTACTAAAGACACCCCAGAAATGCACTAAAGGCACTCCGGAAAATTACTATTTATGCCCCATAAATTACTACTTGAACCCCAGGATCATGTGCTAAAGGGACTTCATGAATGAATATGGGGAGGTCATCTTCCCAAATTCAAATTCATAAAAAAGGAGGGAAATTGTTGCCGCACAGTTCCAATTAGGGTTCGAAATTTGGAAAGGATTCAACGAGATTCAATCATTGGATTTAACTCATATGGGCTTGTTAAGAAAGACCAAGGAAGATATAGTTGTTGGATTGGATCCAGTTGGGCTACATAAGCCGTTTGAAGCGAAACAGGGAAGAGGGGTTTTTGGGTGAATTCCTGGGAAGAATTTAGACGAGATTTAGCTGGATATTTTCACGGGATTGAATGCAGTTAGCCCGTTGCTACGAAACAGGAAGGGTAATGGGCTGTGATTCGAAGAATAAAAGATTTTGGAGTGATTCTCGACAAAGTAGGGGAAGGTGTATATTCGGAGATTTTCTACTAAGTTTGGAAACTACGTGGGAGATAAACACAACTAAGATTTGCATCTATAAAATATAGAGAGTTTAGAGAATTTTGGATGAACCATAAGATGCGTAGGAGGATAAAAAGGAAAGAAAGTCTGTAACTTTCTGTTGAAGAAAAAAGGGATAGAATTAAAAGATTTTCTCGAGATATTTGGAGATGTAGTGTATAAATACATTGGGTCGAGTCCTAGAGAGGAGAATGGAGAGTTTGGGGAAGTTTGGAGAGTTTCAGAGAGGCTAAATCACAAGTTGCGGGATTCTGTTTCCTGCTACTGCTGAAGGACGAAGAAAACGAAGACCAGACGCCCTGAAACGGTAGTTTATCAACAACATTTGCTACAGCTTCTTGTAACACTGAATTTCAAATTTGCAACGCTGAGATTCTTTCATTTACAACACCAGCTAGGGTATCATCGTAACAATGGATTCTGTAACGCTTTATAAATGTTGCAAATCTCTGTTTTATTTCAATTTCACCTTTGTAAACACCATTTGAGCAATGAAAAATTCTTTTGAGAGTGTCTACATTATGAGCAGTTGAACCCCATCACCGGGATGACGGAGGAAGCCAATTTTCACCACTGCGGTAATTTATTAAATTCTTTTTATGACTTTTGCATTAATATAATTTAAATTATGATTTTAAATTAATTAGTTGTGATTTAGTTTGATGAGTTATGCTTAGCTTAAGTGTTTTGATAACTCATGCTTACCATTTACAATTAATATTTTATAAAATCTACCTTGGCAAAGATTTAGAGTCAATAATTATTATTTTTGGAGCTATAATTGTATAAGAATTAATATTTGAACCATAGAATATGAAATTGATAAATTCTGATTCCCAGTACTCTCTCAATAATGTCATCTTTTATTTTATTTTCCAGTTTAATTTTATAATTTCAGTCTAAAATCAACTTCTCAATTCCGAGAATCAAATCCCTTTCTTACCATTGTAAAAAATGTATCAGTACTCGGCTATTGTGCCAATTAACCACAACACACAACACAACTCATTGGACGACCCAATTTACACTTCTAAATTCGGCAGTGAAAATTCGGCATATATTCGAACAGATCTTTTAACACATTACTGTTGTGGAATTTATGATTTTAGACTACGCGATTATATTAGTATGTTTTATATTATGGTATAGAACATGAAACAACGAACGTATGTCTAGCTCATTGGTTTACAGGGTAGTTAGTGACTGAGTAGTCATTCGACCAAATCCTATAGTACCCATTTTCTTCATTTTCATTTTATTTTCATTTTTTGTAAAAGCAATCCTACTACGCTAACCAGGTTCGGAGTTGAAGTGCGCACCCATTCCAAAGGATGCATTTAGTTAACAGGAGAAGGAAACACAAACACAACGTACAAAGACAGCTGACAGACTGGCCAAATATGTAAGAAAAACAGGGTTAGCTAAAGAGTGGTGTAATAATCCTCCTAATGTAATAGGGAGGCAGCTATTGCTAAACAGAGGCAATAGCTAACGTTGTGTTTGGCTTTTATAAATAGATGAATGTGAGCTTATTTTTCCCAAAAAAAATAATAAAAAAGAAAAAAGATATTACATGAGTCCAATTTTGTGCATTTTTATGCGTAAAACAATTTAATTGTATAAATGTTATCCATCCTGAATTTCGGTCCGTCAATATTAACAGAATGAGGTGACATAAAAAATTAACGAAGCTGGTTTTCTTGTTACTTCAATTCCTATAGGATGGGTCAATCTTTTAATTTACCCATTTTGATCCCAATATGGACTGACAAAAACAGAAAAAGCAAATGGGCAAATGGACAAATTAATTGGTTTGCCCATTGTTGTCCATTAAGAGCCGCGCTTTTCATCTCAATAATAGTCGCCAGAGGATTAACTTCGGCCATGCATCCCGACATTGTTCGATGGTGGTTCAACTATACCCATGCGGTCCTTATCTTTCTGTCAACAGATAAATCTGAATTTAACCATCCAAGGAATCTAATTCTTTTCCCTATGCATTCAGCTAATTTCTATTCCAAATTCACACCTTCTACACCGTTAAATTTCCCAATCCCATACCATCTCAATACTCATTTTTCTTTTGCTTCAAGCACAGCTACTTATACCATCTGAATATATCAGAAAATTTCAATAAATTCCTTTTAATAACAAACATGGCAACCCCTTCGCAATAATCACAACAACAAACGCCAACAAACTAGAATTTGTGGTATCAAGTTTAAGATGGATGAAGATGAATCAATTTGTATGAACCATGTATTCTTCACAACAGATCAAATCAATGGTTTCCAGCAACAGGGGGATACATTTTATGGAATGATATTTCAAAATTTTTGTGAAGAAACCAGTAACATCAATTGTGGTGACCCCGGCGGGTTGAGTCATCGTTTTCATGTAATTAACAAAGATGTTGGTGAATGCGTAGCTTTGATCATGCAAATGCTACGATGTAAGAATAGTGGTTAAGGTGAACTAGATGTGGAACGAAGATGCCGAGAAGAGTGTCAAAGATCCCACAAAGATGGTTTCAATACGAAAGTTGTTTCAACGTTCTAAGGGTACTTAACAAATTTAATTTATACGTGTTGGAAGGTAATCAAGTGCCAACAAGATCACCATACATTTCAAGCTCGCATGATTTTCAGAATAGTGCATCTTCTTCCTCATCGGAAGGAAATGCATCTCTACTTGCTGGGTCTCCAAGTAGTCAGGAACAACACAACACCAATCTGGATGTTAATACCTGTTAGAGAAATGCTCGGTTGGACCTACAAGTTTTTCTATCTCAAGATTGTTGTAAATGTTAGACTATATCTTGATTTCTAGTTTACTAAGTCAAGTCTCGGACTATGTTTTTGGTAGTTGAGTATCAGACATCACCCTCGAAGACTGAAGATCGACAAAGACATTTGGAGAACTTCCATATCAGGTATGTGAAGGCTGAACCATTCTATTTTACTCGCTATCTTAGATTCTGTCTTTTTGAGACGATTTCTTATGGCTTCTAGTAAATTTATAAAGAAGAATTTTTGAGTCAATCTTGTCTTGTTAAAAATCTTGAAATATGATTCTAGACAAAGATGTTCAACGATCCTTCACAACATTAGTTCTAAACAATTTATTATGTGAACTAATTTTTGGATCAATTGAAAATTGCCCATGCAAATGGTTTTATCACGTGAGAATGTTTCAAACATCATAATAGAGAAGTATTGAACTATTTGATGTTTCTTCTCAGGGTAGGTTGGCGAACCAGTTCACAAACCATAGATATCTGAGTTTCAGAAATACAAGAGGGTTGGTGAACCAGTTCGAAAACCATAAATTCATATGGGACAGTTCGCCAACCATTCTGAACTGAATTTAAAAGTTGGTATTAAAGGCTAGCAGTTGACGAACTCGGTTCACGAACCGTGGTCAACTGAGTTCAGTAGTATTGTAGGGTTGGCGAACCCGGTTCACGAACCATTGCACCCTGACTCGTGAATAAGCCTAATTATTCACGAACAGTTGTACCAACCGTCCCAGTAGAGTTTAGCAGATACTCAAAGACTTATTTTTTAAATATGTTTAGCATTGATAGAACTCTCGCAAACACTTTTAAGAATTCATTGATCACTTGAAAACTTATGTTCGTGTATCATGATTAAATTCTTAGGTGTTTAAATGAACATCAAATTACTTTGGTTCTTTGGCATACTTGCTAAACCGAACACTAATTATACACGACTCTAGAATTGGTTACTAGTGTATATACTTCTATTGTATTTTCAATACCTAAAAGTGTTTGCTTGATTCTCAATTTATTTTAGCTTAAATTTTAAGCAGCCCCATGGTCTTTTAAAACTATAAATAGAGATGCTCTTTCAACTTGGAAAATCAATCCCTGACACTTTGTGTCCTAGTTGATTCTAGAGTCGTCCTCTATAGACCTAGGTTTTCTCTATGAAACATAATTAGGTCTACGACTAAAATACTTCGCTTTGGGGATTCGTGAAGCCATGTATGACTATCTTTACCTTGATAGTTCGTGTATCCTGATCTTGCATTTCTGTTACTGAGGTTTTCATAATCTCTTTCCGGCAAGATAATTAGCAATCGTAAAGTTCTCTTCGTCTTAGACTTTGTGATTCTTCAAGATCGATATCTGAAAACTGATCTTAATTGATCTTTTGAAGATTGTTCTTAAGAGGTGGTTAAAAATCTAGGCTCTTTTAGGGAGTCGTAAGTTCCGGATTTCTGAGGTTTTCTAGCTTTGTCTATCACAAACAGATTTCCCCATTTGATATTTGATATAAATGGGAATTAAATTGGCTTATATGTTAGAAGCAGATTGGTATCAAAAGTCTTCACTTCAGTTGAAACAACTCTTAGGCTGTAAAGGACGTCATATAAGAGAATCAATTGCGTAAAGCTTTGCGAGGTTCAAGATATGTAAGGAGAACGACTGTAACTGAATAGCGTGGAGGGTGGATTAGGTCTCAACTATATTCCAGTGCGAAGATTGATAGTAGGCTAGTGTTTGTAGCGACTTAATACAGTTTGGTGTTCAAATCTGGATGAGTTCCCGGGGTTTTTCTGCTATTGCGGTTTCCTCATAACAAAATTCCGGTGTCTTGTGTTTTTCGTTTTCCGCATTATATTATTAATCTTTATAATTGGATTTACGCAATTTGTACGTATTCAATCTTAGAAGATATATCCATCTAATTGTGATCTATTACGAGACTCGTTCTTGTAGAATTCGTATCTTGAAAGATAGATAACAAGTTTAATTACTTGGAAGAATTTCTATTGGATTATTTGGATATGACTAGATTGATCTTGGATATTGATTTTGAGATCGTCCAAGTACTCTTCTTAACAATCAGGTTCACAGACTCTTTTCTATATACATACTGATTGAGAAGAGGTCAGATATATAAACTCTATATACATATTTACAAGGATCATTCACTTGGTCTACTTGCAATTGTATTAGGTTTTGTCCATACAGGTTGCCGAACGAAGAAGTTGGTAGTGTACTTGTGTTCATGGGAGAAAACTATTTCTGCCGGTTTTGGTAATTTGGGGTGTGTGGATGAGAAATGAATCTAAACCCTAAACAAATGCACTGCACGAGAGTGCTTGTGATTTGAGAAATCAATCTGTACAACTCCGTCCTAAACCAATAAATGGCCGTTCCAGACTTGCTTCGGTCACAAAGTGAAGGAGATGGGGTTGATCTTAGGAAGGGAAGCGAATAAGGTGTTGAGATTGTGGAGGTGTTGGATGTATATGACTTGTATCAGAAAGCTGAGCTGGCTTGCAGAATGTAAGCTATCAGTTCTGGTGTTTAGATACGGTTGTATCAACACTTGGTTTCTGTTGTCTTGTTCTGTCTTGGAAATAGGGAGGAGAACCTATTTATACAAGTCATTGAGCCTAGCCCACGTCTCTCATGGGAAGTGGAGGAAGTGGAGTGATGGAGAATTGGAGTTGTGTGTTAGTATCACACGATCAGTCTTTCCCACTTTTCCCATCATCTCTAACCGTCCATGACTTCCTAACACGTTCTTGTGATGGCGCGTTGTGCGCTGCATGTTGTAAACCGCCATACCAATACCCCAGTATGTATCCCCCAGTTTGTGACATGTTTGATGTCTCGAGTGTGTGGATCGTGGGACCCACAGAAAGTAGCATGTGATGCTAGATTAAATAACTAAGTTATTTAGGAAGTCGATATTTATGAAATATCGTGGGTATTCTACGCATGTAATGCATCGAATATATTCAGCATGTATGAAGCATCGCTGTTTTGAGGCTTAACGGAGTAAGTCACGAATTAAGCGTCTTAAAATAGCATCACGTCCAACCATCTTCGAGTGATCGTTCGGAGGCTGTACAGGTAAGCCCTGACTTGGCCGATCACTCTGTGTGGAAGAGTGGTGGACGGTGATCGTGGTGATGCCTGACTGGTCGCCTAACTCCTGTCTTAGGCTGTCCGTCCAAGCTGGCGAAGTTGGACGGACGAGATGACTTGCGACCCACATCTGCGACCGTCGGATTAGGGTTTAGGAGGTGCGCAAGTACCCCTTTTCAGCTTGGTCGAATCCAAGCATGGGAGAGGCTTTTGGAAAAACCGATCGGGCATGCGTGTAGACGGCTTTCCAGCGTTCGTGTTTGTACCTCACTGTCCCATGGAGATGTGATATAAGCCACTCAATTTGTCCGGCGAAGTTGAGTGGTCGAGATCGTTTTGCGATTGGGACCGCACGACCATGTCTAGTTTTTGGGCGCACGAATCGAGGCACCTAATCATGGTCGGCCTTGGCCGATTGGTCACACATGTAGACGGGACCATGGTGATTGTGTTGGCATGCTCTGGGCCCTTTGAATCTACATCTACACACTCCATCTATGCGTGCGAAGATGGATGGTTGAGACTGATTTGCAACACATGTGATGTGCCGCAAACCCTAATTAGGGTTTCACGTCCACGCTACTTTGGCTAGACGAATTAGCAAGCCACGCTCCTGTTTTGGGGAGGTCGACCATGTGGGGCCCATATTGGGCCAGTGATGAACACGTCAATACCTGCCTGACGGATATGGGTCCGATCTAAGCCATCCAATCATGCCGGTGAAGTTGGATGGTCGTGATCAATTTGAGACCTTTAGTGGAATTTCATGCGACCCTTTAAGCTTTCACGCCGGCCCAACTTCGGGCAACCGTACATGGTTCTGTGGCTAGGTAAGGGGAGGATCCATTATGCAGGCATGAAGGGGGCCCGCCGGTGTGCAGGAAAATCTTTGTCCAACCGGTCATGGGATAATCCATGCCGTCCAATCATGCTGGTGAAGTTGGACAGTCGTGATGAATTTGAGACTGCCGCTGGCGGTCTTGTGCGCACAAGCTTTTCCAAGCTGCTCCACGCCAGCCCAACCATCCCATTCTAGGATGGTGTTCGGTGGCCGTTTGGAAGGCGTTGTATGTATTCGACCGACCAGGGCATAAATGGGCCCGCTGGTGGTCATTAAGGTGGTGGCCTACTCCTGCTGAGGATCGTATAGGATGGTTAAATCATGCGGCCAACTTACGTGGTCGTGATTGTTTCTGAGACTGATATGGACAGTCTAGATTCAAATATGCTCAATCGGGCTAGTATAACACACCGAGAGATGTAGCCTGTACGGGTATTTCATGTATGCTTCATTATTAACACTTGGAGATTCGTGTTACTCTGCTGAGAGCAACACTCAGTCGTCATGTCGCACTAATAATGAGAGTTCTGCAGGAAATACAAGGCTAAGCATGCATTAATAATGCTATAAATTCACAAGGTACATGGGATTGTTTCCACATGCTCAATTCTAGGTAAATTAGCGAAGTGAATAAGTATTCATCATTTTATCAGTGGCTTTATCCTTTGCAGGATGCCAGCGCATAAATTTGGTTTCACAATTTTAGCCCTGAACTAAAATCCACCATCAACATTAAGTCCCCTGCCTAGCACATAATGGTTACACTATTGTGGGGTAGGCATTAGATGACGACATATACAGATAAAACTTATGAGACAAAGTTAGATGTTACCAGGAGAGACGAGTCGTCCTGTCCTTGGAGCATGTCACGTTCAAGAGGCGTCCAGGCGAGCGTTCCCCTAGCATGATGTCGGTCTTTACTGCTTCGATCGACCTTGCTATTCCTGCTTCGGTCGAGAGCCTGCTTCGTGATTGCTCCGCTCGAGCGTGGGGCTGATGTGCCTGCTCAACGGACTGTTGCGCCTGCTTCGCTCGATCGTGGGACTCATCATGCGCCTGCTTGCTCGAACCTGGGCTTGTTATGCCTGCCTTGCTCGAACGTGGGCTTGTTATGCCTGCCTTGATCGAACGTGGGACCCGCCGCGTGCCTGCTTTTCTTGGGGCCGGCTGTGCCTGCTTCGACCAATCTGGGATGGTTGTGCATGGTCAAGCGAGACCCGCCGCATGCCGTCTTTGCTTGCGGACGGCTGTGCCTGCTTCGACCAATATGGGGCTGGTTGTGCCTGATCAAGTGGGACCCGCCGCATGTCGTCTTTGCTTGGGTCCGGTTGTGCCTGCTTCGACCAATCTGGGGCTGCCTGTGCCTCATCAAGTGGGACCCGCCGCATGCCGACTTTGCTTGGGGCTGGTTGTGCTTGCTTCGACCAAACACTATACATGTTGCCTCACCCCACACCAGACTTTCCCCTTGACCAACACCGGTCTTGCTGATTTGACGAACCTCGACCTTGCTGACGGACATCACTGCTTCGATCGACACCGGCCTTGATGTCTTGTTTCGTTCGGCCTTGTGACCTTGATCAACACCGGCTTCGTGGACTTGACCAACACTGGCTTTGTTTGCTAACGTGGATAAACACCAGCCTTGTTTGCTGATGTGGACCAGTACTAGCCTTGTGACCTTGATCATCCTTGACCAATACCGTCCTGACGTGACCCAATACCGTCCTACTTGCGTGACGTGATATCAGTCTTGCTTGCGTGACGGGATATTAGCCTTGCGATCTCGACCAATACCGGCTTTGCGGACTTGACTAACAACGGCCTCGTTTGCTGACGTGGCCCAATACCAGCCTTGTTTGCTTTGCCTAGCCTGGTGTATTTTAACGTGAATGTATGTCCTGTCGTGCGTGACTACACATCCCATTCGTTTTCATACAAGTACTGACTCCCCCGCTTTTATTTTATTGTAGGATGAACAAAAGGGGTCCTGCTAAGTTGTCTTCTGGGGATAATGCTGATGCCAAGTCAGGGAGTGTTGACAGCTTCAAAGATATGCCGAACATAGATGATGAGTTATTCACCGCGCCCCTTCAACTATCTGAAAATATCCGTTCCACAAGATAACCCTTCTCCTATCGACTTCAAGGTTTGTCATGCTCCGCTGGTCCCTTATGAAGGATGGATGAGACATATGTTGAGCAATGAGTACATCAAAGATAACTTGACCAAAGCGCAGATTATTAATGTAGCTTGCCTGTTGAAACGGCTCGAGAGGATGTTAAAGTGGCTTCTGGTACGAACATTGAACCGGCTCCTGGAGAGAGTGTTGAAGCGGGATTCTGAAGCGAACGTGAGTCCCGGAGAGAGCGTTGAGGCGGCTCTTGAATATTTCATTGAAGCAGCTTCTAAAGCAAATGTGGAGGTGGATCCTGGAGAGAGCATTGAAGCAGGATTCTGAAGTGAACGTGGGTCCCAGAGAGAGCATTGAGGCGGCTCTTGAATAGACCATTGAAGCAGCTTCTGCTGGAGGGAGCGTTGAATACTTTTGTGAATTCCATGCTTCTTGATTGACCATCTCTCTCGTGTTGAAGAAGTCTTTGACTGACGGTGAAGGAACTTCGTGTTGAGCCTCAGTCCCCAAGCGTGGTTTACATGGTTCTATCTTGTATACCCGATGAGTCTTTTGTACGTAATGGTCGTTGATATGGTGAAGCTCTGGATGGTATCAATCGACAAGCAACAACAGTTCTTGGCAGCAGTTGTGATAAGAAGAGACTGGCAGGGAGAGGCGTGGTGGCAACTTGTAATAACTTGGCACACTCTTAAGTCCCAGGTGCAATCTCCTTTGGTAACGGAACTACTTTTTCCACAGGAGACAAATTCTGAAAGCGTCTCTCATTGATGTAGTTACCGTCGATCCAGATATGGAATATCTTGGACGTTGTTTCATTATTGCGGCAGTCGTGCATGTGGTACTAGAGTTGAATTTGGCAATTTTGGACGCGCAGGATGTTGTATCTCGGTGGCTTTCCTCTTGCTGCTTCAGCGAAACTGGTTCTTTCTAGCAGGGCAGATGCTGTTGTAGTGAGCATTCAACAACTTCACGAAGTCCAGAGGATGACCAAAAGCGCAAATTCTCCAACATAGCACGATAGAATGCACCATCGTCTGATGGAGTGACTCGCCCGGATTTTGCTTGACATGACGCGTGGACATCGTTATCTTCTTGAGGCGGCTCTCTTGAGGTATCGGCTCCAGTGGAAGATTGCCGTCATAGTGCGTTGATACATTGCACCGGCATTCTTTAAACCAAATGGCAGTACATTATAATAAAATTTTCCGAGAGGAGTTCGAAAAGATATCTTACTTTCGTCATGCTCGTATATCCTTATCTGGTTGTAGCCGCTACATCCATCCATGGAGGAGAACATGTCGTGTCCGCTGGTTGCATCTGCTAACATGTCGATGTTAAGTAGAGGAGAATCGTTTTTGGGGAGGCATCTGTTCAAGTCTCTGAAATCCATGCAACACCTGATCTGTCCATTTTCCTCGTGTCTGAACTGCAACCGGCTAGGATCCGGGTATGAAATGTAGATGATGGGTGACCAATCTAAATCTGGCATTTCTTCATACGTCCAGGAAAATATGTCCTGGTATTCCTTGAGAAGTTGCACAAGTATCGTGTGTTCCTCCGCAGACAAGGTCGAACTGATGGAAATAGGCCTAGGATATTCCTCATCCCCGATGTTGACCACTTCGAGCTCATCAGTTGTCGAATTGGTACCGTCTTGAAGATGTCGTGGAGCATCCGGTACTTCCTCTCGTGGCTCATCGTTGTAGTAGGATTCCGTACGACCTTTCCTTGGCGAACCTTGGATGTCCTGAGAGTCTTGAGAGTAATCACATTCGAAGACGCTCATGTGTCGATGAGGGCCCTCTTGAACTCTAAATCCTTGATGCATGAGGTGACATGTAAGGAACGGTTATGACCTTCCTCTAGTTGATTGCAGCAAAACGTCTCCGCCCGCTGGTTCTTCGAGAGGTGTAAAAGTTCGCATAAACTTTCCTAGAGAAACTGCTTCCTGATCCGACCTCTGGTTCATAGTGAAACTATTAACTTGAGGAGGATCGTTGTGAAGATCAGTCCCCGGTGTAGGAGTCTCCATGACAGGACCGCTCATATCTGATGTTGCTTCTTTGATCAGGTCCATGTAGGCCTGCGCCGCTGAAGTACCTTCTCCGGGTGCGTTGAATGCGTTCCTTGTTGGCTTCAGGGGCTGTCGCGGCTCTTGTGGCAATCGATCAGTTAATGTTTTAATAAAAGTGAGTACCTCTCTCTGAGTTGTAGCCATATTCGTTTGAGTCTTAGCAAGAACTTCCTACCTCTCTATCAAGTCTGCGATGGTAATGAGAGATAGTCCTCCTTTCGTCCCTCCGGCTCCTCGTCCTGACGAAGGAGTGGAATCTGTTGCTCTGGTGACCACCGGAGGCGTTACACTTGAGGAGATGTCGGGATTCGTGGATTCTCTGGCTCTGGTGATGGGAGGCGTTACACTTACTGGAACATCTCATGCTCCGCTAGCGTTGGTATTAGAAGTGACGGCTCCAAGAGATGTATTGACCACAGTAGCTCCACTGACATGTACATCAATACCGAGAGTGTTATCCACACTAGCTCCATCAGAATTGATTACTGATCCAGACCTGAGTTCTACCATCTTGAAATGGATTGATGATTGAATTGGTCCTAAGATTTACCCTTTTCGAAATTGATAAAGGTGAATCGGATTTTGAAGAAATTGACTTTACGGCCGAGAGATTGACCTCCCACTGTGGTCGGCAATTGTTTATGGGTGAAAACTATTTCTGCCGGTTTTGGTAATTTGGGGTGTGTGGATGAGAAATGAATCTAAACCCTAAACAAATGCACTGCACGGGAGTGCTTGTGATTCGAGAAATCAATCGGTACAACTCCGGCCTAAACCAAGAAATGGCCGTTCCAGACTTGCTTCGGTCACAAAGTGAAGGAGATGGGGTTGATCTTAGGGAGGGAAGCGAAGAATGTGTTGAGATTGTGGAGGTGTTGGATGTGTATGAATTGTATCAAAAAGATGAACTGGCTTGCAGAATGTAAGCTATCAGTTCTGGTGTTTGGTTACGATTGTATCAACACTTGGTTTCTGTTGTCTTGTTCTGTCTTGGAAATAGGGAGGAGAACCTATTTATACAAGTCATTGAGCCTAACCCACATCTCTCATGGGAAGTGGAGGAAGTGCAGTGATAGAGTAGTGGAGTTGTGTGTTAGTATCACACGATCAGTCTTGCCCACTTTTCCTATCATCTCTAACCGTCCATGACTTCCTGACACGTTCTTGTGATGGCGCGTTGTGCGCTTCATGCTGTAAACCGCCAGACCAATACCCTAGTATGTATCCCCCAGTTTGTGACATGTTTGATGTCTCGAGTGTGTGGATCGTGGGACCCACAGAAAGTAGCATGTGATGCTAGATTAAATAACTAAGTTATTTAGGAAGTCGATATTTTATGAAATATCGTGTGTATTCTATGCATGTAATGCATCGAATATATTCATCATGTATGAAGCATCGCTGTGTTGAGGCTTAACGGAGTAAGTCACAAATTAAGCGTCTTAAAATAGCATCACGTCCAGCCATGTTCGAGTGATCGTTTGGAGGCTGTACGGGTAAGCCCTGACTTGGCCGATCACTTTTTGTGGAAGAGTGGTGGACGGTGATCGTGGTGATGCCTGACTGGTCGCCTAACTCCTGTCTTAGGATGTCCGTCCAAGATGGCGAAGTTGGGCGGACGAGATGACTTGCGACCCACATCTGCGACTGTCGGATTAGGGTTTAGGAGGTGTGCAAGTACCCCTTTTCAGCTTGGTTGAATCCAAGCATGGGAGAGGCTTTTGGCAAAATCGATCGGGCATGCATGTAGACGGCTTTCCAGCATTCGTCTCTGCCTCACTGTCCCATGGAGATGTGATATAAGCCACTCCATTTGTCCGGCGAAGTTGAGTGGTCGAGATCGTTTTGCGATTGGGACCGCACGACCATGCCTAGTTTGGGCGCACGAATCGAGGCACCTAATCATGGTGGGCCTTGGCCGATTGATCACACATGTAGACGAGACCACGGTGATTGTGTTGGCATGTTCTGGGCCCTTTGAATCTACATCTACACCCTCCATCTATGCCTGCGAAGATGGATGGTTGAGACTTATTTGCGACACATGTGATGTGCCGCAAACCCTAATTAGGGTTTCACGTCCACGCTACTTTGGCTGGACGAATTAGCAAGCCACGCTCCTCTTTCTGGGAGGCCGACCATATGGGGCCCACATTGGGCCGGTGATGAACACGTCAATACCTTCCTGACGGCTATGGGTCTGATCTAAGCCATCTAATCATGCCGGTCAAGTTGGATGGTCATGATCAATTTGATACCTTTAGTGGAATTTCCTGCGAACCTTTAAGCTTTAACGCCGGCCCAACTTCGGGCAACCATACATGGTTCTGTGGCTAGGTCAGGGGAGGGTCCATTATGCAGGTGTGAAGGGGGCCCGCCGGTGTGCAGGAAAAGCTTTGTCCAACCGGTCATGGGATAATCCACGTGGTCGTGATTGTTTCTGAGACTGATATGGGCAGTCCAGATTCAAATATGCTTAATCGGGCTAGTATAACACACGAGAGATGTAGCCTGTACGGGTAATTCGTGTATGCTTCATTATTAACACTTGGAGATTCGTGTTACTCTGCTGAGAGCAACACTCAGTCATCATGCCGCACTAATAATGAGAGTTCTGCTGGAAATACAAGGCTAAGCATGCATTAATAATGTTATAAATTCACAGGGTACATGGGATTGTTGCCACATGCTCCATTCTAGGTAAATTAGCGAAGTGAAGAAGTATTCATCATTTTATCAGTGGCTTTATCCTTTGCAGGATGTCAGCGCATAAATTTGGTTTCACAATTTTAGCCCTGAACTAAAATCCACCATCAACAACTTGGTACACCTACGTTTTCAATTGGTATCAGAGTAGACGAACACTTTTAGACCTAATAAGTCTGTGTTTGAAGCTATCCGTTATTGACAAGAGTGTAATCTCGACTAATGTATCACCAGTTTTGAAAGAATTGTTTTTATGGACTCTATCAATGAGATTGGATCTTCCTTATTAGGATTAGATAAACCTTCTGTTCACATAGAACAATAGATTGCTGACAATTGTTATCCCTCGTATCTCTCTGATGAATCTGATTTAGAAGTTGAAAAGAAAGCAACCACGTAAAGTGCTGATATCCCCAAACGTCTTGGAATTCAGGCTTCTGAGGTCAACAGTCTGGAAAAAAAAGTCTACAAATAGATCAAGGGTTCCAGGCTCTGGTAATCTCTCTTTGTAAACCGGCATTCCAGTTGGTACTTATGACCTCCAATTATGGTCGAATCACTGCAAGCGGAGTGATTCTATGAAGCAAGATGGTCCCTATGTGTTGGATTTTTTCCTTAATATTCCCCCGCCTTTAGATGTTATACAAATCGTTCATGTTTCTCTTTCTATTGTTGAAGCTATGTTTTTCTTTTTCGAATTAATATTTTATTGATTAAAAAAAATTAGGTTGTAGATGGATATACCAGCGACATCCTTCGTATTATACATATGAAGTCTAACAACATGGTTGTTGTTTTTCTCTATATAAATATAGGGTTCTACATAAAGGTTTACCTCTCCCTTTATATAAGATCCTCTACATAGTGTTTCTTAAATTTATTTTTGTTTTACCACTATTTAATAGTAACTTTATATTCATATTTAAATGTAACCTATATTTTTGTTTCCCATTTCACCCTTACAAAATTTACAAATTCTATCAAGATTCATTCCATCCTATTAAGATGAAATACAAAAAGTTCTAAAATTCGTATATTCAAATATGAAATTCAAATACATACAAAAAATCTAAAGTTCACCAGCAGGCAACAGTAACACACCACACTACGAGTCTAGAATTTTGAACACACATGTACCTCAAAAATATCATATGAACTCTATAATAATACATTAACGAAAGAACCGAAAAGAATAACAAAATTTCAAGAAGTAAAAATGAAAGAACGAAAGCAATGAGTTTAATGGTATCCAAATATGAGAACGCGGGAAAGTTTTAAGTCTGAATTAAGGATTTTTAGTTAGCTGGAAGTCCCGTTGTAATGTTTCTACTGTACTCAGTGAGATCTCACGAAGTCACACCTCCATATCCGTACCACACTAAAAGTTAGGCTGCTGCTATGGATGAACTTCGAGACAAGATATCAAACATTTTAATACAACATCCATCACTTGCTTAAGCACCTAGAATAACCCATGAAATAGTTAATACAAGACAAACAAAAAGTGGATATCTTACTCTACAATTAATAAACAAAAATGTTAATTGTAGAAGTTTCATGCTCTTTCTGGCATGGAAGTACAAAATACAACGGTAAAGAAGGGGAAAACACAAAACACATGAGGACTCCTTGTTCCTTGAATACAAATAAATGTAAAGGTGTGTAATTGACATTTATTAAAAGCCGGTAAAGCGCTGGATTGCCAGAAAAGATAAACAAACAACAACACATGAGGTGGAAACGATAAATACAACACAAGTCCATGCGTTGTTGTTTGTTGAAAGAAGAAAATAAAAACTAAGATAAGCATATACATGTGCTAGTCTTTTACCACACACACGAATACAAAAAAGACTGTTTTTATTTGTATTAATAATAATCTTGTTCGTCTAAAAATGACCTATAATTTTATTCTAATGGAATTATATATATAAAGCATACTACATATTCGAGTTTGGTTTTCAATGGTGCATACCTCGTTTATAAAATCTGGAAAGACTAAAATTTGTAGCCTTAAATGGAGCAATTTCTCCGTCATTTAAAAAAAGAAAATTCTCTGGTTTTAAATATGTCAGAGCATTGCTCGGTTGAACCCACTAGCATTGGTATTCAAGTTTGTTGTTAAATTTTTATGCCAAAGCGTATTCTTGATTTAGTTTACTAAAGTTTGTTTCAGACTAGTCAAAATCGTTCCTCAGTCCTACTCGGTTGTGGAGCTTAGAGCGAGGAGCAGTAAGTTCGGAATTGGAAATCGCCAAAACTCGGTCTAATACTCAAAATCTATTTATTAGATATGTATTGCTTCTCATAAGTCATGACTGTACCTAATTAAAATTAAAATATTAACATCATCATGCAATTAAGTGTGTAATATTGTTATATTGAACGTATTTATCATGTATTTAGAGGTTTTTCTATTTGATAACTCCCGTAAGAGGGGTTATGAAAATTTTATTTTCTGATTTTAGTGCATGCAAGGCCAACTCGGAATTTTTTTTAACTCATTTTGCTAAAAAATCAGGCAAAATCGGCAAAATCGTACGCCTTAATCGCTAAAAATTAGAAATGGCTTGGAATCGATTTAGCCTGTAGCGATTACTTGGCGAGTAATCGTTCTTGGAGAGCGATTTTGACTACGTTTAATAAGTACAATATAAAATCTAAGCAATCATTGAAGACCGAAGATCGAAGACTCATGAAGACATCTACGGAGAACTTCATTGAAGGCTAGTAACAAAAACTTGATTCCCTTGTTTATTCTACCTCTCTAACAAATACTTGATTTTCTATCAATCTTTATGACCAAGAGTGAGATTCCAAAAGACTTTTCTTGGGGATCGTAGAGAACATGAAAGCTATCTAGTTTGATAGTTAAGGAACCTGTTTCTATTTTTTTTAATAAATCCTAGATTTGATAGATCAAGATATCTCTAGATTATTTCTATGTGATATTGTGAGGGATAATCAATTAGTTTACGGAATGTGTAAACCCTAATGTTAAAGAGAATCTTCTAAAGAGAATTAACGTTCTACTAGAAGATTTTCAAGAGCATCTTATAATGATAATTGACGTTCTTCTTGAAGATTTACAAGAGCAATTCCTAAATAAAATCGATGTTATGCTAGGAGTTTTACAGGTGCACAAATACAACTGAAGCATGTATTACATCTAATCTGAATCGGTAGTTGGTAATTGGTGTAACAACTTAAATCAGTGCTTGTCCAATCTGGACTAGATCCTGAGGTTTTATACAAGATTGTAGTTTTCCTCGTTAACAAAAATCTCTGGTGTCTGTGTTATTTAATTTCCACTAGATATTGTTTTATCTTTATTATTGAAATATCACAGGTTGTACGTATTTAAATCTAGATAGTACTAAACCTACAAGACTCATTCTTGTTGAATTCATATCTTGAAATATAGATTACACGACTTATTCTTGTTGGAATTCGGTTCATGAACATTTCGAGTCTGTACCAGGTTTACCTTGTTAAAACAATCTTAAATACAGTTTCGCAAGCGAACGTATAGATTGTACAAGGATTGTTAATATAGGTTTTAGAACGAAAAAGCTGGTGATGTACTAGTTATCCTCTCATTTTTAATAGCAGGACACTAACCTTTGAACTTACAAGCACATACTGGTGTTCAATAACACTCAAGACCTATCAATGATCCACAAACACAAAATGATTTAGTAAATAAATTTTGTCTTAGAAGTGTCAATGATAATTGTAAAAAATTCGAACATTAACATATAAAAAAGTTCGGTACTTCTGCTAGACTGGACTTGGCAGGTTTGCAAACCTCTGGCAATTCCCAAAGTAAGGGCACAATGGTTTGTAAACCTTGGAAGTTCACAAAATCATATGGTAGAGGTTTGCAAATCGGGTTTGCGAAACCTGCCTAGTTCCCGATATGTGAAGGGTTTTCAAACTTCTACAGTCTACGGATTGCATATTGACTTTGGTAAAACATACAACTATGTTTACCAATATAGACGCATTTATGTGTCTAATTTTTCCCAATTGTATATATTGTTAGTGCTCGATTTTGTACTTATTTGGTTATTTTATGTCTTTGTAGGTGTTTTTGGAGAAATAAGCTTTTGCGGCGAAATTGGCTCAAAATGTGGCATTTGAACCTCCGTAGATAACGTACCAGAAGCACCCCAGAAGTATGCCAGAGACACCCCAGAAATACCCCGGAGGAACCCCGAAAAAGTGTTGAAAAAATCCCAGAAAAATTACTAAACGCACCCAAGGGACAAGTGTTATGCGGACCCCAGCACCCTGGATAGGGGGTAACCTGATTACTAGGGGGAGGTCACCTTCACCTTTTGAATTTTGAAATTGGCGGGAAAAGAGAAACATCTCTAGAAGATTTGTTGTGCGTGATTTGGAGGAGTTTGAGGTCGACTAAACCTCTGATTTTCATAGGATAGACTCCTTATGGGTCTAGGAATCTAATATGGGTGTTGGAAACGATTAACTTGGGCTCAATCGACGGGTTTTTACCTCAACAACAAAATATGGAAAGTCACGTGTGTGACTTGTTTTAGGAAATTCTAGAGAGACTAAAGAGCTATAAACCTTCCCAAACATTCATATATATCTAAGGAAGAGTTTAGAATCAAAAGGAAAGCTCAGAAATGCGTAGAAACTCTAAAACACGAAATTGCCTCAACTTTTCCGTGAAGAGAAAGGAAGATATTTTGGAAGATTTTGGAGAGATTTAATCGGTCTTTTTGATATAAATAGATTGGTTGGGTCATATAGAAGAGGAGTCGAAAGTTTGGGAACCTTAGGAGAGCCATAGAAGAAGAAATCAGAGTTTGATCAAAATATTTTTCTGTTGCTGCTGCTGCTGAAGAACACGAAGAACAGACCCTCACTGAAAGTCGTTCTTCAACAGTGACTACGACCATCGACTGACGGTCTTAAAACAACAGCGTAGCAGCACTTTTAATTTATCGTTCTTATGTGACCCTTTCTGGCAGTCTTAAACTCACTGCTTTAGCACTATTTCATCTTTTAATCAACTTTTGAGCTATAAACATGTATTTTGAGCAAGTGATTAATATGAGGAGCTAAACCCCATTGTTGAGGCGACGGAGGAAGCCATTTTTCCAATTATTATGTGGTAAATTCTATTTAATTTAATTTTCGTAATTCTTTTATGATTATTTGCACCGAACTGAAATCGAATATATGATTTTGATTAAGTGGTTGTGTTCTCAATTGATGGGTCATGCTTAGGTTAAATCTTTTGATGGTCCATGCTTTCGATTTACAACTATTGTTTTGAGAATCTACTTGTCTAGGCGAAAATATTAGAATCACTTTAAACGTAAAGAGTTGCATAAATATTGACTAGATTAAATCACATAAAAATTGGAGATTGGTGGAATCCAAAGTCTCAGTGCTTTTTATAAACTTGAATACAATTTATTTTTAAGTTTTCTATTTTAATTTGAGTCTAAAATCGAGTCTACATAATCCGAGTTGAACGAACTTTACTACCACTTTCAAAACTACATCAACCAATCGCCAAGTAGTTCTTTTTACCATATAATTAATATGAAACATTTCCAATAAATATGCAATATGTACAGTTGCTTGGGAAATTTCCAAAGATCAACTTGAAACAAAAAGAGTTCTTGAACAAAAAATTGTTTTAAACTAAGATTGTTAAGGATTTAGAACAACAACTGCTTGAATCACATTTCGAGAGTTTAACCAAGACAAGCTTGAACTCGAAATTTCTTCTTTATAATATTAAATCTACCAAAATCATACGACATAGTCTCATAAGATAAAATAGTAAATATAGTGAGTAAATAGGATATGTCAGTCTTCGCATACTTCTTTGTTGATGAAGATCTCGCAAATGCCTTCGTTTGTTCTTCAGTCTTCAATCTTCGAGGGTTATTCAGTGATGTCTGATACTCAACTACCATACTCTAATCCTAGTCCGAGACTTGACTTTAGTAGACTAGAAATCAAAATATAGCTTTGTACATTGAACATTGTCAACAAGCTTGAGATAAAAAAACTTGCGAGTTCGACCAAGCAATGCTCTACCAACCCTTTTATTATGTACAATACCAACATTATTTTTAAGGTTGGGTATCCAACGGATGAGCGATGTTCCAATTTCGAGTTTCAAAAATTCATCTGCATCCGATCTACCGAGAGACGGATTCGGTGTCCACCCATCATAATGCGGATTGGATTGGGTAAAATCCGCAAATTGGGTGGTTTGCTCTAAAGACAGGCTTCTTTCTTTCTTAAATTTTTTCTCTTCCTTTCTTACAAATTTTCTTGAGAAAACGGATAAACAATCAGAGAAAAGCCCAATTGTTAATGGGTTGAAAAAAATGTGAAACCGATCCAAACCCATTAGCCAAAATCATATTTGTGAGGTCTCTATTTCTGTCTCTATTTCTATTATCAAGTACAATCCAATGGAAGGAAACAACCAGTCGGTGATACCTAGGAGTTTAATACAGTATATTACTCTTTGCATATAAAGTACTAATAGAGACCGACCGAAGGAGATCTTACAGCGCTAAAACATTATGCCTTACAGGCTTTTGAACACATCTCCATATTTTTTCTTACCAGAGGCAAAGATGAAGGAATTGGATAAACTGGAGGGTTTTGAAGGTGACCAGCAATATGGTGATCTAATGAGAAGAGGAATTATTTTTGTTGACACTGATAATAAGTTTGGATATAGATTACCAAATCATGTTGTTCAAAAAGAAAGAGAAAATATGAAGAAGAGGAGTAAAAGAAGAGTAGTTGCACCACTTCCACCGTGTATGGCAATTTGGAAAGAACGTCTAGAACTAGAATGCGCAATTTGGAGAGAGGCTGCTAATGCAATGAAAATCATAGCTGGGATTTCTGTGATTGATTTGGCTGTTTGTTGTACCCTTAAAGTGATGAAGTCGTTTAAATGAAAAACTAGGGTTTATCTATTCCAGTGTTTTGTTATATTTCAAACATCTATGAAATTTGCTAATTGTGTTCAATTTTGTGTTAATTCTTTTTAGTTTCCTAATTTCATTTCGATGATTCTTTACTTATTATTATTATTATTATTATAATAAATTTTTTCTATTATTGGGAGAACGATGATTACATGAAACTAGTTGGAAGCCTAACAAGTTAGGCTCCAACGACATACTACTACATTAATTGAACAGGTTGCTGTGCTAGCCTACCAGCGGGTCTCATGGGTAACCTTGCCAAGGGGAGCCGAAACGGCGGACTGGGGGGCGAGATTGTGGCACAAGGGGGGCAAGCTAACAACACCTTCCATGTTAATTCCTGTAATGTTACGCCATCGAAGACTCGAACCTGGGACCTCCTGGAACGCATCACCTTTGAAGAACGGGGTTGACCAGCTGAGATAGGGCCCGTTATTATTATTATTATTATTATTATTATTTTTTCTATTAATGGGAGAACGATGATTACATGAAACTAGTTGGAAGCCTAACAAGCTAGGCTCCAACGACATACTACTACATTAATTGAACAGGTTGCTGTGCTAGCCTACCAGCGGGCCTCATGGGTAACCTTGCCAAGGGGAGCCGAAACGGCGGACTGGAGGGCGAGATTGTGGCACAAGGGGGGCAAGCTAACAACACCTTCCATGTTAATTCCTGTAATATTACGCCATCGAAGACTCGAACCTGGGACCTCCTGGAACTCATCACCTTTGAAGAACGGGGTTGACCAGCTGAGCTAGGGCCCGTTATTATTATTATTATTATTATTGGAGAACGATGATTACATGAAACTAGTTTGGAAGCCTAACAAGCTAGGCTCCAACGACATACTACTACATTAATTGAACAGGTTGTTGTGCTAGCCTACCAGCGGGCCTCATGGGTAACCTTGCCAAGGGGAGCCGAAACGGCGGACTGAAGGGCGAGATTGTGGCACAAGGGGGGCAAGCTAACAACACCTTCCATGTTAATTCCTGTAATATTACGCCATCGAAGACTCGAACCTGGGACCTCCTGGAACGCATCACCTTTGAAGAACGGGGTTGACCAGCTGAGCTAGGGCCCGTTATTATTATTATTATTATTGGAGAACGATGATTACTTGAAACTAGTTTGGAAGCCTAACAAGCTAGGCTCCAACGACATACTACTACATTAATTGAACAGGTTGTTGTGTTAGCCTACCAGCGGGCTTCATGGGTAACCTTGCCAAGGGGAGCCGAAACGGCGGACTGGGGGGCGAGATTGTGGCACAAGGGGGGCAAGCTAACAACACCTTCCATGTTAATTCCTGCAATGTTACGCCATCGAAGACTCGAACCTGGGACCTCCTGGAACGCATCACCTTTGAAGAACGGGGTTGACCAGCTGAGCTAGGGCCCGTTATTATTATTATTATTATTATTATTATTATTATTATTATGTGGTGTGGAATTGAAATTTCAGTCAACTAGTATTTGTTCTTGAATGACTTGAACCTTTTGGATACAGTGGTGTTCTGATGCATAGCCACTGCCGGCAGTCTGTTTCATTATTTCAGAGAGAGGGTGAATTGGCGATGTTTTGGTGAAGTTTGTTTTTTTTAATTAAAAGGTTGAACCTTGTGCATCCATTTATGGTTTTGGCTGATAAATATAGGGCAGTATGTATTGTGGGATGCTGAGGATGTTGCCATCATGTAAGAACTCTAGAGGAAAAAAAATGGTTTGTTCACTATTCTCTTGTGGTTCACACTAATTTCAAGTGCATCTTTTGGGTAATGTATATGTATAATATGAATGAAGTGTTATATCTTCTTTTATTTCAGGCTCTTGAGTTTTTATCTTACTTTTGTGACCTCAATCCAGTTAAGGGTTTTCCAAAAAATTGAGAATGCAGTAATGAGCTGGTAGGGCAACTGGCTTTTCTAACAGGTTGGATAACATACACTTATCTCTTATGAAAGTTATTTCCGCAGTTGGATAACATACACTCAGTTGAGATGCTGAAAAAAGCTGATTGCCTATCGTTCCTCGCGGACATCTGGTTGTATATAGCCTTCTAGAAAGGTGAGGGTCCTGAACTTGAGGTTCAAAGTCTAAATATTAGTGAATCTTGTTCGGACATTGTCCATATATATATGGGGTGGGGTGACAACAGAGCAGAAGCAACTGATGCTATCAATGCCTAACTGGATGTATGTCTTCCAGTCACAGGATATTACCACGATTCCTCGCGAACTGATATAGGTTGCAATCATGTGTTACAGGTACAGGATCTCAGTTCTTCTAGGTTCGTTTCTGGCCGTTTGTATGGCCCTCCCATGCCAATGGTGTATTACTCTACAAGTTGGTGCTTCTTCTGTTCCAGCTGTCACTATGTGGAAAATGAATGCTGGTCTTCATACTGGAGCCACAGCTGTCCTACCCAGCAGTTTTGATCCTTTGTGCACCACCCTCACCACTCATACCATCAGCCATCTCGAAGTCCGAACATTATCCACCCTTCGCCAAGCAATATACCATCATCTTACTCAAGGAGAAGCGATACAAACAAAGTATATTTCCTATCACTAGCTTCCCATTTCATCTTAGTCCTTTAGCTTGGCCATGCATGGTGAACCGTAATGCATTGGATATTGTTCCAGGACTGTGTGACCTGGTATCCAAACATAGCATTTTTCTGTAGTTTCACCTGTCGTCGAGCCTATTTCTGATTCTCTTTTGGAATCAGACGTGCCTTTGACTTCACCTGTGACAGTCAAGATTTATAGTGGGGAGCTCGATAGAAAAGCTGGTATGGCATTATCAGATGTGGTAGATACAAGGAACATCGTTATTGAATTCGACCAAGAAAGATGAGCTGAGGCCTCTGAGGATGACTCAGTTTTTGAAGAAAATCAGCTGCACTTGAGGGGGTCATGTAGGATCACTGGTGTTTATCCCAGACTATGAAGACCATCAAGGATTTAAGTTTAAGCTGAGCTGTCATATGTACTTATTTTTGTTTATCATCTATTTTACGCATGTTAGGTCCTGAATTCATGACTTGTTATGGTAGCATCTTTCTACTTCTGTCTTAGCTCTTGGTTAGATCCTTTCGAAACCCATTACAGGGAACCTTGTTCCTGTTGTATTGCTTCTTCCTCTCTGAATGGTGAAATCAGGATGTTTTTAGTCGAAGCTGGAAAATGATTTGATGAGTGTGAATGTGAGGTCAGCTTCTGCACTCACCTGGACTGAAAAGTATGCAGTAGATAGAAGGGAGTTAGACAGTAACTCGGTATGCAGTATTATCACAGTGATATTAAGTTAGGATAATTTTCTTTAGTTCCACATCGACTGACATTACATTTTGTAGTTTGTACCTATGTAGTACATAAGTATTAAAGAACTACCTGTTGACAGTCTATAGGGATCAGGAGCACCGGTTACGCAAAATGCTGCTGTAGCATTTGCTGCAATATATCTTCTTGCACACGAATGCGAACTCCAATCCAGCATTAGGTTGATTATGGTGCATAGAAGCATATATCTTATGTTTGTGTTGCTTTATAGGTTGTACTATGCTCTTTAGTTGAAGATAATACAACTGATATTTTATATTAGGTGGAAATTCATTGGACCTTGTCAACTGATGTCCAGGTTTCCACATTATTATGGCAATCTGTTGAAGATTCTTTATGGAATAAAAATTGATTGAGGCTTGAGTGTCCCTCCAAGTTTTAAATCCATTCTCGTAAACTAGAAGATTCAAGACTGTTATTATAACTGCGAGTTACAAAGCCAGACCGCACCAATTGTTTAACTTACTGTAAAGTTTCCATTATTAGTTAGGTTCTGCCTTGGTTTATTTGAGCTGGTAGAAGAAGGTACATCTAAGAGCTGTTTCCCGAGGATGTTTTATGTTAATGAGATCTCAAGAGTGGCCTTGAGGGTGAATGATAGAGCTGGCATTGAACTGCTGAACATGGTGTTTTAGGCGGCTAAATTCATCTATCTAAATCTTCATATGAAGGGTATGTACAGATTTCTACAGAGTGTTGGGGGTATTTCCACTTGAATTGGTTGAGTTCAAAGCCTGTTCAGAACTAGTACCAAGTTTCTGCCTCTACTGGTCTTACTATTATATCTAATTAAATTAAATACAAGTAGGGTTTAGGGGGTTTAAGCTAAGGAAAATTCTCTTTTAGGTTGACATTCCTGACAATTAAAGGTCAAATGTAGGCTGGATACCTATTTTTCCCTTCAAGTCTTGTTTTTACGACGCATTTTTCTATGAAAGACAAGTACAAGAATAAAAGCTATGAAACCCATGATTTTATTTGCACTTGTTTTTTGTATCTATGAAACCCCTTAAATAAAAGCTTGAACTTGGGGTCATATAGTGTTCAGGGAGTTATTTGCACTTGTTTTTCGTATTTATAAAACCTCTTGGATAAAGCTTGAACTTGAGGTCATATAGTGTTCGGGTAGTTGCTTGCACTTGTTTTTCGTATTTATAGAACTCCTTAAATAAAGCTTGAACTTGGGGTCATATGGTGTTCAGTGTCGGGAATAATATGATTGTTGTGTTTATTATGAATTTGTATTTTTTTTAATATGAAAAAAAAAATACATTCTGGGTACAATTTTCTGTGTTGGAGAATAGACGTGGAAGTGATTATTCTGCTCAGTGTTTTGTATTTTTTGGCTGAAAATTGCTATATATGCTTTAAGTTCAATGTGTCACTAGGGTTTTTGATCTTTGTTCTGTTTTCAGTGGATTAGAAGAGCTATGATTTTCCTTGTGTATTTGAGTATTCAGATGGTTATGTACTGTTGTAGGCGATTGGTTTGGCATTATGCACGGGATAGGAGACCACTGAGAATAATAATATTAGTTGAAACATATGGATATTCTTGAACTGGATCACTACGGTGGGAGCCCGATTGAGGACATATCTGGCAGTGTATTGATAGTCTAAAGCTTTTCAGTTCTTTCATTCGCATTCATGTGTTATGCAGGGACTTGAAAAGCAGAAGTTGCGTGAACAAGGATAGTAGGCTGAAAAAGGTGACAATGAGGAAAGTTGGAGATCATGGGAGGCAATCCAGAAAGCATCCCAATGTAGAGAAAACTGGAGAATGGGATAGGGGCAGAAAGAAAAAAAAAGAGTACTTGCCAAAATGCTGGTGGTATAACAAACTCATAGTTGCATGCTCAAGGCAGATTGACGTGGATGTGTTCTCTCATTGAAGAAATTCAATAAGGATGTAGATACCAACAGGAGCTTATTCAATTGAGATTTTATTGGATGTACGTAGATATTTTAGTTCATTGATTGAGATTTTGTTGGATGTGTGTAGATATTTTAGTTCAGTGATTGTACTTGAGCTAAACGGATTGTAAAAGAAGTAATGCAATATATTCTTCACTTGATAACATATAAGTTTGTTTTGAACAGGAAATTGAGGGATACCCACATAAATTGGTGGATATTTTAAACAATCGGCATTGTAACAAAAGGATACCATAATTTGTCAAATGTGGGTTCTTTGTTTTACGGAGACATACAAATGAACTTACTTTTTTATTTATTTACTTTAGAAACAATTTTGTATAAAAAATGTTAGAGCACTGCTCAGTCGAACTCGCATTCGTTGCTATCTTAAGAATGTTTGTCAATGTTAGTGATCAAAATTATAAGTCTTGATTTCTAGCCTATTTATAGATGTCTCGGAGTAGGACATAGTTTGTGTAGTTGAGCTTAGACTTCACGGCGCTTATCACTTGAAGACGAAGAACTACTAAGGAGAGCTTGTGGAACTTCATCGACAAAAGGTACGTGGAGACTTCAACTTATCTATCACTTGGAAAGTCTATTTCTACTTTATCTCCTATATTGAGACATAAGTCGTGTTACGATATAGTTTTCTGTATACACATTTGAGATTTCGAGCTGAGTATATCTCTCTTACATATTTCTCGAAATATGTGTTGGTAAGCTTTCGCTTTGACCAAGTTCATCTTATATCATGAGAAAATTGTCGGGTAACATCTTACATGGTTTGTGTGATACAATCATTTGGTGTAAGACTTGGAATGTTTCGATAATGATTATTTCAATATCTTGAAAATTACTTTGACGCTAATAGTGTGTGAAAACGGCTATTGTCATTATAGAAGAATGTTTCAACGATTGAAATAAAGAGTTTAGAATCCTGTAACCATCTTTGGATATAAGCATAGTGTGTTCGCACATTAATGTATAAGTCCAAAACCGGGAACCTAAAGTATGCATACTTGTGTGTATACAAAAAGGTTGTAGGAGACTGGGTAAGTATGTGTACCCGTACGCATACTGGCGGAAGTTCACATCCGTGAATTTCTGCTGAATTTGAAAACCAAAACCGAACTCATCCAGTTACCTAAAGTACGCGTACCCGTACGCATACTGGCGGAAAGTGCACGTCCATGAATTTCTGCTGAGTTTTAAAACTAAAACAAACTCAAATCCGGTTACTTAAGTACGCATACCCGTACACATACGTAAGGGGTTACTTTCTAAAATTTGTTATACATGAACCTAAAACATTTATCAATAAGGAATGCAATCTTTGCAAACCATGGATATAGTGTTCATGTATCGATTCGAGTGAATCAAACATATTTTGCTTCAATTGTGTTCTTGTATAGATCCATGAGAATATAGCAATTGAACAAATCTTTAACTAGTTTCATTTGAGCCATTTGAACTAGTTATGGTTAAGATGAATAAAGTTGATATGAAGTTGTTAGAGCATTGCTCGGTCGAACTCGCATGTGTTGTTATCTCAAGCATGTTTGTCAATATTAGTGTTCAAAACTATATGTCTTGATTTCTAGTTTACTTATGACTAAGTCTCGGTCTAGGATAGTTAAGTGTAGTTGAGCTCCAGACTCCATGGAGATCATCTTACGAAGACGAAGAACTACTCGAGGAACCAGTGGAACTTCATCCGACTAAAAAGGTATGCGGAAACTTGAACTTATCTATCACTCAAAAGTCTACTATATCTCCTACTCTTGAGACAAAGTCGTATAAGTATGATAGTTTTCATACATACACATTTGCTATTTCGAGCCGAGTTTACTCGCCTATCTTTTTCTCGAAATATGTGTTGGTAAGCCTTTGCTTTAACCACTTTCATCTTTACCCGTGACGAAAGTCATGATGACGTGTCAATCTTGAAAATAGCTTTGATGACGATAGTCGTGAATAACGATTGTTATAACATTATAGAAGAATGTTTCAATGATTGAAATGTAGAGTTGAGATTACCAACTATGGATATAAGCATATATAGTGTGTTCGCACATTAGTGTATAAGTCCATGTGCCGGAAACCAAGTGTGTGCATATGTGTGCATACGGTATTGGTGAAGGAGACAGGTTGGGTACGCGTACCAGTGAAAGTTTTCAACCGAAAATTTCTGCTGAGTTTGTAGTTTGCAAACTAGTAAACCAGTCACCTTAGGTACTCATAACCATAC
The DNA here is from genome assembly GCF_003573695.1 of Papaver somniferum. Taxonomy (NCBI): domain Eukaryota; kingdom Viridiplantae; phylum Streptophyta; class Magnoliopsida; order Ranunculales; family Papaveraceae; genus Papaver; species Papaver somniferum. The sequence continues at coordinate 129,672,189 of NC_039358.1, read as the reverse complement.
GCTTACCCACGGAAGTTTTCGAACCGAAAATTTCTGTCGAGTTTGTAAACTCAAATCCGGTAGCTAAGGTACGCATACCCGTACGCGTACTCAAGCTGGTTATTTCTCAAATCGGTAGTTCATGAACTTAAAAACAATAAATTATAAGGAACGTAGTCTTTGCAAACCGTGGGTATATTGTTCATGAATTGATTCAAGTGAATCAAACCGATTTTGTTTCAATTGTGTCTATGAATAAAAACCTAAGCAATTGAACAACTCTTCAACTAGTTCTTATGAGTCATTTGAACTAGTTATGTGAAGAAGATGAATACGGTTAATATGAAAGTGCTCATATGGATAACCATTGGTTAACTATTTGTGAACCAACTAAGTGTACACGTTTAGGTACGGTTACTCAAACCTAAATGAAATACATTTCATTTGTGTGTGACAAGCTAAGTTTCAATCTAACGGTTGAAAGATATTAGCTTGGTTAAATCAGGTTTTTCATCTAACGGTGAATATTGAATGCTTTGATACCAAGGTAACTTGGATTGCAAACCATGATTTGAAAACTATATAAAGGAGAACATCTAGCAAATGAAAAAAATAATCCCCACACCTCCTGTGTGATACTAGTTGGTTTTGCTAGAGTCGATTCTCTTTTAACCTTAGGTTTCTTCTCGAGACCCTGTAGGTTAACGACTGAAAGACTTCATTGGGATTGTGAAGCCAGATGAAACTACTTCTCTTGTAGTTGAGCGATATGATCTTTCCATTTTCTATCGTACGAGTTCAATTGAATAATTGACTTGAGATTATATCTCTAATAGGTCAAGATAAAAAGAAATCACAAACATCTTCGTCTCATCGTTTGTGATTCTGCAATATCTAGTTTCGCTACCATACGATTTAGATTATTGTGAGCTGATTGATAATACTAGGCTGTTCTTCGGGAATATAAGTACGGGTTATCAATTAGTTCCTGTTCACCTTGATTTATCAAAATACAGAACAAAAACTCATGGGTTTATCTGTGGGAGACAGATTTATCTATTATCATAGACTTTTCTGTGTGATACAAATTTGTTTGTTAAAGTCTTCGACTTTGGGTCGTAGCAAATCTTGGTTGTGGGTGAGATCAGCTAAGGGAATCAAGTGCGTAGTATCCTGCTGGGATCAGAGACGTAAGGAGCGCAACTGTACCTTGAATAAATGTGAGATTGATTAGGGTTCAACTACAGTCCAGACCAAAGTTAGTTTGTAGTAAGCTAGTGTCTGTAGCTGCTTAATACAGTGTGGTGTTCAATCTGGACTAGGTCCCGGGGTTTTTCTGCATTTGCGGTTTCCTCGTTAACAAAACTTCTGGTATCTGTGATATTTCTATTTGGCATTATATTTTGTTATATAATTGAAATATCACAAGTTGTGCGTTGTATCGATCAATTATGAAATCCAACCTTTGGTTGTTGATTGGAAATTGATTGATCCTTGGATATTGGTCGTTGGTACCTTCCAAGTTTATATCTCTAGTATTTGATAAAGACTCGCAGATTTCTTGAGTAAAGATCAAATCGAGAGATAAAGATATTAACTCCTTGGTATACTTTTTATTAAGATTGAGTCTGACTGTCTAGTTGATTCTCTTAAAAGTATATTGATAAACACATTTTTGTGTCTAAGTTGTCCTCAATTTTCTGTATTTTTGGTACTCAATTTTGTGCTTATTTTTTTGTGTTTTGTGTGTTTGTAGGTATTTTTGGGAAATAAACATTTTTGGAGACGTGTGTTATGCGGACTCTCACTTTGGTTAAGGGGCACCTCAATTACTAAGGTTCACCCCAGGGCACCATCTGCTTTTCACACCCCATCTCTACCATTTAAATTGAGGGGATGTCATCTTTACCAGTTAAGGGGAGGTCATCCCTACCATTTAAATTTCCAGTTTTGGCGGGAAATAGTAGCTGCAGAAGAATAGAATTTTGGATCGAAATTTAGAGGTGTTTTAGAGAGACTCAATGGCCGAGATTGATTTGGAGGACTTGATTGAGCATCACATGCGTTATTTGGTTGCTCTCCTCGATTAGAATTGATTGTATTTCCGAGTGAGGCAAAACAGGGAGCACGTCATGGATATTCACGGGATCGCATGAACTAGAGCGTGTTCTACACATGTTTGATGACTCGATAAACATGAAGGAGTGTGAAAGAGATAAGTAAGGAAGGTTGGACAGCTGCAGATGCATGGATGAAGCAAGAAAGGAAAGGAAATATCCGGAGATAATTTTATTTACTGCCGAGCTTTGAAAGATTTTCCGAAGTAATGGGGGGATATTCTTGGTTCTGTAGAGTATATAAAGGGTGTTTGGGTGTCATAGAGGAGTTACAGAGAGAATTGAGAGAAGTTCAGAGCATCACAGAGTCGGGACGATCACTTGCAGGAAAATTCTTTACTGCTGGTGCATGAAGAACATAAGACGCAAGAGAACAGTCGTTCATCAACAGTGACAACGACATACACTAGTGGTTCGTATAGCTACAGTGGCAGTGAAAATTTTCATTTATCGTTCTCTGTAACAACTGGTTTGTAACAAACATAAGTGTTACAAACCCGGTTTTTAATTATTTTCTCCCATTTTCATCATTTGTAAACACTTTGAGCAATGAAATCAACTTTTGAGCGTGTTTCCAACATGATGAGCGGCTAAAAGTTCCCGGTGACCAAGGCAACGGAGGAATCTATTCTCTTATGCATGATTGGTAATTTTATTTTATAAGTTAAATTATTATTAATTTAATTTAATTCACTAAGATTACTTTAATATAGGTTTTTATAAGATGAAAATGGTTTTCTTAATTAGTTGTGAATCAATTTGATGTCTTATGCCTAGAAATAATTCTTTGATAATTCATGCTTAGGGATTACAATTTAATGCTTGGAAACCTTACAGATATTAGTGAGTAAATGTGAAAAAGGGCTTAATAATAATTCTTGAAATAATTTTTATCAACCAATCAGTTAAAGGAATAGTGGAATCCGGAGTCTTGGTCTAGTTTTAAAATCTTGATATCAATTTATTTGAGTTTATTCTTTGTTTAGCTTAGAAATTTAATTTAAAAATCGAACCTTCACAAGTTTCAACAAACCTATTACTACAACAACTTTGAAAATACCATCATATATTAGAGTTAGTCCATACAGATTGCTAATCGAAATATTGGGTGAGGTTGTTGTACCCCCGACATTTTCAAGAGTAATCATATGGCTAACCTCGGTTAACTATTTGTGAACCAACATGGTGTACATGTTTGGGTACGGTTACATAAACCTAAATGAGGGTACATTTCATTTGTGTGTAACAAGCTAAGTTCGATCTAACGGTTGAAAGATATTAGCTTGGTGGAATCAGGTTTTTCATCTGACGGTGAATATTAAATACTTTGTTACCAAGGTAACTTGGATTCCAATCCCTGATTTGAAAACTATATAAAGGAGAACTCTAGAAATTGAGAAACCTAATCCACATAACTAATGTGTGCTACTAGTTTCATAACTAGAGTCGATTCTCCTTTAACCTTAGGTTTCTTCTCGAGACCCTGTAGGTTAACGACTTGAAGACTTCATTGGGATTGTGAAGCCAGACCCAACTATTCTCTTTGTAGTTGATCTGATCTTGCTGTTTCTATCGTGATTGAGTGCATTTGCTTGAGATTTATATCTCTAATAAGCAAGATAAAAAAGTAATCACAAACACCTTCGTCTCATCGTTTGTGATTCCACAATAACTTGTTTCACTAGTCGATTAAGTTTATTGTGAGGTGATTGATAATGCTAGGATGTTCTTCAGGAATATAAGTCTGGTTTATCAATTGGTTCCTGTTCACCTTGATTTATCAAAGAAGGAACAAAAACTCTTGGGTATTTCTGTGGGAGACATATTTATTCAATCCTATAGACTTTTCTATGGAGATAGATTTGTTTATTAAGTCTTCGACTTTGGATCGTAGCAACTCTTAGTTGTGGGTGAGATCAGCTAAGGGAATCAAGTGCGTAGTATCCTGCTGGGATCAGAGACGTAAGGAGCGCAACTGTACTTTGAATCAGTGTGAGATTGATTAGGGTTCAGCTACGGTCCAGTCCGAAGTTAATTGGTAGTAGGCTAGTGTCTGTAGCGGCTTAATACAGTATGGTGTTCAATCTGGACTATGTCCCGGGGTTTTTCTGCATTTTCGGTTTCCTCGTTAACAAAATTCTGGTGTCTGTGTTATTTCTTTTCCGCATTATATTTTGTTATATAATTGAAATATCACAGCTTGTGCGTTAAGATCAATCAATTAGAATATCCAACCTTTGGTTGTTGATTTACATTGATTGACACTTGAACATTGGTCTTTGGTACCGTTCAAGTAATTCTCTTATATTCAATCGGGATCGCAGATTTCTATTTGCTGATTGCGGATTGAATTAAACTCTTTGATATACTTTATTCTAGATTGAGTCTGACTATCTAGTTGATTCTCTAGAAAGTGTATTGGAGTAAGTCCTCTCATATTACTAAATGAATTTTTGGGTGTGGTTGTTAGACCCCCACATTTTTACTTGGTATCAGAGCAGGCAAACACATTAAAGACCTTACAAGTCTGTGTTTGTAGCGATCTGATATGGACATAGGTGTTATCTCTGTAAAAGTACCACCAGTATTCGATGGCTCAAATTACTTGTGGTGGAAAATTGCTATGTGTGCCTTTCTTCAAGCGCGTGATTTTCAATCATGGATTTATGTAGTTAACGGCTATGATGCTCCCGTTGTGGCAGTAGGGAATGCGACTGTTCCAAAGAACATTGGTGCATACGATGCTGCGGACATACTTGCTGCAAAGCAAAACTCCGACAGTTTGAATGCCATCATACATGCCATTACCCTAGATCTTCAGCACCATGTGACTACGCGTACTCAGTCTAAAGATGCTTGGGATATCTTAGAAACCTTATTCGAAGGAAATACCAGTGAAAAGGAAGCTAGGCTTCAAAACCTTAATTCCGATTTGGAAAACCTTCATATGGAAGATAAAAATTCATTTGATGAGTTTAATCACAAAGTTTCTGAAATTGTTAATGCATCTTTTGCATTGGGTAAGACTATTCCTGAAAAGGACATTGTGATGAAAATTCTCAGGTCGCTGCCATATAGATACTATTCTAAGAAGCATACCATCGTTGAAGGAAATAACCTTGATGCTCTCTCCAGAAATACGTTGGTTGGGAAGCTAAAGATATTTGATCATGAGCATACATCCAAAATTGGAAAGGATGTTGCCTTCAAATCACAAAGGAACACTAAATTACTTGACAAAAGTAAAAGTGTTTATGTCTCTGAGGATGATCTTTCTGAGACTGATTCATCAGATGAAGATCTTGACAAATCAGTCTCTATGATCACAAGAAAGTTTAGGGATCTTCTATTGAAGAGAAGTAAACGGTTTTCCAGAGACAAACCTAGGTCGTCAATTAAACCTCATAATCGCATTCCTCCTAAAAACAGGGATACTGACGAGGCTGATGACGAGGATATGCCAAAGTGCTTTAAGTGTAAAGGTTTTGGTCATTTTGCGAATGAGTGTCCGAACCGTAGAAAATACACTGGAAACAAAGGTCTTGCTGCAACCCTTGATGAAATGTCTGATTCCAACGAAGACGAAAAATCAAGTGTTGCACTTCTTTGTGAAGATATTGATTTTGATAATTGTAGCAATACCTACATCAATCTTGATATCCTTCCAGAAGCAGACTCAACCAATCTGGAAGAAGAAATTAACCTTTCTGTTGGAAACTCTATGTTTGATTTTTCAGGTTCCACTCTGTGCCTAGCAGCTTGCACATCTCGGGCGTTTGAATCATCTTATCCAATGACATGTTCTTATTGTTCACTCAAGGGTCATGAACTTTCAAAGTGTTTCAATTACAAACACAAGATGGGACATGTCAAGAGACTTCAAAGAAGAGCAAATCGCCTAGCAAACAATCTCAAACTTGTTCAAAATACAAATACATATGGTTTACTGATCATTATGTAAGGGGGAGTGGTTTTCATGTCGAGATGAAGTAATGATTCAGGGGGAGTGATACATATCACCATAGTATTGTTGTCAAAGTTGTGATACAATTGAACTTTGATGTTGTGTAATAATACTATGACACTGTATAACAATGATTAAGAGCATTTGTTTTCTCATTGTTATCGATACGGATCTTCAACAATTATGATGCTGAACTTACAACCTTTAGGATCATGGAGTACTTGGAAGTGACGAAGATTTCGAGTCGCGTTGCAGATGCCAAGGAGATCAAGCATTTGGATGAGAAGCTACAATTTTTATTTATTTTGTAATCCATATGTATTGGTAGTTTTGTCTCTAAAATTGACAAAGGCGGAGATTTTTAGAGCACTGCTCGGTCGAAATAGTATGCGTTGCTATCTCAAGCATGTTTGTCAATGTTAATGATCAAAACTATAAGTCTTGATTTCTAGCCTATTTATAGATGTCTCGGACTAGGACATAGTTTGTGTAGTTGATCTTAGACTTCACGGCGCTTATCACTTGAAGACGAAGAACTACTAAGGAGAGCTTGTGGAACTTCATCGACAAAAGGTATGTGGAGACTTAAACTCATCTATCACTTGGAAAGTCTATTTCTAGTCTATCTCCTATATTGAGACATAAGTCGTGTTACGATATAGTTTCTCTATACACATTTGAGATTTCAAGCCAAGTATATCTCGCTTACATATTTCTCGAAATATGTGTTGGTAAGCTTTCACTTTGACCAAGTTCATCTTATATCATGAGAAAATTGACGAGTAACATCTTACATGGTTTGTGTGATACAATCATTTGGTGTAAGACTTGGAATGTTTCGATAATGATTATTTCAATATCTTGAAAATTGCTTTGATGCTAATAGTGTATGAAAACGGCTATTGTCATTATAGAAGAATGTTTCAATGATTGAAATAAAGGGTTTAGAATCCTGTAACCATCTTTGGATATAAGCATAGTGTGTTCGCACATTAGTGTATAAGTCCAAAACCGGGAACCTAAAGTATGCATACTTGTGTATATACAAAAAGGTTGTATGAGACTGGGTAAGTATGTGTACCCGTACGCATACTGGCGGAAGTTCACGTCCGTGAATTTCCGCTGAGTTTGAAAACCAAAACCAAACTCATCCGGTTACCTAAAGTACGCGTACCCGTACGCATACTGGCGGAAAGTTCACGTCCGTGAATTTCTGCTGATTTTAAAAACTAAAACAAACTCAAATCCGGTTACTTATGTACGCATTCCCGTACGCATACTTAAGTGGTTACTTTCTAAAATCGGTTGTACATGAACCTAAAACATTTATCAATAAGGAATGCAATGTTTGCAAACCATGGCTATAATGTTCATGTATCGATTTGAGCGAATCAAACCGATTTTGCTTCAATTGTGTTCTTGTATAAATCCATGAGAATATAGCAATTGAACAACTCTTTAACTAGTTTCATTTGAGTCATTTGAATTAGTTATGTTTAAGATGAATAAGGTTGATATGAGAGTAATCATATGGCTAACCTCGGTTAACTATTTGTGAACCAACATGGTGTACACGTTTGGGTACGGTTACATAAACCTAAATGAGGGTACATTTCATTTGTGTGTAACAATCTAAGTTCGATCTAACGGTTGAAAGATATTAGCTTGGTTGAATCAGGTTTTTCATCTAACGGTGAATATTGAATGCTTTGTTACCAAGGTAACTTGGATTGCAAACCCTGATTTGAGAACTATATAAAGGAGAACTCTAGCAACTGGGAAACCTAATCCCCACACCTCATGTGTGCTACTAGTTGCCTAACTAGAGTCGATTATCCTTTAATCTTTGGTTTCTTCTCGAGACCCTGTAGGTTAACGACTTGAAGACTTCATTGGGATTATGAAGACAGACCCAACTATTCTCTTTGTAGTTGCGTGATATGATCTTGTTGTTTATATCGTGATTGAGTGCAATTGCTTGAGATTTATATCTCCGATAGGCAAGATAGAAAACACCTTTGTCTCATCGTTTGTGATTCCACAATAAATTGTTTTGCTAGTCGATTAAGTTTATTGTGAGGTGATTGATAATACTAGGCTGTTCTTCGGGAATATAAGTCTGGTTTATCAATTGGTTCCTGTTCACCTTGATTTATCAAAAGACGGAACAAAAACTCTTGGGTATTTCTGTGGGAGACAGATTTATTCAATCCTATAGACTTTTCTGTGTGAGACAGCTAAGGGAGTCAAGTGTGTAGTATCCTGTTGGAATCAGATACGTAAGGAGCGCAACTTGTAGATGGGGAAAAACGATTTGCTGTTTTTTATGGAATTGAGGAGACGACCGTGCGGAGGAGACTCCTTGAACCGAGCGAAATGTTCAACCTCACACAGATGCACTGCAAGAAGGGAGTGCTTTGAATTCGAGAGATCAATCTGTAGTACTCCGGCCTAAACTAAGAAAATGGTCGTTCCAGAGTAAATTCGGTCACAAGAGAGGATGGGTCGATCTGTAGGAGGGAAGCTGAGAAATGTGTGGAATCAATGGTAATCAAAGATTGTAGGTGTGTTATGTATTTTGAATAAGGTAAGTTTTGAATGATTGAATCTCTGTTGAGAGTAATTACTCAGATGTTGAGTTGTTAATCTCGTGTTGTCTATTTGACATGATATTCTTGTATATTCAATCATGATTAAGAGACTTATTTATATTGCTGGAATTGTAGACACCATGATCCCATGAAGTGCGACAGTTGATGGAATCAAAGAGTGGGAAAATGGAAATCGTGTTTGAAACCAGTTGCTCATCGTGCAGAGACTTGGTTAATTTTCCACCCACTACTTTGCTGACTCTTCTAACTGATTGCACGACTTGATCACATTGTCGTAGTGGGTGAACACACGTGTCGTAGACCGCCAGACCAAAACCCTAGTTAATATCCCCCATGTAACACGATTGACGTCTCGTGGTTAATTAGTCAGTTGTTGACTTCACGACTTTATGGGACGATGAGGCCATGTATTTTTTGAGTTGAACATGATCTTGCAAAATGTCCTGAGACTCATGAATTGAATGTGCCTGTTGAGACAGAGGTATGATTCTTAAGTAAACGTTCATAGTTAAGGTAAGCAAGTATTGCTCATTCGATGAATTATTGAATATTGATAGTTGAACCAATATTCCTTGGTTTGAGCAAATGTTGCTCATTTGATGAATTATTGGTAACGTGACCAAGATAAAATATTAATTTAAAATACTGGTAATTGAACCGAGCATAATTAATGAAAATACTGATCATGAGATCGTCGTAAAGTCATTGGTGTTTGAATCTGGAATTATGATCCTTGGACTTAAAAACCCTAATTCGATCAATTGATGACCAACTGATGGTTTATTTGAAAATTAACCATGGAATGAAGGAGGTACCGGCTACATGGGATCATGTATCGGCCATGTAGCGCCCATATGCTCGATTGAACAAATACCAAGGTCTCTTGAAGAGTTGGTGATTTGTTGATGAAAGAATGATTAAATGCTGGTTTAATCATTTATTAGAAAAATGCTCGTCTGAGCCTTAAATGATAAAACCTAATTAATTATGAAGAGATGAGGGACCGACCAAGGGGTCATGAAACCGGTCCTGGATGGTCACGGGATCGAATGACGATCACTCTATGAAAATTCCAAAATTATTTGGAGGAGTTTTGGACCTAATACGTGTAATTAGGTCAAATCATGAAAATACATGGGACCGGCTCCTTGCGAGCCAAAGATCCAACCTTGGTCGGTCAAGGTAACATGCTCACGTTGTCAAAACATCTGTATCTCAGTCCTGAGAATTTTGGTATTTTCTGGCGTGCGTTTGAGCAACCATTTGAGAAAATATGACAAAATCAGGGTTTTGCTGAAACTGAGGAAACTTCATGAGATGAAGGAAAATAATTATAAAATGAAGGAATGATGAAGCATGGGACCGCTGAGGCCAAGGCATGGTCGTCCGGTCAGTGACCACGGTCCCATGGTGCCTTTTCTAATTTTATATTATTTTTCATGATTTTATGAAAATATCATGAAATCAATGAGTTTGTTGAAATTAAGGAGTTTCCTTGATATGAAGGAGTTTCCATGGGATCAAGGAAACAAATAATATTAAAATAATAAAATAAGGGCGTGTGGGACCGACTTTGAGCATGGTCGGCCGGCTGGGGCCCGGACCCGTGCGTTTCCCTAATTTTATGTAATCTTTGTGTATTATTTCCATGATTTGAAGGAATTTTCATAATTTGAGAGAAATACCATGAAATCAAGGAATTTCATGGGATCAAGGAAACTTAAAATAATAATAATAAAATAAAGGGACGTGTGGGACCGGCTAGGGCATGGCCTGCCGGCTGCGCCCGGTCCCACGAGATTTCCTAATTTTATATTATATTTTTCATGGTTTTATGAAAATACCATGAGATTAAGGAGTTTTCATGAGATTAGGGAAATATTAATAAAATAATAAGGAACCATGAGGTGTGGGGCCGGCCTGTTGGCCAGTAAACACGGCCCCGCGGAATTTTCCCAATTTTATATTATTTCCTTGGTGCGAAGGAAACACCATGAAACTGAGGAGTTTCCTCAAAACGAAGAATATTTGTTCAAATGAAAGGATTTTCATAAGATCAAGGAAAATAACAAAAATATGATAAAATATAAAACTGGCATGGGACTTGCCACGGCACGGCCGGCCAGCCAGTGGTCCCAGTCCCCCAACACCTTGGTCAATAGTTTATTATTTATTATTTTCTTTCCTATTTTGCATAGGTTCATCGTTTCGTCGTATTTTGAAATACTCGTTCGTGCGTTCAGGTGATTGTTAGTGCATCATCATCGAGTACACTTGCACCTTTTGAGTCGGGGCATACTCGAAGGTAACTCAGACGCCCGTATGTTGAATATTTATTACTAACCCATGGAATTATGCTGGGAAGAACCATAATTGATTGATGGCTCTATACTAGTACGATCGTCTAGGAGCATTAATTATTCTGAGCGACATGATCTAGTTGAAGCGTCATATCCTTTATATAGTCAGGGAAAACTGTTGTTTGTATCCTGAAGATGTTATTGCTCTATACTAGCAGGCAAGTTGTCTAGGAGCCGTCCAATCTCGTCATTCTATATAGAAGTAATTATTGAAGTGTTCAGTATTCATGAGATATGTCGTTGCCTATCCGAGAGACTATATATCTTCATGTACTCTGAGAGACAGTATTCTCAGTCAGAGATTCAATGAGAGACCTGTGTCTCGATACTCGCGTCTGATTGCTGGAGCAGGAGTTCGTATAATTATGGGTTTACGATTTTAGCTTTTGTCGAAAATCCACCATCTACATTAAGTCCCCTGCTTAGTGAGGAACAGTCGTGTTCCTCAGTCAGCATTAAATGGTGATTTTCCGGTTATAACAATATAAGTAATTGAACTTGGTCATAAGTTAAAACGTTACCGGATTTTGATAGTACGAGCAAACCACGACTTGAATGAAGATCCCAGTTGCATGATAGAGCATCGTTCGATGAGCATAAATTGGTATTGAACCGCTGATTTTTACGACGGTACCTTGGTCGTTTAGGATTCGCGGGGCCGGGCCCAATAAGGAAATCCTTGTGAAATTAAGTTTTGGAAATAAAATTTGATATAAAAGGGAATTAATCCTTTTTTTTTACTTCACCTCTAAACCGACCACCACCTTCATCACGCCTTCATCACCTTCACGCCAGGGAGGAAGAAAATTTTCGTCGGAGTTTCCAGCGCCGCCGACCGTCGCCGCCACCGTCCGTCCAATTTCCGGCCGACGCCGACCAGGTACGGATTTTTTTTTTTTGAAGTTTATAAGAGTTCCGTGAAGTGATCATGTTTGGGTTATATATACATGTGCATATATATGAGTGTGAGTTTTGTTGAAAACCCCCTTTTTCTTTGAAAACGTATGTTCGTTTGATCGTTAGGTTGAGAAACTAATAAAAATCCCTGATGTAGGAGAGATTAGTTTTTTATACCTAGACCTAGGTCCAGTGATAAAACTTTTTTATGAGCTTTCATGAGAACCAAGGTTTTATCATAAAAGGAGTGAACTTTCACTAAACCGAAATAAACCCTCGTTTTAAAGAATGACGATATCACGAAGGAAAAAAGTTTTTTTTTTTTTTTATATATAGACTTGTGTCCAGTGATAAAATTTTGTTTATGAGCTTTCATGGAAATCAAAACTTTATCTTATAAGGTGTGAGCTTTCACAAAAATTGAAATAAACCTGCGTTTTAAAGACAGACGATGATACGAAGGAAAAGATTTTTTCTTTTTATATAAGATCGTGATCTGTCTACGAAAAATATCTTTGTATACAAAATCTTGAAATGTTCATGTTTATTTTATTTTTTTTGCGTGAGTTATCATTCAAAAAAATAAAAACGTGAGTTATTGTTCATGTTTTTGTAAACATATATTTTCAAAAACCCAAGTTTGATTTTGAGTAATATTCAAAGTAAACAATTATTTATGATGAAATAATGTTTTAGTTTTCATAATTCCATGGTGAATGTTCACACAGTAGAAATGTTCATGATTTTATGGAAATCTGAGTTTCGTTCGTTTTTTGTAGGTCTCGAAGAGACGAACGATTTTTGAGGTGTTTAACTCTCGCATTACTATCACTATTGTTAGTGGAATCGTGAAAGGTAAGAGTTAAGAATTAACATTTTGTAGATGCTAGTATTTACATTTGCATGATTCCATCATCTTGTTGAATTTCATATCTGGATGATGTACTAAAGTAGAATGCAGTGTGAATTTTACAGCTACCCCGCAAAGATGTCCAACTCCCAGGCTAATGATGCTTCGAGAGATGAGATGTGCGTTGATGATGATATCTCCAGAGATGAAACATGTATGGGTGAGACTTCCGTTGGCGAAGAAGAGGATGAATCCCCTGAAATTAAGAATGTCTTGAATGTGGATGATGCATTTTCTGAGGTTCAGAAGGAAGCTGAAAAACATCTCAAATCTCCAGCGAATCGTCTTCTGATAAATCCCAGAAATGTTACTCAGAAGAAATTGGTGACTCCTAAGACAGTGCTCCGGTTTTTCCTTGAACGAGGGATCTTCTTTGGATCAATCATAGAGTTTAAGCTTTCTCGACGACCTTTGGAAAAGTTCTCTGGATGGGCAAGACATATGCTGGGTTTCCCTCATGTCAGGGCTATGCTCGATCAGGCGCAAGTGACGAGAGCTATTCAGGCTTCTGGAGACTTATTCATTTTTCATGATGCGAGAGGTATTGTGGCTCTACTTGCTCGTTGGTGTATTCCCACTCACACCTTCATATGTAGATGGGGAGAGTTTACCATTACCTTAGAGGATGTGGATGCTTTGATGCATCTCCCAATCACGGCAATCTCCCTGGGGATCTTTCAGATGAGGAGACTGCAGTTTCTAACATCTTGACAGCTTCAATGGAGGAAGTGAATAAGGCGTCTGGAAGTAAAGGATGCTATGCTCACTGGTTAACACGCTGGTGTCCAAAAGACGAGGTTTCTGATAGTCCCGTCGACGGTATGTTACCCATTGCTGCTTTCTTATGTTTATGGTTGTCTAGAGACATATTTGAAGACAGTGGAAACTTTTTGAAGCCCTTCGTGATCCCCTTTGATATCAAGATGGCTCAAGGTGAGCAACTTCCGATAGGTAGCTTATTCCTGGGTTCATTGTATTCTAACTTGGACTCCTTGATAATAGACTCCAGTGTGTCAAATGGCTTTATGAAGATTGAGTGCTATGCCAACACGATGTTTCTTCAAGCTTTGATGTGGGAACACTTCAAAACTATGCACCTATTCCACGTAATATTTTGCAAGGACCAAATGCTGATGCTCGTCACATCTTCTCTGAGAAAGATAATGCCAGGATCATGCGCTGGTCTACAAAGCATCCCCGGTCTAAAGCACGCCTCATTGATGTGTTAGATGATGAATCTGAGTTCAACTTCCTCCCGTGGGTGTCAGTTTTTGCTTATGTTTCTCAGCCGACAACTTTCAATACTGGATAGAGTGTGGTTCTGACGTCTGGTGCGAATCTGAATGATGGCGAGAGATCTTTCATGTTGAGATGCACCCCCGGTCATTTTCTATCGGCCATGTATGGAGAGTTTTCAGTGGAGGAATATAACATTGATAGGGCGGCTCGACAGATGGGTATGGATCAGTGTGTTCCAACTATACGGAGAAGGAAGCCATCAGTTGAGCAGCTTAGGACTCATTTGGACCATACTCATGTGGAAGGAAGTAATTACTGGTTTCCTTGCTCCGAGAGATTTGCGTATGTAACTCCGGGTTATGTATACTTTTGGGATCAACAACTTGAGCGGTTGCATGAATTCGTGATAGTTGGTCAGCCTCCAGTGAAGGATCCCCCTTCTACTGAGATGATTTCTGGTCGACCAAGATTGAAGTATCTCTCTAGTGATAAACAAAAATCGTCTCCAGAATGTTCTCAGGTATGTTTCTTCATATAATCTTCATGAAATTATGAGAACTGTATTCTAATTATGTTACTGAATTTTACCACAGGACGGTCGTAATGTAAGACCTCGAATCCGTGTATATTTCTCAGAAACTGAAGCGATTATTCACGGAGGAGAAGGAAGGAACAAAAGTTATAAGTTGTTACCTAATACCGTAAAGTCCCCAGTTGGTTCTTTGGTGAGTTCTCAGTATTTCCCTTGTTGTGACTTTTTCTCGCCCGCATTATTAGGATCATGAAACCAATGTTGTTATTCCGTTGCAGAATTTTACTCCATAAAGTATCGACGGTCTTCGGTTTTCTGCTACTGAGCAAACAATTCCTGATTTGAGCGATGAAGAAGAAGCCGTAAGTATTTCTTCGCATATTCAGTTATGATTCTTTATAGATAAAATGTTGATTGTTGAGGATGTATCCAGGAGGATGTCGTCATGGAGACGGAGAGTGCTGATACCCGACCATCCTCTGAGAATAGAGACGAAAGCACTTCCAAAGATTCCGAGCCGAATAGAAGTAATGAGCCTTTTGTCGTTAACACGGACAATCCCAATTCCTTGAATACTTCGGAGACCCCCCAAGTAAGTACATGTCATGTATCCTCTTCATAGAAGTATGAAAGTGCTGATTTGTGAATGAATGAATGAGAATCCATGTGTATACACGAAAAACTTAGTCGAAATTCGTCGTCAGAAAATTCAGAACTCAGTTTTTTAGCAAAAATGCCGGAAAACCTTCATCAGGAGTCGGATTTTCATGATCTGCATATGCATATTCAAGCCCGAAAAATTTCCAAGCTTTTTTCAAAGAAGCTTTTTAAGTTTTGAGCACGTTCAGGGCCTAAAAAAGTCGAAACAGTAAACTTCCAGGAGACTTTCAGAACTTTTTCAGATGGTATGTTGCTCAATGTTTTGACCACATCTCCTTGCTTGTTCATCGGATTGTCATGAAATTTTGAAACTCTGTAGAGGACATCCATACGAAGAGAATGGTATATAACCCATCCTCAGATTCCTTGTAGATTTCTCCCAGTTCTTCTTTTAGTACAGAGCAGAGTACAGTTTTTCAGACGAGGTTACCGTAAAACGTATTTTCATGACTTTCATGCTATTTGCTCGTGTGTTGGGTGTATAATGATGAAATTTGATGATGTTTCATTTCTTGTATAATGTATTTTATAATATCACTTGGTTTCATGCTTAAATGACTCTAACCTCATGTAATCTTCGTATTAGGTGTCAAATACCAAAGTTGAGGATATTGAAACCAATGAGGATGACTCGAACTGCCCTGGAGTTATTGATGAAGAGACAACCATACCTGAACTTCAAGGACATGAGAAGGTTTTCACTGAAGTTATGGAAACCCAGATTGTTGCTGCTTCAGTGATAGAAGAAATCGAAACACCAATAGTGAATACCGAAGAAACTGTTGCCGTGCTTGTAGAAGCTGCTCCAGTAACTGAGAACCGTATAGTGGTGCATGAATATCCAAGTGAATGAGTTTCTTTTGATCCTCTATTTGATGCCTCACTCCCGTATCATGAACTAGTTGGTGGATTCAGCGTTCTCATTGGATATGCAGGCTTGTACGAGAAAATATGGAAGAAGTTTGGTCATCTGATTGTTGACAGGGATCCTGGACGTGATTATTCTTTAACAATGCAAGTAGGTATTATCTTGCGTGTCGTAAGTGATATATGCACTAGAACCAGAAATACTGTGACTCCAGATATACTCTTTGGTTGGGAGTTTAACTTGGAGAATTCAGAAAGACTTGGCTTCAATGTGAAGTGGCTTCGTAAGAAAATGAACGCTATCAAGGACTCATGTGAGAACAACATACCCTTTCCGAATGATGCTGTGATGGAGAAAGAAGACAAGATTGCCAGGCTGGCTGAAGAGTTGAACAAGGAGAAGGCGGCTTTGCAGGTCTTGAAGGATGCAGAGGAGCGAAAATCCTTTTTTGCTGATTTTCTTTGATTTCCCTTTCATAATCTCTTGAACTTCTGAACTTCTGAGAGATGTGAGGTTTTTATTTGGGTTTTGATATTAGCTGGTTTTGGGTTGGTAGATGGTTAAGGATTTTCTTTTGGATTTGATAGAGATTTTCTTTTAAGAAATATGAACTGAATTTTGATAAATTGATGAATTCAAATACTGATTGCAAGTATTGCAAACGTTTTGGAGGAATTGAAATACAATGAAAGAAAATCCTAAATGCAAAATCCAGACGCTATGAATGCTCAAACGCCCAGTACCTCAAATGCCTAATAATTTCAGACGAACGCCTTAAGCCAATTCTCATGAATTACTGGAAGGGTTCTGCCGTCTGTGTTGATTAATTTGTAGTATCCTCCGGTTATGGATTTAGCAACCATAAATGGTCCTTCCCAATTGGAGTTTCTTGCAGAGTGAAGACCGCATTGAACTGCTTTGAGAACCAGGTCTCCTTCATGAAATTTGTTAGGTTTGGTCGACCGCGCCTTGAATATCTTCTGTTGATTCGGAATTCCTCGTGTGATGAGATTCCGCGGTTGTGGCACATATGGAAACTCGTGCAGAAAGGAGTATCCTTCATAATGTCTGTCATGCTTAGCCACATCCTCCGCAATGAATCTTTTGATTGGACGATCAACTTGAAGAGATTCTGGACCCAACCATTTGGTGAAATATTGTTGTGGCGAGATTATCCGCTCATAGCATTTTTCAATTGCTAAATTGTTTGTAGAGTGAATCCCTTGGACCAAATAAGCATATTTGAAAACTGACGATATGGACACATGGGAAGGAATAAGACTTGCCTGAGTGCGAAATCTCTTGAAGAAAGCGTTTGGATGTTCGTCAGGATTTTGTGTAAGTTCTGTCAAGACTTTGACCTCCTCCAGATACTCGAATGGTGGGATATCTTCTTTTTCTTCCTCCGAGTCAGAGGTTTCTTCAGTAGAGAGATGTGTAATTGAAGGTGTCAGTGTCACCTTCCCATCATGAATCCATGTGCGTCCAAGAATCATATCATATCCTGGATCTTCTCGGATTATGTAAAACTTGGTCTCAGTGCAGACCAAATTTTCTTTGACTTTGAGGATGACGTGGCCATACGCATCTCTGGAAACTCCTTTGTGATCTCTGATTGCCATGGGGGCATGAGTAGCTTCCCGTCGAGTAATGCCAGCGGCTCTGAAAGTTTTCAAAGGGATGATGTTGATGGCAGTGCCGACATCAACAAATGCTCTCTTGAATTCGTTTCCTTTGATGTGCACTGTGGTGAGCAATCCCCAGTCATACATTTCTTTGTCCGTTGCTGGAGGCTCAGTGAGTGTCTCTTGAATCAACAGACGCTTGCCTGACACGATGTGGTTTAATGCAGCAAACATGTCTTTCCTTTGAGATTTTGATAAGTATAGCAATTCGCAGAATGCTCAATTAAGGATTGAACTGCTTCTTTGACGGGAGGTTCAGAGATAGTAAAGGTTCTGACTGGAAGGGGGTTTCTGTGTACTCCTTCAGTCCCCAAGTTGAGTTCTCCCGATTCGACCTTTTCTTTAAATATGTGCTTCAAAGTTTTACAATCACTTGTGGGATGGATGACAAATCTATGAAAGCGACAATATCGAGGATTTTCCATGTCCTCTTCAGTTGGTTCCTTCTTGGCATACGGAAAATTGATTGCACCATCTTGAATACAGACATCCAACAATTCGATAGCTTCTTCAATGGATCAAGGGAAATCAGGTGCTTCTGGATCTTCCGTGTGTTGAGGAGGAGCTTGCACGTTATCCTTCTTTTGCGCCTTTAAAGGGGTCGAGGAAATATGCTTACGCTGTGGTTCAGCTTTCCGTTTGCTCCCTTCCGCGACAGCATTTGTGGAAGGTTGTATTGTTTGTTGATCAAACGTCAGCTGTTGCCTCTAGCCTCTCGTGGTTCTTCAGCTTTTGTAGTCTTAGTCCTTTCTAATAGAGCGGGTGTAGTGGTTGCCGACCTATTGGATGCTTCATGGAGTTCTGAGAAAGTATGAAACCTGAGATTCTCCAATAAAGCTCTGTAGACTGGAATCATTCCGTTGATGCATAAGTCCACAAGTTGTTGCTCCGTGACATTTGGATCATGGCAATCCAACGCTTGAACTCTGAACCTTTTCACATAATCGTTAGGATGTTCGTTGTTCTTTTGAAACATCCTTCCGAGATTAGAGAGGGTAATTTGCTATGAAACGAAGAAATACTTCCTATAGAAAGCATTAACCATTTCTCCCCAACTGTTGATAGTTCCTGGTGCGATGTTGTTGTACCAGGTGTATGCTCTGCCTTTCAAAGATTTTGAAAATTCTTTGAGGCGAACAACATGGTTATGCTCATGCTCACCCAAAGCTTCCAGAAACCGAGAAACATGTTCCCGAGCATTGCCGGTTCCGTCGTACAAAGTAAAGGTTGGAGAGATATAACCTGTTGGAAGAGGAATCCTTTGCGTAGCAGCAGGGCATGGAGGCTGGTGACGATGGACATGTGGGGTCTTGTCTTTTCCACGGTTCTCCAGAAGGCGTTCCAAATCTTCCCGAGTGATGAAGTTTGATGACTCCTTCGCTGAATCGTCCGTAGCTTTACGGACTTCATCATCATCTACTGCATCAATCGGAATTACCTCAGGATCAGCGTCTGAGGATTTTTCCTTCTCTTTTCCTTTTCCTTGGGTCTTCCCTAACATTATATCAGTGAGAGACTTTAGTTGATTAAATAGCTCCTTCTGTGTTGTAGCAATATCGGGTTTATTCTTTGCAAGAGTCTCTTACACTTTGATGAGATCAGCAATGGTAGGTGGTGGATTTCCTCTGACTTCCTCAGGGTGTTGGCCGAACAAATGATGACCCTCCGCGTTGACGTGAGGAGGAGTAACATTAACACCGTCAGTGTTAGAGGACGGAATCGTTCCCGGGATATCCTCGTTGTCGTTGTTGTTGTTGTTGCTAGTGTTAACGCTGTTTGCGTTGGAACCTGTGACTAACCCAGACCTAGGACCAGCTATCTTGTGGAGTTGTGAGATTGCAACCGAGAGAATTATCTCCCACTGTGGTCGCCAATCTGTAGATGGGGCAAAACGATTTGCTGGTTTTTACGAAATTGAGGAGACGACCGTGCGGAGGAGACTCCTTGAACCGAGCGAAATGTTCAACCTCACACAGATGCACTGCAAGAAGAGAGTGCTTTGAATTCGAGAGATCAATCTGTAGTACTCCGGCCTAAACCAAAACAATGGCCGTTCCAGAGTAAATTCGGTCACAAGAGAGGATAGGTCGATCTGTAGGAGGGAAGCTGAGAAATGTGTGGAATCAATGGTAATCAAAGATTGTAGGTGTGTTATGTATTCTGAATAAGATAAGTTCTGAGTGATTGAATCTCTGTTGAGAGTGATTACTCAGATGTTGAGTTTTTAATCTCATGTTGTCTGTTTGATGTGAGATTCTTGTATATTCAATCATGATTCAGAGACTTATTTATATTGCTGGAATTGTAGACACCATGATCCCATGAAGTGTGACAGTTGATGGAATCAAAGAGTGGGGAAATGGAAATCGTGTTTGAAACCAGTTGCTCATCGTGCGGAGACTTGGTTAATTTTCCACCCACTACTTTGCTGACTCTTCCAACTGATTGCACAACTTGCTCACATTCTCATCGTGGGTGAACACACGTGTCGTAGATCGTCATACCAAAACCCTAGTTAATATCCCCTATGTGACACGATTGACGTCTCGTGGTTAATTAGTCAGTTGTTGACTTCATGACTTTATGGGACGATGAGTCCATGTATTTGCTGAGTTGAAAATGATCTTGCAAAATGTCCTAATACTCATGAATTGAACGTGCCTGTTGAGACAGAGGTATGATTCTTAAGTAAACGTTCATAGTTAAGGTGAGCAAGTATTGCTCATTCGATGAATTATTGAATATTGATAGTTGAACCAATATTCCTTGGTTTGAGCAAATGTTGCTCATTTGATGAATTATTGGTAACGTGACCAAGATAAAATATTAATTTAAAATACTGGTAATTGAACCGAGCATAATTAATGAAAATACTGATCATGAGATCGTCGTAAAGTCATTGGTGTTTGAATCTGGAATTATGATCCTTGGACTTAGAAACCCTAATTCGATCAATTGATGACCAATTGATGGTTTATTTGAAAATTAACCATGGAATGAAGGAGGTACCGGCTACATGGGATCATGTATCGGCCATGTAGCGCCGATATGCTCGATTGAACAAATACCAAGGTCTCTTGAAGAGTTGGTGATTTGTTGATGAAAGAATGATTAAATGCTGGTTTAATCATTTATTAGAAAAATGCTCGTCTGAGCCTTAAATGATAAAACCTAATTAATTATGAAGAGATGAGGGACCGACCAAGGGGTCATGAAACCGGTCCTGGATGGTCACGGGATCGAATGACGATCACTCTATGAAAATTCCAAAATTATTTGGAGGAGTTTTGGACCTAATACGTGTAATTAGGTCAAATCATGAAAATACATGGGACCGGCTCCTTGCGAGCCAAAGAGCCAACCTTGGTCGGTCAAGGTAACATGCTCACATTGTCAAAACATCTGTATCTCAGTCCTGAGAATTCTGGTATTTTCTGGCGTGCGTTTGAGCAACCATTTGAGAAAATATGACAAAATCAGGGTTTTGCTGAAACTGAGGAAACTTCATGAGATGAAGGAAAATAATTATAAAATGAAGGAATGATGAAGCGTGGCACCGCTGAAGCCAAGTAATGGCCGTTCGGTCAGTGACACGGTCCCATGGTGCCTTTTCTAATTTTATATTATTTTCATGATTTTTATGAAAATATCATGAAATCAAGGAGTTTGTTGAAATTAAGGAGTTTCTTTGAAGTGAAGGAGTTTCCATGGGATCAAGGAAACAAATAATATTAAAATAATAAAATAAGGGCGTGTGGGACCGTCTTTGAAATCCATGCAGCACCTGATCTGTCCATTTTCCTCGTGTTTGAACTGCAACCGGCTTGGATATGGGTATGACATGTAGATGATGGGTGACCAATCTAAATCTGGCATTTCTTCATACGTCCAGGAAAATATGTCCTGGTATTCCTTGAGAAGTTGCACAAGTATCGTGTGTTCCTCCGCAGACAAGGTCGAACTGATGGAGATAGGCCTAGGATATTCCTCATCCTCGATGTTGACCACTTCGATCTCATCAGTTGTGGAATTGTACCGTCCTGCAGCTGTCGTGGAGCATCCGGTACTTCCTCTCGTGGCTCGTCGTTGTAGTAGGCTTCCGTACGACCCTTCCTTGGTGAACCTTGGATGTCCTAAGAGTCTTGAGAGTAATCACATTCGAAGACGCTCTTGTGTCGATAAGGGCCCTCTTGACTCTGAATCCTTGATGCATGTGGTGACATGTAGGGCACGGCTGTGACCTTCCTCTGGTTGATTGCAGCAAAACGTCTCCGCCCGCTGATTCTTCGAGAGGTGTAAAAGTTCGCAGAAACTTTCCTAGAGAAACTGCTTCCTGATCCGGCCTCTGGTTCATAGTGAAACTATTGACTTGAGGAGGATCGTTGTGAGGATCAGTCCCCGGTGTAGGAGTCTCCATGATAGGACCGCTCATAGCTGATGTTGCTTCTTTGATCAGGTCCATGTAGGCCCGCGCCGCTGAAGTACCTTCTCTGGGTGCGTTGAATGCGTTCCTTGTTGGCTTCAGGGGCTGTCGCGGCTCTTGTGGCAATCGATCAGTTAATGTTTTAAGAAAAGTGAGTACCTCTTTCTGAGTTGTAGCCATATCCGTTTGAGTCTTAGCAAGAACTTCCTGCCTCTCCATCAAGTCTGCGATGGTAATGGGAGATGGTCCTCCTCTCGTCCCTCCAGCTCCTCGTCCTGACGAAGGAGTGGAATCTGTTGCTCTGGTGACCACCGGATGCGTTACACTTGAGGAGATGTCAGGATTCGCGGCTTCTCTGGCTCTGGTGATGGGAGGAGTTACACCTACTGGAACATCTCCTACTCCGCTGGCGTTGGTGGTAGAAGTGACGGCTCCAAGAGATGTATTGATCACAGTAGCTCCACTGACAGGTACACCAATACCGAGAGTGTTATCCACACTAGCTCCATCAGAATTGATTGCTGATCCAGACCTGAGTTCTACCATCTTGAAATGGATTGATGATTGAATTGGTCATAAGATCTACCCTTTTTGAAATTGATAAAGTTGAATCAGATTTTTAAGAAATTGACTTTACGACCGAGATATTAACCTCCCACTGTGGTCGCCAATTGTTTATGGGTGAAAAATATTTCTGCCGGTTTTGGTAATTTGGGGTGTGTGGATGAGAAATGAATCTAAACCCTAAACAAATGCACTGCACGGGAGTGCTTGTGATTCGAGAAATCAATCTGTACAACTCCGGCCTAAACCAATAAATGGTCGTTCCAGACTTGCTTCGGTCACAAAGTGAAGGAGATGGGGTTGATCTTAGGGAGGGAAGTGAAGAAGGTGTTGAGATTGTGGAGGTGTTGATTGTGTATGACTTGTATCAGAAAGCTGAACTGGCTTGCAGAATGTAAGCTATCAGTTCTTGTGTTTGGATACGGTTGTATCAACACTTGGTTTCTGTCGTCTTGTTCTGTCTTGGAAATAGGGAGGAGAACCTATTTATACAAGTCATTGAGCCTAACCCACGTCTCTCATGGGAAGTGGAGGAAGTGGAGTGATGGAGTAGTGGAGTTGTGTGTTAGTATCACACGATCAGTCTTGCCCACTTTTCCCATCATCTCTAATCGTCCATGACTTCCTGACACGTTCTTGTGACGGCGCGTTGTACGCTGCATGCTGTAAATTTCCAGACCAATACCCTAGTATGTATCCCCCAGTTTGTGACATGTTTGATGTCTCGAGTGTGTGGATCGTGGGACCCACAGAAAGTAGCATGTGATGCTAGATTGAATAACTAAGTTATTTAGGAAGTCGATATTTTATGAAATATCCTGTGTATTCTATGCATGTAATGCATCGAATATATTCAGCATGTATGAAGCATCACTGTTTTGAGGCTTAACGGAGTAAGTCACAAATTAAGCGTCTTAAAATAGCATCACGTCCATCCATCTTCGAGTGATCGTTTGGAGGTTGTACAAGTAAGCCCTGACTTGGTCGATCACTCTGTGTGGAAGAGTGGTGGACGGTGATCGTGGTGATGCCTGACTGGTCGCCTAACCCCTGTCTTAGGATGTCCGTCCAAGCTGGCGAAATTGGACGGACGAGATGACTTGCGACCCACATCTGCGATCGTCGGATTAGGGTTTAAGAGGTGCGCAAGTACTCCTTTTCAGCTTGGTCGAATCCAAGCATGGGAGAGGCTTTTGGAAAAACCAATCCGGCATGCGTGTAGACGGATTGCCAGCGTTCGTGTATGTACCTCACTGTCCCATGGAGATGTGATCTAAGCCACTCAATTTGTCCGGCGAAGTTGAGTGGTCGAGATCGTTTTGCGATTGGGACCGCACGACCATGCCTAGTTTGGGTGCACGAATCGAGGCACCTATTCATGGTCGGCCTTGGACGATTGGTCACACATGTAGACGATACCACGGTGATTGTGTTAGCATGCTCTGGGTCCTTTGAATCTACATCTACACCCTCCATCTATGCCTGCGAAGATGGATGGTTGAGACTGATTTGAGACATATGTGATGTGGAAACCCTAATTAGGGTTTCACGTCCACGCTACTTTGGATGGACGAATTAGCAAGCCACGCTCCTCTTTTGGGGAGGCCGACCATGTGGGGCCCACATTGGGCCGGTGATGAACACGCCAATACCTTCCTGACGGCTATGGGTCCGATCTAAGCCATCCAATCATGCCGGTGAAGTTGGATGGTCGTGATCAATTTTAGACCTTTAGTGGAATTTCCTGCGATCCTTTAAGATTTCACGTCGGCCCAACTTCGGGCAACCGTACATGGTTCTGTGGCTAGGTCAGGGGACGATCGATTATGCAGGCGTGAAGGGGGCCCGCCGGTGTGCAGGAAAATCTTTGTCCAACCGGTAATGGGATAATCCACGCCGTCCAATCATGCTGGTGAAGTTGTACGGTCGTGATGAATTTGAGACTGCCGCAGGCGATCTTGTGCGCACAAGCATTTCCAAGCTGCTCCACACCAGCCCAACCATCCCATTCTAGGCTGGTGTTCGGTGGACGTTTGGGAGGAGTGGTATGTATTCGACCGACCAGGGCATAAATGGTCCCGCTGGTGGTCATTAAGGTGGTGTCATGCTCCTGCTGAGGATCGTCTAGGCTGGTTAAATCATGCGGCCAACTTACGTGGTCGTGATTGTTTCTGAGACTGATATGGACAGTCCAGGTTCAAATATGCTCAATCGGGCTAGTATAACACACCGAGAGATGTAGCCTGTACGGGTATTTCGTGTATGCTTCATTATTAACACTTGGAGATTCGTGTTACTCTGCTGAGAGCAACATTCAGTCGTCATGTCGCACTAATAATGAGAGTTCTGCAGGAAAGACAAGGCTAAGCATGCATTAATAATGTTATAAATTCACATGGTACATGGGATTGTTGCCACATGCTCCATTCTGGGTAAATTAGCGAAGTGAAGAAGTATTCATCATTTTATCAGTGGATTTATCCTATGCAGGATGTCAGCGCATAAATTTTGTTTCACAATTTTAGCCCTGAACTAAAATCCACCATCAACAACTTGGTACACCTACGTTTTTAATTGGTATCAGAGTAGACGAACACTTTTAGACCTAATAAGTCTGTGTTTGAAGCTATCCGTTATTGACAAGAGTGTAATCTCGACTAATGTATCACCAGTTTTGAAAGAATTGTTTTTATGGACTCTATCAATGAGATTGGATATTCCTTATTAGGATTAGATAAACCTTTTGTTCACATAGAACAATCGATTGCTGACAATTGTTATCCCTCGTATCTCTCTGATGAATCTAATTTAGAAGTTGAAAAGAAAGCAACCACGTAAAGTGCTGATATCCTCAAACGTCTTGGAATTTAGGCTTCTGAGGTCAATAGTCTTGAAAAAAAAAGTCTACAAATAGATTAAGGGTTCCAGGCTCTGGTAATCTAACTTTGTAAACCGTCATTCCATTTGGTACTCATGACCCCCAATTATAGTCGAATCACTGCAAGCGGAGTGATTCTATGAAACAAGATGGTCCTTATGCGTTGGATTTTTTCCTTAATATTCCCCCGCCTGTGGATGTTATACAAATCGTTCATGTTTCTCTTTCTATTGCTGAAGCTATGTTTTTCTTTTTTGAACTAATATTTTATTGATTAAAAAAAATTAGGTTGTCGATGGATATACCAGCGACATCTTTCGTATTATACATATGAAGTCTAACAACATGGTTGTTGTTTTTCTCTATATAAATATAGGGTTCTACATAAAGGTTTACCTCTCCCTTTATATAAGATTCTCTACATAGTGTTTCTTAAATTTATTTTCGTTTTACCACTATTTAATAGTAACTTTATATTCATATTTAAATGTAACCTATATTTGTGTTCCCCATTTCACCCTTACAAAATTTACAAATTTTATAAAGATTCATTCCATCCTATTAAGATGAAATACAAAAAGTTCTAAAATTCATATATTCAAATCTAAAATTTAAATACATACAAAAAATCTAAAGTTCACCAGCAGGCAGCAGTAACACACCACACTACGAGTCTAGAATTTTGAACACACATGTACCTCAAAAATATCATATGAACTCTATAACAATACATTAACGAAAGAACTGAAAAGAATAACAAAATTTCAAAAAGTAAAAATGAAAGAACGAAAGAAATGAGTTTAATGGTATCCAAATATGAGAACGCGGGAAAGTTTTACGTCTGAATTAGGGATTTTTAGTTAGCTGGAAGTCCCGTTGTAATGTTTCTACTGCACTCAGTGAGATCTCACGAAGTCACACCATATCCATACCACACTAAAAGTTAGGCTGCTGCTATGGATGAACTTCGAGACAAGATATCAAACATTTTAATACAACATCCGTGTTGCATCTTAATGATCATCACTTGCTTAAGCACCTAGAATAACCCATGAAACAGTTAATACAAGACAAACAAAAAGTGGATCTCTTACTCTACAATTAATAAACGAAAATGCTAATTGTAGAAGTTTCATGCTCTTTCTGACATGGAAGTACAAAATACAACAGTAAAGAAGGGGAAAATACAAAACACATGAGGACTCCTTGTTCCTTGAATACAACTAAATATAAAGGTGTGTAATTGACATTTATTAAAAGCCGGTAAAGCGCCGGATTGCCAGAAAAGATAAACAAACAACAACACATGAGGTGGAAACGATAAATACAACAGAAGTCCATGCGTTGTTGTTTGTTGAAAGAAGAAAATAAAAACTAAGATAAGCATATACATGTGCTAGACTTTTACCACACACACGAATACAAAAAAGACTGTTTTTCATTTGTATTGATAATAATCTTGTTCGTCTAAAAATGACCTATAATTTTATGTTAATGGCATTATATATACAAAGCATACTACATATTCGAGTTTGGTTTTCAATGGTGCATACCTCGTTTATAAAATCCGGAAAGACTAAAATATGTAGCCTTCAATGGAGCAATTTCTCCGTCATTTAAGAGAAGAAAATTCTCTGGTTTTAAATATGCCAAAGCATTGCTCGGATGAACCCACTAGCATTGGTATTCAAGTTTGTTGTTAAATTTATATGCCAAAGCGTATTCTTGATTTAGTTTACTAAAGTTTGTTTCAGACTAGTCAAAATCGTTCCTCGGTCCTACTCGGTTGTGGAGCTTAGAGCGAGGAGCAATAAGTTCGGAATTGGAAATCGCCAAAACTCGGTCTAATACTCAAAATCTATTTATTAGATATATATTGTTGCTCATAAGTCATGATTGTACCTAATTAAAATTAAAATATTAACATCATCATGTAATTAAGTGTGTAATATTGTTATATTGAACGTATTTATCATGTATTTAGAGGTTTTTCTATTTGATAACTCCAATATGAGGGGTTATGAAAATTTTATTTTCTGATTTTAGTGCATGCAAGGCCAACTCGGAATTTTTTTTAACTCATTTTGCTAAAAAATCAGGCCAAATCAGCAAAATCGTACGCCTTAATCGCTAAAAATCAGAAATGGCTTGGAATCGATTTAGCCTGTAGCGATTACTTGGCGAGTAATCGTCCTTGGAGAGCGATTTTGACTACGTTTAATAAGTACAATATATAATCTAAGCAATCATTGAAGACCGAAGATCGAAGACTCATGAAGACATCTACGGAGAACTTCATTGAAGGCTAGTAACAAAAACTTGATTCCGTTGTTTATTCTACCTCTCTAACAAATACTTGATTTTCTATAAATCTTCATGACCAAGAGTGAGATTTCAAAAGACTTTTCTTGAGGATCGTAGAGCACATGAAAGCTATCTAGTTTGATAGTTAAGGAACCTGTTTTTTTTTTTTTTAATAAATCCTAGATTTGATAGATCAAGATATCTCTAGATTATTTCTATGTGATATTGTGAGGGATAATCAATTAGTTTACGGAATGTGTAAACCCTAATGTTAAAGAGCATCTTCTAAAGAGAATTAACGTTCTACTAGAAGATTTTCAAGAGAATATTATAATGATAATTGACGTTCTTCTAGAAGATTTACAAGAGAAATTCCTAAATAGAATCGGTGTTATGCTAGGAGTTTTATAGGTGCACAAATACAACTGACGCATGTATTACATCTAATCTGAATCGGTAGTTGGTAATTGATGTGACTCAATAATGTTGTAGTAAAAAGGTTCGTTGAGACTTGTGAAAGCAAAAGAATTTAAACTTAAAAATTAAAGAAAACTTAACTCAAAATTTGATTTCAAGATATGAGAAAATAACCAAGACACTGATTCCACTATTACACATGAATGAATGATGGTAAATAACCCAAAAATCTAATTATCTTTAAGTCCCTTATTTTCTTAACTCACAAATAATCAGGCAAATTCTCAAAAATTAATTGTATCCCCTAAGCATAGATTATCTAATCAAAGCATAACCTATCTAATTGAATCACAACTAATGAAGAAAATTATGCAAACAATTAAAAACTCTGCAAAAGCAGTGATTGAGCGAATTATAATTAAATATTAGAGAAAATATAATAGTTACCAAATTATTCATGCGTAAATAGCTTCCTCATTGCCCCAAGGATTGGGTTTAGATCCTCATCTTTACAAAGAAAATTAAATAGAAGAAATAAAAGAAAATTGTGAAACTGGCTACCGGCTCACCCCCCCTCCACTTTGGTTGTGCTCTTTTGCTCTCTATTTATACACACAAACCCATTAACAAATATATTCTTCCATAACTCCAAAATCTTCTTCTTTTTAATTAAAAATATCTTCAAGAATTTTTCTTCTTCTTTATATTCTCTAAATTTCTTTATTATACCCAAATCTTCTTTAATTCGCAGAATCAAATCCAAGAGAAAATCCTCTAAGATATCTTTCATGTTTAATAGAAGATAACTTCCTTTTTTTCAAAACTCCGGTAATTAATACTCATAGATTTCCTGTTTATAAGGAAGAAGATATTCTTGTCTTAAAAATTGTAAATCCTTTACTGTTGAAACCCAAATTTCTCGTCAATATTCTTTTTGAAAATGAAGAAGAAGTTGATGCCCCTATCCAAAGTGCAGGTGTCTTTATTAATTTTCTCAAAGAGGTGCAAGCATCACTATTCGAGCAACTTTTTCCACACAAGTGTATTTCTCCAAGAACACCTACACAAACATAAAAACACCATAATAAGTACAAAATCAAGCACTAACAATAGAGACACTGAGGACAAATTAGACACATAAATGCGTCTATCAAATACCCCAAAACTTATTATTTGGTAGTCCTCGAGCAAAACTAAAAAAATAAATAAAACCGAGTTAATCTCGGGAGGGTTTACCAGAGGTGTACCCACAAAACCATTACTCCAGACCCTAGCTATATACGCAGAACCTTGGAAGGCACTAAAGAATCTCCTTGGTTGGCATACCTATTGACTACAGGAGGAAGTACCCTGATGCGAAATTCCAATCTTTGTACACGAGTTTGCACTCAAGCATACTAAAATTCATATAAAGTGACAGAGCTCTACTCAGATAGTTTCTGGACATCATAACCGGAGTCAACCAATCACATGGAAAGATTAAGAACATGGACAAAGAAAAAGATGGTTTAAAGTGAACAGTGTTTCCCATATCTGTCTGAAGGCCTCTGCCAGGATGAACCTATCCTAATGGACTGAGATACCGGTCTGACTAATATCAACACAACTGGCATATACAAGGGGACCAGTGGTCGATAAACCTAACTCTAGGTCAACACAACTGGCATATACAAGGGCACCAGTGGTCGACTTTATTGAATTTATTCCGGTTGGTCTGATGGTCTGGTCTTAATTTTTTTTTTTGAAATCTCAATCACTCTATTTCACCCTAGGAATGGTAACAACTTGAATCGTGTGTCCCACCAAATCACTTAAAAAATAAAAACAAAAGGATTAGGATTCAACGAGATATGGCGAAACTACCATGTTTTTTTTAATTCTAACACCTGAGCTCTGTGCTTTTATGAATAGACTCTTTAGATGTTTCCATCTAATCAGATTGGTTCCTCAACTCCTAAAACCAAGATGTTTCCATCCACTTAGATAGGTTAGTGCTATCCTTAATAGGCATAAATTTCTAGGCTCTAGATTTTATTTATACTGCAACTAAAAAGTTTCTCCCATACCCCCAAACTTAAATTTAACATTGTCCTCAATGTTCTAAAGATAAAATTAAAAGAATGAACAAGGAGAAACTGTTACCACTTGAAGCAAAAGAGTCAAGGAAAGATATTACCGTGTTGCATGAGTATGTGTTACCTCCCAAGAAGTGCTAAGTTTAAAGTATTCAGCCAGACATTGGAAGAATTAGTCACCTCATAGAACCATATAGCAGTAGCCGAAATAATTGTGGGTCATCTGAATCAAAAAGTGTTACCCACAAGAAGAGGAAACTGCAACAGACCAAGAAGATATCGAATATACCCTTGCTTAAGACAACTACATCTAGTTGTGGTTCAGGTTCAGGCTCTATAAAAGGGTCTAAATAAAAAGCTTTCATCGGTTGGATTTCCTCAAAGCTAAGATCCGGTTCAGGCATTAGAGTCTGGAAAAACTCAACTAAGAACTTAGAAGCACATAACAACAACCTGAATAATTGGGGATCCTCTAAGTCAATTAGATTTGACTCACAAAGTTGACCATAATAATGGTCATTCTTAAGAAAATGTGTCGACCCTAATATCCTAAAGTAATTAGGTTTAGTCTCAAAACTTAAATACCGACACATCTGAAAATCATATGTACTCACAATTAGAAGAAAAGTTTTTGGTGGGAAAACAAAGTCAATCTTGGTATCATAGCCTGGGTTAACCACATCAACCATAGGATGGGTTTCTAACAACTGAGCTTCTCTCTGGACATCATTAGGTTCGGTAAAACATGTATGAAGATAATCTTGTAAGATGGTTGAGGCATAAATGTTAAGATGGTTGAGGCATAAATGTCAAGTCCTACACGAGGGAACTTTCTAAGAGTTAAAGAACACGGAGAATGATAATCACCCCTCAACCTTAGAGTTTTCTGTGTCCCTATAAAGACTAGTCACAACTTTCCTAATTTCTAGGTCATCAGATTCCTGGAAATGGTCAATTGATTCTTCTAAGTTGGGTTCATCCTCACTCATTTCTACGAGTTTATCATCTTCTAAGACTAGTGTTTCTAAATCGCTAGATTCTATAACAGTATTCTCAGGGTAAACTCTTTCCTCTAAATCATTATCGGCTTTGTAAACAGGAAATACTACATCGTCTAAAACGGGGGTATCTCTAGTCAAATCCTCGTCCTTTTGAATAGGTGAATAATTATTAAAATTATTTGTATTTGAACTAGAAATAATAATATCATTAAAGAGCTCGTTGGGAGTAACAGATTCCTCATCACTATGCCTCTATATTTCAGATTCTTCATCAATACTATCCTCATCAAGGTACTCATTATAATAACATGAAAAAGGTCGAACCTCATCAAAACAAGCAGTGTTACCAATTCTAACCTCGTCATCTTGATTATGTGAATAAAAACTATCCTTATTTTCGAGGGTGGTATTGGGAAACTACACTGGAGAATAAGACTATCCTGAGCAAGTTTTTCCACAATCCTATTTGTACTCTCAGTAAATTGCTTGAGGGTCTCTTCTAGAGATATCTTAGTTGACCGCTCAACGGACTCTTCTGGGAGAAGAATATTATAAGTCTCTTTCATAAATAACTTCCGTGTTGACTCATTGAAACTCTTGAGAAACTCTTCTAGAGAAATAGAAGGATTGTTTTGCTCGTATGACCTTTGGGTATATGGATAGTAATTGGGATCACAATGGTATGGACCATAACCTTCAAAAGTTTCGCGTTCCCAATCACTATTCACACTATGGTCATTAAAAAGATAATATCCAAGCTGCTCAGTCGGATACTCATTGTATTGGCTATTATAATACCAGTTCGACATCCTAACCGCAAGGGAATTCTAAACAAACACAAATAAGGCTGACTCGACCACAACAAGCCTATTTTATCTAGCAAACAAAAAGCATGATGGCTCCACTTAGATTGTTTCTATACCAGCTTCTAATCCTTCGAAAGGGAATTCGTTACAATTTAAGAAAACCCCTCTGGAATCAATCCGAGTCAAAGTAAGTTGAATAGAGGCGAGGGAAGCTGCGTGGAGCTTTGATACCCAAGGCCTCACCGTATTACAAGGCGGCGCAGTCACGCATTCAACTCACAAAAACCATCATGAACTTCGAAGTATGCTTAAAAGAGTAACCAATATTTTTCGAATGACTTTCCTATTAAGCTCGTTACCCTATCGGTCTCGTTCTAGTCAGTATTTTAAGCTTAGGTTCGCGTAGGTATCGTTTTCCTAAGGCGGGCAAGAAGAGAACGGTGATGAAATCCGAACCCTTATCTTGTATGGCCAGTCCTTGCCCTTTACTAGGAAATTAAAGCAGCCGTATTCAGTTCCTCGACATATATGCAAACGAAGGAATACAGTAACTCGCTAGCAGGGGATTCACGAGTGTTTCGAAAAACTTACCTCCCGTTCCAGACGAGGGATGAACCGTTGTAGTCGACTCGGGCCACGACTCCTATGTCATGTACGAACCCGAGGGGTCGAGGTGATATCGTAATCACCGTCCTTCTATGCAAACAGTTTAATATTTAAACTACCCTTCTGTAGGGTTTAAAAATAATGTCCCAAAGTTTAAAGTCCAAAGTCCAAAAAAATAAAGTACAAGGGAAAAGGAAAGTCTAAATAAATAAATAATAATAATAATAAAAAAAAAAAAATTAAAAATGTCTCTCTCTTTTTTTTCTCTCTTTTTTTATATAAAAAAAATCATCTTCTTTCGCTCCTTTCACTTTGCCTTTTACTCCAAGTCTTTAAATATTCACCAAAACTTTTGGCAAAATTTTCTTTCGCTCCAAATTCCAAATTCTGTAAGGAAAAGACAAAAACCCAAAAACGTAAAGAAGAACAAAAAAAAAAAAAAAAACCTAAAAAGAAGAGAAAAAAAATCTAAAAACTCTAGCCTAAAGACAAGTCCCCGGCAGCAGCGCCAAAGATTGATGTGACTCAATAATGTTGTAGTAAAAAGGTTCGTTGAGACTTGTGAAAGCAAAAGAATTTAGGCTTAAAAATTAAAGAAAACTTAACTCAAAATTTGATTTCAAGATATGAGAAAATAACCAAAACACTGATTCCCCTATTACACATGAATGAATGATGGTAAATAACCCAAAACTCTAATTATCTTTAAGTCCCTTATTTTCTTAACTCACAAATAATCAGGAAAATTCTCAAAAATTAATTGTATCCCCTAAGCATAGATTATCTAATCAAAGCATAACCTATCTAATTGAATCACAACTAATGAAGAAAATTATGCAAACAATTAAAAACTCTGCAAAAGCAGTGACTGAGAGAATTATAATTAAATATTAGAGAAAATATAATAGTTACCAAATTATTCATGCGTAAATAGCTTCCTCATTGCCCCAAGGATTGGGTTTAGATCCTCATCTTTACAAAGAAAACTAAATAGAAGAAATAAAAGAAAATTGTGAAACTGGCTACCGGCTCACCCCCCCTCCACTTTGGTTGTGCTCTTTTGCTCTCTATTTATACACACAAACCCATTAACAAATATATTCTTCCATAACTCCAAAATCTTCTTCTTTTTAATTAAAAATATCTTCAAGAATTTTTCTTCTTCGTTATATTCTCTAAATTTCTTTGTTATACCCAAATCTTCTTTAATTCGCAGAATCAAATCCAAGAGAAAATCCTCTAAGATATCTTTCATGTTTAATAGAAGATAACTTCCTTTTTTTTAAAACTCTGGTAATTAATACTCATAGATTTCCTGTTTATAAGGAAGAAGATATTCTTGTCTTTAAAATTGTAAATCCTTTATTGTTGAAACCAAAATTTCTCGCCAATATTCTGTTTGAAAATGAAGAAGAAGGTGGTGCCCCTATCCAAAGTGCAGGTGCCTTTATTAATTTTCTCAGAGAGGTGCAAGCATCACTATTCGAGCAACTTTTTTCACACAAGTGTATTTCTCCAAGAACACCTACACAAACATAAAAACACCATAATAAGTACAAAAGCAAGCACTAACAATAGAGACACTGAGGACAAATTAGACACATAAATGTGTCTATCAGTAATTGGTGTAACAACTTAAATCAGTGCTTGTCCAATTTGGACTAGATCCTGAGGTTTTATACAAGATTGTAGTTTTCCTCGTTAACCAAAATCTCTGGTGTCTGTGTTATTTGATTTCCACTAGATACTGTTTTATCTTTATTATTGAAATATCACAAGTTGTACGTATTTAAATATAGATAGTACTAAACCTACAAGACTCGTTCTTGTTGAATTCATATCTTGAAATATAGATTACACGACTTATTCTTGTTGGAATTCGGTTCATGAACAGTTCGAGTCTGTACTAGGTTTACCTTGTTAAAACAATCTTAAATACAGTTTTGTAAGCAAACATATAGATTGTACAAGGATTGTTAATATAGGTTTTAGAACGAAAAAGTTTGTGATGTACTAGTTATCCTCTCATTTTTAATAGCAGGACAGCAACCTTTGAACTTACAAGCACATACTGGTATTCAATAACACTCAAGGCCTATCAATGATCCACAAACACAAAATGATTTAGTGAATAAATTTTGTCTTAGAAGTGTCAATGATAATTGTGAAAAATTCGAACATTAACATATAAAAAAGTTCGGTATTTCTGCTAGACTGGACTTGGCAGGTTTGCAAACCTCTGACAATTCCCAAAGTCAGGGCACAATGGTTTTAAACCTTGGCAGTTCACAAAATCAGATGGTAGAGGTTTGCAAATCGGGTTTGCGAAACCTGCCTGGTTCCCGATATGTAAAGGGTTTTCAAACTTCTACAGTCTACGAAATGCATATTGACTTTGGTAAAACATACAACTATATTTACCAATCGCCAAGTAGTTATTTTTATCATATAATTAATATGAAACATTCCCAATGTATATGCAATATGTACAGTTGCTTGGGCAATTTCCAAAGATCAACTTAAAACAAAAAGAGTTCTTGAACAACAAATTGTTTTTAACTAAGATTGTTAAGGATTTAGAACATCAACTGCTTGAATCACATTTCGGGAGTTTAACCAAGACAAGCTTGAACTCGAAATTTCTTTTTTATACTATTAAATCCACCAAAATCATACGACATAGTCTCATAAGATAAAATAGTAAATATAGTGAGTAAATTGGATATGTCAGTCTTTGCATTCTTCTTTGTTGATGAAGTTCTCGCAAATGCCTTCGTTTGTTCTTCAGTCTTCAATCTTCGAGGGTTATTCAGTGATGTCTGATACTCAACTACCATACTCTAATCCTAATCCGAGACTTGACTTTAGTAGATTAGAAATCAAAATATAGCTTTGTACATTGAACATTGTCAACAAGGTTGAGATAACCAAATTTGCGAGTTCGACCAAGCGATGCTCTACCAACCCTTTTATTATGTACAATACCAACATTATTTTTAAGGTTGGGTATCCAACGGATGAGCGATGTTCCAATTTCGAGTTTCAAAAATTCATCTGCATCCGATCTACCGAGAGACGGATTCGGTGTCCACCCATCATAATGCAGATTGGATTGGGTAAAATCCGCAAATTGGGTGGTTTGCTGTAAAGACAGGCTTCTTTCTTTCTTAAATTTTTTCTCTTCCTTTCTTACAAATTTTCTTGAGAAAACGGATAAACAATCAGAGAAAAGCCCAATTGTTAATGGGTTGAAAAAAATGTGAAACCGATCCAAACCCATTAGCCAAAATCATATTTGTGAGGTCTCTATTTCTGTCTCTATTTCTATTATCAAGTACAATCCAATGGAAGGAAACAACCAGTCGGTGATACCTAGGAGTTTAATACAGTATGTTACTCTTTGCATATAAAGTACTAATAGAGACCGACCGAAGGAGATCTTACAGCGCTAAAACATTATGCCTTACAGGCTTTTGAACACATCTCCATATTTTTTCTTACCAGAGGCAAAGATGAAGGAATTGGATAAACTGGAGGGTTTTGAAGGTGACCAGCAATATGGTGATCTAATGAGGAGGAATTATTTTTGTTGACACTGATAATAAGTTTGGATATAGATTACCAAATCATGTTGTTCAAAAAGAAAGAGAAAATATGAAGAAGAGGAGTAAAAGAAGAGTAGTTGCACCACTTCCACCGTGTATGGCAATTTGGAAAGAACGTCTAGAACTAGAATGCGCAATTTGGAGAGAGGCTGCTAATGCAATGAAAATCATAGCTGGGATTTCTGTGATTGATTTGGCTGTTTGTTGTACCCTTAAAGTAATGAAGTCGTTTAAATGAAAAACTAGGGTTTATCTATTCCAGTGTTTTGTTATATTTCAAACATCTATGAAATTTGCTAATTGTGTTCAATTTTGTGTTAATTCTTTTTAGTTTCCTAATTTCATTTCGATGATTCTTTACTTATTATTATTATTATTATTATAAATTTTTTAATTCCTATAATGTTAGGCCATCGAAGACTCGAACCTGGGACCTCCTGGAACGCATCACCTTTGAAGAACGGGGTTGACCAGCTGAGCTAGGGCCCGTTATTATTATTATTATTATTATTTTTTCTATTAATGGGAGAACGATGATTACATGAAACTAGTTGGAAGCCTAACAAGCGAGGCTCCAACGACATACTACTACATTAATTGAACAGGTTGATGTGCTAGCCTACCAGCGGGCCTCATGGGTAACCTTGCGAAGGGGAGCCGAAACGGCGGACTGGGGGGCGAGATTGTGGCACAAGGGGGCAAGCTAACAACACCTTCCATGTTAATTCCTGCAATGTTACGCCATCGAAGACTCGAATCTGGGACCTCCTGAAACGCATCACCTTTGAAGAACGGGGTTGACCAGCTGAGCTAGGGCCCGTTGTTATTATTATTATTATTATTATTATTATGTGGTGTGGAATTGAAATTTCAGTCAACTAACTAGTATTTGTTCTTGAATGACTTGAACCTTTTGGATACAGTGGTGTTCTGATGCATAGCCACTGCCGGCAGTCTGTTTCATTATTTCAGAGAGAGGGTGAATTGGCGATGTTTTGGTGAAGTTTGTTTTTTTTAATTAAAAGGTTGAACCTTGTGCGTCCATTTATGGTTTTGGCTGATAAATATAGGGCAGTATGTATTGTGGGATGCTGAGGATGTTGCCATCATGTAAGAACTTTAGAGGAAAAAAATGGTTTGTTCACTATTCTCTTGTGGTTCACACTAATTTCAAGTGCATCTTTTGGGTAATGTATATGTATAATATGAATGAAGTGTTATATCTTCTTTTATTTCAGGCTCTTGAGTTTTTATCTTACTTTTGTGACCTCAATCCAGTTAAGGGTTTTCCAAAAAATTGAGAATGCAGTAATGAGCTGGTAGGGCAACTGGCTTTTCTAACAGGTTGGATAACATACACTTATCTCTTATGAAAGTTATTTCCGCAGTTGGATAACATACACTCAGTTGAGATGCTGAAAAAAGCTGATTGCCTATCGTTCCTCGCGGACATCTGGTTGTATATAGCCTTCTAGAAAGGTGAGGGTCCTGAACTTGAGGTTCAAAGTCTAAATATTAGTGAATCTTGTTCGGACATTGTCCGTATATATATGGGGTGGGGTGACAACAGAGCAGAAGCAACTGATGCTATCAATGCCTTACTGGATGTATGTCTTCCAGTCACAGGATATTACCACGATTCGTCGCGAACTGATATAGGTTGCAATCATGTGTTACAGGTACAGGATCTCAGTTCTTCTAGGTTCGTTTCTGGCCGTTTGTATGGCCCTCCCATGCCAATGGTGTATTACTCTACAAGTTGGTGCTTCTTCTGTTCCAGCTGTCACTATGTGGAAAATGAATGCTGGTCTTCATACTGGAGCCACAGCTGTCCTACCCAGCAGTTTTGATCCTTTGTGCACCACCCTCACCACTCATACCATCAGCCATCTCGAAGTCCGAACATTATCCACCCTTCGCCAAGCAATATACCATCATCTTACTCAAGGAGAAGCGATACAAACAAAGTATATTTCCTATCACTAGCTTCCCATTTCATCTTAGTCCTTTAGCTTGGCCATGCATGGTGAACCGTAATGCATTGGATATTGTTCCAGGACTGTGTGACCTGGTATCCAAACATAGCATTTTTCTGTAGTTTCACCTGTCGTCGAGCCTATTTCTGATTCTCTTTTGGAATCAGACGTGCCTTTGACTTCACCTGTGACAGTCAAGATTTATAGTGGGGAGCTCGATAGAAAAGCTGGTATGGCATTATCAGATGTGGTAGATACAAGGAACATCGTTATTGAATTCGACCAAGAAAGATGAGCTGAGGCCTCTGAGGATGACTCAGTTTTTGAAGAAAATCAGCTGCACTTGAGGGGGTCATATAGGATCACTGGTGTTTTATCCCAGACTATGAAGACCATCAAGGATTTAAGTTTAAGCTGAGCTGTCATATGTACTTATTTTTGTTTATCATCTGTTTTACGCATGTTAGGTCCTGAATTCATGACTTGTTATGGTAGCATCTTTCTACTTCTGTCTTAGCTCTTGGTTAGATCCTTTCGAAACCCATTACAGGGAACCTTGTTCCTGTTGTATTGCTTCTTCCTCTCTGAATGGTGAAATCAGGATGTTTTTAGTCGAAGCTGGAAAATGATTTGATGAGTGTGAATGTGAGGTCAGCTTCTGCACTCACCTAGACTGAAAAGTATGCAGTAGATAGAAGGGAGTTAGACAGTAACTCGGTATGCAGTATTATCACAGTGATATTAAGTTAGGATAATTTTCTTTAGTTCCACATCGACTGACATTACATTTTGTAGTTTGTACCTATGTAGTACATAAGTATTAAAGAACTACCTGTTGACAGTCTATAGGGATCAGGAGCACCGGTTACGCAAAATGCTGCTGTAGCATTTGCTGCAATATATCTTCTTGCACACGAATGCGAACTCCAATCCAGCATTAGGTTGATTATGGTGCATAGAAGCATATATCTTATGTTTGTGTTGCTTTATAGGTTGTACTATGCTCTTTAGTTGAAGATAATACAACTGATATTTTATATTAGGTGGAAATTCATTGGACCTTGTCAACTGATGTCCAGGTTTCCACATTATTATGGCAATCTGTTGAAGATTCTTTATGGAATAAAAATTGATTGAGGCTTGAGTGTCCCTCCAAGTTTTAAATCCATTCTCGTAAACTAGAAGATTCAAGACTGTTATTATAACTGCGAGTTACAAAGCCAGACCGCACCAATTGTTTAACTTACTGTAAAGTTTCCATTATTAGTTAGGTTCTGCCTTGGTTTATTTGAGCTGGTAGAAGAAGGTACATCTAAGAGCTGTTGCCCGAGGATGTTTTATGTTAATGAGATCTCAAGAGTGGCCTTGAGGGTGAATGATAGAGCTGGCATTGAACTGCTGAACATGGTGTTTTAGGCGGCTAAATTCATCTATCTAAATCTTCATATGAAGGGTATGTACAGATTTCTACAGAGTGTTGGGGGTATTTCCACTTGAATTGGTTGAGTTCAAAGCCTGTTCAGAACTAGTACCAAGTTTCTGCCTCTACTGGTCTTACTATTATATCTAATTAAATTAAATACAAGTAGGGTTTAGGGGGTTTAAGCTAAGGAAAATTCTCTTTTAGGTTGACATTCCTGACAATTAAAGGTCAAATGTAGGCTGGATACCTATTTTTCCCTTCAAGTCTTGTTTTTACGACGCATTTTTCTATGAAAGACAAGTACAAGAATAAAAGCTATGAAACCCATGATTTTATTTGCACTTGTTTTTTGTATCTATGAAACCCCTTAAATAAAAGCTTGAACTTGGGGTCATATAGTGTTCAGGGAGTTATTTGCACTTGTTTTTCGTATTTATAAAACCTCTTGGATAAAGCTTGAACTTGAGGTCATATAGTGTTCGGGTAGTTGCTTGCACTTGTTTTTCGTATTTATAGAACTCCTTAAATAAAGCTTGAACTTGGGGTCATATGGTGTTCAGTGTCGGGAATAATATGATTGTTGTGTTTATTATGAATTTGTATTTTTTTTAATATGAAAAAAAAATACATTCTGGGTACAATTTTCTGTGTTGGAGAATAGACGTGGAAGTAATTATTCTGCTCAGTGTTTTGTATTTTTTGGCTGAAAGTTGCTATATATGCTTTAAGTTCAATGTGTCACTACGGTTTTTGATCTTTGTTCTGTTTTCAGTGAATTAAAAGAGCTATGACTTTCCTTGTGTATTTGAGTATTCAGATGGTTATGTACTGTTGTAGGCGATTGGTTTGGCATTATGCACGGGATAGGAGACCACTGAGAATAATAATATTAGTTGAAACAGATGGATATTCTTGAACTGGATCACTACGGTGGGAGCCCGATTGAGGACATATCTGGCAGTATATTGATAGTCTAAAGCTTTTCAGTTCTTTCATTCGCATTCATGTGTTATGCAGGGACTTGAAAAGCAGAAGT
The DNA here is from genome assembly GCF_003573695.1 of Papaver somniferum. Taxonomy (NCBI): domain Eukaryota; kingdom Viridiplantae; phylum Streptophyta; class Magnoliopsida; order Ranunculales; family Papaveraceae; genus Papaver; species Papaver somniferum. Next base: position 129,631,252 of record NC_039358.1, on the reverse strand, counting down.
TGCGTGAACAAGGATAGTAGGCTGAAAAAGGTGACAATGAGGAAAGTTGGAGATCATGGGAGGCAATCCAGAAAGCATCCCAATGTAGAGAAAACTGAAGAATGGGATAGGGGCAGAAAGAAAAAAAAAAGAGTACTTGCCAAAATGCTGGTGGTCTAACAAACTCATAGTTGCATGCTCAAGGCAGATTGACGTGGATGTGTTCTCTCATTGAAGAAATTCAATAAGGATGTAGATACCAACAGGAGCTTATTCAATTGAGATTTTATTGGATGTACGTAGATATTTTAGTTCATTGATTGAGATTTTATTGGATGTATGTAGATATTTTAGTTCAGTGATTGTACTTGAGCTAAACGGATTGTAAAAGAACCAATGCAATATATTCTTCACTTGATAACATATAAGTTTGTTTTGAACAGGAAATTGAGGGATACCCACATAAATTGGTGGATATTTTAAACAATCGGCATTGTAACAAAAGGATACCATAATTTTTCAAATGTGGGTTCTTTGTTTTACGGAGACATACAAATGAACTTACTTTTTTATTTATTTACTTTAGAAACAATTTTGTATAACAAATGTTAGAGAACTGCTCAGTCGAACTCGCATGCGTTGCTATCTTAAGCATGTTTGTCAATGTTAGTGATCAAAATTATAAGTCTTGATTTCTAGCCTATTTATAGATGTCTCGGACTAGGACATAGTTTGTGTAGTTGAGCTTAGACTTCACGGCGCTTATCACTTGAAGACGAAGAACTACTAAGGAGAGCTTGTGGAACTTCATCGACAAAAGGTAGTGGAGACTTAAACTTATCTATCACTTGGAAAGTCTATTTCTACTCTATCTCCTATATTGAGACATAAGTCGTGCTACGATATAGTTTTCTCTATACACATTTAAGATTTCGAGCTGAGTATATCTCGCTTACATATTTCTCGAAATATGTGTTGGTAAGCTTTCGCTTTGACCAAGTTCATCTTATATCATGAGAAAATTTCCGAGTAACATCTTACATGGTTTGTGTGATACAATCATTTGGTGTAAGACTTGGAATGTTTCGATAACGATTATTTCAATATCTTGAAAATTGCTTTGATGCTAATATTGTGTGAAAACGGCTATTGTCATTATAGAAGAATGTTTCAACGATTGAAATAAATAGTTTAGAATCATGTAACCATCTTTGGATATAAGCATAGTGTGTTCGCACATTAATGTATAAGTCCAAAACCGGGAACCTAAAGTATGCATACTTGTGTGTATACAAAAAGGTTGTAGGAGACTGGGTAAGTATGTGTACCCGTACGCATACTGGCGGAAGTTCACATCCGTGAATTTCTGCTGAATTTGAAAACCAAAACCAAACTCATCCGGTTACCTAAAGTACGCGTACCCGTACGCATACTGGCGGAAAGTGCACGCCCGTGAATTTCTGCTGAGTTTGAAAACTAAAACAAACTCAAATCCGGTTACTTAAGTACGCATACCCGTACACATACGTGAGGGGTTACTTTCTAAAATTTGTTGTACATGAACCTAAAACATTTATCAATAAGGAATGCAGTCTTTGGAAACCATGGCTATAATGTTCATGTATCGATTCGAGTGAATCAAACAGATTTTCCTTCAATTGTGTTCTTGTATAGATCCATGATAATATAGCAATTGAACAACTCTTTAACTAGTTTCATTTGAGTCATTTGAACTAGTTATGGTTAAGATGAATAAAGTTGATATGGAGTTGTTAGAGCATTGCTCGGTCGAACTCGCATGCGTTGCTATCTCAAGCATGTTTGTCAATATTAGTATTCAAAACTATATGTATTGATTTCTAATTTACTTATGACTAAGTCTCGGTCTAGAATAGTTAAGTGTAGTTGAGCTCCAGACTCCATGGCGATCATCTTACGAAGACGAAGAACTACTCGAGGAACCAGTGGAGCTTCATCCGACTAAAAAGGTATTTGGAAACTTGAATTTATCTGTCACTCAAAAGTCTACTCTATCTCCTACTCTTGAGACAAAGTCGTATAAGTATGATAGTTTTCATACATACACATTTGCTATTTCGAGCCGAGTTTACTCGCCTATCTTTTTCTCGAAATATGTGTTGGTAAGCTTTTGCTTTAACCACTTTAATCTTTACCCGTGACGAAAGTCATGATGACGTTTCAATCTTGAAAATGGATTTGATGACGATAGTCGTGAATAACGATTGTTATAACATTATAGAAGAATGTTTCAATGATTGAAATGTAGAGTTGAGATTACCATAAGCATATATAGTGTGTTCGCACATTAGTGTATAAGTCCATGTACCGGAAACCAAGTGTGTGCATATGTGTGCATACAATATTGGTGAAGGAGACAGGTTAGGTACGCGTACCCGTACGCGTACCAGTGGAAGTTTTCAACCGAAAATTTTTGCTGAGTTTGTAGTTTGCAAACTAGTAAACCAGTCACCTTAGGTACGCATACCCATACGCGTACCCACAGAAGTTTTCGAACCGAAAATTTCTGCTGAGTTTGTAAACTCAAATCCGGTAGCTAAGGTACGCATACCCGTACGTGTACTCAAGCTGGTTATTTCTCGAATCGGTAGTTCATGAACTTAAAAACAATAAATTATAAGGAACGCAATCTTTGCAAACCGTGGGTATATTGTTCATGAATTGATTCAAGTGAATCAAACCGATTTTGTTTCAATTGTGTCTATGAATAAAAACCTAAGCAATTGAACAACTCTTCAACTAGTTCTTATGAGTCATTTGAAATAATTATGTGAAGAAGATGAATACGGTTAATATGAAAGTGCTCATATGGATAACCATTGGTTAACTATTTGTGAACCAACTAAGTGTACACGTTTAGGTACGGTTACTCAAACCTAAATGAAATACATTTCATTTGTGTGTGACAAGCTAAGTTTCAATCTAACGGTTGAAAGATATTAGCTTGGTTAAATCAGGTTTTTCATCTAACGGTGAATATTGAATGCTTTGATACCAAGGTAACTTGGATTGCAAACCCTGATTTGAAAACTATATAAAGGAGAACATCTAGCAACTGGAAAAAATAATCCCCACACCTCCTGTGTGATACTAGTTGGTTTTGCTAGAGTCGATTCTCCTTTAACCTTAGGTTTCTTCTTGAGACTCTGTAGGTTAACGACTGAAAGACTTCATTGGGATTGTGAAGCCAGATGAAACTACTTCTCTTGTAGTTGAGCCATCTGATCTTTCCATTTTCTGTCATACGAGTTCAATTGAATAATTGACCTGAGATTATATCTCTGATAGATCAAGATAAAAATAAATCACAAACATCTTCGTATCATCGTTTATGATTCCGCAATATCTAGTTTCGCTACCATACGATTTAGATTATTGTGAGGTGATTGATAATACTAGGCTGTTCTTCGGGAATATAAGTCCGAGTTATCAATTAGTTCATGTTCACCTTGATTTATCAAAAGACGGAACAAAAACTCATAAGTTTATCTGTGGGAGACAGATTTATCTATTATCATAGACTTTTCTGTGTGATACAGATTTGTTTATTAAAGTCTTCGACTTTGGGTCGTAGCAACTCTTGGTTTTGGGTGAGATCAGCTAAGGGAATCAAGTGCGTAGTATCCTGCTGGTATCAGAGACGTAAGGAGCGCAACTGTACCTTGAATCAATGTGAGATTGATTAGGGTTCAACTACAGTCCAGACCGAAGTTAGTTTGTAGTAGGCTAGTGTCTGCAGCTGCTTAATATAGTGTCGTGTTCAATCTGGACTAGGTCCCGGGGTTTTTTTGCATTTGCGGTTTCCTAACAAAACTTCTGGTGTCTGTGTTATTTCTATTCGGCATTATATTTTGTTATATAATTGAAATATCACAAGTTGTCCGTTGTATCGATCAATTGTGAAATCCAACCTTTGGTTGTTGATTGGAAATTGATTGATCCTTGGATATTGGTCGTTGGTACCATCCAAGTTTATATCTCTAGTATTTGATAAAGACTCGCAGATTTCTTGAGTAAAGATAAAATCGATAGATAAAGATATTAACTCCTTGGTATACTTTTTATTAAGATTGAGTCTGACTGTCTAGTTGATTTTCTTAAAAGTATATTGATAGACACATTTTTGTGTCTAAGTTGTCCTAAATTTTCTGTATTGTTGGTACTCGATTTTGTGCTTATTTTGGTGTTTTGTGTCTTTGTAGGTATTTTTGGGAAATAAACATTTTTGGAGACGTATGCTATGCGGACTCTCACTTTGGTTAAGGGGCACCTCAATTACTAAGGGGCACCCCAGGGCACCATTTGCTTTTCACACCCCATCTCTACCATTTAAATTGATGGGAGGTCATCTTTACCAGTTAAGGGGAGGTCATCCCTACCATTTAAATTTCCAGTTTTGGCGGGAAATAGTAGCTGCAGAAGAATAGAATTTTGGATCGAAATTTAGAGGTGTTTTAGAGAGACTCAATGGCCGAGATTGATTTGGAGAACTTAATTGAGCATCACATGCGTTATTTGGTTGCTTTCCTCGATTAGAATTGACTGTTTTTCCGAGTGAGGCAAAACAGGGAGCACGTCATGGATATTCACGGGATCGCATGAACTAGAGCGTGTTCTACACATGTTTGATGACTCGAGAAACAGGAAGGAGTGTGAAAGAGATCAGTAAGGAAGGTTGGACAGCTGCAGATGCATGGATGAAGCAAGAAAGGAAAGGAAATATCCGGAGACAATTTTATTTACTGCCGAGCTTTGGAAAGATTTTCCGAAGTAATGGGGGGATATTCTTGGTTCTGTAGAGTATATAAAGGGTGGTTGGGTGTCATAGAGGAGTTACAGAGAGAATTGGGAGAAGTTCAGAGCATTACAGAGTCGAGGTGATCACTTGCAGGAAAATTATTTACTGCTGGTACATGAAGAACATACGACGCAAGAGAACAATCGTTCATCAACAGTGACAACGACATACACTAGTGGGTCGTATAACTACAGTGGAAGTGACAGTTTTCATTTATCGTTCTCGTATAACTACATAAGTGTTACAAACCCGGTTTTTAATTATTTTCTCCCATTTTCATCATTTGTAAACACTTTGAGCAATGAAATCAACTTTTGAGTGTGTTTCCAACATGATGAGCGGCTAAAAGTTCCCGGTGACCAAGGCAACGGAGGAAACTATTCTCTTATGCATGACTGATAATTTTCTTTTATAAGTTAAATTATTATTAATTTAATTTAATTCACTAAGATCACTTTAATATAGGTTTTTATAAGATGAAAATGATTTTCTTAATTAGTTGTGAATCAATTTGATGTCTTATGCCTAGAAATAATTCTTTGATAATTCATGCTTAGGGATTACAATTTAATGTTTGAAAACCGTACAGATACTAGTGAGTAAATGTGAAAAAGGGCTTAATAATAATTTTTGAAATAATTTTTATCAACCAATCAGTTAAAGGAATAGTGGAATCCGGAGTCTTGGTCTAGTTTTAAAATCTTGATATCAATTTATTTGAGTTTATTCTTTGTTTAGCTTAGAAATTTAATTTAAAAATCGAACCTTCACAAGTCTCAACGAACCTATTACTACAACAACTTTTAAAATACCATCATATATTAGAGTTAGTCCATACAGATTGCTAATAGAAATATTGGGTGAGGTTGTTGTACCCCCGCATTTTCAAGAGTAATCATATGGCTAACCTCGGTTAACTATTTGTGAACCACCAGTCTTCGATGGCTCAAATTACTTGTGGTGGAAAATTGCGATGCGTGCCTTTCTTCAAGCGCGTGATTTTCAATCATGGATTTATGTAGTTAACGGCTATGATGCTCCCATTGTGGCAGTAGGCAATGCGACTGTTCCAAAGAACATTGGTGCATACGATTCTGCAGACATACTTGCTGCAAAGCAAAACTCTGACAGTTTGAATGCCATCATACATGCCATTACCCCAGATCTTCAGCACCATGTGACTACGTGTACTTGGTCTAAAGATGCTTGAGATATCTTAGAAACCTTATTCGAAGGAAATACCAGTGAAAAGGAAGCTAGGCTTCAAAACCTTAATTCCGATTGGGAAAACCTTCGTATGGAAGATAAAAATTCATTTGATGAGTTTAATCACAAAGTGTCTGAAATTGTTAATGCATCTTTTGTATTGGGTAAGACTATTCCTGAAAAGGACATTGTGATGAAAATTCTCAGGTCGCTGCCATATAGATACTATTCTAAGAAGCATACCATCATTGAAGGAAATAACCTTGATGCTCTCTCCAGAAATACGTTGGTTGGGAAGCTAAAGATCTTTGATCATGAGCATACATCCAAAATTGGAAAGGATGTTGCCTTCAAAGCACAAAGGAACACTAAATTACTTGACAAAAGTAAAAGTGTTTATGTCTCTGAGGATGATCTTTATGAGACTGATTCATCAGATGAAGATCTTGACAAATCAGTCTCTATGATCACAAGACAGTTTAGGGATCTTCTATTGAAGAGAAGTAAACGGTTTTCCAGAGACAAACCTAGGTCGTCAATTAAACCTCACAATCGCATTCCTCCTAAAAACAGGGATGCCGACGAGGATATGCCAAAGTGCTTTAAGTGTAAAGGTTTTGGTCATTTTGCGAATGAGTGTCCGAGCCGTAGAAAATACACTGAAAACAAAGGTCTTGCTGCAACCCTTGATGAAATTTCTGATTCCAACGAAGACGAAAAATCAAGTGTTGCACTTCTTTGTTAAGATATTGATTTTGATAATTGTAGCAATACCTACATCAATCTTGATATCCTTCCAGAAGCAGACTCAACCAATCTGGAAGAAGAAATTAACCTTTATGTTGGAAACTCTATGTTTGATTTTTCAGGTTCCACTCTGTGCCTAGCAGCTTGCACATCTCGGGCGTTTGAATCATCTTATCCAGTGACATGTTCTTATTGTTCACTCAAGGGTCATGAAATTTAAAAGTGTTTAAAGTACAAAAACAAGATGAGACATGTCAAGAGACTTCAAAGAAGATAAAATCGCCTAGCAAACAAGCTCAAACTTGTTCAAACTACAAATACATATGGTTTACGGATCATTATGTAAGGGGGAGTGGTTTTCATGTCGAGATGAAGTAATGATTAAGGGGGAGTGATACATATCACCATAGTATTGTTGTCAAAGTTATGACACAATTGAACTTTGATGATGTGTAATAATACTATGACACTGTATAACAATGATTAAGAGCATTTGTTTTCTCATTGTTATCGCTACGGATCTTCAACAACTATGATGCTTAACTTATATCCTTTAGGATCATGGAGTAATTGGAAGTGACGAAGATTTTGAGTCGCGTTGCAGATGCCAAGGAGATCAAGCATTTGGATGAGAAGCTACAATTTTTATTTATTTTGTAATCCATATGTATTGATAGTTTTGTCACTAAAATTGACAAAGGGGGAGATTGTTAGAGCACTGCTCGGTCGAAATCGTATGTGTTGCTATCTCAAGCATGTTTGTTAATGTTAATGATCAAAACTATAAGTCTTGATTTCTAGCCTATTTATAGATGTCTCGGACTAGGACATAGTTTGTGTAGTTGATCTTAGACTTCACGGCGCTTATCACTTGAAGACGAAGAACTACTAAGGAGAGCTCGTGAAACTTCATCGACAACAGGTATGTGGAGACTTAAACTCATCTATCACTTGGAAAGTCTATTTCTACTCTATCTCCTATATTGAGACATAAGTCGTGTTACGATATAGTTTTCTCTATACACATTTAAGATTTCGAGCTGAGTATATTTCGCTTACATATTTCTCGAAATATGTGTTGCTAAGCTTTTGCTTTGACCAATTTCATATTATATCATGAGAAAATTGACGAGTAACATCTTACATGGTTTTTGTGATACAGTCATTTGGTGTAAGACTTGGAATGTTTCGATAATGATTATTTCAATATCTTGAAAATTGCTTTGATGCTAATAGTGTGTGAAAACGGCTATTGTCATTATAGAAGAATGTTTCAATGATTGAAATAAATAGTTTAGAATCATGTACCCATCTTTGGATATAAGCATAGTGTGTTCGCACATTAGTGTATAAGTCCAAAACCGGGAACCTAAAGTATGCATACTTGTGTGTATACAAAAAGGTTGTATGAGACTGGGTAAGTATGCGTACCCGTACGCATACTGGCGGAAGTTCACGTCCGTGAATTTCTGCTGAGTTTGAAAAAAAACCAAACTCATCTGGTTACCTAAAGTACGCGTACCCGTACGCATACTGGCGAAAATTTCACGTCCGTGAATTTCTGCTGAGTTTGAAAACTAAAACAAACTCAAATCCGGTTACTTAAGTACGCATACCCGTACGCATACTTAAGTGGTTACTTTCTAAAATCGGTTGTACATGAACCTAAAACATTTATAAATAAGGAATGCAATGTTTGCAAACCATGGCTATAATGTTCATGTATCAATTTGAGTGAATCAAAAATATTTTGCTTCAATTGTGTTCTTGTATAAATCCATGAGAATATAGAAATTGAACAACTCTTTAACTAGTTTTATTTGAATTATTTGAACTAGTTATGATTAAGATGAATAAGGTTGATATGAGAGTAATCATATGGCTAACCTCGGTTAACTATTTGTGAACCAACATGGTGTACACGTTTGGGTACGGTTACATAAACCTAAATGAGGGTACATTTCATTTGTGTGTAACAAGCTAAGTTCGATCTAACGGTTGAAAGATATTAGCTTGGTTGAATCAGGTTTTTCATCTAACGGTGAATATTGAATGCTTTGTTACCAAGGTAACTGGGATTGCAAACCCTGATTTGAAAACTATATAAAGGAGAACTCTAGCAACTGGGAAACCTAATCCCCATACCTCCTGTGTGCTACTAGTTTCCTAACTAGAGTCGATTCTCCTTTAATCTTAGGTTTCTTCTCGAGACCCCGTAGGTTAACGACTTGAAGACTTCATTAGGATTGTGAAGACAGACCCAACTATTCTCTTTGTAGTTGCGTGATCTGATCATGCTGTTTATATCGTGATTGAGTGAAATTGCTTGAGATTTATATCTCCGATAGGAAAGATAGAAAACACCTTCGTCTCATCGTTTGTGATTCCAAAATAACTTGTTTCACTAGTCGATTAAGTTTATTGTGAGGTGATTGATAATACTAGGTTGTTCTTCGGGAATATAATTCTGGTTTATTATTTGGTTCCTGTTCACCTTGATGTATCAAAAGACGGAACAAAAACTCTTGGGTATTTCTTTGGGAGACAGATTTATTCAATCCTATAGACTTTTCTGTGTGAGACAGATTTGTTTATCAAGTCTTCGACTTTGGATCGTAGCAACTCTTAGTTGTGGGTGAGATCAACTAAGGGAATCAAGTGCGTAGTATCCTGTTGGGATCAGAGACTTAAGGAGCGTAACTTGTAGATGGAGCAAAACGATTTGCTGGTATTTACGGAATTGAGGAGACGACCGTGTGGAGGAGACTCCTTGAACCGAGCAAAATGTTGAACCTCACACAGATGAACTGCAAGAAGGGAGTGCTTTGAATTCGAGAGATCAATCTGTAGTACTCCGGCCTAAACCAAGACAATGGTCGTTCCAGAGTAAATTCGGTCACAAGAGAGGATGGGTCGATCTGTAGGAGGGAAGCTGAGAAATATGTGGAATCAATGGTAATCAAAGATTGTAGGTGTGTTATGTATTCTGAATAAGGTATGTTCTGAATGATTGAATCTCTGTTGAGAGTGATTACTCATATGTTGAGTTGTTAATCTCGTGTTGTCTGTTTGACATGAGATTCTTGTATATTCAATCATGATTCAGAGACTTATTTATACTGCTGGAATTGTAGACACCATGATCCCATGAAGTGTGACAGTTGATGGAATCAAAGAGTAGGGAAATGGAAATCGTGTTTGAAACCAGTTGCTCAACGTGCGAAGACTTGGTTAATTGTATACACCATGATCCCATGAAGTGTGACAGTTGACTCTTCCAACTGATTACATGACTTGCTCACATTCTCGTCGTGGGTGAACACACGTGCCATAGACCGCCAGACCAAAACCCTAGTTAATATCCCCCATGTGACACGATTGACGTCTCGTGGTTAATTAGTCAGTTGTTGACTTCATGACTTTATGGGACGATGAGTCCATGTATTTGCTGAGTTGAACATGATCTTGCAAAACATCCTGAGATTCATGAATTGAACGTGCCTGTTGAGACAGAGGTATGATTCTTAAGTAAACGTTGATAGTTAAGGTGAGCAAGTATTGCTCATTCTATGAATTGTTGAATATTGATAGTTGAACCAATATTCCTTGGTTTGAGCAAATATTGCTCATCTGAGCAAATGTTGCTCATTTGATGAATTATTGGTAACATGACCAAGATAAAATATTAATTTAAAATACTGGTAATTGAACCGAGCATAATTAATGAAAATACTGATCATGAGATCGTCGTAAAGTTATTGGTGTTTGAATATGGAATTATGATCCTTGGACTCAGAAACCCAAATTCGACCAATTGATGACCAATTGATGGTTTATTTGAAAATTAACCATGGAATGAAGGAGGGACCGACTACATGGGACCATGTATCAGCCATGTAGCGCCCATATGCTCGAGTGAGCAAATACCAAGGTCTCTTGAAGAGTTGGTGATTTGTTGATGAAAGAATGATTAAATGTTGGTTTAATCATTTATTAGAAAAATGCTCGTCTGAGCCTTAGGTGATAAAACCTAATTAATTATGAAGAGATGAGGGACCGACCAAGGAGTCATGAAACCGGCCCTGGATGGTCACGGGATCGAATGACGATCACTCTATGAAAATTCCAAAATTATTTGGAGGAGTTTTGGACCTAATACGTGCAATTAGGTCAAATCATGAAAATACGTGGGACCGACTCCTTGCGAGACAAAGAGCCAACCTTGGTCGGTCAAGGTAACATGCTCACGTCGTCAAAACATCCGTATCTCAGTCCTGAGAATTTTGGTATTTTCTGGCGTGCGTTTGAGCAACCATTTGAGAAAATATGACAAAATCAGGGTTTTGCTGAAACTGAGGAAACTTCATGAGATGAAGGAAAATAATTATAAAATGAAGGAATGATGAAGCGTGGGACCGCTGAGTCCAAGGCATGGCCGGCCGGTCAGTGACCACGGTCCCATGGTGCCTTTCCTAATTTTATATTATTTTTCATGATTTTATGAAAATATCATGAAATCAAGGAGTTTGTTGAAATTAAGGAGTTTCCTTGAAGTGAAGGAGTTTCCATGGGATCAAGGAAACAAATAATATTAAAATAATAAAATAAGGGCGTGTGGGACCGACTTTGAGCATGGTCGGCCGGCTGGGGCCCGGTCCCGTGCGTTTCCCTAATTTTATGTAATTTTTGTGTATTATTTCCATGATTTGAAGGAATTTTCATAATTTGAGAGAAATACCATGAAATCAAGAAATTTCATGGGATCAAGGAAACTTAAAATAATAATAATAATATAAAGGGACGTGTGGGACCGACTAGGGCATGGCCGGCCGGCTGGGGCCCGGTCCCACGAGTTTCCCTAATTTTATATTATATTTTTCATGGTTTTATGAAAATACCATGAGATTAAGGAGTTTTCATGAGATTAGGGAAATATTAATAAAATATTAAGGAACCATGAGGTGTGGGGCCGGCCGGGATCAAGGCATGGCCGGCTGGCCAGTAAACACGGCCCCACGACATTTTTCCCAATTTTATATTATTTCCTTGGTGCGAAGGAAACACCATGAAACTGAGGAGTTCCCTCAAAACGAAGGATAATTTTTCAAATGAAAGGATTTTCATAAGATCAAGGAAAATAACAAAAATATGATAAAATATAAAACTGGCGTGGGACTGGCCATGACACAGTCGGCCGGCCAGTGGTCCCAGTCCCCCAACACCTTGGTCAATATTTTATTATTTATTATTTTCTTTCCTATTTTGCATAGGTTCATCGTTTCGTCGTATTTTGAAATACTCGTTCGTGCGTTCAGGTGATTGTTAGTGCATCATCGTCGAGTACACTTGCACCTTTTGAGTCGGGGCTTACTCGAAGGTAGCTCAGACGCCCGTATGTTGAATATTTATTACTAACCCATGGAATTCTGCTGGGAAGAACCATAGATTGAAGTAACGAAATATTACGAAAATATTTGAATATTTTCCAAAATTCAGTGGATGAATCCAAGAATTTAGGAATAATTAATTGATGGCTCTATACTAGTACGATCGTCTAGGAGAATTAATCATTCCGAGCAACATGAGCTAGTTGAAGCGTCATATCCTTTATATAGTCAGGGAAAACTGTTGTTTGTATCCTGAAGACGTTATTGCTCTATACTAGCAGGCAAGTTGTTTAGGAGCCGTCCAATCTCGTGATTCTATATAGAAGTAATTACTGAAGTGTTCAGTATTCATGAGATATGTCGTTGCCTAGCCGAGAGACTACATATCTGCATGTACTCTGAGAGACAGTATTCTCAGTCAGAGATTCGATGAGAGACCCGTGTCTCGATACTCGCGTCTGATAGCTGGATCAGGAGTTCATATAATTATGGGTTTACGAGTTTATCCTTTGTCGAAAATCCACCATCTACACAACTGTATCTTGAATCAGTGTGAGATTGATTAGGGTTCAGCTACAGTCTAGTCCGAAGTTAATTGGTAGTAGGCTAGTGTCTGTAGTGGCTTAATACAACGTGGTGTTCAATCTGGACTAGGTTCCGGGGTTTTTTCTGCATTTGCGGTTTCCTCGTTAACAAAATTCTGGTGTCTGTGTTATTTCTTTTCCGCATTATATTTTGTTATATAATTGAAATATCACAGGTTGTGCGTTAAGACCAATCAATTAGAATATCCAACCTTTGGTTATTGATTTACATTGATTGACACTTGAACATTGGTCTTTGGTACCGTACAAGTAATTCTCTTATATTCAATCGGGCTCGCAGATTTCTATTTGCTGATTGCGGAATGAATTAAGAGTTAGAGATATTAAACTCTTTGATATACTTTATTCTAGATTGAGTCTGATTGTCTAGTTGATTCTCTAGAAAGTGTATTGGAGTAAGTCCTCTCACATTGCCAAACGAATTGTTGGGTGTGGTTGTTAGAGCCCCACATTTTCAAAAAATGAAAATGGTGAAATAGTAAGGGGTAAAAAGGCTACTTTTTTCTTTTAAGTTTTTGTGATGGGGAAATAATCGTTTGGTCCTTTTTTATGTGGTCCCTAGACTATTTGATCCAGCGGGAAAATATGTTTCATGTTTGGTCCATAATTATTTGAAAATATAAAATAAACAAAAATACACTTCATGTTAATTCCTACTCATTTTCTTATAGCAGTTCATTCTGTTTGATGAACTATCATGCTTTTTGTAGATTTGAGTTCATTCTGTTTCATTAAAACTCTACACTTCATTATATTTCTATGAACTTCATTACACTTCATTATATTCTACAAAAAATCTTTATTAAGAACAAAAAATAAGAGTTCATTCTTTTAAAGGAACACCTAACAAAACCTATATGAAAATAGAGTTCGTTTTTTCAAATGAACACAAAACAAAAACTCCACTGTGGATAAAAACAAGAGTTCATTATTTCAAATGAACACCTAATAAAACCTATATGAAAACCGAGTTCATTCTTTCAAATGAACACCTAATCAAAGTTCGTTATAATGAAGAAAAAAAATCAGAATTCATTCTATCAAATGAACATCTAATCAAAGTTCATAATTATGAACAAAAAGTAGAGTTCATTCGTAAAAATGAACACACAACAAAACCTAAATCATCAAAAATCATATCAAAGAAAGAAAAAAATGATGAAAACAAACGTAGATCTACACGAAATCATCATCATCATATTGTCTCCATCATCTTCAACAGCAACAATAAATCAAAATAGAGTTCATCCTCATCTTCATCGACTTCATCATCATCTTCAAAACCTAATCAAAACTGAGTGCATGTTCATCGTCATCGTCTTCAAAAACCAAATCAAAACAGAGTTCATCTTCATCGTCTTTATCACCTTCTTCATTGTAAAGCAAAAAAAAAAAAAAAAAAAGAGAGAGAAAATACATTTGAAAATGATTCTTTTCTCTCTCAATAATTGAATATATTGTGGTCCCAAAAGGGTATTTTTGCCACTACCAAACGATAATTACATTATCCATGACATCATCCCACGTGGGTATTGTCCATCCTATGACCAAACATAATTTATATGACCAAACAGTAATATATATTTTTAAAAAGGACCAAACAGACATCTGACTAGGTCAACTGGACCAAACTCAGTCTATTATATAATTTATAGGACTAAATGGTAGTTTCTACTTTGGTGATTTTTTCGGCTATTATGTTCATATCTTTTGTAAATTAGGGTCGATGATTGGTGTTGTTGAGTTTTTCGATATGTTCTCTCTGCTTTTGTTTTGATTATATTGTTATGGATTTTCAATTGGGGACTGGATCTCCATTTGGAGTGGGTACTAAGATTTCTTCTAGATGTCGTTAAGAATCTTAAGTGGACTGAGATGTTACTGTCGAAGAAGGATGAGATTGTTCATGAGCCTTTGGTTATAAGATTCCTTATGTGGTTGAAGGTGAGACGTTGATGGTGTTTTCTTATGAAGAAATAAAGGATGATGTACGCAGATGTGAAGATTCATTTATTGGATGTTTTGTTGGTAGTAGATTGACGTTTTTGTTGGTAAAGAATACTGTTCAAAGAATCTGGAAACTAAAAGGTGAGATAAAAAATACTGTTCATGGAGATTCTATTTTTGTTTTTGAATTTTGCTCTGCAAAGGATCGTATCACTGCTTTGGAGCATGGGTATTTATTTATTATGGGTCAGTTTTTTATGGTTGAGCCTTGAACTTTGTTAATTGGGATGGATTTAACGTAGCTCAAAAGTATTCCTGTATGGTTGAAGTTAAGGAATGTTCCTCTCCATTTGTGGAGTGAAAAACAATTGGGAAAGCTAGCTAGTTTTACTACGTTGCCTCTTATGTTAGATAAACAAACTGCAACAAGATCAAGAATGACTTATGCTAGAGTTTTTGTAGAGATTGTTGGTTAAGTGGGGATTTAGGTAGCCGTGGAGTATGGGTGGAGACATCCTTAGGTATGTTCACTATGAAGTTTTGGGCATTCTCAAGTGAAATGTGCTCTAACTACTGATGCTTCTGAGGTTTCTATTGATTTTGCTGCTAAGTTGGTGATAGAAGCAAATTTAGAGAAGGGTGAGAAGGAAAGTGAACATGAGGGTTGGACTGTGAAAAACCCGAATAAAGGTAGGGAAAGACTATTAATAAACTTCTGGGGGCGAGTGGTGACGGGGTGCATGATGGGTCCTCAAGTAATGGTTCTGCTAATAGAAAGGCGAATCCTATTGTTGTTAATAATAAATTTCAGCAGTTATCTGATGAAGGAAATGGTGAGTAATCAAATGTTGTAATAATAAATGATGGTTCAAGTTTGATTAATTGAAGCTCATTTAGTACTTTGATTGGTGATGTGGTGATTAAGGAGATAATTATGCTTGTTGGAAGAATCCAAGGAAATAGAAAGGATACCTCAATTGATGGTAGTGCTCGTGTTGGATGTGTGTTAACTCATTTGAAGAAGTTGGATAAGGGGTATATGGTTGGTGAGTTTGTTGAAGCTAGGCTCATTTCCTCTATAAATTTTTAGCTCAAGGAAAACCTGGTTTAGGTGTATGAAGGGTGTCCATGAGAAGGTAGCTAAAATGAAGAAGCTTAACCACTCAAATGGTTAATTATGATTAGTTCGTTTTTTGGAACATTTGGAGTTTGTATGAACCTTAAAACAGGTGGAGGTTTCAGTTTTGATTAGGTTAAATGAGTTGGTAATGGTGGTATTGTGGATAGGTTTTGTTGAGAAGGATAGCAACTGCTAGGTTAATATTAGATAATAATTTTCTTTTTGGTTTTCTTATTTCTATTTCTTTTGTTTAGTTTAAAATATTTTGTGTTGTTGATACATGAAAAATAACACCCCTTAATGGGTTTAGGGTGTTCCTGAAGAAGTAGCTAAACTAGGTAAAAGCATGGGGACTTGGGGACTAAACCCAAGTCCAACAAGAAAGTATCCACTAAAAGGGAAGGACAAGGTACAATGGAAAGGGGACTCTTTCTCTTACTATTCTTAGCAAAGAGAGGTCATTTGGTTAGCTAGGACGGGTAGAACCTCAAACCTAAATTCACCCCTCAACATTTGGCGACCACACCCGGAGGCTCGTGCCTAGCTTACCATGACACACACAGAAGGCACTATCTCAGGCGCGTTAGGAAAGCAAGCGGCTGATCAACCCCTTAATCTGGACGAGGTGACGATGGAAGATGATAGCGAGGAGGAAAAACCGATCCTAGGCATTATCAGACAATCGGTAAGTCAAAGATCCCAGGATAGAGAGGTAGCAACACCACGGGAAAAGAACAGACAGACAACTCGACTAGAGAAACCTGTATCCTCAACCTTACAAAACATGCAGGAAGAATTGAATGAGCGCTCACGAAGGAGACAAGAGCTCGAAGATTGGATAGCATGGGCAGTAAAAGCAGGACAACGTACGCCCAAAGAGGCAACAAAAGGAGAAAAACTCAAAGGTACCAAGGCGACAATGAAATCGCAAGAAGAAATCGCCGAATACCTAGAAAAGAACTATCATGTGGTAAAATAAGACAACCATGGCCGCATGAATAGTCCGTATCCAGCGCACATTCGAGAATACTTATACCCCGATGACTACACTTCTCCCACGTTCAAAGTATATGAGGGTCAAGGAAATGTGCGAGAACATCTTAGCCAATTTTTATCAGCAATGAACGACATGGGTACAAACGGAAAACTGTGTTTAAAAGAGTTCCCCAAGTCACTTACTGGCACCGCATTCACTTGGTATGATAACCTAAAGGAAGAAAGCGTGGATTCTTGGCAGACTTTATCCACATCTTCCTTAGGAAGTTTTACTCAGCCAAAAGGAAGATAACGGCGATAGACCTGAGAAAGAACGGGCAGCGAATAGGCGAAGAAGTAGGGAAGTACATCTTACGATTCCGGCGCCTGGCATTGGACTGTCATGAAGACATCAACGAGGAAGCGCTTGTCGAGATCTGCGTACGCAGAATGGTCACAGCTTTCAAGAGGGGTTTAATTAATTTCAGGTTCCAAACCTTTGTCGAGCTAGAAGAAGCATCCGAGAGGATCGCTGACTGCATAGAAGAGATGCCGCCAGACGTTGTTTGGCGTACCACAGCTAGCGCTGCAACGAGAACCTCACGCAATGTGATACCTAATGTTATTGAGGGTGGGAACCAATACCACATGGATGGAAGAAACCAAGGGAGGAACGGAGGGAGCAAGCGCGAGTACAAATCACCACTACCTCTCCCCTACAGTAAAGAACGCGCGATCAAACTTCTGAATCAATGGGTCGCTGACAGGGAAATTCAGCTACCCCCAACCACAGTAGATATCAACAAAATGGACAAAAATTAAGCCAAATACTGCTTCTACCACCGAAGAATGGGACATCCAACAGAAGAGTGTTTCTCCATTCGAAGTATATTCGAGCGCAAGCGAGCGGCTGGGGAACTCGAGGCGACAAGACAAACAATTGAGCATGATGCATTCCCTCGCCATTAACTCGAAAGAGAGAGGAAAGGAGAGTGCGGAGTACAAACCCACAGATTGTAAAAATCATCTTTTGGTAAGAACGGATTTCCTCATAATTAATGGGCATATATCTCAAAAGGTCTCAGGGCAGCCAAAGGCGCCTGATTCACGAAAGGTCCCGGGAACGCCAAGGGCGCCCGGTTCACTGAAAAATTGACAAAAGGTCTCAGGAAAGCTAAAGGCGCCTGATTGACTGACAAAATCACAAAAGGTCTCATGGCATCCAAAGGCGCTTGATTGACTGACAAATTCACAAAAGGTCTCAGGACAGCCAAAGGCGTCTGATTGACTGACAAATTCACAAAAGGTGTCAGGACAACCAAAGGCCCTGATTGACTGACAAATTCACAAAAGGTCTCAGGACAGCCAAAGGTGTTTGATTGACTGATATTTACAAAAGTCTCAGAGCACCAGAGCCCCATTGGAAATAAAAAGAGGGGGGGAGTAGGCGCGTTCTACCAACGCCCATCTCACCCAAGCCTTATTCGAAAAAAAGAAAGAATAAGAAATAGGCGCATTCTACCAACGCCCATCCCACCCAAGTCTTGTTCGAAATAAGGAAAAAAAAGGTGTGTTTTACTAATGCCCACCCAACCCAACCCCTATTAGAAATAATAAAGAAAAGGGGGGGGGGGGAGTAGGCGCCTAGCGGACTGACAAATTCACAAAAACCCCCAAAGAAGCCAAAGGCGCCTGGACGACAACATTCGCGGAAGGTCGTAGGAAAGCCAAGAACGCCTGACCAATCGGAATTCGCAAAAGGCCTCAAGAAAAGTTTTGTTAACACCCGTTCTGTCGACCCCCCCCCCCCTAAAATAAAACGAAGGGGGAAGGTGCGTTCCACTAATGCCTGCTCTACCAAATACCCTCGAAAACGCCCACACACTTCCCCGATATTCACTCTGCCTAACGACTATCTACAAATTAAGACGAGGGAATAGACGCGCCCTACCCGCACCTACCCCTACCAAAGCCTACTGATCGGTAAACAAAAAAAAAACAGATGCGATCGCCAACGATGAGCATACTTAACAAGGCTGCAAACATTCACCTAACCACACACACATTTCAATAATAATACAAGAAAATTATAAACAAGCAAAACATCCAATAAATAAATACCGACAACAAGAGAAATTAATCCAAATATCAACAGAATATCCTACAATCCAAGACCAAACCAACAACAAATCCAATAAAGGGAAACGAAAAAAAAAGAGGGAGAAGGAGAAGCCAACATAAGAACGAGGCGCCTTAAGCAAATCAGAGTTTCTCCAACTCCTGTCGTTTCTCCTCGAGTTCTGCATGAACCGCCTCCTCAGCAGCCTCAGCACGCAGCACCTCGTCGGTTGCTAACCCAACGTCATTGGACAGCAGGTTTAGCACCACCCTCTTGCTGGAAGTCGTCTCCAAACACTTCTCTAGCTTCTCCTTTAATTGAGATATTTGACCATACAGACGACTACGAGGATCATTGCGGCTCTTTACCTTCGCCAACAGCTCCTTCAGACACACTACATGGAACTTGATGTTGAGTGTGGATTGCACGGCGGCTTCCCAGCTACGCAGCCTCGCCTCATCGACATGATCATCCCCTACACGGATGAGCTGGTATGCAATCTCCAAGAGATTCCTAGTCATGTAGCACAGGATAGGGACAACCAAAAGACCCTCCTTCGTCATATGACCACCACCACGCTCAACAATGTCTCTATAGGTGGCAGCAAAAACAGTCGGAACCCAAAAGCCATGGAGAAAAGTGTGGGTAGCGGAATCTACCCCAGCCCCGGCAGTGCTCCAAAGAGAAGCGGAATCGCGCATCCTCAGACTCCTCCGTTACGAAAGGGTTAGTCGTCACGTCAGCAACAGGAGTATCGGTCTACTTCTCCGAGAGAACAAACGAACTGCTGACATCCACTCTAGTGCGCTTAGAAGATCCGTCGCTACCAGGAACCACGCGCCTGGTACCATCCATGTCGGGATTTGTGGGTTCCTTTCGCTTCTTACCCATACCCTAACGCCAGCCACAGTGTTAAAAAGAAAATAAATACATACAATAATAACAACATGAAAAAAAAAAGAGAAAACCAACCTCGGGAATTGACGAGTCCAACGGAGTATCAACAATCTTGGGACGAGACGCGGAGGAACTAGAAGACGATTCGGAGCTGCTAGTGGAGCCTGACAAATGAGAAATAAGCACCGTCACGAAACAACTTAGATTTATAAGAAAAGAGAGGAGATAAAAGCAAAGAGAGAGGAATAACAAAAACAAAGACACGTATTAAATAGGGAACTACCTGCAGGATCATTAACGGTTGGTGCCACGTGGGATGAGAACCCACCAAAGATTGACCGGCTGGACCCAGAAGGGCTCATTGACTGCAGAACGACACTAGGAGATACTGGAAGTTCACCCCTACCACGTACGGTCTCAGCCCTGAGAGGGTGAACTGATGATACATGAAGGCGCGGAGTTACCCAACCAGCCCCTATGGGGAGGCTAACCCCTAAGTCCCTCAGCTGATCCACAAACGAAGGAGTCGGGCTGGCACTCATATCCCTAGGAGGCTGTGATGCGCTTCTCCGATGACTTTGACGAGTCTGCAAAGGCGCGGTATTAGCAGAGGAACAAGGGCGCAGGGCAGACGATTGGTTCGCTTTCCGCCTAGCTTTTTTCTTTAGACTACTCTCAGTCCAGTCACACTTAGGTATGTTCAAGTGTTCCTCCATCACATAAGAAGGGGCCTTCCACCCTAGGCGACTGGAAGGCGGAGTTCCCTGGGGAAACGATTCCCGCCACTCATCTCGTCAAAATAAAGGAAAAATGAAACGATAAATAGTGAAACACAAGGTGGAGAAAATAGCAAATACCTGAGGTGCCAAAGGACTAGCAGCTGGCTTCACATTTAACCGCGGAGGCTTACGATCGTAAAACGACCCCTTCTTCGGCTTCGTAGGCTCACAACCCTCATGTGGGGCCCAAGAGGTCACCACGGGATCCGAGCAACCCTTATTAGCCGGAAAAACGTGATGCTCGGAAGCTGTGGAGTCATCATGTTTGATTCGACCAGACGCATGAAGCTCCCGAAGATCTTGAGCAGTCAAGTTGCGAGGAGGAGAAGATTCGCGCAAGAGGAAGTTCAAACCCCGGCGTCGTAAGAAATCATGATACTCGTGAGACCTTTCAGTAACTGCTAAGAGTCGCGCAAGGATGGGATGACTGAATGAAAAATTGATCCCTCGATCAGACAAGCGTGTCGCTCCTTTGAAGACGTAACGATTGAAGCTAGCAATAACATCCTCGACGTCAGAACTTTCCGGGTGAGGGAACCTGTGAGGAACTCCTTGATCGAACCCCATCTGTCGAGTCGCGCGATCAGGGTTGTAGGATATGCCAATGAACTTACCAACGTAGAAACCAGGAAGATAACCCGGCAACACGGCCATCACTGATTCAAAATCGGCCTCTGGAAGGAGCTTTGTCAATCCAATTCTGCGTCAAAGGGTGCAACAAAATCATAATGCGCCGGTCCTGATCGACCGTCTTGGTAAGGGAATGGTTCAAAATCCTTGGCCACGTCCAAGTGTTTACCAAGATCTCCCTTGGGGACTTTCCCTTTCAAGTTCCAAAGAGCCATCCGCGGGTAGCCGTAAACAACGGGGAGCTTCTTGACGGAACCATCATCCTGTTTCACATTTTCTTCCCGGTGAATCGTGAGTTCATTAGGTTCAGGCGCGCACGGGGGAACATGCTCCCAGTACCAAGCCTGCATAAAAGAAGCTGGGATGTAGGTCTCGATCTTGTGAGACGAACCCACCATCTGAAGATCTCGAAAGAACAAATCAATATGGCGGTACAAACCACCTAAGAACATTGGTGCAAGTGGAAAAGAGACGCCGCGGGACAGCAACACTGCCGTTGGCACAAGCTCACCCTTGACGGTATCCTGGGGACTGTGTTCAAATATGTCGTGGCAAAACCATAATAAAATAAAGGCAGCTAGTTCCGCGCGGGGATTCTTCTCCTTGCATTTAAGAGGGAACACCTTATCACCTATCATCCGAGGAGCCCAATATTTCATCCAAAGAGAAAAAGAAGTGCGGCGATTAACTTTAATGACCCATTCAGGATCAGCTTATGTCGGGTCTGATGAACCATGGATCGACTCATAGGCGTGGATGGAGCTGGATAACAGGCGTCGCCAGGAGAGCGCCTGGGAGGAGATTCCTTCTCTTTTACCCACTTAGCCTTCCCCTTCTGAGCGGATGAAGATGCCCCTTTCTTATCTGTGTCAGCAACTCCCTTGTCCTTACCTCACTCTGATGGCGCCTATCTCTTCTGTACTAGTTCATGACGGGAGTCATCTTTGCACTTCAACAAAGTACACAGTTCCTTGTCCTCGTCATTTAGTGCTCCGAAGACGGCTGCCTCATCATATGAATGACTTCCATGAATCGGTGACCCTTTAAGAGCGAACACGTCCTCTGGGACGATAGTGGCTTCCCCCCACGCTGTGAGAAGGGTGTGAACGGGAGGAGCCCAGCGGCAAAAAAGCCGTATTATATCGCGAATTCACCTATTTACCTTCCGTTTAAGAGACGAGTCTATAGCTTCATTAATACCCGCCTTCCGAAGAGCAGCAGCGCGGCTGGAGTTGGAGCGTATATAAGATGCCCAATGTGGCCACACCTGGGGAGTCTTCGATTTAGAGCGGATGTCGATAGAAGGGAGATTATAATCGCCACGATGGATGGTCATCCGCGGCACAGTCTTGAACGCGAAAGTGTCCATGGTCTCTGACTCGGGGTGCATAAGCCATCAGGGATCAGAAGGGTAAGGAAGCACAGGCGGATTTAAAAGGCGAGAGGTTAAGATATCATCCATAGGGAAAACGCGTTTACCTTCACGGAGTTCTCTTAACATCAGGGATCAGAAGGGTAATTGAACTTAGTCGTAAGTTGAGACGTTACCGGATTTAGAGAGCATGAGCAAACCAAGACTTGATGAAGGCTTCAATGTCATGATTGGAGCGTCTTTTGATGAGCATAAATTGGTGTTGAACTTCTGGTTTGGACGACGAGTCCGTGGTCGGTTAGGATTCGCGGGCCGGGCCCAATAAGGAAATCCTTAGAAAATTAGGTTTTGGAAATAAAATTGATATAAAAGGGATTAATCCTTTTTTTTTCACGACCAGTACTTTGATCCCTTCATCATCTTCACGCTCGTTCACAGGGGAGGAGGAAAATTTCCTGACGCCGGAGCCGATCGCCGTCCGATCAGCCGAAGTCCGACCATTTTCCGGCCGACTGACCAGGTATTTCTTTTTTTATGTTTGCTGATGCTTGCATGAATTTCATGGAGTGATCATGTTGAAATCATATATTTGTGTACGTTTTGGTGTGAGTTTTTTTATGAAAAAACCTCGTTTCGAAAACGTATGTTCGTTTGATCGTTAGTTTTGAAAATTAACAATAATCCCTGATTTAGAAGAGATTTTTTTTTTGTATGAACCTAGGTCCAGTGATAAAACTTAGTTTATGAGCTTTCATGTGTACCAAGGTTTTATCATAAAAGAAGTGAATTTTCACGAAATCGACATAAACCTTCGTTTTAAAGACAAATAACGACGACACGAAGGAAAATATATATTATGAACATGTGTCCAGTGATAAAATTTTGTTTATGATCTTTCATGTAAATACAAAACTTTATCATATGTATAAATTGTGAGCTTTCACAGTATTTTGAAACAAAACCTTTGTTTTAAAGACAAATAACGACGATACGAAGGAAAAATAGTTTTTTTTTATATATATATGCAGCCGTGACATATATTGTGCAAAATATGATGGTATATTTTATTTGCATGAGTTTTTTTTCATTAGATAAAATTCTTTGAGAATTTATGTGAGCAACGATGCATTAATTGTTGTTTTGAAAAAATCAAAACGTGTGTTTTGAGGAACCTTCGAAGATAGACAATATATTTATGATGAAATATTTTATTGTTATAAACTTCATAGGTCAGTTGTGTGAATGTTAACATTATGAAAATTGTGTTCGCGATTTCATGAAAATCAGTTTCGGAAATTAATAAAGTCTCGTTGATTATCGCAGGTTTTAGGAAACGAACTAACTTTATCGTGTTAACTCTTACGGCATAACTACTACCATTAGTAGAATTGTAAAGAGGTAAGAGTTCAGAGTTACCATGTTTGCTTCTATTTCCTTGATTTATATCTGGACGACATACTGAAGTAGAATGTAGTGTGAACCTTTTCAGCTACTCAGCAAAGATGACCAATTCCAAGCTGACGACGCCTCGAGGGAAGAGATGTGCGTTGATGATGATATCTCTAGAGATGAGACATGCATGGATGAAACTTCTGTTGGGGGAGACGAAGACGAAACCCCTGGGATTAAGAATGTCCCGAACATAAATGATGCATTCTTTGAAAAAGATATTCCAGGAGCTGAGCAACATTTGAAATCCCCAGTGTATCGTCTTTTGATAAATCCCAGAACTGTTACTCAGAAGAAATTGGTAACTCCTAAGACAGTGATTTGATTTTGTCTTGAACGAGGGATCTTCACCTCATCAATCATAGAGTTTAAGCTTTCTCGACGACCTTTGGAGAAATTTTCCGGATGGGCGAGGCATATGTTGGGTTTTCCTCATGTGAGGACTATGCTCGACCAGGCGCAGGTGACGAGAGCTATTCAAGCTTCTGGAGAGTTATTCATTTATCATGACGCAACTGGTATTGTGGCTATGTTTGCTCGCTGGTGCATTCCCACTCACACTTTCATATGTATATGGGGAGAGTATACCATTACCTTGGAAGACGTGGCAGCTCTGATGCATCTCCCAATCACGGGCAATCTTCCTGGGGATCTTCCAGATGAGGAGACCGTCGTTTCTCATGTCTTGACAGCTGCAATGGAGAAAGCGAATAAGGCTGGTAGCAAAGGATGCTATGCTTCCTGGTTGACACACTGGTGGCCCAAAGACGAGGTTTCTGATAAACCCATCGACGGTATGTTACCCATTGCTGCTTTCTTATGTTTATGGTTGTACAGAGATGTTTTTGAAGACAGTGGAAACTTTTTGAAGCCTTTTGTGATTCCCTTTGCTATTAATATGGCTCAAGGTGAGCAACTTCCGATAGTTAGTTTATTCTTAGGCTCCTTGTATTACAACCTGGACTCCTTGATTATAGACTCCAGTGTGTCGAACGGCTCTATGAAGATTGAGTGTTATGCCAACACGATGTTTCTTCAAGCTTTGATGTGGGAGCACTTTAAGAATTATGCACCTATTCCACGTAATATTCTGCAAGGACTGAATACTGATGCGCGCCATACTTTCCCTGAGAAAGATAATGCTAGGATCATGTGTTGGTCCACAAAGCAGCCTCGTTCTAAAATAAGCTTCATTGATGTGTTAGATGAAGAATCTGAGTTCAATTTTCGCCCGTGGGTGTCAGTCCCTGATTATGTTTCTTAGCCGATGACTTTCAATACTGGAGAAAGCACGAGTTTGACGTCTGGTGCGCATCTGAGTGATGGCGAAAGATCTTTCATGTTGAGTTGCAACCCTGGTCATTTGCTATCAGCCACGTTTGGAGAGATTTCAGTGGAGGAGTATAATATTGATAGAGCAGCTCGACAAATGGGTATGGATCAGTGTGTTCCAACCATACGGAGAAGGAAGCCATCGGTTGAGCAACTCAGGACTCATTTGGATCATACTCACGTGGAAGGGAGTAGCTACCGGTTTCCTGGTTCTGATAGATTCGCCTATGTAACCCCAGGTTATGTAGAATTCTGGGATCAGCAACTTGGGCGTTTGCGTTCCTTTGTAAGATTTCCCAGACCTCCATTCAAGGATCTTCCTTCGCCTGAGATGATTTCCAGTCGACCAAGATTGAAGTATCTTTCTGGTGATAAACGAAAGTCGTCTCCAGGATGCTCTCAGGTATGTTTCTTCATATAATCTTCACGAAATTATAAGAATTATGTTCTGATTATATTATTGGATTTCACCACAGGACGGTCGTAATATACGACCTCGAATCGGTGTATATTTCTCACAGACTGAGGCGGTTATTCATGGCGGAGAAGGCAGGCATAAGGGTTATAAGTTGTTACCTAATACCGTAAAGTCCCCAGTTGGTGCTTTGGTGAGTTTCCAATATTTTCCTCGTTGTGACTCTTTCTCGCCCATATTATTAGGATCTTGAAACCGATATTGTTATTCCGTTGCAGAATTTTGCTCCATCAAGTATTGATGGTCTTCGGTTCTCTGCCTTTGAGCAAGCAATTCCTGACTTGAGCGATGAAGGAGAAACTGTAAGTATCTCTTCACATGTTCGATTATGATGCTTTATTGATGAAAAGCTAATTTTTGAGAATATGTCCAGGAGGATGTCGTTATGGAAATGGAGAGTGCTGCTACTCGACCGTCTCTTGAGAATAGAGACACAGGCGGTGCCAAAGATTTGGAGCCGAATGAAAGTAATGATCCTCCCATCGTTGACACGGACAATCCCAACTCCTTGAACGCTTTGGATACCTCTCAAGTAAGCATATACCCTGTACCTTCTTCATAGAAGTATAAAAGTGCTGATTTTTGAATGAATGAATGTGAATCCATGTGCGTATATGAAAACTTAGTCGAATTTCGTCGTCAGAAAATTCGGAACCCAGCTTTTTAGTAGAAATGCCGTAGAATCTTCGTACGGAATCGTATTTTGATGATCTGCATGTGAAAATTCAAGCCTGGAAAATTTCCAAGCTTTCGCAAAGAAGTTTTTTAAGTTTTGAGTACGTTCAGGGCCTGAAAAAGGCGAAATAGTAAACTTCCAGGAGACTTCCAGGACTTTTTCAGATTGCGCATCACTTGATATTTTGGCCACATCTACTTGCTCGTTCATCGGATTGTCATGAAATTCTGACATGTCGTAGAGGACATCCATACGAAGAGAATGGTATATGAACCATCCTCAAATTTCTTGTAGATTGCTCCCAGTTCGTCTCTTAGTACAGAGAAGAATTCGGTTTCTTCAGACGGACTCATCGTAAAACGTGTTTTCATGACTTTTATGTTATTTTCTCGTGCCTTGAATGTATTATGATGAACCTTGATGATGTTTCCTTGCTGGTATACTGTGTTTCATAATCTCCTTTGGATTCGTGATTCTAACCTCATGTAATCTTCGTATTAGGTGCTGAATACCGAAGTTGAGGATACTGGAGCCAACGATGATAACTCTAACCATTCTGGAGTTATTGATGAAGAGACAACCATCCCTGCACTTCAAGTCCATGAGAAGGTCGTTAATGATGTCATGGAAACCCATATGGTTGTTGCCTCAGTGATAGAAGAAACTGAGACAACAGCGGAGAATACTGAAGGAATTATTGCTTTGGTTGTGGAAGTCGCTCCAGTGACTGAGAACCGTATAATAGTGTATGAATATCCAACTGAAGGAGTTGCTTTTGATCCTCCATTTGACACTTCACTCCCATATCATGAACTGATCGGTGGATTCAACGTTCCCATTGGATATGCACGCTTGTACGAGACAATATGGAAGAAGTTTGGCCACATGATCGTTGACAGGAATCCTGGGCGTGCTTATGCTTTAACCATGCAAGTAGGCGTTATATTGCGTGTCTTGAGTGATATGCGTGCCATACCTAGGAATACTGTGACTTCAGATATACTCTTTGATTGAGAGTTTAACTTGAAGAATTCAGAGAGACTTGGCCTCAACGTGAAATGGCTTCGCAAGCAAATAAACGTTATCAAGGATTCATGTGAGAAGAACATACCCTTTCCCAATGATGCTGTGAAGGATAAGGAGGACATGATTTCCAAGATGACCAAGGAGTTGAACAAGGAGAGGGCGGCTTTGCAAATCTTGAAGGATGCTGATGAGCGAAAGCCTTTTCTTGCTGATTTCCTTTGATTATCTCTTGAACTTCTGAACTTCTGAGAGATGTGAGGTTTATACTTGGGTTTATATATTAGATGGTTTTGGATTGACTGATGGTTAAAGATTTTCTTGTAGATTTGATAGAGATTTTCTTTTACGAAGTATGAACTGAATTTTGATAAATTGCTGAATTCAAATACTAATTGCAAGTATTGCAAACGTTTTGGAGGAATTGAAATACAAATGAAAGAAAATCCTAAATATTAAATCCAAATGCCATGAATGCTTCGAACGCCCAATACCTCAAATGTCCAATAATTTCAGATAAACGCCTTGAGCCAATTTTCGTGAATTACTGGCAGGGTTCTGTCATCTGTGTTGATCAATTTGTAGTATCCTCCGGCCACAGACTTAGCGACCATGAATGGTTCTTCCCAATTGGAGTTCCTTGTAGAATGAAGACCGCGATGTACTTCTTTGAGAACCAGGTCCCCTTCATGAAACTTGTTAGGCTTGGTCGATCGTTCCTTGAATATCTTCTGCTGATTCAGAATTCCCTGTTTGACGGAATTCCACGATTGTGGCACATATGGACACTCGCGCGGAAGAGACTATCCAGCATAGTGTTGATCATGCTTAGCCAGGTCTTCAACAATAAACCTCTCGATGGAGTGACCGATTTGAAGAAGTTCTGAACCCAACCATTGGGTGAAATATTTCTAAGGTGAAGTTACCCACTCGTAGCTTTTGATGACTGCTAAATTGTTCATGGGGAGAAGTCCCTGGACCATAGTAGCGTATCTGAACATTGGTAATATTGGAGCATGAGGAGGAATAAGACTTTCCTGAGCTCGAAACCTTCTGAAAAAGGTGTGTGTATTTTCTCCAAGTTCCTGCGTAAGTCCCATCAGAGTTTTTACTTCTTCCAGATGCTCAAACGGTGGTGCGTCCTCTGCTTCGTCTTCCGACTCGGAATCCTTGTCGATGACAGGATGTGTTAAAGGCATAGTTATCCTTCCAGCATGAATCCAAGTTCTTCCAAGGACCATGTTATATCCAGGGTCTTCCCGGATTATGAAAAACTTGGCCTTAGTGCAGATCAATCTTTCCGTAACTTTGAGAGTGATGAAGCCGTATACGTCTCTGGAGATTCCTTCGTGGTCCCTGATTGCTATGGGAGTGTGGGTGGCTTCCTGTCGAGTAATACCAGCATCTTTGAGAGTTTTCAAAGGGATGATGTTGACAGAGGTACCAACATCGACGAACGCCCTCTTGAACTCATTTCCTTCAATGTGCACTGTGGTGAGCAGTCCCCAGTCATACATTTCTTTGTCGGTGGATGAAGGTACGATGGTGGCCTCTTGGATCAGCAGACGTTTTCCAGACACGATGCAGTTCAGTGCAGCAAATGTGTCTTTCCTTTGAGCTTTCGAAAGATGCAACAACTCGCAGACATGTTCGATCAGAGATTGGACCGCTTCCTTGACAGGAGGTTTAGAGATGGTAAAAGTTCTGACTGGGAGGGGTTTTTTTGTGTACTCCCTCAGTCCCAGGTTGAGCTCTCCTGATTTTACCTTTTCTTTGAATATGCGTTTCAAAATTTTGCAATCACTTGTGGGATGGCTGACGTATCTATGGAAGCAGCAATACCGAGGATTTTTTGTGGCTTCTTCAGTTGGTTCCTTCTTGAACATAAGTCAATTTGATTGCACCATATTGGATCCAGGAATCGAGTAGTTCATTAACTTCTTCCATTGAACAGGGAAAATCAGGTGCTTCTGGATCTTCCGTATGCTGAGGAGGGACTTTCGAATTCTCCTTCTTGTGTGCCTTTGAAGGGGTGGAGGAAGTCTGACTATGTTGTGGTTCTGATTTTCGCTTACTCCCTTCTGCGACAGCATTTGTTGAAGGTTGCAGGTTGTACTGCTTGTTGATCAAACGCCTGCTTCCTCGAGTGTCTTTTGAATCCTCAGTCTTTGTAGACTTTGCTCTTTCCAAAAGAGCGGGTGCAGTGGTTGCCGACCTCTTCGCAGCTTCGTGAAGCTCTGATCTCCAGCAAGGCCCTTTAGACCGGGAGCATGCCATTGATGCACAAGTCCACAAGTTGTTGCTCCGTGACGTTTGGGTCATGACAATCCAGGGATTGGACTCTGAACCTTTTCACGTAATCATTGGGATTTTCACCGACCCTCTGAAACATTCTTCCAAGGTCGGAGAGGGTGACTTTTTCTGACACGAAGAAGTATTTCCTGTAGAATGCGTTAACCATTTCTCCCCAATTGTTGATAGTCCCTGGTGCGATGTTGTTATACCAGGTGTATGCTCTGCCTTTCAGAGACTTTGAGAATTCCTTGAGACGAACGACATGA
Organism: Papaver somniferum; assembly: GCF_003573695.1. Taxonomy (NCBI): domain Eukaryota; kingdom Viridiplantae; phylum Streptophyta; class Magnoliopsida; order Ranunculales; family Papaveraceae; genus Papaver; species Papaver somniferum. The sequence continues at coordinate 129,601,136 of NC_039358.1, read as the reverse complement.
TTATGTTCATGTTCTCCCAGGGCTTCGAGAAAACGAGAGACATGTTCCCGAGCATTGCCAGTTCCATCATATAAGGTGAAGGTTGGAGAAACGTAACCTTTAGGGAGTGGAATCCTCTGCGTAGCGGCAGGATAAGGAGGTTGATGACGATGGACATGCGATGTTTTGTCTTTTCCACGGTTCTCCAAGAGGTGATCCAGATCCTCGCGAGTGATGAAATTCGATGATCCCTTCGCTAATGAGTTGTCTGCAGCAGTTTTGCGGACTTCGTCGTCTTCTACTGTATGGGTTGGAATTACTTTAGGATCATCGTCTGAGGATTTATCCTTCTCCTTTCCCTTCTCTTGAGTTTTCTCTGACATCTTGTCAGTAAGAGTTTTGAGATAATTACACAATTCCTTCTGTGTAGCAGCCATGTCAGTCTGATTCTTTGCAAGAGTCTCCTACGCTTTGATAAGATCAGCAATGGTAGGTGGTAGATCTCCTCTGACTTCTTCAGGGTGTCGTTCAGACAGTGGATGACCTTCGACGTGAGGAGGAGTAATGTCACCACCATCAGTGTTGGAGGTCGGAATTGTCTCCGGGATATTCTGATTGTTGTTGTTGCTAGTGCTAGCACGGTTTGTGTTAGGATTCGTAACTGAACCTGACCTGAGATCAACCATCTTGTGAAATTGTGAGATTGCAACCGAGAGAATGATCTCCCACTGTGGTCACCGATCTGTATATGGGAAAAAACGATTTACTGGTTTTAAGGAATTGAGGAGACGACCGTATGGAGGAGACTCCTCGAACCGAGTGAAATGTTAAAACCTCACACAGATGCACTGCTGCAAAGGGGGTGCTTTATATTCGAGAGATCAATCTGTAGTACTCCGGCCTAAATCAAGATAATGACCGTTCCAGAGTAAATTCGGTCACAAGAGAGGATGGGTTGATCTGTAGGAGGGAAGCTGGGAAATGTGTGGAATCAATGGTAATCAAAGATTGTGGGTGTGTGAATTCTGAATACGATAAGCTCTGAATGATTGAAATTTCTCAATTGAGAGTAGTTGCTCAATTGATGAGTTGATGATCTCGTGTTGTCGATGAGACGTGAGATTGATGATACTGTTGATGTTGATCCTTCAATCATGATTCAGAGACTTATTTATATTGTCGGAATTTTAGACACCATGACCCCATGAAGTGTGACAGTTGATGAAATCAAGGAGTGGGGAAGTGGAGATCGTGTTTGAAACCATTTTCTCAACGTGTGGAGACTTGATCGATTTTCCACCCACTACCTCGTGAATTCCTTCAACCGATTGCACGACTTGCTCACATTCCATCGTGTGTTTGAACACGCGTGCCGTAGACCGCCAGACCAAAGCCCTAAGTGATATCCCCCCAAAGTGACACGATTGACGTCTTGTGGTATGTTAGTCAATTGATGACTTCGTGGTTTGATGGGACGATGAGTCCATGTAGTTGATGAGTTGAACATGATGTTCTAAAACTCATGAATTGAACATGTCATGAGACAGAGGTATAGTTCTTACGATGAAATGGGCGAGTATTTCTCATTCGATGGATCGTTGAATATTGATTGTTGAACCAATATTCCTTGGTTTGAGCAAATATTTATCATCTGAGCAAGTGTTGCTCATCTGATGACTTGTTGAATATTTGATCGTCTGAGCATGTGCTGCTCATCTGATGGATTATTTGCAGCGTACCAAAAATATTAAATAGAATACTAGTCGTTTAACCGATCATAATTAATAAAATTAATGACCATGAGGTCGTCGTAAAATTATTAAGGTTGGAATCTGGAATAATGATCCTTGGATTCAGAAACCCTAATTTGATCAATTGATGATCAATTCATGGTTCGTCAGAAGTTTAACCATGGGACGAAGGAGGGAGCGACTACATGGGACCGTGGATCAACCATGTAGTTTCCATATGCTCACGTGAACAAATACAAAGAACTCCTGAAGAGTTGACGATTTGTTGGTGAAAAAAATGATTAAATGATGGTTTAATCATTTATTCGAAAATGCTCGTCTGAGCCTTAGGTGAGAAAACCTAATTAATTATGACGGAGTGAGGGACCGACCATGGGGTCATGAAACCGTCCCTGGGTAGCCACGTGACCGCCTGATGATCACTTCATGAAAATCCAAAGTGTTTGGAAGAGTCTTGGACCTAATACATGCAATTGTGCAAATTAGGTCAAAACTGTGAAAATTGATGGGACCGGCTTCTGTAAGCCAAAGATCCAATCTTGGTCGATCAAGATAACATGCTCGTGTCCCAAGATGTCCGCGTTTCAGTTCTGAGAATTTTGATATTTTCTAACGTGCAGTTGAGCGTCCGTTCGAGAAAATATGCCAAAATTAGGGTTTCGCTGAAACTGAGGAAAACACCATGAGATGATGGAAAATAATTATAAAATAAAGGAATGAGGAGGAGTGGGACCGAGAAACCAAGGTATGGTCGGCCAGTCGTGACCACGTTCCCGTGGTGCCTTTCCCTTAATTTTATAATATTTTTCATGATTTTATGAAAATATCATGGATTTAAAGAGTTTTGATGAATTTAGGGAGTTTCCCTGAAGTGAAGTAGTTTTCATGAGTTCAAGGAAGCAAAAATATTAAAATAATAAAAAAAAGGGTGTGTGGGGCCGTGAGAGGCATGGCCGGCCGGCTAGGGCCCGGTCCCACAAGTTTTCATAATATTATATATTTTTAAATGTATTTTTCATGATTTGAGGTAATTTTTCCTAATTTGAGAGAAATACCATGAAATCAAGGAATTTGATAAATTCAAGGAAAATAAAATAAATAATAATAAAATAAAGGGGCGTGTGGGACCGGCTAGGGCATGGCCGGCTGGCTAGGGCCCGGTCCCACGAGTTTTTCTTAATTTTATATTATTTATTTCCTAATTTTTGCAAAATACCATGAAATCAAGGAGTTTTTTCATGAAATCAGAGAAATAATAATAATAATAAAATAATGAGGAACCATAAGGTGTGGGCCCGGCTGGAACCAAGGCATCGCAGGTTGGCCAATGGTCATGCCCCACATTATTTTTCCTTAATTTTATATTATTATTTATGGGTTTATGAAAACACCATGAAGCCAAGGAGTTTCCTCGAGACGAAGAAGATTTGATAAAGTGAGAGAATTTTCATCAAATCATGGAAAATAATAAAAATGCGTTAAAAATATAAAACTGGCGTGGGATCGACCACGACATGGCCGGTCGGTCGTGTGTCCGTTCTCCCAGCACCCTGGTCAATATTTTTAATTATTTATTATTTTCTTCTCTATTTTGCATAAGTTCATCGTTTCGTTGTATTTTGAAATACTCGTTCGTGCGGTGACTGTTAGTGTATCGTCGTTGAATACACCTTCACCATTTGAATCGGGGCTTACTTAAAGGTAGCTCAGACGCCCGGGTGTTGATTATTTATTACTAATTGTGGAATTCGGTGGAGAATAATTCACAAAACTGAGTAATAAGATGTTTATTATTAATTCATAAGATCAACTGAGGATTCGACTACGTATTCAGAATAATAAAGTGAGCATTACCATTCCATGGGATCGTAGATTCGACCATAGAATCGGAGTAATTAAGTTTTATCTATTACCATTTATGAGACCAGTTGTGGATTCGATCATGAAATCGGAGTAATGAGATAATATAGTTATTGCTATTCTATGAGATCAAGCCGTGGATTCGATCATAGAATCAGAACAATTGTTTATTGCCATTCCATGGGACCAGTCGTGGATTCGACCACGGAATAGGAGCAATTTTTATGTGTCTATTTTGTTCTCAATATTCTGTATTGTTAGACTTGATTAAGTACTTATTGTGTTATTTTGTGTTTTTGTAGATGTTTTTAGAGAAATAAGCCTTTGCGGCGAAATGAGCTCAAAAAAGTGATGATTTACACCCCGGAGAAAAGTACTAAAGGCACCCCAGAAATGCACCGGAAGCGTCCCAGAAATGTACCGGAGGAACCCAGAAAAATTACTATTTCCACCCCAAAATTACTATTTCCACCCCAATTGCTAAAGGGACACCCGTACAGGATTAGGGGGAGGACACTTTTCTTCTCATAATTCAAATTTCATTTTTGGCGGGAAATATATTCTCTCTCTGGCAGATTTTCAATCAACAAAATGAAGGTGTTGTGGTGCGATTCAATGGCTAAAAATTGGTAGGAAGATGTGATATAGCTTAAGGAATACAGTATGGGTGTCAGAATCGATCGAATTTGGCTAGAATCGGCTAAACAAGTCATCATCAGAGAACATGGCAGTCACGGGTTTGAGAGGATTTTTTGAGGGATTCGGACGTGTTATGATGATGCATGGAGGACTCTAGCACACTTTTGGACCGTGTAGAAGCTAAATAAGGGAGTATCAGAGGCTGTTTACGCGTGGAGAATCATTTCAGGGAAGAAAATATTCGGAAAATATTTTCTTTAAACACCGAGTAATGAAGATTATATGGAGTAATTGAGGGAGATTCAACGAGCTGTAGGTGTATAAATATGTTCCCTGGGAGTACTAGAGAGGCTGTCGAGAGTTTGGGGAGGTTTGGAGGCGAGCAGAGAGGCGCAGGAGGAGTTGCAGAGAAGTTACCTGCTGCTGCTGCTGCCATTAACACACGCCTGAAGAACACGAAGAACGGACACGCAGCAGCAGTCGTTCCTCAACAGTGAAATCGACTGTGGTCCGTGGGTCGTAGTTCTTCAACGACAACAGCACCTCAGCTCTGTCGTTGATTCTGGACGCCTTCTGTGGGTCGCAGAATCCTGTTTTAGAACATTTACTTATCTTTCTCTTTATTGTAAACATCAATTGAGCTTAATAAAATATTTTGAGAGGTTTTCCAACATGATGAGTTAATTCCCTCGTAACCAAGGCAATGGAGGAAGCTATTCACGCAACATAAATGGGTAACTATTTCATTTAATTATATAATTCACCTAATCGCTGCTTTTGCAGAGTTTTAAATTGTTTGAATGATTGTCTTAATTATTTGTTATTCAGTTTGATAGGTTATGCTTGGTTTAATCTCTTGATAATCTATGCTTAAGGTTTACAAATAATGTTTGAGAATTTGTATGATTGATAGTGAATTAAAGATAAAAGAGGACTTAAGAATTGAATAGAGTTTTGAAATATTTATCATTCAATCTTGCATAGTAGTGGAATCTAGTGTCTTGGTTACCTCTCGCCCAAAATTGTTAATATTTTGTATATATATTTTTATAAGTCTAAAAAAATCCTTTACCTTCACAAGTCTTAGAGTTCGAACCTTTATTACTACAACCCACGAAAAATCTTTAATCATTTTGGCGCCGCCGACGCGGATTTGTGCTTAGGTAGAATTTTTAGGTTTATTTTTTTATTTATTTATTTGTTCCTTTTTACTTTGTCTTTTTGTCTTTGATTTACAGGTTCGAAGTGGAGCACTAAGGACTTGGAGAGGAAAAAGCTTAAAGCGAAAAGCGAAAAGAGAAGAAAAAAGGACAATTTTAGGATTTAATTTTTAATTTTTAATTTTTTTAGAGTGTGTGAGGAAAACTGTAATTTTTTTTTAATTTGGATTTTTTTGGACTTTATTCTGGACTTTGGACATTATTTTTTAAAACCCTAAGGAAGGGTTATATAATTAAAAAAAAAAAAATTAAATACAAACTGTTTGCAGAGAAGGACGACGATTACTATATCGTCTCGGCCCCTCGGGTTCGCACACGGCATAGGAGTCGTGGCCCGAGTCGACGACAACGGTTCATCGCCCGTCTGGTACGGGAGGTAAGTCCAATCGAAACACCCGCGAATCTCCTGCAAGCGGGTTACTGTCTGCCTTAAGGTGATAATTGTTTGAGGACGAACCGGACTGTCTTTATTTTCCTAGTAAAGGGCAAGGCCTGGCCTAAACAAGATAAGGGTTCGGATTTCATCACTGTTCTCTTCTTGCCCGCCTTAGGAAAACGAAACCGAACGCGAACCTAAGCTTTAAAATTTGGAATAGAACGAGACCGATAGGGTAACGAGCTTAATAGGAAACTCGTTCGAAAAATATTGGTTGCTATTTAAGCACACTCCAAAGTTCATGACGGTTTCTGTGAGTTGAATGCGTGACTGCGCCGCCTTGTGATAGCGGTGAGGCCTTGGGTATCAAAGCTCCACTGAGCTTCCCTCGCCTCAATTCAACTTACTTTGACTCGGATTGATTCCAGAGGGGTTTGCTCAAATTGCAACGAATTCCCTTTCGAAAGATAGAAGCTGGTCTAGAAACAATCTAAGTGGAGCCATCATGCTTTTTGTTTGCTAGAAATCTTTAGGTTTGTTTTGGTGGAGTCGAGTCGGCCTTGTTTGTGATTGTGTAGAATTCCCCTGCAATTAAGAATGTCGAGCTGGTATGATAGAAGCCAATACAATGAATATCGACCCGAATTTGAATATGGACATCATCAGTTTTATTACCATGGTGGGAATAGTGGTTGGGAACGCCAAACTCTTCAAGGTTATGGTTCATACCATGGTGAGCCCAATCACTATCCTCACAACCATCAGTCATACGAGAAAAATTCTGATAATTCCTCTTTACTTGAGTCGACACGTAAGTTAGCTGAGACAACACGTAAGTTCGCTGAAATGAATAACTTAGTTATGGACGAAAATAATGCAATGAGTGAACTTTCTTTACCTGGTTTCCTAGATTACGTCAGGAATTCATGTGAGTCGGCCCAAAAGCTTTTGTTAGAGACCCAGAATAGAACTTCTCTAAAAGATCTAAATTTCCAAAATAGTGTTTCTAATTTTACCCTTGATGTCAATAGTGAATATCTGCCTAATTTAGAGGACGAGGTTAAAATAAAAGACACTACTTATTTAGATAAGGTTCAATCATTTTCGTACTATGATGATGAGGATAGCAGTGATGAAGAATCTGAAATTTGTAGGCATAGTGATCAGGAGTCTAGTAATCCAATTGAGTTGTATAGTGATTATATTATTTCTAGTTCAAATCCAAATAATTTTTATGATTATTCACCTATTCAAAAGGACGAGGATTTGATTAGGGATACCACCGTTTTAGACGACGTAGTATTTCCTGTTTACGAAGCCGATAGTGGTTTAGAGGAACGGGTTCATTTCGAAAATACTGTTTTAGGGTCTAGCGACTTAGAAAAAATAGTCTTGGAAGAAAAAGATAGACCCGTAGAGATGAGTAAAGATACACTACCTGATAATAACTTAGAAGAATCTCTTGAATATTTTAAGGACTCTGAAGATACGGAAATTCAAGAAATAATTAGAGGTCTATCTAGAGACACTGAAAACTCTAAGTTTGGGGGTGATTATCACTTCCCTAGTGCCTTACCTTTAACTCTCAGAAAGTTCCTACACTTAGGACTTGATATCTGTGCCTCGACCATTTTACAAGATTACCTTCATACTCGTTTTCCCGAGCCTAATGATGTCCATGAAGGAGTTCAGTCGTTAGAAACCCATCCTCTGGTTGATGTGGTTTGCCCAGGCTATGATCCCCAGATTGACTTTGTTTTCCCACCAAATAGTTTTCTTCCAACTGTGGGAACGTTTATATTCCAAATGTGTCGAATATTAAGTTGTGAGACTAGACCTAAATGCTTTAGGAAATTAGAATCGACACATTTGCTTAAGAATGACCACTACTCTCATTGTGGTCAAATTTGTAAGTCAAATCTTATTGGCTTAGAGGATCCTCAGTTATTTAGGTTATTATCGTGCGCTTCTAAGATCATATTTGAGTTTTTACAGACTCTAGGACCTAATAATTTGGATCCAACCTATGAGGAAATGCATCCGAGGAAAATATTTTATTTAGACCCTTTCATAGAACCTGAACCTGAACCACAATTAGATATAAATATCTTAATCAGGAAACTAGATAAGGGCATGTTATTCTTGTTCACTTTCTTGGGTTATTGTAGTTTCCTTTGGTCAGCTCTTTTTCGTTTTAAAGACCCACAGTTATTTCGAATGTTACTTTATGGTTCGAGTTGACTAATCCTTTCCTAAGTCTGGCTGAAGACTTTAAACTTAGCACTTCTTGGGAGGTAACCCAATATTCTTGCGACACGGTAATATCCTTCCTTATCTCTTTTGCTTCAAGTGGTAACAGTTTCTCCTTGTTCATGCTTTTAGTTTCATCTTTAGAACATTGAGGACAATGTTAGATTTAAGTTTGGGGGTATGGGAGAAACTTTTTAGTTGCATAATAAATAAACTCCAGAGCCTAGAAATTTACGCCTATTAAGGATAGCACTAACCAATCTAAGTGGATGGAAACATTTTTGTTTTAGGAGTTGAGGAACCAATCTGACTAGATGGAAACATCTATAGAGTCTATTCATAAAAGCACAGAGCTCAGGTGTTAGAAATAACATGATAGTTTCGCCATATCTTGTCGAGTCCTTTTCACTTTCTATTTTTAGTTTTCTTTTGTTTCAAGTGATTTGGTGGGGCACACGATTCAAGTTGTTACCTTTGCTAGGGTGAAATAGAGTGACTGAGTTACCTTTTCAAAAAAAAAAAAAAAATTATTATTAGACCGGACCAGTTAGACCAATCGGAATAAGTATTAACACTTGGATAGCAATATGCGTGTGTTCTCCCTGTTTCCGTCGCCTAAGCAAGCGTGGAATGCAGGACCCGTGGGAACTATCGTGTAATCTGCTGACAAGAAGCATGCGCTTGGATCCAAAAGATCTATTCATGCTGTTAAGTTAAAAAAAAAAAAATGGTTATTGTTATGTGTAGTCAACTGCTGGTTCCCTTGTATTTGCCAGTTTGTTGATCTAAATTTAAGTTATTGACCACTGGTTCCCTTGTATATGCCAGTGTGTTAATATTAGTCAGACCGGTATCTCAGTCATTTAGGTTAGGTTCATCTTGGCAGAGGCCTTCAGACAGATATGGGAAACACCGTTCACTTTTCAACCATCTACATTTTTCTTTTTCCATCTTCTTAATCTTTTCATGTGATTAGTCTGACTCCGAGTATGATGTCCATCGTGAAACTATCTTAGTAGAGCTCTGTCACTTATATGAATTTTAGTATGCTTGAGTGCAAACTCGTGTACACCAATTGGAATTTCGCATCAGGGTTCTTCCTCTTAGAGTCAATAATTGTATGCCAACCAAGGAGGTTCTTTAGTGCTTTCCAAGGTTCTTTAGTGTTTTCTTTTTCCATCTTCTTAATCTTTTCATGTGATTAGTCTGACTCCGAGTATGATGTCCATCGTGAAACTATCTTAGTAGAGCTCTGTCACTTATATGAATTTTAGTATGCTTGAGTGCAAACTCGTGTACACCAATTGGAATTTCGCATCAGGGTTCTTCCTCTTAGAGTCAATAATTGTATGCCAACCAAGGAGGTTCTTTAGTGCTTTCCAAGGTTCTGCGTAGATAGCTAGGGTCTGGAGTATTGGTTTTTGTGGGTACACCTCTGATAAACACACCCGAGATTAACTCGGTCACTTTTCAAGAATAAATTTTGCTCGAGGACTAGCAAATAATAAGTTTGGGGGTATTTGATAGACGCATTTATGTGTCTATTTTGTTCTCAATATTCTGTATTGTTAGACTCGATTAAGTACTTATTGTGTTATTTTGTGTTTTTGTAGATGTTTTTAGAGAAATAAGCCTTTGCGGCGAAATGAGCTCAAAAAAGTGATGATTTACACCCCGGAGAAAAGTACTAAAGGCACCCCAGAAATGCACCGGAAGCGTCCCAGAAATGTACCGGAGGAACCCAGAAAAATTATTATTTCCACCCCAAAATTACTATTTCCACCCCAATTGCTAAAGGGACACCCGTACAGGATTAGGGGGAGGACACTTTTCTTCTCATAATTCAAATTTCGTTTTTGGCGGGAAAATATATTCTCTCTCTGGCAGATTTTCAATCAACAAAATGAAGGTGTTGTGGTGCGATTCAATGGCTAAAATTTGGTAGGAAGATGTGATATAGCTTAAGGAATACATTATGGGTGTCAGAATCGATCGAATTTGGCTAGAATCGGCTAAACAAGTCATCATCAGAGAACATGGCAGTCACGGGTTTGAGAGGATTTTTTGAGGGATTCGGACGTGTTATGATGATGCATGGAGGACTCTAGCACACTTTTGGACCGTGTAGAAGCTAAATAAGGGAGTATCAGAGGCTGTTTACGCGTGGAGAATCATTTCAGGGAAGAAAATATTCGGAAAATATTTTCTTTAAACACCGAGTAATGAAGATTATATGGAGTAATTGAGGGAGATTCAACGAGCTGTAGGTGTATAAATATGTTCCCTGGGAGTACTAGAGAGGCTGTCGAGAGTTTGGGGAGGTTTGGAGGCGAGCAGAGAGGCGCAGGAGGAGTTGCAGAGAAGTTACCTGCTGCTGCTGCTGCCATTAACACGCCTGAAGAACACGAAGAACACACTTACCAGAACCGTCGTTTTCCAGCAGTCTTAAAACAACAGCTACAGCGACAGTGGAAGCTAAGTATCGTTGTTTATGTTACAACAGTGGTAAAGTATCGTTGTTTTCTGGCCGCCTTCTGTGGGTCGCAGATTCACTGTTTTAGTTCTTCCTTATCTTTTAATCAACTTTTTGAGCTATAAAAATGTATTTTGAGAACATGATTAAAATGAGTAGCTAAACCCCAATACTGGGGTGATGGAGGAAGCCTTATTTTACACTTGGGTCATTATATTTAATTCTTCTCATGAGTTTTGCACTAGTTTTAATTGAAATTATGATTTGAAAAAATTAGTTGTCATTTGATTTGATGCGGCATGCTTAGCTTAAATGATTTGATGCCTCATGCTTAACATTTACATCTAATATTTGGAGAATTTATCTTGTCAAAAATAAGAGTCAATATATTTTATATATTTACTGAGCTATAATTGTTAAAAGAATCATTATTTGAACCTTAAGAAATGAATTCGGTGGAATCCTGAACCCCAGTACCTCTTGCACCATTGTTAATATTTTTGTGTATATAATTTTTATAAATCTAAAAATCCTTCACCTTCACAAGTCTTAGAGTTCGAACCTTCATTACTGCAACCACGAAAAATATTTAATCATTTTGGCGCCGCTGCCGGGGATCTTTTGGCACGAAAAGTTGAATATTTTTTTGGAAAAGGTAACTCAGTCACTCTATTGGCTCGAAAATATTTAATCCTTTTCACTTTCTATTTTTAGTTTTCTTTTGTTTCAAGTGATTTGGTGGGGCACACGATTCAAGTTGTTACCTTTGCTAGGGTGAAATAGAGTGACTGAGTTACCTTTTCCAAAAAAAAAAAAAAAAAAAAAAAAAAAAAAAAAAAAAAAAAAAAAAAAAAAAAAAAAAAAAAAAAAAAAAAAAAAAAAAAGACCGGACCAGTTAGACCAATCGGAATAAGTATTAACACTTGGATAGCAATATGCGTGTGTTCTCCCTGTTTCCGTCGCCTAAGCAAGCGTGGAATGCAGGACCCGTGGGAACTATCGTGTAATCTGCTGACAAGAAGCATGCGCTTGGATCCAAAAGATCTATTCATGCCGTTAAGTTAAAAAAAAAAAAAAAAAAAAATGGTTATTGTTATGTGTAGTCAACTGCTGGTTCCCTTGTATTTGCCAGTTTGTTGATCTAAATTTAAGTTATTGACCACTGGTTCCCTTGTATATGCCAGTGTGTTAATATTAGTCAGACCGGTATCTCAGTCATTTAGGTTAGGTTCATCTTGGCAGAGGCCTTCAGACAGATATGGGAAACACCGTTCACTTTTCAACCATCTATATTTTTCTTTTTCCATCTTCTTAATCTTTTCATGTGATTAGTCTGACTCCGAGTATGATGTCCATCGTGAAACTATCTTAGTAGAGCTCTGTCACTTATATGAATTTTAGTATGCTTGAGTGCAAACTCGTGTACACCAATTGGAATTTCGCATCAGGGTTCTTCCTCTTAGAGTCAATAATTGTATGCCAACCAAGGAGGTTCTTTAGTGCTTTCCAAGGTTCTGCGTAGATAGCTAGGGTCTGGAGTATTGGTTTTTGTGGGTACACCTCTGATAAACCCACCCGAGATTAACTCGGTCACTTTTCAAGAATAAATTTTGCTCGAGGACTAGCAAATAATAAGTTTGGGGGTATTTGATAGACGCATTTATGTGTCTATTTTGTTCTCAATATTCTGTATTGTTAGACTCGATTAAGTACTTATTGTGTTATTTTGTGTTTTTGTAGATGTTTTTAGATAAATAAGCCTTTGCGGCGAAATGAGCTCAAAAAAGTGATGATTTACACCCCGGAGAAAAGTACTAAAGGCACCCCAGAAATGCACCGGAAGCGTCCCAGAAATGTACCGGAGGAACCCAGAAAAATTACTATTTCCACCCCAAAATTACTATTTCCACCCCAATTGCTAAAGGGACACCCGTACAGGATTAGGGGGAGGACACTTTTCTTCTCATAATTCAAATTTCATTTTTGGCGGGAAATATATTCTCTCTCTGGCAGATTTTCAATCAACAAAATGAAGGTGTTGTGGTGCGATTCAATGGCTAAAAATTGGTAGGAAGATGTGATATAGCTTAAGGAATACAGTATGGGTGTCAGAATCGATCGAATTTGGCTAGAATCGGCTAAACAAGTCATCATCAGAGAACATGGCAGTCACGGGTTTGAGAGGATTTTTTGAGGGATTCGGACGTGTTATGATGATGCATGGAGGACTCTAGCACACTTTTGGACCGTGTAGAAGCTAAATAAGGGAGTATCAGAGGCTGTTTACGCGTGGAGAATCATTTCAGGGAAGAAAATATTCGGAAAATATTTTCTTTAAACACCGAGTAATGAAGATTATATGGAGTAATTGAGGGAGATTCAACGAGCTGTAGGTGTATAAATATGTTCCATGGGAGTACTATAGAGGCTGTCGAGAGTTTGGGGTCTATAGGAGGAGTGTAGACTCCACAGGAATTGAGAGAAAAATTGACAGAGAAACTGCTGCTGCTGCTGTCTGAAGAACAAGGAATCGGCCACGGTTTCTTCATCCGAAGCGCAACAGTTTCTTCATCTTCGCAACAGTTTCTTCAACCGATTTGCAACAGCTTATTCAGCCACAGAACTTTATTTTCCGTCACCATTTGTTTCTCTGTATCAGTCCAACATCGTCTTCGCAACAGGAACTGCTGTTGCGATTTCTCTGTTGCATTGTTTACTCATTTGTAATCAACTTTGGAGCAATAATAATATATTTTGAGATGAATTACACCATGATGAGCTAAACCCCAACACTGGGGTGATGGAGGAAGCCTTATTTCACACTTGGGTAATTATATTTAATTCTTCTCATGACTTTTGCACTAATTTTAATTGAAATTATGATTTGAAAAAATTAGTTGTCATTTGATTTGATGCGGCATGCTTAGCTTAGATGATTTGATGCCTCATGCATAACATTTACATCTAATATTTGGAGAATTTATCTTGGCAAATATAAGAGTCAATATATTTTATATATTTACTGAGCTATAATTGTTAAAAGAATCATTATTTGAACCTTAAGAAATGAATTCGGTGGAATCCTAAACCCCAGTACCTCTTGCACCATTGTTAATATTTTTGTGTATATAATGTTTTATAAATCTAAAAATCCATTACCTTCACAAGTCCGAGTTTGAACGATACCCCTTATCATCATTACTACAACCACGAAAAATATTTAATCATTTTGGCGCTGCCGACGCGGATTTGTGCTTAGGTAGAATTTTTAGGTTTATTTTTTTTTATTTATTTGTTCCTTTTTACTTTGTCTTTTTGTCTTTGATTTACAGGTTCGAAGTGGAGCACTAAGGACTTGGAGAGGAAAAAGCTTAAAGCGAAAAGCGAAAAGAGAAGAAAAAAGGACAATTTTAGGATTTAATTTTTAATTTTTAATTTTTTTAGAGTGTGTGAGGAAAACTGTAATTTTTTTTTTTAATTTGGATTTTTTTTTGGACTTTATTCTGGACTTTGGACATTATTTTTTTAAAACCCTACGGAAGGGTTATATAATTAAAAAAAAAAAAAATTAAATACAAACTGTTTGCAGAGAAGGACGACGATTACTATATCGTCTCGGCCCCTCGGGTTCGCACACGGCATAGGAGTCGTGGCCCGAGTCGACGACAACGGTTCATCGCCCGTCTGGTACGGGAGGTAAGTCCAATCGAAACACCCGCGAATCTCCTGCAAGCGGGTTACTGTCTGCCTTAAGGTGATAATTGTTTGAGGACGAACCGGACTGTCTTTATTTTCCTAGTAAAGGGCAAGGCCTGGCCTAAACAAGATAAGGGTTCGGATTTCATCACCGTTCTCTTCTTGCCCGCCTTAGGAAAACGAAACCGAACGCGAACCTAAGCTTTAAAATTTGGAATAGAACGAGACCGATAGGGTAACGAGCTTAATAGGAAACTCGTTCGAAAAATATTGGTTGCTCTTTAAGCACACTCCAAAGTTCATGACGGTTTCTGTGAGTTGAATACGTGACTGCGCCGCCTTGTGATAGCGGTGAGGCCTTGGGTATCAAAGCTCCACTGAGCTTCCCTCGCCTCAATTCAACTTACTTTGACTCGGATTGATTCCAGAGGGGTTTGCTCAAATTGCAACGAATTCCCTTTCGAAAGATAGAAGCTGGTCTAGAAACAATCTAAGTGGAGCCATCATGCTTTTTGTTTGCTAGAAATCTTTAGGTTTGTTTTGGTGGAGTCGAGTCGGCCTTGTTTGTGATTGTGTAGAATTCCCCTGCAATTAAGAATGTCGAGCTGGTATGATAGAAGCCAATACAATGAATATCGACCCGAATTTGAATATGGACATCATCAGTTTTATTACCATGGTGGGAATAGTGGTTGGGAACGCCAAACTCTTCAAGGTTATGGTTCATACCATGGTGAGCCCAATCACTATCCTCACAACCATCAGTCATACGAGAAAAATTCTGATAATTCCTCTTTACTTGAGTCGACACGTAAGTTAGCTGAGACAACACGTAAGTTCGCTGAAATGAATAACTTAGTTATGGACGAAAATAATGCAATGAGTGAACTTTCTTTACCTGGTTTCCTAGATTACGTCAGGAATTCATGTGAGTCGGCCCAAAAGCTTTTGTTAGAGACCCAGAATAGAACTTCTCTAAAAGATCTAAATTTCCAAAATAGTGCTTCCAATTTTACCCTTGATGTCAATAGTGAATATCTGCCTAATTTAGAGGACGAGGTTAGAATAAAAGACACTACTTATTTAGATAAGGTTCAATCATTTTTGTACTATGATGATGAGGATAGCAGTGATGAAGAATCTGAAATTTGTAGGCATAGTGATCAGGAGTCTAGTAATCCAATTGAGTTGTATAGTGATTATATTATTTCTAGTTCAAATCCAAATAATTTTTATGATTATTCACCTATTCAAAAGGACGAGGATTTGATTAGGGATACCACCGTTTTAGACGACGTAGTATTTCCTGTTTACGAAGCCGATAGTGGTTTAGAGGAACGGGTTCATTTCGAAAATACTGTTTTAGGGTCTTGCGACTTAGAAACAATAGTCTTGGAAGAAAAAGATAGACCCGTAGAGATGAGTAAAGATGCACTACCTAATAATAACTTAGAAGAATCTCTTGAATATTTTAAGGACTCTGAAGATACGGAAATTCAAGAAATAATTAGAGGTCTATCTAGAGACACTGAAAACTCTAAGTTTGGGGGTGATTATCACTTCCCTAGTGCCTTACCTTTAACTCTCAGAAAGTTCCTACACTTAGGACTTGATATCTGTGCCTCGACCATTTTACAAGATTACCTTCATACTCGTTTTCCCGAGCCTAATGATGTCCATGAAGGAGTTCAGTCGTTAGAAACCCATCCTCTGGTTGATGTGGTTTGCCCAGGCTATGATCCCCAGATTGACTTTGTTTTCCCACCAAATAGTTTTCTTCCAACTGTGGGAACGTTTATATTCCAAATGTGTCGAATATTAAGTTGTGAGACTAGACCTAAATGCTTTAGGAAATTAGAATCGACACATTTGCTTAAGAATGACCACTACTCTCATTGTGGTCAAATTTGTAAGTCAAATCTTATTGGCTTAGAGGATCCTCAGTTATTTAGGTTATTATCGTGCGCTTCTAAGATCATATTTGAGTTTTTCCAGACTCTAGGACCTAATAATTTGGATCCAACCTATGAGGAAATGCATCCGAGGAAAATATTTTATTTAGACCCTTTCATAGAACCTGAACCTGAACCACAATTAGATATAAATATCTTAATCAGGAAACTAGATAAGGGCATGTTATTCTTGTTCACTTTCTTGGGTTATTGTAGTTTCCTTTGGTCAGATCTTTTTCGTTTTAAAGACCCACAGTTATTTCGACTGTTACTTTATGGTTCGAGTTGACTAATCCTTTCCTAAGTCTGGCTGAAGACTTTAAACTTAGCACTTCTTGGGAGGTAACCCAATATTCTTGCGACACGGTAATATCCTTCCTTATCTCTTTTGCTTCAAGTGGTAACAGTTTCTCCTTGTTCATGCTTTTAGTTTCATCTTTAGAACATTGAGGACAATGTTAGATTTAAGTTTGGGGGTATGGGAGAAACTTTTTAGTTGCATAATAAATAAACTCCAGAGCCTAGAAATTTACGCCTATTAAGGATAGCACTAACCAATCTAAGTGGATGGAAACATTTTTGTTTTAGGAGTTGAGGAACCAATCTGACTAGATGGAAACATCTATAGAGTCTATTCATAAAAGCACAGAGCTCAGGTGTTAGAAATAACATGATAGTTTCGCCATATCTTGTCGAGTCCTTTTCACTTTCTATTTTTAGTTTTCGTTTATTTCAAGTGATTTGGTGGGGCACACGATTCAAGTTGTTACCTTTGCTAGGGTGAAATAGAGTGACTGAGTTACCTTTTCAAAAAAAAAAAAAAAATTATTATTAGACCGGACCAGTTAGACCAATCGGAATAAGTATTAACACTTGGATAGCAATATGCGTGTGTTCTCCCTGTTTCCGTCGCCTAAGCAAGCGTGGAATGCAGGACCCGTGGGAACTATCGTGTAATCTGCTGACAAGAAGCATGCGCTTGGATCCAAAAGATCTATTCATGCCGTTAAGTTAAAAAAAAAAAATGGTTATTGTTATGTGTAGTCAACTGCTGGTTCCCTTGTATTTGCCAGTTTGTTGATCTAAATTTAAGTTATTGACCACTGGTTCCCTTGTATATGCCAGTGTGTTAATATTAGTCAGACCGGTATCTCAGTCATTTAGGTTAGGTTCATCTTGGCAGAGGCCTTCAGACAGATATGGGAAACACCGTTCACTTTTCAACCATCTACATTTTTCTTTTTCCATCTTCTTAATCTTTTCATGTGATTAGTCTGACTCCGAGTATGATGTCCATCGTGAAACTATCTTAGTAGAGCTCTGTCACTTATATGAATTTTAGTATGCTTGAGTGCAAACTCGTGTACACCAATTGGAATTTCGCATCAGGGTTCTTCCTCTTAGAGTCAATAATTGTATGCCAACCAAGGAGGTTCTTTAGTGCTTTCCAAGGTTCTGCGTAGATAGCTAGGGTCTGGAGTATTGGTTTTTGTGGGTACACCTCTGATAAACCCATCCGAGATTAACTGGGTCACTTTTCAAGAATAAATTTTGCTCGAGGACTAGCAAATAATAAGTTTGGGGGTATTTGATAGACGCATTTATGTGTCTATTTTGTTCTCAATATTCTGTATTGTTAGACTTGATTAAGTACTTATTGTGTTATTTTGTGTTTTTGTAGATGTTTTTAGAGAAATAAGCCTTTGCGGCGAAATGAGCTCAAAAAAGTGATGATTTACACCCCGGAGAAAAGTACTAAAGGCACCCAGAAATGCACCGGAAGCGTCCCAGAAATGTACCGGAGGAACCCAGAAAAATTACTATTTCCACCCCAAAATTACTATTTCCACCCCAATTGCTAAAGGGACACCCGTACAGGATTAGGGGGAGGACACTTTTCTTCTCATAATTCAAATTTCATTTTTGGCGGGAAATATATTCTCTCTCTGGCAGATTTTCAATCAACAAAATGAAGGTGTTGTGGTGCGATTCAATGGCTAAAAATTGGTAGGAAGATGTGATATAGCTTAAGGAATACAGTATGGGTGTCAGAATCGATCGAATTTGGCTAGAATCGGCTAAACAAGTCATCATCAGAGAACATGGCAGTCACGGGTTTGAGAGGATTTTTTGAGGGATTCGGACGTGTTATGATGATGCATGGAGGACTCTAGCACACTTTTGGACCGTGTAGAAGCTAAATAAGGGAGTATCAGAGGCTGTTTACGCGTGGAGAATCATTTCAGGGAAGAAAATATTCGGAAAATATTTTCTTTAAACACCGAGTAATGAAGATTATATGGAGTAATTGAGGGAGATTCAACGAGCTGTAGGTGTATAAATATGTTCCCTGGGAGTACTAGAGAGGCTGTCGAGAGTTTGGGGAGGTTTGGAGGCGAGCAGAGAGGCGCAGGAGGAGTTGCAGAGAAGTTACCTGCTGCTGCTGCTGCTGCCATTAACACACGCCTGAAGAACACGAAGAACGGACACGCAGCAGCAGTCGTTCCTCAACAGTGAAATCGACTGTGGCCCGTGGGTCGTAGTTCTTCAACGACAACAGCACCTCAGCTCTGTCGTTGATTCTGGACGCCTTCTGTGGGTCGCAGAATCATGTTTTAGAACATTTACTTATCTTTCTCTTTATTGTAAACATCAATTGAGCTTAATAAAATATTTTGAGAGGTTTTCCAACATGATGAGTTAATTCCCTCGTAACCAAGGCAATGGAGGAAGCTATTCACGCAACATAAATGGGTAACTATTTCATTTAATTATATAATTCACCTAATCGCTGCTTTTGCAGAGTTTTAAATTGTTTGAATGATTGTCTTAATTATTTGTTATTCAGTTTGATAGGTTATGCTTGGTTTAATCTCTTGATAATCTATGCTTAAGGTTTACAAATAATGTTTGAGAATTTGTATGATTGATAGTGAATTAAAGATAAAAGAGGACTTAAGAATTGAATAGAGTTTTGAAATATTTATCATTCAATCTTGCATAGTAGTGGAATCTAGTGTCTTGGTTACCTCTCGCCCAAAATTGTTAATATTTTGTATATATATTTTTATAAGTCTAAAAAAATCCTTTACCTTCACAAGTCTTAGAGTTCGAACCTTTATTACTACAACCCACGAAAAATCTTTAATCAGACCCACAAAAGGTAGCATGTGAAGCATCACTGTTTTTAAATCAGCATTCTATGCAGGTAATGCATCGAATATAATCAGCATATGTGAAGCATCACTGTTTTTAAAGCTTAACGGAGTAAGTCACGATTAAGCGTCTTAAAATAGATGCATGTCTATCCATCTTTGAGTGATCATTTGGAGGTTGTACAGGTAAGTCCTGACTTGGCCGATCATTTTGTGTGGAAGAACGGTGGACGGTGATCGTGGTGATGCCTCACTGGTCTCCTAACTCCTGTCTTAGGTTGTCCGTCCAAGCTGGTGAAGTTGGACGGACAAGATGGATTGCGACCCACATCTGCGACCGTTGGCTTAGGGTTTAGGAGGTGCTCAAACACCAACCTTTAGCTTGGTTGAATCCAAGCATGGGAGACATATTTGGCAGGGCCGATCGGGCATGCGTGTAGACGGCATGCTGGTGTAGGCGCCTATACCTCACTGTCTCATGAAGGTGCAATATATTCCACTGAATTTGTCAGGAAAAGAGGAATGGCTGAGATTGATTTGCAACAGAAATTTCATGCCGCAAAGGCCGCGCGTCGTGCCTACTTCGGGTGCGTGTTTCGAGACGACCAAGCCTGGTCGGTCTTGGCCGATCATTCAGGCGTGCAGACGGTCCGGTGTACACGTCTGTACCTTATTGTCCCATAGAAACGTGATCTAAGCCACTCAATTTGTCCGGAGAAGTTGAGTGGTCGAGATTGGTTTGCAATTGGGAAGTGTGACCACGCCTAGTTTGGGCTTGCGAATCGAGGCAACCAGCCATGGTATGCCTTGGCCGATCGGGTGTGGAGATAGGTGGGCCTACAGTGATCGTGTTGATACTCACCGGACCTGCTTAGTCTATTCCTGGACCCTTCATTCGAGCAGGAGAAAATGGACGCTCGTGATCGATTTGCGACACAAACCCTAATTAGGGTTTCTTGGCCGGTCGTGTGCTTGCATGTTTGGATAACCGAAAACATGTGCTACATACCTCATCCGGAGAGGCCGACCGTGTGGGACCCTTGTTGGGCAGGTGGTGAGCATGGTGGTATATGTCCGACCACCTCAGGCTTGATCTAAGCCATCCAACCATGGTGGTAAAATTGGATGGTCGTGATCAATTTTAGGTTTTTAGTGGACTTTTCTGCGACCCTCAATTCTTCACGCGGACCCAACTTCGGACAATCGTATATTGCAATCTGGTCAGGTTAGGGAAGAGTCGGTCATGCAGGTAGGAAGAAGGTTCGGCGGTGTACAGGACAAGCTTTGTCCAACCGGTCATGGGATAATCTACGTCGTCCAACCATGCTGGTGAAGTTGGACGGTCGTGATGAATTTGAGACTGGCGTAGGCGGTCTTGTGCGCATAAGCTTTTCCAAGCTGCTCCATACCAGTCTGGACATCCCATTCTGGGCTGGCGTTTGGTGATTATTTTGTCAGGCGTGACTTTGCACCTTTGTGGCCGACTTGCGTGGTCGTGATTATTTCCAAGACTTACATAGACAGTCCAGATGCTCGATCGGGTTAGTATAACACTCCGAGAATTGCATCATGTACGGGTATTTCGTATGTGCTTCATTATTAACGCTTGGAGATTCGTGTTGCTCTGTTGCGAGCAACACTCAGTCGTCACGCTGCACCAATAATGAGAGTGGAGCTGAAATATAAGGCTGGTCATGCATTAATTGATAATGCTATAAGTTTAGAGTGAGGAAGTATTCACCATTTTATTAGTGTCTTTATCCTTTGCAAGATGTTAGCGTATAATTTTGGCTTTTACAATTTTAGCCTTAAAATGAAAATCCACCATCAACATTAAGTCCCCTGCCTAGCACATAATGGTTACACTATTGTGAGGTAGGGATGAGATGGTGACAAGTTTGTATACGGAAATGACTAAGTTAAAGTGAATACATATTTACCGCATAAACACCGCTAGGTGCTATCTTGGAGCTGATCAAATTAGGGTTTGGGAGAAAAGCACGACTTGGTCGGCGTTGAGACCTCAGGATAAGCTCCTCCGTATCTGATTCGGTCTTCCCTTAGGGTTTCCTTCAGCGCGTATGCTGGTTTTAAAACCGCCATTCATTGATAGGTTTTTCTTGCAGAAACTTTATCTCTTCAACATGTAGAGCAGCAGATCATCTTCTTCGTATCACCTAGGATCTTCTGTTAAGCGCGCACGCCCATTTGAGGTTAAAGATGAACAGCTTTGCGATGACTCTCGTGTTCGTGTTCGCCGGAAGGCCGTACCAGTTCGTTTTCTCCCTTTTTTGCAGAGACGCCCATATGTGACAGTGGTCGATGATGAGGATTTGACCAGTCCTCTTCCTTCAAACACAACCACTCCTGCTGATCTCGATGATGCCGATTTAGGTATCTCGTCTTACGAATATCCCAACGCAGGTCTTCTTCTGCTTTGCTTCTTCTGAAATCCAGAGTGTCTAACTCCTCTACTCTAGAGTTAGATGCTTCAACCTCGTTCCAGTGGACCCCGGTTGCTGCTGCAATCCTGGATGATGGGATTTTGATCTCTGCTGGGAGAATTGCGTCCGTTCCGTAAACAAGTGAGTATGGAGAAACTCCAATGGAGCTTCTGGGTGATGTCCGGTATGCCCATAGCGCCATTGGTAACTGATCATGCCATTCTCTGGGATTGTCATGTACTGTTCGACTGATAATCCGGATCAACGTCTTGTTGGTACTCTCATCTTATCCGTTTCCTTGAGGATAGTAGATAGTGGAGAAGACCTTCTTAATTTCATATTCTTCAAGTAACTCTCGTACATGTTTGTTGACGAAGGGAGTGCGGTTATCAGTGATAATATGTTTAAGCACACCAAAACGACAAATGATATACTCTTTAATGAAAGCCGCAATTGTTGCTCCTGTAGTTCCTCGCAGAGGAATGGCCTACACCCATTTAGTGAAGTATTCTGTTGCGGTTATGATATATTCGTGTTGCTTCGATGATGGCGGATTGATTTTTCCGATAATATCCAGTCCCCAACTGTAAAATGGGCATGGACTGCTTACAGAGTGTAGAGGGGTAGAAGGCGCGTGAACAAGGTTCCCATGAATTTGACATTTGTGGCAGCTTTGAACAAAAGCGGCTGCATCGTTCTCCATGGTCGGCCAATAATATTTCTCGTGTATCTGGAGAAACAGTTTCCTCTTCCCTTGATGTTCCTCTTCGTGCGTTTCCTTCAGCATGACTGGGATTTCTACCCCAGCCAGGCACCGCATAGATTACCTTCGAAGCTCTTGCGATACATGATCCCTTCGTGAAATACGAACTGCTTGGCCTTTTGTTTTATCTTGACGACATCCTTTTGAGTAGCAGGAGTTGCCCCGTCGCGGAGATATCTAATGTACGGCTCTCTCCAGTCCCCAGTGTGGTTTACACTAAAAACTTCCAATTGGTATGGCGGTGCTTGACAATTTGAGCAGGACTTCTGAAGTAGTCTGGATTGAGTCTCTATCTCTGGCCAGTAATAGCCCAGGCGTTGAAGTCGTTGGTAAAGTTTTACCACCAGTGATTGTCCACAAATTTCATTGTGAACACGGTCAAGTTGTAGTTGTGCTTCATCATCCCCAAGACATCTTGATAGGGAACCATCCGGGTTTCGATGATATAGCATACCATGAAGCATGAAAAAGTTCTGCAGGGTTTTGAGACTGACCTTTCCTTGGGAAAGTGAGCTGCTGAGCTCCTGAATGATCGGAGTTCGCCAATCGCAAGTCTCGGTGTCTTTATATTGTGACAGCCATGTTGATTCTATGGTTCTCCTCTTTACTGTCAGGGTTTATTCCAAACCTTCAAACTTCAATTTGGACGCCAGCGTCGCTAGACAATCGGCTTGTTTGTTGTTGCTACGACCAACATGGGTTATGGTTGCATCGGCAAAGTAGTTTAGTAACCTTTATGCTTCTGATCGGTATGGAGCTAGCGTTACTTCCTTCAATGCGTATACTCCATTCATCTGATTCACCAGTAACTTGGAGTCACCTCTTATCTCCAGACGTGTGACTCCCGCTTGCTTGGATATTGACATCCCTATGAGGAAGGCTTCATACTCTACTGAGTTGTTGGTGCATTGGAAGTCCAGCTTGAAGGAGTGTGAAAATACTTCCCCATTTGGAGATACTAAGACCACGCTCGCTCCTCCGGTGTTAATGCTAGGGGTAGCGGAGCCGTCAAAATACAAGAGCCACATTTCTTCCTCGACAACATAGATGTCTGGAAATTCTCCAGGAAGATCCTCGTGTAGCCCCGTAGTGCCTTCTCCAGGGAATGCTGCTAATAAGTCCGTGACTGCTTGCCCCATGATAGCTCTAGGCGATGTATGTGTTATGTCCAATTCCGACATTTGGAGAAGCCACTTGGCCGTCCTTCCCATCAGGATCGGTTTTGAAAGCAAAAACTTCGCAGGATCAGATTTAGATATGAGTACCACCTTGTTGGACAACAGGTAATGTCTGAACTTCTAAATGGAATGGATTAGAGATAAACATGCTTTCTCCGCCTTGGGATGTCTGAGCTCAGCATCTCTTAATATTCGACTGAAGTAATATATGGGGTGTTCGATACCCTCATCGTCTTCTTGAGCGAGTAAAGCCCCTACGGCGGTATCGCTGAAGGCGGTGTAGAGACATAGCGGCTTCCCTTGGACAGGAGACTTCATGATGGATGGAGATGATAGTATTTGTTGAATCTTTCGAAATGCTTCCTATTGAGTTGCGGTCCAAACAAAAATTGCTCCCTTCTTCTGCAAGGGAGTGAGTGCGGCGACAAGCTGGGCCAATCCAGGTATAAAACGACGAATGTAGTTCACCTTGCCCATGAAGCTCTGAAGTTCCTTCACAGTTCGTGGTGGTGGCATCGTGAGTATGGCTTGAGTCTTGTACGGGTCTACTTGATCCCTTCAGCAGTCACTTGGAATCCCAGAAATTTGCCTGAAGAGACATCGAAGGCGCATTTCAAAGGATTCATCTTCAATTTGTATTCACGACACCTTTCGAACACTTGTCGTAAGAATCCTGTGTGATCTGCTCGATCTCTTTACTTGACCACAATATCATCCACGTAGTCTTCTACTTGTTTATGCATCATGTCATGGAAGATTGCCGTCATAGCGCGTTGATACGTTGCACCGGCATTCTTCAAACCGAATGGCATAAAAGTATAGTAAAAATTGCCAAGAGGGGTTCGAAAGGCTGTCTTACTCGCATCGTGTTCATACATCCTTATCTGATTGTATCCACTGTAACCATCCATGAAGGAGAACATCCCGTGTCCGCTGGTAGCGTCTACTAACATGTCGATGTTAGGTGGGGAAAATCGTCCTTGGGGCAGCACTTGTTCAAGTCTCTGAAATCCACGCAACACCGTATCTGTCCGTTTTTCTTCTTTACTGAAACCACATTAGCTAACTAGGTCGGATGATGAATAGGTTTGATGAAGCCAACAACCAGCAACTTCTGAATTTCGGTTTTGATTTGCTCTTCCACTTCGTGTCTGAATTACCTCGGAGACTGTTTGATCGGCTTGGATCCAGGTATGACATGTAGATGATGGGTGACCAATTTTTCATCCAGACCAGGCATTTTCTCATATGTCCAGGCAAATACGTCTTGATACTCCTTGAGAAGCTGGACAAGACTCGCGCGTTCGTCTGTGGACAAAGTCGAACTGATAGAGACAAGCCTGGGAGATTCTTCATTCCCTATGTTAACAGCAGCGTCGGTTGTGGAGTTAGTGCCATCTTGTAGCTGTCGCGGAGCGTCCAATACTTCCTCTTGTGGCCCATCGTTCTTGAAGCACTCATCTGGGTGGAGAGACTGGGTACCAGTCTCCCCTTCTAATTGCTAACAGCAGCGTCGGTATATTGTTTTCCCTTTCTGATCACGACTTGCCTCGAAAGCTCGTTCCCTCTTGGTATGGACGTGGTTTGCGGCTTCATCGGATGAAGAAGAGTGCCTGGTCAGCAAAGGTGCGTCGTGGGTCTTAGCCCTCAGTGATGCAAGCCGGTATTCTTCCTGAATTGAAGCCCACGTCGGTAGTGGGGTGCACAGAACTTTGTTTGATCTTCCTCGCGGAGTTTCCTTTGGCTCGAACAGTTTCACTCCGCATATTGGTGCGTAAGGAGACAGTGATGCAAGAATACGGATGACTTTCTTATTTAGCATCACTGGTGATACGTTGAAGGGATGACCTTATTGTCATGAAGCCACGGTCTCCCTAGTATCATATGATAGTCCGGTTCCTTCTCTATGACTTCAAATTTCACTTTTGATTGAACGGGCCCTATTGATAAATTCAGATTGACATACCCGTATGTGCTGGTCTGGTTTCCTTCGAAGTCTGTCATCGTGGTGGGCTGTCGTACGACCTTGCATGGGCGAACCTTGGCTGTCCTGAGAGTCTTGAGAGTAATCACATTCGAAGATGCTCCTGTATCGATGAGCGCCCTCTTGAACTCTGAACCCTTGATTGTGCGGTAACATGTAGGGCCCGGTTGTGACCTTCCTCTGCCATCATATCTTCTTTTGTAAATGTGATATTATTTATAAATGTCTCTGATGCATTTAGGATCTCTGGATGTGAAGGAGCCAGGTGTACGTCCAGAGCTATCTGGTTAATTGCAGCGAACGTCTCCGCCCGCTGATTCTTCGAAAGGTGTAAAAGTTCACACAAGCTTTCCACTAAAGATGCCGCTTCCTGATCAACCGGTCTTTGGTTCGTAATAAAGCTGTTGATTCGAGAGGGACCGGTCCCCGGTGTAGAAGTCTCTGGAACGCTCATCTATGATGTGATCTCGACGAGGAGGTCAAGTATGCCATGTATCACTTCCTTGATTAGATCCATGTTCTTCGTGTGAATCTCCTGTACCCGCGCTAGTTCACTCAACGTTGGAAGTCTCCTGATTATACCGTCAGATATGCCGTTGGAAGGAGGGGTATCTCCGTTGGAGGAATCACTAGGATTTGAGACCGTTGAGGCGGTCCTAAGACTAACCATCTTGAAACCGATCGAATGGTATTGAAGAAATTGACTTTGCAACCGAGAGATTAACCTCCCACTGTGGTCGCCAATTGTTTATGGGTGAAAACTATTTCTGTCGGTTTTGGTAATTTGGGGTGTGTGGATGAGAAATGAATCTAAACCCTAAAAAAATGCACTGCACGGGAGTGCTTGTGATTCGAAAAATCAATGTGTACAACTCCGGCCTAAACCAAGAAATGGCCGTTCCAGACTTGCTTCGCTCACAAAGTGAAGGATATGGGGTTGAGAGGGAAGCGAAGAAGGTGTTGAGATTGTGGAGGTGTTGGCTATGTATGACTTGTATCAGAAAGCTGAACTGGCTTGCAGAATGTAAGCTATCAGTTCTGGTGTTTGGATATGGTTGTATCAACACTTGGTTTCTTTTGTCTTGTGTTATTTTGAAATAGGGAGGAGAACCTATTTATACAAGTCATTGAGCCTTACCCACGTCTCTCATGGGAAGTGGAGAAAGTGGAGTGATGGAGCAATGGAGTTGCGTGTGTTATTGTCACACGATTAGTCTTGCCCACTTCTCCCATCATCACTAACCGTCCATGTCTTCCGGACACAATCTTGTGATGGCGCGTTGTGTGCTGCACGCTGTAAACCGTCATACAAATACCCCAGTATGTATCCCCCAGCTTGTGACATGATTAATGTCTCGAGTGTGTGGATCGTGGGACCCACAAAAGGTAGCATGTGATGCTAATTTAGGAAGTCTATATTTGTGAAATATCGTGTGTATTCTATGCAGGTAATGCATCGAATATAATCAGCATGTGTGAAGCATGGCTGTTTTTAAAGCTTAATGGAGTAAGTCACGATTAAGCGTCTTAAAATAGATGCATTTCTAGCCATCTTTGAGTGATCGTTTGGAGGATGTACATGTAAGTCCTGACTTGGACGATCACTTTATGTGGAAGATTGGTGGACAATGATCGTGGTGATGACTCACTGGTCGCCTAACTCCTGTCTTAGGTTTTCCGTCCAAGCTGGTGAAGTTGTACGGATGAGATGGATTACGACCCACATCTGCGACCGTTGGATTAGGGTTTAGAAGGTGCTCAAACACCAAATTTAGCTTGGTCTAATCCAAGCATGGGAGACATATTTGGCAGGGCCGATCGGGCATGCGTGTAGACGGCATGCTGGTGTAGGCGCCTATACCTTACTGTCTCATGAAGCTGCAATCTAGTCCACTGAATTTGTCAGGAAAATAGGAATGGCTGAGATTGATTTGCGACAGAAATATCATGACGCAAAGGTGATGAGTGCTAAAAAGTGCATATTTCTATATATTTTTCTTGGCATTTAACTCATCTTTTGTGCATTAATTCTACATTTTATCCCATATTCTGTATTTTCATTGTTTTCAAGAATAAATATTTTTCTTACTTAATTTTGCATTTTTAGGTAATAAATAAAGTTTGGATGAATAGCAGAGCGGAAAAGAGCAGAAAAGTAGTGAAAATCCGGGAGGAATTACACAAGGAAGCCGCGAAGAATGTTGTGCACAAGACCAAAAGGCTAGAAGTGGGCTTGAAGAAGAAGAATTGTCCTTAAAGAAGATATGGGCTTGGCATACCCAAGGCCCAAAACCTTTACTCAAACACATTTCCACTATCCAAGCCCGTCTCGGATTTCAGCCGTCAGATCGAAGCATTTCAGCATCCTACGGTCGCTCCATCATCGCACATCAAACTCCGAAGCCCCCGCTTTACATCGCAACGCCCATCTCCATCTTGGGTCGTCCATTTTGCTACATCCCTTCATCCGACGGTCGCTCCACGCTTACCTCCGTATCACCGTTGGATCCACCTACCATCTTCCCATCCATCGCTCCTTGTCGCAGATCATCAAACTTCTCTGAACCTGCTTCACACCCTAGCAACCGAACACCTACACCCCAAACAAACAGACCCTAATCCCATTTCCATCGAGCTCTTCTTCCCCTTCTTCCCAAAATTTGCAGAGCTCTGCAACTCCATCACCTCCACCAGCTACACCTTCTTCTCGAACCACACCACCACCACAACCACCCGACAACACCACGACATCTCTCCCTAGCCTAGGCTTCTTTCCAAATTCACATCTCTGAACCCTAGGTGTGGGTTTGACAAGAAATCTCGAGCTAGGGTTTCACCAACAGCGAGGAGAAGACAAAATTGAGGGCAGGAAAAGCTTCAGAAGAGCAGAGGGGACATACCCAAAGCATGGGTCGAGCTCAATTCAGGAAATTGGTGAGAGAATTTGATTTTCCCCAAAAAAATTAGGGTTTCGAATTAGGGTTTTATAATTTGTTGTAAGCTATAAAAGGGAAGTGATGTAGGATGTTAAAGGTTGTTCTTGGTTAGACGAGAAACCCCCTAATTGGGTTAATTTAATTTGATTTCACTGTTAATTTTTAGGGTTCTTCTTTTGCAATTTTCATTCACTGTTTAGTAGTTTAAATGTTGTGTTGTTCCTGTTAATCATGTGTTGTTCCATCTGTTTTCTCATGTTCTGAGTCACTGCTGAGGCTCAGATGAAACCTTAGTTCTATTGAATGATGAATTGCTAGGAAGGCCTGTTTTGCTTGAGTAATGGGAAGAAGTTGGTGCTCTGATATGCCTGTGATTGATTGTTCTGTCAAAAGACAGTCAATGCTAGGGGAAAATCAGTGAGCAAGCTGATTCTCTTCCCATTCTAGTTGGATGCTTAAGTTTTTAAATCTAGAATTGCATTGTTTAGCTAGGACACAAGGTGGATTCTAAGCCTTAGCTTAGCCACAGCTGCAAACTCCTCCCTGCCCTTGGCTAACAGCCTTGGTTTATTTGGCTTTGTTTCCTGTTAACTGCCACTGTTACCTTTGCTTCACTGTCACCCCTGCCCTTGGCTTAGGCCTTGGTTCCATTGTTCTCTGCTTGTAGTTTCATTGTTCTGTCACCTTCTCATAATACTTTTGTGCTGTTTGCTTTTGCCATTGTAAATTTTCATCCTTTTGCCTTATGTTGCTTCCATGTATATACCATTGTCACTTTTTCTTTGTACCTGTCATTGTAAATGCCATCCTTGGCCCTGTGTGATTTAGTGCCCTGTCTGCCTAGAGCCTGCTTTACCTTGTCTGCCTGCACAGCTCCTGCTCTCCCTTTCCCTGCTGAGCACCTGCCCTTTGCACTGCTGCTGCTACTACTTGTTGTTGCTGCTGCTGTGCACTGCTTCTGCTGCTGCTGTGCACTGCTTCTGCTATTGCTGAAGCCCAGATTCATTACAAAAGCCCACTGTGGACTTAATCAAAGCCCAGGTGAAAAGCTAAAGCCCAATTCACAGTCACTGTTAGCCCAAGGCCCAGTGCAATTCAAAAGACCAAAAGCCCATAAGTTCACAGTCAATCCAAACCCACTGAGCCCAAAACCATTTCATTGTTACAAAAACCCACTAAGCCCAAAGCACAATTAGAAGCCCAATAGCAATTTAGAGCTCAAATAGCTAGAAACTCCAAACACCCCCAGTCTCTGTGGATCGACCCGTACTTGCACGAGTTACAACTGACGACCGTGCACTTGCGGTATTACTGTAGGCCCGTTTTCATTTCACTTCAATTTTATACGCTTTCCCGGGTCCACCAAGTTTTTGGCGCCGCTGCCGGGGATTGGTGCTATGTTTTTCTTGTAGTTTTATTAGCAATTTTTGCATTTCACTGCACAGCATTTGCATCTGCATCTGCTTCACTTCATTTGCTGTTGGTCCTGCTGTTCTGAACCAGTTTTTCCTCTGCTGGGACGCCACCAAGGAAAAGAACCAAAGCCCAACTGGGTTTTTGCAACAATATCAGAGCAGCTGGGCTGTGCTTAAAAGGTAACCCATTTAAGAGAACCCGAATTGTGGGCTTCCAATTTTTAATTGTGGGCTTGTAATATTAAAGCCAATTTTTGGGCTTTTTATTTTTTGTTGGGTTTGTAATTAATTTCTGTGGGCTTGTTTGTTTAATTTGTGGGCTTGTATTTAATTTTTGTGAGCTTGTTTAATTTGGACTCGTATTTTGTATTCTGGGTTTTTAAACCCAGCTGAGCTTGTAACCTATCACGCTAGGTTAACTCGTTAGTGGGCCGAGTACCCAAATTCTAGGCCGAGATTTTGGACTCAGTTTCACCAAACGTTTTCAAACCAGCTGAGCCAAAGCAAACACAAAACCAACAGTGGGCTTGCTCCCATTCAAAAACCAAATTTTATTTTCTGTTAAAAAAAAAAAAAAAATTGCTCCTAATTTCGAAAACCAAATTTTTAATCCCATAAAAAACCAAAGTTTTCAAAACCCATAAAAACCAAATGTTTTTCATTCCCATCAAAACCAAAATTTTCCCATAAAAAAACCAAATTTTGAAAACCCTTTAAAACCAAATAGTGGGCTTTGTGTCTTTTTCAATATGGGCCAACCTAATACTCTCCATGAATGCATGTATCCCACAATAAAAATTTTGTTATCATGTATCGTCTTACCCCAGACTGATGGCCCATTTGAACTAAACGCAAGTATGATACAAATACTTCCTATATTTCGAGGGTTCGATTCTGAGAATCCCTATAACCATGTAAGAGAGTTTGAAAAAATTGTCCAGGCTTTACAACCTGACCATATATCCGAAGACTCTTTGAAATTGTGTTTGTTTACATTTTCTCTAAAGGAAAGGGCCAAAACATGGTTTTACGGTTTGAGACCACAATTAATCAACACTTGGGACCAACTCACAGATCTATTTTTTAAAAAATTCTTTCCACATCATAGGACCATCGCTATTCATCAAAGTATCAATTGTTTTGTCCAATTGGATGAGGAAACTGTTTTTGACTATTTTGAACGTTTTAATGATTTGTTGAGTGAATGTCCACACCATGGATTTGAGAAGTGGAGACTTGTCGCTATCCTCTATGAGGGACTAGACTTTAAATCTCGAGCCATGGTTGAGTGTATGTGTAATGGTGAATTTCTTGATAAAACTGTGGATGATGCATGGAAAGTTTTAGCTGAGATTGCGGAGAAAACCCGTCAATGGGAATCCATTAGGGAAACTGAGACACTGTCACATGATATTGGTGGTAATGAATTGAACTTTGGAAATAGCATGTCTAGTCCTTCTCATGTGTATGATATTGAATATGAACCTAATCTAGAGGAACACGAGTTGACTAATGACACCACAACTGCTAATAGGGACAAGTATGCATATTACTATGATGATGATGATGATGATGATGTTATGTTAGAAGAACATGTCTATGCTGAAAATGTTATGGAACCTTTGGGTTCAAATACATTAGGCTTCTCTGCCTCGACCTTCATGAATGATGTTTCTTCTAGTATTCCATATACATGTGATGTTGATACTGATTTTGAGCATGTGCATCTGTCCTATGAAGATGACTTAGGTAATATAGAATCTTCTGTTGACACTAATATGCATGAAAATATAATTGTTGTGTCTGATTCTCTACCTGGGTCACGTTGTGATGTTTCCACTGATTTGCCGATGCATGAGAATAATTCTTCTGATGATGTTGATGATTCTGATTTGTGTGAGCATGGTAAGCATGTTGTGACACGTGTAGAAGACTTAGGAGATGTTGATGTGATTAGTAATGATGTGCCTATCGTCCTACATAAGTCACAATCTGATGGCCTTCCACCCAACCTAGATTTGGTTTGTACCCATATTGTCAAACCGACTTTTCTGAGAGTCCCTAATATAGGATTGGAACTGTGTGCTTCCCAAGTCCTCTTGGACTATTTTGCTTCTAAGTATAATACATTTGAGGAACCACAGTTGGAATTAGCATGTTTGCTCGTCCCTAGCACAGTTCACTTTGAGCTAGACCTTGTGCATGATGAACCCCCGAAACTGCGCGATTTTGTTTTCAAAATTATATCTTCTGTAAAATCCAGGTTTAGGGGTAGCTCATTTTGTTTCACAGCTTCACTTGCTTGCCTACCATATTATTATTGTGTGAAGCTGTTGAAACCTCTACACTTTGTCTTTTGGGTTGATCCTCAACTCTTTAGATTGTTAGTGTATGGTGAACTTTTGTATATAACCCAGTAGATAAAATTTCTTAAAAACACTTTTGTTCCTTTTGTATAAATTTTGCTAATCCAATATGATCTCGGCTGACATATGTTGGATTCTTGCCTTGAATAACGGAGTTCTAATATTGCTTTCGCCGAAATCGGGTATTCTCTTTCCTTTTTCTCTACTCAACATGATCCTCTTCATATGTTGTATTATAATTTTGTTCATATTTTGAAACATTGAGGACAATGTTTAGTTTAGGTTTGGGGGTGAAAAGTAGATACCACGATAATATGCCATAATTAAAAACAAGAACTCCTTCTTTTTGAAAAAAAATAAAAATAAAAAATCAAAATAAAAAATTAAAAATTGAAAAAAAACATAAAAAATGGAGCTCATTTACCTTGAAATGTTGACTCTTGTGCAAATATGTATTATTATTAGGAGTCTTAGTCTAGATATTTAGGCACCCTGATTCTAGCACAATTCACATAGTGATAAGAAATTTGCACGCGCACGATCTACCAATACATGTATGGCCTCGATCTTCAAGGTGTTTGATAGGAAGTCACGATTGCCAATCACTTTAGAATACTGAACGAAACTTGACTAGCTTGTTCTTTGGTTGGTTGGGATAGAAGGTGGAGGTTACATTAAGAAAGACAACCATCGAATTTAACTGGGTGCATCAAAAAGGGCTACCTCTTGCAAAGTGTCATGTAATTTCTTTTGTTTCCTTTTGTATATGTATCAAAAGTGTTTCCAAAAAAATCAAGTATTTATCAATTCCATCATCTCTTGTTCCAAAAATAAAAAGAGAATAGTCAATGTAAATAAGAGTCATGTAAAGAGTCATTTTGTTGTTTCATTGTAATAAGCAAGGAGGGTGTATGCCATTGATGTACAACGCGAGTAATTGTGAAATACCTCCAACTCATTCACAATTCTCGTAAAGTCCGGACAGCTAGCTAGATTTCGACCTCAGTTCTTAGCCTGAGAAACTATCTCTTGGTGATTAGTAGTCATAACTTACACATGTGTAGATACACTTTACACTCTTATCACATGTCTTTTTTTTGTTATCAGTGCTAGGATTGTGCCTTCGATAGCTAGATTGACATCTCCATTTTGTTGTGAGCTTAAACTGTTTTGCACATGTCACATTTGATGGAATCTGAGCTTATATTTTGACCTAGAACTTTGTAGGTACGTTCTAAGCAAACCTTCACGAGACTTCAACTCGTCCACTAGGGACACTTAGTGGTTTAAAAGGCTTAGTGCATACGCTAAATGCATTCGAGAGACCAGCGACAGTGGTATAGGTAGGATTTCCTTAGATTTGTTTTACTTGAGGACAAGTAAAATTCAGGTTTGGGGGTATTTGATGAGTGCTAAAAAGTGCATATTTCTATATATTTTTCTTGGCATTTAACTCATCTTTTGTGCATTAATTCTACATTTTATCCCATATTCTGTATTTTCATTGTTTTCAAGAATAAATATTTTTCTTACTTAATTTTGCATTTTTAGGTAATAAATAAAGTTTGGATGAATAGCAGAGCGGAAAAGAGCATAAAAATAGTGAAAAGCCGGGAGGAATTACACAAGGAAGCCGCGAAGAATGTTGTGCACAAGACCAAAAGGCTAGAAGTGGGCTTGAAGAAGAAGAATTGTCCTTAAAGAAGATATGGGCTTGGCATACCCAAGGCCCAAAACCCTTACTCAAACACATTTCCACTATCCAAGCCCGTCTCGGATTTCAGCCGTCAGATCGAAGCATTTCAGCATCCTACGGTCGCTCCATCATCGCACATCAAACTCCGAAGCCCCCGCTTTACATCGCAACGCCCATCTCCATCTTGGGTCGTCCGTTTTGCTACATCCCTTCATCCGACGGTCGCTCCACGCTTACCTCCGTATCGCCGTTGGATCCACCTACCATCTTCCCATCCATCGCTCCTTGTCGCAGATCATCAAACTTCGCTGAACCTGCTTCACACCCTAGCAACCGAACACCTACACCCCAAACAAACAGACCCTAATCCCATTTCCATCGAGCTCTTCTTCCCCTTCTTCCCAAAATTTGCATAGCTCTGAAACTCCATCACCTCCACCAGCTACACCTTCTTCTCGAACCACACCACCACCACAACCACCCGACAACACCACGACATCTCTCCCTAGCATAGGCTTCTTTCCAAATTCACATCTCTGAACCCTAGGTGTGGGTTTGACAAGAAATCTCGAGCTAGGGTTTCACCAACAGCGAGGAGAAGACAAAATTGAGGGCAGGAAAAGCTTCAGAAGAGCAGAGGGGACATACCCAAAGCATGGGTCGAGCTCAATTCAGGAAATTGGTGAGAGAATTTGATTTTCCCCAAAAAAATTAGGGTTTCGAATTAGGGTTTTATAATTTGTTGTAAGCTATAAAAGGGAAGTGATGTAGGATGTTAAAGGTTGTTCTTGGTTAGCCGAGAAACCCCCTAATTGGGTTAATTTAATTTGATTTCACTGTTAATTTTTAGGGTTCTTCTTTTGCAATTTTCATTCACTGTTTAGTAGTTTAAATGTTGTGTTGTTCCTGTTAATCATGTGTTGTTCCATCTGTTTTCTCATGTTCTGAGTCACTGCTGAGGCTCAGATGAAACCTTAGTTCTATTGAATGATGAATTGCTAGGAAGGCATGTTTTGCTTGAGTAATGGGAAGAAGTTGGTGCTCTGATATGCCTGTGATTGATTGTTCTGTCAAAAGACAGTCAATGCTAGGGGCAAATCAGTGAGCAAGCTGATTCTCTTCCCATTCTAGTTGGATGCTTAAGTTTTTAAATCTAGAATTGCATTTTTTAGCTAGGACACAAGGTGGATTCTAAGCCTTAGCTTAGCCACAGCTGCAAACTCCTCCCTGCCCTTGGCTAACAGCCTTGGTTTATTTGGCTTTGTTTCCTGTTAACTGCCACTGTTACCTTTGCTTCACTGTCACCCCTGCCCTTGGCTTAGGCCTTGGTTCCATTGTTCTCTGCTTGTAGTTTCATTGTTCTGTCACCTTCTCATAATACTTTTGTGCTGTTTGCTTTTGCCATTGTAAATTTTCATCCTTTTTCCCTGTGTTGCTTCCATGTATATACCATTGTCAATTTTTCTTTGTACCTATCATTGTAAATGCCATCCTTGGCCCTGTGTGATTTAGTGCCCTGTCTGCCTAGAGCCTGCTTTACCTTGTCTGCCTGCACAGCTCCTGCTCTCCCTTTCCCTGCTGAGCACCTGCCCTTTGCACTGCTGCTGCTACTACTTGCTGTTGCTGCTGCTGTGCACTGCTTCTGCTGCTGCTGTGCACTGCTTCTGCTACTGCTGAAGCCCAGATTCATTACAAAACCCCACTGTGGACTTAATCAAAGCCCAGGTGAAAAGCTAAAGCCCAATTCACAGTCACTGTTAGCCCAAGGCCCAGTGCAATTCAAAAGACCAAAAGCCCATAAGTTCACAGTCAATCCAAACCCACTGAGCCCAAAACCATTTCATTGTTACAAAAACCCACTAAGCCCAAAGCACAATTAGAAGCCCAATAGCAATTTAGAGCTCAAATAGCTAGAAACTCCAAACACCCCCAGTCTCTGTGGATCGACCCGTACTTGCACGAGTTACAACTGACGACCGTGCACTTGCGGTATTACTGTAGGCCCGTTTTCATTTCACTTCAATTTTATACGCTTTCCCGGGTCCACCAAAAGGCCGCGCGTCATGCATACTTCAGGCGCGCGTTTCGAGACGACCAAGCCTGGTCAGTCTTGGCCGATCAGTCAGGCGTGCAGACGGGCTGGTGTACACGTCTGCACCTTATTGTCCCATAGAAACGTGATCTAAGACACTCAATTTTTCCGGAGAAGTTGAGTGGTCGAGATTGGTTTGCAATTGGGAAGTGTGACCACGCCTAGTTTGGGCGTGCGAATCGAGGCAACCAGCCATGGTATGCCTTGGCCGATCGGGTGTGGAGATAGGTGGGCCCACAGTGATCGTGTTGATACTCACCAGACCTGCTTAGTCTATTCCTGGACCCTTCATTCGAGCAGGAGAAAATGGACGCCCGTGATCGATTTGCGACACAAACCCTAATAAGGGTTTCTTGGCCGGTCGTGTGCATGCATGTTCGGCTAACCGAAAACATGTGCTACATACCTCATCCGGAGAGGTCGACCGTGTGGGACCCTTGCTGGGCCGGTGGTGAGCATGGTGGTATATGTCCGACCACCTCAGGCTTGATCTAAGCCATCCAACCATGGTGGTAAAGTTGTATGGTCGTGATCAATTTTAGGTTTTTAGTGGACTTTTCTGCGACCCTCAATTCTCCACGCTGACCCAACTTCGGACAATCGTATATTGCAATCTGGTCAGGTTAGGGAAGAGTCGGTCATGCAGGTAGGAAGAAGGTTCACCGGTGTACAGGACAAGCTTTGTCCAACCGGTCATGGGATAATCTACGCCGTCCAACCATGCTGGTGAAGTTGGACGGTCGTGATGAATTTGAGACTGCCGTAGGCGGTCTTGTGCGCACAAGATTTTCCAAGCTGCTCCATACAAGTCTGGATATCCCATTCTGGGATTGCGTTTGGTGACTATTTTGTCAGGCGTGACTTTGCACCTTTGTGGTCGACTTGCGTGGTCGTGATTATTTCCAAGACTGACGTAGACAGTCCAGATGCTCGATCAGGTTAGTATAACACTCCGAGAATTGCAGCCTGTACGGGTATTTCGTATGTGCTTCATTATTAACGCTTGGAGATTTGTGTTGCTCTGCTGCGAGCAACACTCAGTCGTCATGCCGCACCAATAATGAGAGTGGAGCGGAAATACAAGGCTGGTCATGCATTAATTGATAATGCTATATGTTTACAGTGAGGAAGTATTCACCATTTTATTAGTGGATTTATCCTTTGCAGGATGTTAGCGCATAATTTTGGCCTTAAAATGAAAATCCACCATCAACAATCTCTTACTATTCTTAGCAAAGTGAGGTCATTTGGTTAGCTAGGACGGGTAGAACCTCAAACCTAAATTCACCCCTCAACGTGTCATAAAAAAGTGTATAAAAGACCAAGATTTGATAACAAAAACAACACCAAGATTTGATATTTGTCGGAAATCGGGTATCAGAGGATGAAAAATCTGAGAACAAAAAGAATTTTGTATCATTGACTTCAAGGCCTTGCGATTATTTTCACCAATTATTTCAACCCTTCCCAAGAACTTGGCGAGTACAATTTGTCAATGAAATATTCCTTGCAGGATACAATGAATCCCTAAAAACTTGTTGGATTCAAGAGTGGTACTCCGTTGACCCAACCAAGAACACACAATATGAGATTTTGATGATGCTTAGAGAGAAAAGAAAAAAAGATTTGATATCTTGAAACGAGAGAAATTTTCGCTATTTAAAGAGGATTTCATGCTCCGGGCACTTTCCTACGTTTGCATTTATTTTTTCAATTTATATTTTCATCCGTGATAGCATGACTATGACCCAGTGATATCGATGCCAACATCATCCGCATTGCATGATCCAAGAACTTCGTTCAGTTCATAAAATTCAGCTCAGAATAACTACGAACAGATTCAATAGTTCATTCAAGAGAATGAATATACAAGCGACTATACAATTGGGAAGGAGTTGCAACCACCACTAGTTGGTATTCTGAGGATAATCGCGCTATACTAGTGCTCAATCCATCTAGGATCTGTATATATACATAAAGTATTGAAAGTTCAACTGGGTAAAGCTCTAATGTATATGTAGTTGTGTATATCTAGAAAGAAGCTCCAGAAGTGTCGGTAGATCCGTAATCTCAAATTTCTTGGTAATATGAAATAAAAATACAGAGCTTATATTGCATACAGAACTAGAAAAAAATATACATAAATTTTGTATTTCTGCTACAGGGCTGTAGATGGGGAAAAACGAGTTGCTGGTTTTTAAGGAATTGAGGAGACGACCGTGCGGAGGAAACTCCTTGAACCGAGCGAACTGTCTAACCTCACACAGATGCACTACAAGAGGGAGTGCTTTGAATTCGAGAGATCAATCTATAGGACTCCGACCTAAACCATGACAATGGTCGTTCAAGAGTTCATTCGGTCACAAGAGAGGATGGGTCGATCTGTAGGAGGGAAGCTGAGAAATGTGTGGGATTAATGGTGATCAAAATTGTAGGTGTGTTGTGTATTCTGCGTGAAGAAATAAGATAAGTTCTGATTGATTGAATTTGCTCTGTTGAGAGTAATTTTTTCAGACGATGAGTTCGTGTGCTCTTATTTTACGAAAATTGTTTGTTGTTTCAATCATGATTTAGAGACTTATTTATATTGCTAGAATTGTAAAACACCTTGATCCCATGAAGTGTGACAGTTGCTGGAGTCAAAGAGTGGAATCGTGTTAAAACCAGTTGCTCATCGTGCGGAGACTTAGTTGATTTTCCATCCACTACGTTGCTAACTCCTCCAACTGATTGCACGACTTGCTCACATTCTCATCGTGTGTATGACAATACGTGTCGTAGACCGACAGACCAAAACCCTAGTTAATATCCCCCATGTAACACGATTGATGTCTCGTGATTGCGGGTCTGCAAGGCAGACGTGTATTAAGTTAGTCAATTGTTGACTTCATGGGACGATGAGTCCTTGTATTGCTGAGTTGAACAAATGTTCTGAGACTCATGAATTGAACGCGTCTGTTGAGACAGAGGTATAATTATCGAATAATAAATGTTGATAGTTGAGGTGAACAAATATTGCTCATTCGATGGATTGTTGAATATTGATAGTTGAACCAATATTCCTTAGTCTGAGCAAATATTGCTCATTTGAGCGAATGTTGCTCGTTTGATGAATTATTGGTAACATGACCAAATAAAATATTAATTTAAAATATTGGCAACTGAACTGAGTATGATAATTAAAATATTGATCACGGGATCAACGTCAAATTATTAGCGGTTGAATCTGGAATTATGAACTTTGGATTCGAAAACCCTAATTTTGATCAATTGATGATTTATTGAAAATCAACCACGGAGTGAAGGTGGGACCGGCTACATGGCCCAGATGCTCTAGTGAGAAAAATACCAAAGTCTCTTGAAGACCAGTTGGTGAAAAGATGAAAAAATGCTGGTTTAATCATTTATTGAAAAAATGCTCGTTTGAACCTAGGTGATAAACCCTAATAAATTATGAAGAGATGAAGGACCGACCAAGGGGTCATGAAACCGGCACTGGTTGGTCACGGGATCGACTGACGATCGTTTCATGAAATTCCAAATTGTTTGGAAGAGTTTGAACCTAATGTGAACAAATTAGGTCAAATGATCAAAAAGTATGGGACCAGCCTCTTGCAAGCCAAAAGAGCCAACCTTGGTTGGTCAAGGTAATATGATCATGCCACTTCGTGTCTCAATCCTGAGAATTTGATATTTTCTGGCGTGCATTTGAGCATTCATTTGAGCATTCATTTGAGAAAAAAATGAAGAATTCAGGGTTTTTGCTGAAACTGAGGAATTTCCATGAGATGATGGAAATAATAATAAAATAAGGGATTACAAGGTATGGGACCGGCCACGGCTACGGCATGGCCGGCCGGCTAGCAAACCCGGTCCCGTGATCCCAATTTTATGTAAATTTATGTAATTTCCTTGATGTGAAGGAAATACCATGAAATTGAGGAGTTCATTAGGTTAAGGAATTTCCATGAGATGATGGAAATAATAATAATAAAATAAGAAATCATGAAGTGTGGGACCGGCTATAGCCAAGACATGGCCGACCAGCCAATGAGCCTTGTCTCATAATACTTTTCCTAATTTTATATTATTTTTCATGATTTTAGGGAAATACCATGAAATCAAGGAGTTTGTTGAAATAAATGAGTTTTCTTTAAAGTGAAGGAGTTTCCATGAGATGAAGGAAACAATGATAATTAATAATAATAATAATAAAATAAGGGGCGTGTGGGACCGGCCACGACTAGGGCATGGTCGGCCGGCTAGAGCCCGGTCCCTGAGTCTTCCCTAATTTTATATCTTTTCCTTGATGTGAAGGAAATATCATGAAACCAAGGAATTTCATGGGATGAAGGAAATAATAATAATAAAATAATAAGGAATGTAAGGTGAGGGACCGGCCACAACCAGGGCATGACCAGCCGACTAGTGAGCTTGGTCCCGTGACACCTTTCCTAATTTTTTATTATTTCCTTGATACGGAGGAAACACCATGAAACTGAGGAGTTTCCTTAAATTGAAGGATATTTGTTCAAATGAAGGGATTTTCATGAGATCAAAAAAATAATAAAATAGAGAATTAGGCGTGGGACTGGACACGGCGTGGCTGGCCGGCCGGTGGGCCCAGTCCCTTAGAGCCTTAGCTAATATTTTATTATTTTTTTCATCCTATTTTGCATAGGTTCATCGTTCCTTCGTATTTTGGAATGCTCGTTCGTGCATTCAGATGCTCGTTAGTGTATTATTGCTGAGTACACTTGCACCATTTTGGTCGGGGCTTACTCGATAGCGGCTCAGATGCCCATACGTTGAATATTTATCACTAACCCATGGAATTCTGCTGGGAAGAACCACGAATTGAAGTAATAAAATATTATGAAGAACGTAGAATATTTCTGAATATTCAGTTAATGAATTTAAGGATTAGAGATAATTAATTGATGGCTCTATACTAGCAGGCATGCTGTCTAGGAGTATTAATTATCTGAGAGTCGAGTAATATGAGCTTGTTGAAGCGTCATATTTCTTTTATATAGTCAAGGAAAACATTGTTACATCCTGAAGATGTTATTGCTCTATACTAGCAGGCCAGCTGTCTAGGAGTCGTCCAATCGTTCGATTCTATATAAGAGTAATTACTGAAATTGCTCAGTATTCATGAGAGATGCCGTTGCCTCAGCTAAGAGGCTACACATCTATATATACTTTGAGAGACAGTATTCTCAGTCAGAGATTCTTGTGGCATGAGCTTTCATGCTTCGATGAGAGACACGAGCCTCAATACTCATATGATTGCTGGATCAGAAGCATGTATAATTATGGTTTTACGATTTTGTCCCTTTTCGAAAATCCACCATCTACATTAAGTCCCATGCTTAGTGAGGGATAGTCATGTTCCTCAGTCAGCACTGGATGGTGATTTTTCAGTTATAGACGAAATAAGTAATTAAACTTAGTCGTAAGATAAGATGTTACCGGATTTTCGATTGCACGAGCGAACCATGGCTTGAACGAATATCCCAGTGACATGATAGAGCATTGTCTAACAAGCGTAAAGTGGTATAGCACTGTTGATTTGGTGATGAAACCTTGGTCGGTTTAGGATTCACGGGTCCGGGCCAAAAAGAAAATCCTTGTGGAATTAGGTTTTGGAAATAAAATTTGGTATAAAAGGGAATAAATACCTTTTTTTTTTAATTTTTTCTCCACACACAACCGACCACCACCTTCATCCCCTAACCCCTTCACGCCAGCAGCAGAGGACATCAGGAGAAAACTTTGCCGGAGCTCCGTCGCCGTCCGACCGTCGCCACCACCGTCCAGCCATTGGCCGGCGATTTTTTTTGTTTGTTGATTCATGAGTTGTTCATGTTTTGTTCATGCTAAAGTTATATACATGGGCATATATGAGTGTGAGTTTTGTAGAAAACCCTTATTTGAAAAACGTATGTTCGTTCGATCGTTAGTTTAAGAAACTAGCAATAATCCCTGATTTAGGAGAGATTTTTTTTTATATAGACCTGTGTCTAGTGATAAAATTTTGTCTATGAGATTTCATGAAAACCAAAACTTTATCTTGATGTATGAATTTTCATGAAATCGGAATAAACCTTTCGTTTCAAAGACGGACGATCATACGAAGGAAAAGGAGATTTTTTTTTTATAAAACCGTGGAATATCCACGATTTTTTTTGTATATAAAACCGTGACATGTTCACGGATATTTTTTTTAACGTGAGTTTTTGCTCACACCAAAAATAATGAAATTTATTTTTCATGAATAATTCACGTTATATATATATATAC
Source organism: Papaver somniferum (assembly GCF_003573695.1). Classification (NCBI taxonomy): domain Eukaryota; kingdom Viridiplantae; phylum Streptophyta; class Magnoliopsida; order Ranunculales; family Papaveraceae; genus Papaver; species Papaver somniferum. The sequence goes on along the minus strand of NC_039358.1, from coordinate 129,558,605 downwards.
TAGCCCTTAACCCGTGCCGTAACGGCACGGGCCCTGATGTTGATTCACTTTTAATATCGTATAAAATGAGTCCCGAATACTTATTAACTCCTTCTGGTCCGATGTATGTTAAATCTGTCTTGGTGATAGATATTGTAGGGATATCCCCTATTTTGTTTTCTCTGTTCTATCGAGTAAACAACAAATGCTGTTAGCACACTTCATTAAATCAGAAATGCTTTCTAAAATTATACACGTTGTTGACATATAAAATTCAGAAAAATATATACTATAAATAATTTTAAAGGGAGTTTGTACGCGTTTAATATCTTAAATTAAGAAAATGAGTTGACTTCTGTAATTTTCTATTTTCTTCCCCCATTTTTGATTTTAAAAATTTGTACCTAATCTGTACTTTCTCGGACCTTTTATTTACTTATTGGAATATATGCTATAAAAATTTTATTTCTGGAAATATATCTCTTGATTTGTAATACCATATATATACTCTTATGTTGCGAAATCTCTTTGGCAGATAAGTGGATATGGTCACCTCCAGAATCGTCAGCTTCCTTGGCAGCCGTTTTCCGTAACCATTGCACGACTTTTTATGGTCGAGGAGTATGCTGCTTAATCGCAATATGTATTCTTTTGGTGACAAAGAAATTTCAAAACCGACTAATATGTAATTGGAGAGGAAAGATCGAATTTCCCTTATTGTCATGCATCTTTCAATGATCGAGTACATCTTTTTTTTTTTCTTGAGATGATTTGTAAGACCATATACATACCTTGCAAAGTCGTTCGTACAATCCGGTCATCTCTTACACCTGCCAATAAGTGCCTATTGTCGCCTCTAGAATCGTCAATCTCTTTGGTAGGCGTATGGCATAACAATCTTCTGTCTTTTCAATGTGGAGCAGTCTGGTGACCAATTGGTGCAGTCTCGCTTCATTTAATTTATACTACCTCTAGTATTTTTGTACACTCAAAAAGAACAAATTATAAATAACCTGATCTGCCAGCATTCGTGATGGTCATCGCAATGACAGTGTTTGATTTTTCATTTTTTACCGCATATCAATCCGAAGAAATGCTATCAATAAGAAGAGTAAAACACAGAGATGTTATAAACTATTCAAGAAAACCGAACAATTGTAGAGTAAAAAACATAAGTCAGGGTGCATTATCCGAAACCATAACATCTGTTTGCGTCTTTGATTATATTTTTTTTTTGATAAAAGTGCAATCTTATTGATTTAACTTTTTCCAAAAGTGAAATCATCTGCTTAGGAAGTTGAAATATGTTAGCTTGGTGATGCCAGTGTCAGAAAATTTCCTTCAAGACCACTATGGATTTAGATCAAGATTGGGAACATAAATTAGATTATCATATCAACACGGCTACACAGGGGATAAATCAGATCAACCAATGCCACTGTAGATCATGACTAAAGGGACTAATACTGAAATGCAAAAAAAAAAAAAAAAGGAGATTACACGTCAACAAAATGCAGTAAGGGAAACACAACTGAATAAAATGCAGAAAGAGAAACACATCAAAAAAAAAATACAACATACAAAGAACACATGATATATTATTCTCAGGTATTGTATTATTTGGTGCAAGGCTTCGTAATGTTTAATCTCCGACAATGGTAGATGCCGAGAAACCTTCGGGCATCTTCTGAAGGCAGGATTTCTTGTGAGGTGGATCATTATCAGCCACAGTCTCATCTTCAGCGCGGATGATTCCGGTATCCTGGGCATATATAGTTGGAGTTGGTGCTACAAGGAGCGAAGGAAAGCTTGGGGTATCAAGATTTCTACGATAGAGGATTTTGGGTACCTGTACAAAACGATTGAGCACCCACGATGACTCATCCATCTCCCTAAAACCTAATGCACACGTGCAGAAAATGTGTGTGGTATGGATAACCATGGCCATCGATTTATCTTTCCCCAAGATAAATCTGGACAACCACTAACACTGGCAAAGTTAGCCAAATTATGTTTTTTTGTATTAAAATAAAATATATTATATTCAATATAAAAGAGAATATAACAACAACAAAAAATTGAAAAAAATAATTGAAGACTTAAGTTTGTTCACTCTAAGCTTTATACATGATGTTTGTGATTAAAAGTTGAAAGCACGCCCAGCTGCGGGGGGTGGCAACATTGGTATCAAGTGATTTTGTTGTAGTGGCGTGTGACAACCTGGATTTTCGGACTTCTAGCGGATACATGTTCGACCTTGTAGGTCGGGTCCGATCCAGCTAGCAAGTCCAAAATTCCAGACCGCCACTCGTGTAGGACCAGATTTTTCGTTTTAAAAGATTTCAATAATTAAAATCAATAATTCAAGCTCAATTAAATTTACTAAATGAAATTTAATCATACTTTTAAAATTACAAAACTTTCAGATAATAATTACAAAATTAAAAGTATCAAATTAAAACAAAATAACGCTTCGATTAAATTTAGAACGCGATACCCAAATCTCCGTGATATATAATAATTTCTTGTCAGGTAGTATTTCTTTGTTCTTTGTGGAAAGGGAGGAAAAGGGGTGATCAACCAAATCCGAGTAGGAAGTTTCCAAAAATGATAAAGTGTATCGAAACACAAACAAATGCAACAGATACAATAATTAAAACCATGCACGAAATTTCACAACACTACTTACGCCATTCTCAACCACAAATACTTAACTTTTTATTATTCAAAATCTTCAATCTTAAATTCTAGATCCTTAATCTAAAATTATTTATTAGTGGAGATACAAATTTATTACTTTAAACTAAGGGAAAATTAATAGATCATTTATTATGAGCAATTAGTGAAAAAACATTATTATGAGGAATTAATAAATTATTTATTATCAGCAATTAGTATGGAACATTAATTAATTAGACATTTTATTATATTAATTATTTATTTATTAGATTTTCCTTAATGGGTCATTAAATGATAGTTTAAGAGGAGAATTATAGTCGCAGATTTATGTATTGGGAGAATGAATCTCAACCACCACTTACATAGGCTAACTTATTGTGCTTTATACTCTTTATATATATATTTTTTTTTTTTGAAAGTCAAAGTCTGACCTCGAGTAACATTTAAAAGTGAACAATTATTTATGATGAAATATTGTATAGTTTTCATAATTCTATGGTGAATGCTCACACAGTAAAAATCATGTTCATGATTTTATGAAAATCAAGTTTCGATTTTTGAAAATAAATGTTTTTCTTATTCTTTGCAGGTTCGAAGAAGCGAGCAAGTTTTGAAGTGTTAACTCCTTTATCACAATCACTACTGTTAGTGGAATGGTAAACATGTAAGAGTTAAGAGTTACCACTTTGTAGATGCTTTCATGAGCATTTTTATCATCTAATTGCTTCATTCCATCGTTTCGTTGATGTTTGTATCTTGCATGGATGATATACTGAAGTAGAGTTTTGTGTGCATATTACAGCTCGCAAGGATGTCTGACTCCCAAGAAAATGATGTTTCCAGAGACGATACATGCATGTATGAGACTTCTGTTGGTGAAGAAGAAGAAGAGACACCTGGAATCAAGAATGTTCCGAATATAGATGATGCATTTTTTGAGGTTCAGCAGGAAACTGAAAAACGTCTCAAAACCCCAGCGTATCATCTTCTGATAAATCCCAGAAGTGTTACTCAAAAGAAGTTGGCGACTCCTAATACAGTGATCCGATTTTTTCTTGAACGAGGACTTTTCCTTGCATCAATCATAGAGTTTAAGCTTTCTCGACGACCTTTAGAAAAATTATCTGGATGGGCGAGACATATATTGGGTTTCCCTCGCGTTAAAGCTATGCTGAATCGGGCACAAGTAACAAGGGATATTCAAGCATCTGCAGACTTGTTCATTTTTCATGATGTGCGAGGTATAGTGGCTCCACTTGATCGTTGGTGCATTCCGACCCATACCTTCATATGCAGATGGCGAGAATTTACCATCACTTTAGAGGATGTAGTTGCTTTGTTGCATCTCCCAATCACAGGAAATCTCCCTAAGGGTCTCTCAGCTGAGGAGACGGCAGTTTCTAACATCTTGGCAGCAGAAATGGAGAGGATTAACAAGGTGTCCAACAAGTGTTGTTGTGCTCACTGGTTGACACGCTGGTGTCCAAGAGATGAGGCTCCCAATAGTCCCATTGACGATATGTTATCCATTGCTGCTTTCTTATGTTTATGGATGTCCAGAGACGTATTTGAAGATAATGGAAATTTGTTGAAGCCGTTCGTGATTCCTTTTGCTATCAAGATGGCTCAAGGTGAGCAACTTCCAATAGGTAGCCTATTCTTGGGTTCTTTGTACTCTAACTTAGACTCCCTGATTATAGACTCCAGTGTATTGAATGGCTTTATGAAGATCGAATGATATGCCAATACGATGTTTCTTCAAGCTTTGATGTGGGAACATTTCAAGAATTACGCACCTATCCCACGTACTATCTTGCAAGGACCTAATGCTGATGCTCGTCATGTTTCTCTGAGAAAGATAATACCAGGATTATGCGCTGGTCTACAAAGCAGCCTTGGTTCAAGACACATCTCATTGATGTGTTAGATAATGAATCTGAGTTCGATTTTCGCCCATGGGTGTCAATTCCTTCTTATATTTCCCAGCTAACAACTTTCAATACTGGAGAGAGTATGGCTTTGGCATTTGGTGCAGGTCTGAGTGATGGCGAGAGATCTTTTATATTGAGTTGCACTCCTGGTCACTTGATATCAGCGATATATGGAGAACTTTCAGTGGAGGAATACAACATTGATAGAGCAGCTCGACAAATGGGTATGGATCAGTGTGTTCCGACTTTTCGAACTTTCAGTGGAGGAATACAACATTGATGTTCACATGTATGTACCTTTTGTATAATCTTCATAAAATTATGATAGTTGTATTTTAATCATTGCATCAAATACCACAATACGATCGTAACATAAGACCTCGAATCCATGTAGATTTCTCAGAAACTGAGGCGATTATTCATGGCGGAGAAGGCAAGAGCAAAAATTATAAGCTGTTACCTAATACCATAAAGTCCCCAGTTGTTTCCTTGGTGAGTTGTCAATATTTATTTTTCCGTGACTTCTTCTTATCCGCATAATTAGGATTGTAAAACTCATATTTGTTACTCCATTGCAGAACTTTACTCCATCAAGTATTGACGACCTTCAATTCTCTGTTTTCGGGCAAACGGTTTCTGACTCGAGTGTTGAAGAAGAGGCTGACGTAAGTATTTCTTCGTATAACCAATTATGATGCTTTGTAGATAAAATGCTAATTGTTGAGAATATATCCAGGAGGATATTGCCATGGAAGTGGAGAATACTGGTGATGCTCGTTCATCTTCGGAAGTTGGTGACGAAGAGGATTCTCAGAAATCAAGACCGAATGAGAGTAATGATGCTCTTAATACTGATACAGGTTATCACGACTCTTTGAATGCTAACTCCTCCAACTGACTGCACGACTTGCTCACATTATCATCGTGTGTATGAACACACGTGCCCTAGACCTCCAGACTAAAACCCTAGTTAATATCCCCCCATGTAACACGATTGATATCTCGTGATTGTGGGTCCGCAAGGCAGACGTTTATTTAGTTAGTCATTTGCTGACTTCATGGGACGATGAGTCCTTGTATTGCTGAGTTGAACAAATGTTCTGAGACTCATGAATTGAACGTGTCTGTTGAGACAGAAGTATAATTATCGAATAATAAATGTTGATAGTTGAGGTGAATAAATATTGCTCATTCGATGGATTGTTGAATATTGATAGTTGAACCAATATTCCTTAGTCTGAGCAAATATTGCTCATTTGAGCGAATGTTGCTCGTTTGATGAATTATTGGTAACATGACCAAATAAAATTATAATTTAAAATATTGGCAACTGAACCGAGTATGATAATTAAAATGTTGATCACGGGATCAACGTAAAATTATTAGCGTTTGAATCTGGAATTATGAACCTTGGATTCAAAAACCCTAATTTTGATCAATTACTGATGAATTGATGATTTATTGAAAATCAACCACGGAGTGAAGGAGGGACCGGCTACATGGGATGATGAGTCGACCATGTAACGCCCAGATTCTCTAGTGAGAAAAATACCAAAGTCTCTTGAAGACCAGTTAGTGAAAAGATGATCATATGCTGGTTTAATCATTTATTGAAATAATGCCCGTCTGAACCTTAGGTGATAAAACCTAATAAATTATGAAGAGATGAAGGACCGACCAAGAAGTCATGAAACCGTCCCTGTTTGGTCACGGGATCGACTGACGATCGTTTTATGAAATTCCAAATTGTTTGGAAGAGTTTGAACCTAATGTGAACAAATTAGGTCAAATGATCAAAAAGTATGGGACCAGCCTCTTGCAAGCCAAAAGAGCCAACCTTGGTCGGTCAAGGTAATATGCTCATGTCACCAAAGTGTTCGTGTCTCAGTCCTGAGAATTTTGATATTTTCTGGCGTGCATTTGAGCATTCATTTGAGAAAATATGAAGAATTCAGGGTTTTTGCTGAAACTGAGGAATTTCCATGAGATGATGGAAATAATAATAAAGTAAGGGATTACAAGGTGTGGGACCGGCCACGCCTAGGGAATGGACGGCCGGCTAGCAAGCCCGGTGTCGTGACACCTTTCCCAATTTTATGTAATTTCCTTGATGTGAAGGAAATACCATGAAATTGAGGAGTTTCATAAGGTTAAGGAATTTCCATGAGATGATGGAAATAATAATTATAAAATAAGGAATCATGAAGTGTGGGACCGTCTATGACCAAGGCATGGCCGGCCGGCCAATTAGCCCGGTCCCATAGCACTTTTTCTAATTTTATATTATTTTTCATGATTTTAGGGAAATACCATGAAATCAAGGAATTTGTTGAAATAAAGGAGTTTTCCTTAAAAAGTGAAGGAGTTTCCATGAGATGAAGGAAACAATGATAATTAATAATAATAAAATAAGGGGTGTATGGGACCGGCCACGACTAGGGCATGGTCGGCCGGCTAGGGCCTGGTCCCGTGAGTCTTCCCTAATTTTATATCTTTTCCTTGATGTGAAGGAAATATCATGAAACCAAGGAATTTCATGGGATGAAGGAAATAATAATAATAAAATAATAAGGAATGCAAGGAGAGGGATCGGCCACACCTAGGGCATGACCGGCCGACTAGTGAGCTTGGTCCCGCGACACCTTTCCTAATTTTTTTTATTATTTCCTTGATACGGAGGAAACACCATGAAACTGAGGAGTTTCCTTAAAATGAAGGATATTTGTTCAAATGAAGGGATTTTCATGAGATCAAGAAAAAATAAAAAAAAAATAATAAAATAGAGAATTAGGCGTGGGACTGGCCATGGCGTGACTGGCCGGCCGGTGGGCCCAGTCCCCTAGAGCCTTAGCTAATATTTTTTATTATTTTTCTTTCTATTTTGCATAGGTTCATCATTCCTTCGTATTTTGGAATGCTCGTTCGTGCATTCAGGTGCTCGTTAGTGTATTACTGCTGAGTAAACTTGCACCATTTTGGTCGGGGCTTACTCGATAGCGGCTCAGATGCCCATACGTTGAATATTTACCACTAACCCATGGAATTCTCCTGGGAAGAACCACGAATTGAAGTAATGAAATATTATGAAGAACGTAGAATATTTCCGAATATTCAGTTAATGAATTTAAGGATTAAAGATAATTAATTGATGGCTTTATACTAGCAGACATGCTGTCTAGGAGTATTACTTATCTGAGAGTCGAGTAATATGAGCTTGTTGAAGCGTCATATTTCTTTTATATAGTCAGGGAAAACATTGTTACATCCTGAAGACGTTATTGCTCTATACTAGCAGGCCAGCTGTCTAGGAGTCGTCCAATCCTTCGATTCTATATAGGAGTAATTACTGAAATTGCTCAGTATTCATGAGACATGCCGTTGCCTCGGCTGAGAGGCTACACATCTATATATATACTCTGAGAGACAGTATTCTCAGTCATAGATTCTTGTGGCATGAGCTTTCATGCTTCGATGAGAGACACGAGCCTCAATACTCATCTGATTGCTGGATCAGGAGCATGTATAATTATGGTTTTACGATTTTATCCCTTGTCAAAAATCCACTATCTACAAGGGCAAAGGTAATTTTACGATTTTCCTTTGTCAAAAATCCACCATCAACACAAAGATTAAGTCATAAATAATTAAACTTTTACAAAAAATTAATCATAATATAGTAAAAGCATATCGAAAGAAAGAGACAAGTTAGAATTATGAATTGACATCCAAGACCAAAACACATATTTAACATTTTACGTAAAATCTCACCCGAATTCCTTTTTTTTTCTCTTTAAACATTTTTTACAAAATGACCAGATGTGCTTTTTTTTTACTTCAAAAAATCAATTTAAGATGAGTTAAAGGTTCGGCCAGAGATGATTCTTCCGGCTCATGAGAGAAATGGTTGATCAATTGAGAAACTGTAGAATAGTCATCCAAATTGCAGATCCATATATAACCAATGTTTATCTTGCTATATGTCAATATCTTCCCAGGTAGCTATTTACTCGCACATGATACTTTTTAACTATGTCATCCCTTTACATAATCCCTTCCAATTAGTGTATGACGTAAACGAGAGCGCTTACAAAAGTATTTAGATTTAAAGACCTTAATGATGAGATGCATAAGCTTATTCAATGGTCAAACCTTTAAAGATATATAATTTAGTTAGATAAAAAAATCAACCAATTTAATTTCTTTTATCCTTTAACTAAAATAAATAACCTAAAAATGGAAATCTTTCTCTTATAACTTGTAATTTTTACCCAATATCAATTGGAAACTACAAAGTGATGAGAGGCATCTAATTGAATCTGTAAAATTAGAACTTTCCAATTCTACATAGAGAACACAAATAAGAATCAAAGAAGAGAAAACTCATTCCTCTACAAGTGTTCTAAAACAAAGCTAGAGTCTCTCCTCAAACTCTAAGTTAGTATTTTATTTATACCAATACTTGGGATGTATTCCGTAATCTAGACGTTGTTTTGAAAAAAGGATGTAAGTGGTATTCTCAACATTAATTTGAGAAATTTACAATCCATCAACCTATAAATAATTAGGGTTATTTACCAAGTTCCATGCCAATTTCGCTAATATTGCTAAATTAAGCTAATCTCTAAAATTAATATATCCTAAACTACCATTCCTCTCATGAAGACATAAAAAATTTCAAGATTTTTGATTTCAACCCTTCTTCTTTGGTTGATGTCCCCACCTTTGGATAGTATGGATGACAGAAATAAGCAATGATAAACAAATCATTTGGTGTATTGCAACAAAGTTCAAAACAAATTGAATCTGAATACCCCTTCCTGCTTGATGTATCACCTTTCCTTACAACCATCAAGTTTTATATGCATTTGATAAATTCAAGGACGAAAACTTAAAACCGGACGAAAACTTAAAACCTTCGATCTGTTAAGAAAAAAAGGTTCTCCCGAATAATTATCCATAAGCCTTATTGGTTTCATTTGCGACAATTTTGCTATCTCAATTTGCCTATGCCTAGTTAATTTTTACTAAAAGCAATTCCACTCTTAATTGAATTAATGACTTGACCTAAAGCTCTACTCTTAATTAATTTCAATCGGGATACTTAATTGGCACTTCAAGAACCAAAAACTAAGCCTTTTATTCCCAGACAAGCCGGGATAGGCTAGAAATAAAAGTCAAGATATAAACCAAGTGGATGGCTAGCCTCGCTTTTTTCAACATGACGCGTCGCAGAAAGGGGCTCAACAAATCTTTCATTGCCTTCTCTTTTTTTTTTTCATGGATGAGGACATGCTATGCAAGAGAAAGCTATACACCTGGACTTAATCCTTGGTGCTTTCCATGCCATGAGTTCACTTTTTTTAGCATGGAAAAAAGGCGTTAGCCAGCTTCCCTGCCAGCATGGGTTCACGGGTTTGTGGGTTGAGTTCATCTCGCAAAGAGTATTTGGACTTGCCGCACATAGTGAAGAGCCAACCAACACACAAAAACCAAACACAACTCATACTCCAACATGCATTGTTCATCAAGCAACAATCCGAAGAACAATTAAGATAAGAAAAGCACGAACACCAAAGACAAGTCGTTCCAAGCGGACATGCTGTGCCTGAAAACTCAATTGGCACACAACACACTTCCTCACTAACGAATTACCAATCCAATTTAGTCATTTGGGCTTAAGATTGGATCGGGTTTGAATATACCCGTATTTATTAAAAAAAAATCGTGTCGGACCCTTAACTGGACTACAAGAACCTCAACCTCATCCAAGTCAGACTTTACTTTTGCTTCTTTTTAAGACTTGGCGAGAGAGAGGAGTGTCTGTGTTCTCAGAAAAAAAAAAAAGAGCTTGAACTAGGAAAAAAAATGGCTGAAGAGGAAAGTGCAGTGAAAGAACCTCTTGATCTCATCAGACTCAGTCTTGATGAGCGCATATACGTCAAGCTTCGTTCTGACAGAGAACTCAGAGGAAAACTACATGTAAGAGAGACCACTCCAATAATTTCTTTCTTTACTGTTTTAGCCGTCTTGGTGTTCGTTTTTTTGTTGTTGTTGCTGTTCTGTTTCTGTTTTCTAGAGTTTCTTTGGTCTTTTACTAGCACTGTACTGTATCATCTGCTTTTTAGGGTTTATGAAAGGACGGATTTTGCCTTTTCTGCTCATAATTGATTTTGACAACTTGGGGTTGTTCAGTATAATGAATGATCTTGATAAATTGGGTTTTTTTGAGTCTTTCTCATGTCATAAATCAAGTTTCTTACCCGGGGTTTCCTGGAAAGCTTCAAGCTTTTTGGTTTTTTAGTTTCTAGGGTTTGCGTAATCAGTCCTGGGTTTTGAAATATTGGAATATGTCGGGTATGAGATACTTTTAATGTGAAAGGATATGTTTTATCTTCTGAACCTAATTTGGTGTAGAAGATGAGGTAGCTTGTTGGTTAATTTGAGAAATATAGTGAATTAGCAGTTACTGTGGATGGCAATTTTGTCGCAGAACTTTGAAAATTCTTGTTTATCTCTTACAAGGAGCATTGTAGACAATCCCACCCATATTTTCTATGGAATTCGAACCTGAACTATATTTATGATTCATTTTTTTTTTCACATTGGCCATTATTTCTTATTTCAGCATATATTTTTCCGCCTCTTCTCTACCTTTTCAGGGACGAATTCCGGATAGTTTTACATCTAGGATTTACATATACAACATATAGCACTGTCAAGGGTACATGGTTGAAGCTTGTTAACTTTTGTAGAGGGATTTAAATATGATTGATGCTTGACTACTGATCCCTATCCTAATTTAGTTTTGTGTTTGTCAATTTGGTTGTTGAACTTTATGATAGAATTCAAATGGAAATTGCAATATTGGTTTATTAGGACTATGTCTAAGCGGGTTTTAGAATATGATTCCCTTCAACCCTAAGCAAGGTAGTTTTGGGGGGTTTGAAAGATTTGTCTGAACTGTCTGTGTTGTGTGCTAATAGTAAACCTATGGCTTCCTTTTTTGTTTATTGGACGTCTGCTAACTGTCTTTTTCTTGATGTCACTGTGTGGGGCACTTTGCTTTTCAGGCGTATGACCAGCATTTGAATATGATACTCGGGGATGTTGAAGAAATCATTACTACAGTAGAAATTGATGATGAAACATATGAGGAGATAGTTCGGGTATGCAATAGCTTCTGTTATTTTTGTTCATTCCTTGAGCTGATGCATTTTTTATTTTGGAAATTAATCTCTAATTAGGTGGTCAATTGAATAGCCATGCTTCAGCTATTCAGCATAAAACTATTGAAGTAGGAAAAGATATGGTTCATTTGGAGTTTAGACTTATTGCTTTCCCTGGAACACACTCTCTCATTTAGTGTCCAACATGGGGACTTGGGTCTGAAGTGTTAGCCACTGGCACCGAGTTCATTAGCATGAAATATCTATACGGTTCATCTCATATGTTTGAATACTTTACCACTTAAATTACATATGTAATATGCAAATCTATCTGGGTGACCTACACGTTTAAATACCATTAATCTAATTAGATCATACAAAAACTGTATGCGAATAGTAACTACAATTAAAATATTTGTTGTAGAATAACCTATCTCTATAGGTGCATATATGAAGTGTCTGAGATTGTCAATCCCTAGAAAATGGCATGTCTTTGTAAGATAATATTGAAGTGTTGACTTTTCACCAGCTTGTCAGTACCACCTGGAATTTTGCTTTCTGTGAAGGTGTTTGTTGTTTTGTTGGTATGTGGGAACCCTGGTTATTGTTTTCCTTTAGAACGGTATTTTCTTACCTCGAACCCTGTACCTTTGGCCTTGTTCTCTGTAATTTGCACCCTGAGTAGCTATGTCTTTGTTGCATACGATCTAACTGAGTCATTTTTCCGATCAGAAAGTAGTCATCTCCCATGTTGTAGCACTTTTCCGTTCTTATGCTCTAGAATTCCAAATATTGAACAATCTTGTTAACTAACAATAGTTGCAATCTTGTTAAGCAACAATTTTGAGTGCTCTCTGGATGAGAGACTATATTATAGAAAGATGTCCAAAAAGAAGGGTTACATCTGCAAGTAGTGTCCCTTTATCTCATATAAAGCAATAATTAGATGATTCATACGATTTTAAAGTTATCGCTGAGCTAACATTTTATATATGATTTACTTATATCTTGTTTTTGGGGTGCAGACTACCAAGCGGACAGTTCCATTTCTTTTTGTTCGGGGAGATGGTGTGATTTTAGTTTCTCCGCCATTAAGGACAGCTTAACGGTCAGGCGATAGAGAAGATTGGGTAAAAGATTTGAAGCAGGAAAGGTTTATGGGGGTATTTTAGTCTCTTCCATTTCACTTTGTATGTTCTTCTAACAGAATCGTAGCCGTGCTGCAGTTGAAATTATTAGGCTTTCCTTTTTTTTTGTTAAAGCTGCAGAGGGTTGTAATTTAGTAATTAGTAAACTTGTGTGCGTGGCTGGTACTATTTTTTAAACAGCCGCTCTTAGACTCTTCAATTACTGTTGTAGACAATGAATCTTCATCTTTTCATATATGAGACCTCTGCTGTATTTATTTCCAGTATTCAGTTCACCTGACCAGATGTTTTTTTCATTCTTGTGCGAGAATGTTCTGTTGGTTATTAATTGTTTTAAGAAACACATCATTCAACCGGAAAACCAAAATTTAAGAGGTTGCCAGACATGCTCAGGTTGATAAGTGTTAACCCTTTGTTACTTCTGCATGTTTTGAGAGTGTAGGCCTTCTGACTTCTGAGTATTAAGGAGGCTGCTGGCCTGCTCTGAGTATTAAGGAGGCTGCTGGCCTGCTGCATCTGTTTTGTATGCCTGGCTCCATGGTTGCCATCCAGACAAGGCAGTAAAGCCAAAATTCACCTGCATTTGGAAATATGAGGCAACAAAAGCTGTGAGAACAAATTGGGTATTAGTGACAAAAAGGTGGGTGGAATTAAAGTTTTCTAGTGGGAAAAAAAGCAAAATCACTACATGTTATTTTGAGAGGAAAAAAAAATGTTTGGATTATGCTTCCAGAGAAAACTATTACCGGTTTTTATCTATGTTGAGATTTTTTATTTTGTTGGATCGGTATTGTATTTTTACATTGTGCTTCATTGTGGTTTCTTGATCTCATTGTAATTTGTAACCTAGGGTTACGGTTCTCTGTTTCTCTAAAGGGAAAAAAATAGGAAAAAAAGAAGAAATGACATGAAAATTTCAGCTGATTTCAGGCCATCAGCATCAATCGAACAGTTGAGGATGAACTAACGAATCATGCCGCATATAAAAGTTAATTATAAATATTTTAACTACATATGAGACCATATGATCTCGTTTTCTAGTTTTGAAACACTCAATAACCATATATTTTTTGTTTGAGAAATTTCCAAATGATGAACTTAAACAAAAAATAGTTTGTGACTGACTCCTTTGATTTGGGAGCTAATGCCATCAACTGGGGGACCACGGCGGCGGCATGACTGGTTACCTAAAGTAGATGCTATAATAAAACCTCTGTAAATAGTCAAAGGTATAGAGGCGAGCTGCCGCCTCTGCGGAACAAATTGGGTGTTAATAAGAAAAGGATGTAGGTGGAATTAAAATTTATAGCACTAGAAAAGTAAGAATAAGAGCGGTACAATTCTCACCTTGAAGTTCCTCCCTACTTTTCGCTTCTTCGCTTCCAGGTTACCGAACGACACCAAGAAGAGAGAGAGATGGGCGTGACAAAGGAAGTGGTTGAAGCTACTTTGAAATCAAAGATGAATCCTACTTATCTTGTAAGTTTGTGTTCCACCCTTCCCTTATACTTCCGATTACGTTTTACCCTTCTTGAATCCCTAAAAACAATATATGATTATTTTGCTTTATTCTGTAAGTGTTTTTTCTTCTTTTTCTAAGAATCTATAGTTAGGGCATATAATGATCCTTCTGCTTAATCTTAGCAAAAAAGTGCTAAATAGGAATACTAAAGAACTGACCTTATAATTTCCAGATGAAATTGATAGTTTGATAACTGTTACTAGTGCGTTAGATAATAAACCGATCTAACTGTTTTTAACATCAGATTGGACTTATTAGTATGCAAGCTTAGTGGAGTAGACAATAGAATTCGAATAGCTTAATCCGTGTGTTTAAAACCAAAGATGGTCTTACCTATAGTTTAGGTGCATGAGCATGATACCATATTAGGTCTTAGGGAAGTGTTTTAGATATAGATTTTAAGAAGTAGTGGTCCATCTTGCACCTGTCACTTAACACATAAATTGCTTCGCCTCATTGTAAAGGACCCGTTAATTTGGAGAGGTAGTTAGTTCTGCCTTGTTGTGTATTTTGTTTCGCTTGCTCTTTTCTTTATCTTGTAGGGGCAACCCTAGCATATCTCGGAATACACCTTCTAGCTTAGCTCACTTGTCTTGGAAGCATACCTCGCTTACCTTGGAATTTTAGTGGTTTACTTCTTGAACTTGCTCGTGACTGTTGAAAAAAGGAAGAAACTGTCAGCTTTGATTGCTGATGGTAATTGCAACCAAGATGAGCATGTTGAGGAGGCTCAACTCAAGTACATCATGCTAACTCCATTCAGTTGTGCAATGCAATTGAACAAAGGCCTGCATAAGTTGATGAATGCGCACATATTTATTCTCTGTTTCAACCTCATGTATTTTTTTCTTTTTATATTTTTGGTACCCAAATTCACTGATTGATAGTTTGTAAGATGGAAGCAAAATGTCTTTTTGATGTCTAATTTGCATACTGAATCTCTATTTTAGGAACAACATTCTCAAGATTAAATGTTTTTATTCTCTTCATTCTTCTATTGTTTCTTAAGTTGCTAACTGATTTTCCCTTTTATGTCTTTCAGGAAGTAGTCGATACATCCGGAGGGTAAGTTCTTATTCTCAAAACCAAATTGTTGTCGACTATTTTTTCCTCTGAAACCTCTCACTTGGTTTAAAATAACAAAATAAATGGTGTTATCAGGTGCGGGGCGAGTTTTGTGGTTGAGATTGTGTTGGAACAATTTGAAGGAAAAAGGTTGCTTGAGAGGCACCGAATGGTGAACACTGCACTGACAGAGGAAATGAAAGAAATTCACGCACTCTCTATAAAGAAAGCTTTGACCCCAGCTCAGTGGGACCAGCAAAAGGAGTCGAACGCTACCGTATCCGCTACCTAGTGAAAGACGTCAAAGACAGATGGCATCCATAACTGTAAGTATGCTAGGTTTGGCAGCTAATGAAAATGCTTAGACATGATGGGGAAGTGTTTAAAAACTATGGTTATTTATTGAATACTTTCATGTATAACAGCATGGCACTGACACATGATTACTATCCATGAGAATATATTTGTGGCTTGGTGGAATTCTCTGTTGAATTTGTTCTATGCCTTTCTACATTCTGCAATTTGTTCTATATGCTTGATGGATCCCAACTCCAAAGTGTTGAGCAGTTGGGAGCTTTTCTAAGAAAAAAAAGGAGTGACTACTCTCCGGGAGCTGCATATTATAAATATTTTAACGCTGGTTTCCCATTTTAAATCTCTAGTTTTATGTGACCACAAAATTCTTCAGGAGATTGGCTGTTGAAGTGAAATTTTGTAGACTGCATTTTGTAAACCCCTTTTCTTTGGGTTGAATCTCTAGTTTTGGGTGACCACGAAAATTTGGTGGTTGAGGTAAAGGTTCCTCAGATGTCAAATTCGTCACCAAGGTTTAGATTTAAATCCACGTCCACAAACTTGATGGTGCTACCAGATGTATACCAGAAAACTCCATAAAAAAGGTACCCACTCTGGAGTTCGTTAAATGTGATGGCTGACAAATTTTTCAGCGGACGACAGCCTACTCCACCCCACGGCTCCCTTATATCTAAGGGTCACAGTTTTTGGTCCTGGATCCACTTACAAATCCAAAATGCTCCAAACGCCGAATTTCACAACCACAAGTCGAATTTCTGTATTCATTCCGGAGTATGTTAATACAGTGTGCGCCAAATGACAGAGATAATGTTGCCCACGCTTTTCAAATATTGCAGTTGGCTAGTTATGGCTGTGTGACACTGTGACTCACATAAAAACAACAGATAATGTAAATAATGTAAAAAAGTGCCGCAAAGAGCCAAGCAGGAAACAACATCAAAATTCACAACCACAATATCATTAAAAAATAAATGCACATCTGATGCCTTTCTTAAAATTTTTAAGTCAGAGTTGGTATCACTGTAGTTTGCGTTAGAGTAAGTAAGAATTTTTTTCCAACCGAGCTGGTAGTTATGGCAACTCATGACCTTCTCAATCCACCAGTTCATGCTTTTCATTTAGTTCCTTCTGAACTCAACAAGATTACAAAAAAGATAAACAGTCAAAGGTCATTGCCAGCCGCCCATTTGAGGATCAAATTTTTTGGGATTGGATATTGTTCATCTGGTCTCAAATCCATTTACACCATTAAAGCTTCACAAGATATCTCTGCAGGTTCTGTTAGTAATGTCATTGAAGATGAATCAGCTGCCCAGATTAAAACTAGCCTTTTCCAGGCTTTACAAGGTAAGACCAATGTTGATTCTTAAAATTTCTCTTTCTTTACCTCTCTGTCCTTCTCAACTATGAACATTCGTGAAGGGCTTAACAGAGGCATATTGGGAGCCACATCTGCCAAAAAATCTGAGATTGAAAATTTAGTCAAGGAATTAGAGTCTCAAAATCCAACTCCTGATCCTACACAAAATTTGGATAAGGTAAACTAATGGTGTTGAGTATTACTATTTCGGTTTATATGTACAAATTGAGTTTGTGGTTAATGTTTTCTTGCAAATTTTGAAGGTGAATGGAAGTTGGAAGCTTATCTATAGCACTATTTCAGTTCTCGGCTCAAAGAGAACGAAGCTTGGACTGCGGGATTTCATTACTTTGGGAGATTTCTTACAAATCATTAATGTCTCCGAGGTATGATTTCCCCTTCATAAGTCTTATTTTCATATAGTGTTGCAAGAGTGTAATGCAGTAGTTGATGTTTTCACATGGTTTATATTTACTGACAATTTTCAAATTTATTGTGATGGAAAATGCAGGCAAAAGCGGTTAATGTAATCAAGTTCAGTGCAAGGGGATTTGGAATGTTAAATGGACAGTTAACCATTGAAGCCTCTTTCAAGATTGCGTCGAAATCAGTTTCGTGATCAGTGCTTCCCAATGCTACCTTATGAATAGGCTTCTTTGAAGTTTAATCCACTCTTATATGTATATACCTTTGCTTACACTTGTCTTTTGAACTTGTGCAGAGAGTTGATATCAAATATGAGAGTTCAGCAATCACTCCAGATCAGGTTTGTAAAATTATACCATAGTAAAGCAAAAGCATTAGAAGGGTTCTCTATTTCGAACTGTTTCTGGTAACTTACTAACCATCTCAAGTGTTCTCAAGTAGATTGCTTGACTGTTGTCTACATTTGTGACCTACCAGTTGATGAATTTATTCCAAAAGAACTACGACCTTCTGCTCAGCATTTTCAATCCAGAGGGATGGCTTGACATATCGTATCCTTTTACTACTATTGTTTTTAAGCATATATCTACAGTTATACAAGGAAGAGCTCAGAGTTTTGTTCTTTAATTCATGATCCGTAGATATGTTGACGAGACAATGAGGATTGGAAGGGATGATAAAGGCAACATTTTCATATTAGAAAGACCATCAACACAATGAATAGATTCAGTAACTTAGCATTAGGCATTTACAGTAGCAAATAGGAGGAGGACAAAAATGAAACCTTATTGAATTGATGAATGCAGTTCGTTCTTACAATATTTCACATGTGGATCACTTTTATTTGTTGTAATTTTTTTTTGCTCAGCTTTTTATTTGTTGTAATAATTCTCAGTTGTTTAAATGTATCATAGGCTGTCTCATTGAGTCACCATATTCATACGACTGTACCATGTTGAGGCTACATTCTATATGCTCCGGCCAATTTGCCGAAAAATCAATCTGATACTGATTTGTAAACACGTGTTGAGCAGTTTTAGCTTGTATACTTCCGGTTAATTTAGAGTTATAATCAGCTTGAGATTTTAAAGATGACCATTCTTCTGATACTGATTTGAATACAAGTAGAAATTTAATGGTACTGATAGCTGTTTCAGAATTTCTGTCAAGAATTACATCGCTATAATTGATGCTGATGAATGACCATTTGTACTCTTCTCTCTTGGCTTTGTTAAAATAATGCATTTTTTGTATGAAAAATTCGAGCTCAGCTCTGTGTCTTAAGAAAACAAGGTAACTCTTATGCAGTGAAATCGGGCATTTCTTTGATCGAAACCCCGCAAAACTCTCTTCTAGTAGTTCAGATAAGAAAACTGTGTACTGTGAAAGAGTTCAAACTTAGAAGATAAAACAGTGTAGTGCGTGTGCCAAGGCCCATATGGAAGGAACGGTCGGTACTTACCTTAGCCAACAATTTCCTTCAGTTCAGATCATGATTTTTCTTTTCACCCAAAACTGGCTGCGAATTCGAAGAACAGCTAGCGGATTTTGGGAATCTATAGGAAAATGGAAGAACCCGGATTTTGGGAATCGATAGGGAAAAATATGCTCACGCTCTACCCATGGGTAACCCATAATATGAGGTGCTTAATTAAAAGAAGTTTAAATCTATGTCCCAAATTATTAAAAGACCTTGATACCCTTATGCATATTGTCAAGCCCATAATTAAATAAAATTTAAATCTAGGCCCAAAATTATTAAATCTAGGCCCGAAATTATTAAAGTACAGTGCGAATATGTAAACAGAAGTTACACATGCATATGGCATGTGTAACCAGAAGTTACACATCCTTATAACATGTGTAATGCAAAGTTACACTTGTATATATACACAAAAAATAGACATCAAAAAGAAAACATAATATGAGAACTTATTTAATATTCATTTACAACAATTTCTTAGCATGTGTAAATAGAAGTTACACACGCATCTGTTTAGTGTAATTGAGAGTTACATATGTGTCTATCTAGTGTAATTGAGAGTTACACATGCATCTGACTTGTGTATTCAGCGTCAACTCCAGTTCCAGCGAGACCATTACCACGTTTAAGAAAATTAGCTTTTATGAAGTTATCTGAAACCTGAAATATAACAAGCAATCAGTGTTTATAGGATTAAAATGAATAATACATACAACAATGTATATTCAGTTTCACAAGCATCTGACTAGTGTAGCTAAATTGTGTAACTGAGTTACACATGCATATAATATGTGTAATTATGAGTTACACATTCATATTGGTATGTGTACCTAAAATCAGTATGTGTAACTAAAAGTTACACATCTAATTAGCATGTGTAACTCGAAATTACACATCTATTTAGCTTGTGTAACTAGAAGTTACACATCCAAATAACATGGGTAACTAAAAATTACACATCCATACCAAAGCACCACCACTAAGACAAGCATAATGTAAAGTAGATCCAACTTATAGTGTCTAACACAACTCTAGCATCCATACCAAACCGTAAGTAAAAGTTACACATGCATATAAAATGTGTAAAGAAAACTTACACATGCAATTGAGTTGTGTAAGGAGAAGTTACACATGCGTATATCACAAAAACTAAATCAAAACTGTGAAATCTAGAACTATGCAGACATCTTCTACTATTTCGTTACTTATGAAATCTAGAACTGTACATAACAATATGAAAGACACATGGATCAGGTTTGAATCTCATAACAATATATGCAACATCTAGAAAATGTATCAATAGTCTGAAAAGGTTAAGAGTAAGAAATTTACCAATAGTCTGAAAGGTTCTTAGACATTTTTGCAGCCAATCCAAGTTGTTCTTATGAAGGCGTAAACTAACACATGGCTTTTGTCATTCTTCGTGCATGAGATCGAGAGTGAATCTAGGTTGGTTTGCATCTGATGAATCCATCTTTAACAAACTTCTGCATGTGTTTCCCTGCACAAAACAACACAAAACAAGACGAGTTGCAATTAGATCAGCAGGTATGCCTCTAAGAACTGCATATGCATATCCCATCAAATTCGCATGTGTAACTATAAGTTACACATCTAAATAGCATGTGTAACTTGTCGATACACATCCGTTTAGATTGTGTAACTAGAAGTTACATATTTAATTAGCACGTGTAACTACTAGTTACACAACCATAGTACACATGAATGCAAACTGATAAGCAAGGATATGGTTACATAAATCACATAATATCCTTCTCAGAGTAGATATAAGCTGAGCTTATAGCTGGATAACATATTTAAAACACGATGTATATCGAGATATATTTCCTAATAAACTGAATGGACTTTTATTTCTGGAGTAAGATGCATATTGGGTCATCTAACACAATTTAACTAATCAAAAAAATGTAACTAAGATTTACAGATGCAGACAGAAATGTTGAGAATTGAGAAGATAATCAAAGAACACTTGATTCAACAAGGTATAGATACAAACCTTGTGCTAGCATATCAATATCACAAAAAGAACACCTGATTCAGCAACATCTTGTCATATAGTTCCTGCAGCTTCCTTATAGGTTAAGTAAGAGGAAGGCAAGTGTCCAAAAACCCTGCAATCTTATGCTTATCTCCGTACCTTCAAGTATAGTGTGGTAACCACAGTCAAAAAGTTACGAACAAAAAAAAACCAATAATGATATTAAATTTCATTAAAAAAATAGACAAATTGATCTTTGAATTCCCCATTTTAGCAATGACACTGACCTGGAGTATATTGGCTTTCCAGAATTACTCAAAAAAAAATAGTGCTTCTTCAGTTTCCTCCAAGAAATTAAGCCATCATCCTGCACTTCGAAAATAAACTCGAAATGTCCCAAGAAATTCCTTCAATCACTATACAAGAAAACAATGTTGTACTTCCACATATAAACAATGTTTATGGATTCTTAGTAGGTATACGTGCATATGGATTGTGTAACCGACAGTTAGAAATACATAGGACTTGTGTAACCTTCAGTTGCACATGCATATGGCTTGTTTGCCCAAAGAATATGTGTTATCTTCATTACCACTAGAACACAGGGACATCACAAAATGATACTTGCGATTCTTAAAATGTGAAGTATACTTAATAAATATATCAAATGACACTTAATCATCTGAAATGCAGTTGTTACTGCAACTATAAACAAATAACTCGGATATCGCCAGTACCTAACTATAAAGATGAACATGTTAAGTTGGATATAACCAGTACCTAACTATGGCTTTTCAGCTGTTACTGCAACGAATTCAGAAATTCCAACATTTACATAATAACCAAAACATTTGCAGCATGACATCGGAAATGAAGTACCTAACTATAAACAAATAACTCAGATATAACCAGTGTGAAACAACCAATATATTTAACTTCAAGAGAAAAACATTGGTAGCATGGCATCTGAGCTGAAGTACCTATAATCATCTTCATCTGTTGGCTTCTATTTTTCTGCTCTGGTTTCTTTCATATATGTCAACACAGATGAACCTGGTGATAAGAATGAATCAGAGCTCTCTAATTTTTCAGGAAAATACAACAATTGAGGAATCAAACTCCTTTGTAATTCAAGAGTGTTTTCTGTTGGTTCATTTATAGCCACTTGGATAGTAATAAAATCAAAACACCAAACAAACTAAACAAACCAATAAAGCAGTTTATAGAAAATTAGAATCCAAAAACAAATGATCAGCAAATCAGCAACAAAAATGGGATGGTTTATCCAATTTTCTCTTATAATCCCCTTCAATTGATTGTGTTTGGTTTTTAGTTCTACTTTTACTTCTTCTTCCTGTTAATGGAGAAACAACTTTTCCAGTAATTTCTGAGCCTCTCTGTATCACGTTCCCTGCAACAATTCTACATCCAACACAAAACACAATCATAAAATCATTCAACACAAAACACTTTCACTGAGAATCATTTCAAAGAATCGTAACACCAAAAAATTGAAATCAAACCTAAAATTAGATCGAAATTCAGAGAAACTTACTTCTAGTTCTGAATAGTATTACACACATAATCAATCATTTTGAACCACAGATCCTTTACGAATATCTGAATAGTATTAGATTGATAATCGAATCAACTGAAACTTAGATTCGATTCAAAATATTCAAAATCGGACATTGAAGATCTTCGATTGATTCAGGAAAAATCAGGTTGTTCATCTTCTTAGATCTGAATAGATCAATCAAATCAAAAACTAATCGATCTAAGAAAAGTAAGAATGAAGAAAAGCTAACCTGATGCATCTTCGAATCAACTGAGAACATAAAATTGAATCAAATCGATTCAGACCCCCAAAACCAATAGAATCAGAAGAAGAAACACAAACAAAAATCGTCAGAGCTCTGATCTTCAGATGCAGTTGATCTTTTCTGGTTGTAATCGCATCAAACAAACTGAGAGAGAGATGAAAAACAAACAAACCCTAGAAATTTTTTTCTCTACAATTGAGAGAGAGATGAGAGAGAAACATAATAGAGAAATGAAATCTTCTGCTATTCCTCTTGTATAAATACTAAAGGGTAGTGCTGTCATTATTAAAATTCGTAATAATTAATTATGGGCCAGATCTGAAGAAAATTTGATTTTTTGGGGCCTAGTAATAACATCTTCTTAAAGTATGGAGTTGACAATGAAGGATCCATTTTGTTGGGTTTCTATATGTTGAACCCATATAGTCGGGGGATTATAGTATTTTTCACATAGGAAAATGGAAGAACCTACCTAGTCAATTTTATACGGCTTCTCTTAAATAAAGCCCATATTTTATTAGGCTATTTGACTTTGATCGGTAGAGATTGACTATAATTTTGAGTTTGACTTTTTTCTATTGTTTTTTTTATCCCTTTGCAGTGGTAGTAAGACAATTTTTTCTATTGTTATTCATAACCCACAAACTACGTTAGTGAGCCTGAGTGGGAAATTGGTGACTCGATGACCAACTAAAAAGCCGTTTTGGATTATTTATTTATTTCTCTTTGATTTTTTCAAATAAATTTATGGGGTTAAGAGTTTTAATCTTAGAACCCTAGTTGTTTATTAGATATATGTATTCAAGAACCCATAACTAAAATCAATTTTATCATCGGGTTTTGGTTTTGAAACTCTTAAATTTTCTTTTCAACTTTCTCGAGAGATCTTACGAAGGTGTTTTAATTTTCTTAATCCTATAATGATATCTTGATGTAATCTTAAATATGATTTAGTTGAGTGATTTATTCAAATGGTTAATTTTTGGATTTATTTGTCTGGAGGAAGAATAACAAGAATGAGCAAAAAGTTAAGTGTAATAGTTTTAGAAGTTGGAATTAGGTTTTTGAATTGGTTATCACTCAACTCGACCTGCCTACCTAGCTACAGATCTCCTACAAACTCAGTTAATATTCTGGATTATACATTTCGAGTTTGTTTGTGGGTTATAAATAACGTGGGTTACGGTTTGTAAAAGCATGTGATATATTTAAGATAAACTTTTTGTAAATTAAAGTTTGACCCGAAACTTTAAATAATAATTGTCGAGGATTGTATCTTCGACCTAGAAGATTGTGGATGATATTCTTTATATGAGTGAAACATATTAACAATCGGCTTGGTTGTGACTATAAACCTAGCAATTGGTGTTTTTTATATGTGGAAAGACTATCCACTATCGGGTAAGATTTGGTTATGAACCCTGTCGATGATTTGTGGTGTTCTTCATATGTGAAAAATACAATCACAATCGGCTATATTTTTTGTTTTCCGACCGAGCCAATTATGGTGACTCGACTGTGTTACCTGGCCGATCGCCACTTAATAATGAAATTGCAAATAAAATGTGTAACATAAAAAGTATTCTAGTGATTTTGAAATAAACTAGATTTGTATAGCGGTAAACAAAACTAAGGTAATTTTTTTTTAAAGAATAACTTAGATATTTATTAACCCACTGTGGAGGTAGGGGTTCGAATCCTGTAATTGCTGAAATCCACTCCAATTTAAGGAGTTTGGATATAGTTTGGGGACCACTAGTCTAGGGCATCAAAAAAAAAGATATTTATTAACCCATAGCGCACCCATACTTCCTACTTATATGCATAATTTAAATGCAATTTCAACCATACCTAATCTAATTTATTAACCCATAGGGCGCCCATATCTCCCTCAGAAATTTTTGCAACCCCTAGAACAACAATCCATTTACAAAATGAAATGACGAGTGTACAAAGTACACCACAATCTTTTCGATATCAACCTATAAGTCTGATACCTTGCATGATCTAATATAGAAAGGAACAGTCAAGAAGATAACCACCACAAGGCATCCATTTGATATATAGTATAAGTCTGAAACCGAACTTAAAACTATTGGGATCATCCCAAGTGTTCGGGATTAACATACAATGTATTTACTTTTATAACATACAGTGTAATTATAACTCAAAAATAATAATTATAATTGCGGAAAGTAAATGTAAAGACACAACAAGATTTTGTTAACGAGGAAACCGCAAATGCAGAAAAACCCCGGGACCTAGTCAAGTTTTGAACCCTCTCAGAATTAAGATGCTATACAAAGACCACTACCAACTTCGTATAGTTGAGACCAAGTAAACTACCTCGAGTTACCTAGTTTCCTCAGTATCTCTGCGCGTACAACCAATTTGGCCAATACACGTTAATCTTAAGATAAAGTCAACTACCTTAAGTTGCTTCAGTCTCTCTGAAGACTTTAAGCACTCAACCCTTTAGATCATCTTCCAAACAGTAAATGGCTAATTTATTTGGCAACCACGCTTCTTATCTCAAGATGTCAATCAAAGATATTATAGTTGAGCTTGATAAAGGCTTTTCTATTTAAATCAAATAAACTCCTTTGTCGGGTTAGATCTTCCAAGATCTGGATTAACAAGTTAACTAGATCAAGTCAAACAGAACTACCAGATTCGGATACTGAGGAGTACCACCAATCATAGCTTGTAGATCTAAATCCGAATAACAATAACAAATCTATTAAAAGATAAACCATATCTGGTCGGATCCCAGTCGATCAAGCTTGAGAACAAAACGAATCACAAAGATACGAAGCCAATAAGAAAATCTTCTTGTATTAAAATCTTCAATAGTCTTATGTACCTGCACAATAACAAACTTGATTCCAACTTATGATCGATCACGCACAGAACGGAGTCTGTTAACAATGGATAATCACAAGTCAACGTCAGATCTAAAATCAGATCTGAACTACTGTTAATCTCTTGATCTAGTTTGAGTGATCTTATGTCAAAAGAGAAGGCTCTCGAGAATAATCAAACTAGGTGCAATTAAGAGTTAACAACCGTTAGTCAATCAAATCAATAATCGAAAGCTAAAATAGCAATGTAGTTTCTAGTTTCCCACCAACGGTACTAGTAGACACTTCTTGATCCCAAAGAAATCTTTAAACTAGCGGACATAAGAGAGTTAGCATAATTAGGTTACTCTCCTCTCCAAAATAGTATTACAAGTAATACTATTAGTCGATACAACAGTGACTACGAAGCGAAGTTCCCGCCTCAGGATAAGTTTGTAAAAAGAACAAACTTCACTATTCATATACCAAGGTAGTTTGGATACCAAGGAATTTTCGTAATCGAAAATATTTTCTAGATATGCAATAAAACACCTAAATTCGGTTTTGTCTAATTCCAAACAATATCCAACTATACAACTAAAATCTCTCTTGGAAAACTCAATATTAGCTAGCACTTAACTAATATATCTTTCGAAAGATATGTTTTGTTTGCTGGTAAAACAAAAACATATACATTCGAAAATCTTAAAAAAGTTTCAACCATTTCGGTTTGGGATCTCATCTTGAGTACCACAGAAGATCTTTGAATAATGAAATACTCCCTCCGTCCAAATTTAGTTGATAAAATTTCATCTTTATCTTGTCCAGGTTTAGTTGATAAAATTGATATTTTCCCCTAATGTTTCCTTATTTGTCCCTAGATAGTAATTAGTCCCTAATTTAGAAACTTGTGTTTGTCTCTATTAAGAACCATTAATTATCCATATAATTAATTATACCTAAGGATATTTGTGGAAAAAATATTGTTCTCTATCTATTTATTAATATCCGTGTAAAATGCAACTTTATCAACTAAATATGGATGGAGGGAGTATAAGATTGCAACACATGTTCAAATTTCATAGTATGTCGACATCTTAACCTTTCCTATTTTGTAAACCCAATTTCTAAATCACACAGATACTAAAGTGTACGTGACTAAGAAAATCGGTTTTGTCTATTGGGACCGGTTTTACCTTGACTCTCAACATAGCTTAGGATCAATTATACCTTCACTCCCAATGTAGGTAGGGATTGGTTCTACCTTGACTCCCAACATAAGATAGGATCGGTTCTACCTTGATTTTCTATATAGGTTAGGATCGGTCCAACCTTAGATCTTCAATGAAAACCAGATCTTCAATCCGATTGATTTCTTTTAACTACAAAACAAGTTCTTAAGCATACTTCCTTAAACTCATGTAATTAAACATATTTTTGTACGCATGAAATCAAACCTATGTTCACTGCACAATCTAGTAACGAGTTACAAACATTATGTTGATGTCGCAATTACGAAGTTCAAAAGATAAGCATTCTACTTCATAATATAATATACAAATATAAAGCATTCAAAACTATTGATATATTCTTCCTTGACACTTTGATCATAATAAGATGATCAAGTCTCTAATACTAGAGTTTCATGTATATAACTTCGCATGTTATGTTTTCAATCAGAAACGACTTAAAATATTACGATATAAAAATGAAAACAAGTCAAGTCGTGTATTACTAACATCAAGTGGAAGGATGACATCTTCGTTGATGTCGATATGTCTTCAGACTCTTCAGGTCTTCAGCCGTAAGCTTCACTAGATTTTTTCAGTCACTTTGTATGCAACAGGAATCCAACTCGAACTCTTAGATCAATCTGAGAGTCTCAGTACACGCACTTCCTTCTACATTTAAAGGGCAATAGGCCAATTTCGAATTTCTCTGACAAATTTTATGTCCATTGTATGATCAGAAATAAATTCGGCAAATCACTTTGTATGCAGCAGGAATCCAACTCAAATTCCTAGATCCATCTGAGAGTATCAATATGCGCATTTCCTTCTACATTTAAGGGGCAAGAGGCCTAACCTGAACCAGCTCTGGAAATCTTTTGTGGACTGTATGATCAGATATAAATTTGACAAATCACTTTGTATGCGACATGAATCCAACTCGAACTACTAGATTCACCTGAGATTCTCAATACACGCGTATCCTTCTACATTTTAGAGGCACGAGGCCCATCTCGAAACTGCTCTGAGAAATCTTCTGTGCACTGTATGATCAGAAATCAATTTGACAAATCCCATATTAAAGTCAACGTCTTTGAAGGTGGTATCAATTTGAGTTCTCCAGCTAGCCTGCAACTCTGCATTCTCACTTAAAACTGGTTTATATTATATGTGCCTTGGATTATTTTCTATGTGCTCGGGGGTCTGACATGCTGATTGTATTGATGAACCAAATTAATTTTAAGAACAAACCTACTTAGATCTGGCTTAATATTATCAAAGATGACAACAATTCAGTAGTTCCATCTTGACCAGAGAATAAAGGTAGTTTTTAACAAATGAGGTTCCAAACTGTCATTATAAATTTAACAACAGGACAATTTTTTGTCATTATCCTGGTAAAAACAAATATTAGAGAAAGACGTTGCAAACCAAACTTGTTTGAAAAAATTAAATTCAAGAAAAGATGGAGTCCTCCTCCCCCCCCCCCCCCCCCCCAAGTATCAGTATTGCAGAGTCTATAACATGATAAGAGTGCTTACTATGCTGAAAAATTCTTTTACCCATAGATAACACCCTAGAAGCAATTTTCCAGCAGAAAATTTGGATTTTAAGAATACACTTAAGATTCGAAGTGTGTTTTCAGAATTTAGCAAAATCATCATTTATTTTATAGTTAGTTAAGAATTTATAAGCAAAGCTGATAGTCACTTCTCCAGAGTGAGTAAATTTCCACCAGACTCTATCACAAATTGCGAGTTATAGATAATATACTGTTATAATAATAAGAATCAATATAATTGCTGATAATGAACATGTTACATTTTCCATTTGTATCAATCAGTTTATCTACATTGGTAGGGATGTCATTGTCAATAAATAATAGTATCTTTCCCAGGTAGCTAGAAGTCCACCCAACTATCAATTCTAACACAATTTTTTGACTTGCCAAACATGGTGATCTTTAATAGTTGAATTCACCTATATGTTATGAACCTCTGTAAGTTTTACGTGGTCTTTTGGTACCACAACCAGTCCCCTCAGCAACATCTTAACGACAACCAGCTTCAATCATTTCCTTTCACAATCGTCGCTTTCATTTTCATTACCATTAATCTTTGAGAAACATAACATTAATCTTCTCTAAACCACAAAAGACCACAATCCTTCCCAAGGACTTAATTATATTCCACTATATAGTAGAACTTTCATATATTGATACTCGATATATTAATAACCTCTATATATTAATAAGAAATTATTGTCCCAATTTGGGCCAGTTATAAATAGTAATTACCTCCACATTTTAATATTAATGGTTTTTTCAGTCCCGCCCCAAGAAATTTACCTTAATATATCAATAATCAGCATTATATTAAAGAAATATAGATCTTATTACACAGATTTTATCATGCATATAAGTTCTTTTCCTAGCATTGGATAACATTTTAATTTGTTGGAAAGAAACTAAATTGATAAATTATCTTTTACTATACCTAACACTTTTTATATCTGTAAAAACCATTAAAAATTCCCTAGTACCCTTACAAGTTCCTGAATATCTAGTACATGGATTTGTGTATGGAACAGTAAAAATATATGTACATCATCTAATATAACTATAGATTACGCTTAACATACACCGAACTTAAAATTTTATATTATCTATGTGTACCTCTCTATATTAATAACCTCTATATATTAATAGTTATGTGAATGCCCAAAAGTATTAATATAGAGAGATTTTACTGTACTCTCATTTGGCCTCCAAGATATCAACCCATTCTTAATAACAAAATTCCAAGGAATAAATTTGGATTTCGAAGACCAAAATATAGATTGGACCTCCTTTAAATCATCTAGTAGACCCCCCGTAGTAGTAACCACACTGCATAGGAAATTTAGATTCTAGTAGAATACCCATAAGAAATTTGAGTGGACACACTAGTCTCCTGGTTTCTTGCTTTTCCGTAAACGGTTGCACATCTAGAATGTAACAAAACATAATTAACAAGAGATGCATCATTATCTACATCGTTGTCCAAATTGTATTCCAAATAAATCTTCTTTCCACAAGGATAATTTTGTATATCAACAGAGAATGTGGGATTAGGATTCATTATGAAAATCTTGTCGTCAAAGTATTCGCATATCAAACTACGTACTTGTTAATTCGTTGAAATATAAGAAACATTAGGTCTATCTTTAGGCCACTTGAATGATTCCTCGATTTTCCATTCAAACCTGTACCAATGATCGACCACAGAAAACTCTTTTTTTAAACACTCCTTGAAAAATACTTCCACCCTTTTCTTAAAAAACCAGGAAGCAACCAATGGATTCTCATTCAGTAGCCTTACCTTTTCTCGCCTCCTCTCCATGAGATCCAAGGTTTTCAACTTATCTTTAGGGTGTAAGAGTGTATGCAGTTCAGGCCATTGCATGTCAGCAGTACTAAGTGTGAAGAATATAGTAGGTGGCCCCAACTGTTTCACCATTATTATAAGCTCCTTTAATATGTTGTACCAGTAAGCTCTAGTTCCATGAATTTTTTGTACACAAAAAGAAACATGAGAAGCTAAATGGGTATCACCTGATAAGACCATTTCTCGGATTCTTTCAATCAAACATTCACCATCTTGTGGGTTTTTCTTTACATAAACAGATCCTAAAGACAATGCATGCCACCTAAAGACCGTTAGACAAGTTTGTTCCTTGGAAATCATGTTGACAAAGGGTTCTCATATCAATAATAACCATCATGCACCACACTTCAATGATAATCATCATTCTATTGGACTATTGTTATTGTCAAGATCCCCAGTAATATTATGATATATGATTATGTTAATACCACTGTCTTAGACCAACAATTGAACTAAGAAGGAAAAGAAAATGAGACCTACAAAAAAGAAAAATAAATAAGACATATCATAAAAGCAATACAATAATTATTAGTCCCTTCTCCACCATAAATCTCACCACAAGCATTAACCTTCCTTTTTTTCCTTTTTAGCAAACACAAGGTACAACATAAAGCCAGCGTATGTCTTAAAAACATAGCACCCTGCTCCCTTTTCTTTCCTTATTTTTTCTAAAACAAACTCGTATAGATGTCACTTATAAGATTTTTTTTCTTCTACATAGGTTATAAACTTTTTTTATTTATTTCTTTTTACTATTAGATCATCTTTTTAACATTATAAATCAACTAAGCAATTCTCTATTTTTCAAGATCTTAATTATAAGCATAATATAATAGATTTAAAGATTATAAATGATAAATTTATACCAATTCTCAAGCATCTAAAAAAACAGAAGAAAAAAGTAATAATCGCCACAAGCTAGAAAATAAAGAATTTAGAAAAGAGAAAAGATAAAAAAAAAAGTTCGCTTTACTTCATCAAAAGCTATATAAACTCTATGATTTAGTGTAAAAATCTCACTTCAAAATTTTTCTAGCAGAGTATCTAATAATACGTTTATAATCAAGTAGTCCAGTTATCTCTCAACCAACGACTATTCATAGCGGATTCATTTAGTCTCTCTCGTAACATTATAGATCGAGCATGTGTTTTGATTAATTTCAATTTATAACAAAATAGTTATTTAAAGACCCAATTATATATTTTACTACCTCGCCATGTTTTTCTCTTCTTTTCCTATCTTGAGATATTTAAAATTTTATCCTTTTCCGACCCGGATGTGTTAGCATAATGTATAATTTTTTTCAGTATACTCTAGCCAAAATTCGATTATAGATAATAATTTTCCAACAATATTAAAATAATCAGTTCACTAAGTGTGATGTAATTAAAGGTAGCAATAATAATAACTAACAATCATTGTTTTGATGATCAATAACAAATAACAGTGCAACAACACAATTTATTAGATACAATTACATATGTCCTAAATTTAGTTCCAAAAACATGAATTAGTAATTGGGTTGTATGGTAAGCATTATAACAACAAATTATCTGGTCATAATCCATTATGACAACCCATAATCCATTTTGTTGGTGTTTGGTAAAATATATAAAATTTAATTATTTTAAGTAGAACTGAAAAAATAAAATTATTTTCATAAATAGTAATAATTGATTTTTTTAAACAAAATTAAGTCGGGTTTTACTTTTCATTTTTCTTTTTCTGTAAACTTAATTGAGAGAGTTAAAGAACGAGGGATCCGAGCGATGAAAAACCGTAGGATCTTTGTTTCTCTATGCTATGAGTTCATCATCTACCCCTCCTCTGTTATCTATACATAAAAACTCTAACGAGAAATCCCTTTCTTATCTCCGATTTCCCTTGAAGACCTAAATATTTGTGAGTCGTGACTTTATTTTTCTATAAAAGCTGAAGAACTTCATAATCATGTAATTTTTCTTAAGTGAGTTATTAATTTTTCTTTGCTAACTTCAATTAGGTTCGTCAACTTTTGTTTTTCTTTGTTATTATTTTTTGAAATCCTTCTAACAGTTTATAAAATTGGCAAGCTGATATTAATAAAAGTTTATGGAATATACTAAGACTTTTGTACTAATATTTTCTTAACAGTCGGGCCGGGTCATTAGAATGTCAAAAGAAACTTCCAAATGGACTTAAGTATGAAAAAACCTATGTGAACTTCGGATCACCCTAATGCTTGGGGGTTAAAAATCTAAAATCATTTTTTCAAAGAAGCCTACACCGAATTCAAACATGAACTCGACAAAAAATACGAACAAAAATTTGACTACAAAGAAAATTTAACATGTGGATCTTGCATGCCCCTGAAGATCAGTAATCTTGGTGTAGTTCTAGAAGTATTATATTTATCCTTACTACAATGAGTGATTCATAGTTGATATGCACTTAAATTTGTAAACAAGGACATTAATTATAGTTTCTGGAAGGTTGCCATAAATGTCATATCCTGAAATTCAGTTGATTGGCCAAAGCAGTTACGATAGTTTATTACCCCTCTTTTATATTTCAAATTCTTTCTATTGATTTTACGAAAAATAATAATAACTGGAAGTACTTTTAGGAAGTTCTAAAAAGAAGTGAACAACAACATATTATTAATTACTTCCATATGTATTTTGAGGAGGATAAAGTATTCCATCTAGAAAAGACTAGCAAAATAATTTATTCTTAATTAAATATTCCATCTAGAAAAGACTAGCAAAACAATTTATTCTTAATTTTTCCTCTAAGTGTCTTTAATTTGTTTATTTTGTTGATCATTTTTTTCACATTTTTATCAATCTAACAACATATCCAACACTATATATATATATATATATATAAATGTATACATTGTTGTTAGTGGTGTTAGAATGAGATAATATGTTACTTATATTGTGTCATTTGGGTGTAATAATCTTATGTTTCCTTTCTGTTTGTTAGGTCTATTAGTTGTCATTTACTTCCTATTGTTAGGTCTCTTTTAAACATACCCCATGCCATTTCCTGCAACTGCCAAGGTGTTAACCTTGTAACAATATGACCATTAACTTAATCGAAATATTATCTTTCATGGTATCAAGAGGGTACAATCGTTAGGGTTTTCAGTCCTAGTGTGAGAACTACAACCGTCATCAGCCTTCAATGGCGTCTACTACTTCTCCGATGAAGTAACTATCAATAATGAAAACACCCATAAAAATCACACAATAGAAACTAAATACATATACCAACACTAAAACTACCTACCAACACAATTTTGTTTTATCAATACCGTTTAAAAACATCTCTAACTTTGTTTCTGTTAATCTTGATGAGACAAACTATCTGGTATGAGAATTTCAAAGGGGATCCATTCTATTCAGTACAAATCTATTTTATTTCTTCGATGGTTTTGTTCCTTTACCTTCACCATCTATACTTATTCCTACATATGGGAAAGCAAACCCTGACTATGCTCAATGGAGACATCGGAATTGATTTGTACAAGTTACTTAAATGCAACCTTCACTTCACCTATCTCTAATGATACTTCAAGAAAAACTACTCTACAGGTATGTAAATTTCTTGTTACTACTTTCTATTTGTAGCTAGGAAATCTATGTTTTATTGTCATACAACATGAAAACGGGGACCGACTCAGTTACATTTTTTTTTTTGCAAAATTTTGAAAAAAAATCTAATTTTTTATCTGTCATTAGAGAATGAGTTTCTGACTCAGATCTGGTATAATGCATGTTTTGAATGGGTTGGGTTGTGAGTATGATAACTTTATCATCTCATTTCAAAATTGTGGTGTGTCTCTTTCCTTCAATGAACTCAAATCTAGACTAACCCAACATGAATAATGGATGAAAAATCAATTAACGTAAACAAGTTTAGCTATTGATAATATCACTCTTGCACATTTTTTCACCAAGAAAACTTTTAACAACCCTGTAACTGGTTCTTCTACCCATATCCTTATAGATATGCTAAACCAAATGGACCAAAACTGTTAAAGCATTGTTCGGTCGAACTCACAAGTTTTGGTATGTCAAGCTTGTTGCCAATTTAGTTGATCAGAACTATGTTTTTGATTTACAGTCTAATAAAGTCAGTCTCGGACCAGGAATAAAGCATAGTAGTTGAGTATGAGAATTCACCAATCGACCTTGAAGATTGAAGACTGAAGACAACATCGATATAGATATGTGAAGACTGACTATCTTGTTTACTCATATTATCTGCCATTCTATCTACTGCGAAAATTCGTATGACTTTAGTATAATAATGAATATTGCAAATAAGAATGCAAAGGATTAAGTCAAGTGACTTATTAAAGTTCACAACTGTTTTACCAGTTCATGAACTTGAATTTAAAAATATAAAAAAATTGATTTCTAAATCTCAACTAACTCGCGTACACAAACTGATTCTCCAACTAGTGGATTTTTAGATAATACCTGATATTATTTATTTCAAAAGGTATACCATCTGATTTATACAGTTCAGGAACTAGCTGATTTTGAATGTTTCTTGTACACCTTTTGTTTCCAAGTACACAAGCTGTTTTGACAGTCCGTAAACTTGCCAATTTCACAATGTTCCCGAATTACGAGACGATTTTGAGTTCACAAACTGATTCGGCCTTGTAACATATAATATACTTATGCTTGGAGGTTCCAGAACTACTTAACCGTAGCTATCTGGAAAAGCACTTGGTGCATTTTGTATACTTGCGATTGCAAATATCTTCTCCGTGATTCAAAGCAAACTTGTCACATGCTTTCAAGGAAAATATATGTGGAGAATCTTGTACTGGTTATATATAAAGAAATTCGTAAACATGGAAACTATTTCATGAACATGCTTTGTTTAACGTTATTAATCAATGTAAATAGAGGACTCTTTGCAAACTAGAAACCCAATCCTGACATTTCTGCATCCAAGTTGCGGCTAGAGTCGCCCTCTAAAAACCTATGTTTCCTTTGATGAAGCTATATAAGGTTACAACTTTGAAAGACTTCACTAAGGGATTTGTGAAGCCCGACCGGAATATCTTTTACCCAATAGTTCTTGTTATCCGGATCCTGTTCTTATATATTGATCTTTTAGTTTCTAAACTATAGAACAAAAACGAGATAAATATAAATCACAAAGTACTCTTGTGATCCCATAAGATAGATATCTAAATCCTCTCTGGTGTGATTTGTTTAAATTATTCTTGTAAGGTAGAAATTGATTAGACATCTCTATAACTTTTAAAGAAAATAAGTTCAACCTCTTCTTGAGTTTGCTTGATATATTTTCTTATAGGTCTATCATAAGCGGATATATTTCCATACCTTGATTGAATATATTTCTAAAGGAAATAAAATAGACTTTCTGTTAGAGGAAGAATACTTACAACATTTTTCACTTAGGTTGAACCAACTGCTAGACCTATAAAGGACGTCAGCTAGGGGAATCGTGTTGTGTAAGGTCTTGCGAGATCCAAGAGATGTAAATGAGCACAACTGAAGATGAATTAGTTGTAAGTTCGATTTGGTCTCAACTACATTTTAGTCTGAAGTCTGATGGTAGGCTTGTATCTGTATGGGCTTAATACAGTATGATGTTCAAGTTCTGGACTAGGTCCCGGAGTTTTTCTGCTTTCCAGTTTTCTTCGTTAAAATTTTCTGGTGTCTTGTATTATTACTTTTTATGTTGTTTATCGTTTTAATGTAAATATCACAAGTAGGACGTTAAAATAACCTTGGAAATTTTTAAACCCAAAAGACTATATATACCTACAATATTTATTTTTGGAAACTTGTATCTTGTAAGAAAGATTATAAGACTTGTTCTTGTTGGAATTCGGTTCATATTACAATTTTGGTACATACTAGGTTATTACTTGGATATTGATTTCTGAGGTCGTCCGAGCTAAAATTGTCTTCATATCAAGTATCAAATATTTATTGTTGATTTGTACTACTGATTGTGACAAATTTATCCATACATATTTTCGAATTAAAGTTTTGGTGGTGTACTTGGTACCCTCTATTTTTTAAAAACCACAAGCTAACACAACCAATCAGGTTTCATATGACGAATCCAATAATTGTTCCTCAAAAACCTCTTCGTGTGTTAGGTATTAATACGAAATGACAAACAAGTATCCATTCAAATTCTTGGTAACTCAGTTTCTAAAACTAAATGATTCTTGCATTCCTCTTAAAGATATTCTCTATGTTTCGAATTTGGAAAAAAAATCCTTGTTTCAGATGATAAACTAATTGAAAAGACGAGGGTACCCAAATATACCTCAAACTAAAACTTTTCCACATATAAGTCCTTTCTCCGAAAGTGATTGTCTATGGACTGAGTCGAGACAATACAACAAATCAGTTCACACTTCGTGTGATCGTCTATGGATACGAGATCGAGACAATACGACAACAAGATAACTTGTGTGATTGACTATGGATACAAGATCGAGACAATGCAACAACGAAGTATGTTTACTTGATAAAAGGTTCGGACTTAACCAAACACAATAGGATTACTTATCAAGTAAATAGGAATTAACGTTTGTGTAATTTACTTTAAATTATAATAAGAACAATTATAATTGCGGAAAATAAAAGTCAATGACACAACAAGATTTTGTTAACGAGGAAACCGCAAATGCAGAAAAACCCCAGGACCTTGTCCAGAATTGAACACTCTCAGGATTAAGCCGCTATACAAAATCAAACCAACTTCGTATAGTTGAGACCAAACAACTAAACCTATAGTTCACCTAGTTCCGTCTGTATTCCCACGCCTCCGACCTGTAATAAGTCACATACTTGGAACAATTCCTTTGGTTTGTATTTCAAACAGTAAAGGAACAACAAATCTGTTTGGTATCAACTCTTTTCAACCAAGTGATGTGAGTTCGACAAAAGACTCTTCTGTTTATCTCAATAAACTCCTTTGTCAGGTTCTTAGATCTATCTTATTATCAACTACCAAAGTAATTGTTAAGGTTTTGCAATCAATACTTTTAATCACAAAGAATTGTATTGATGTCGATCTACACAACTAATCAATCTAATCTACCACAAGGATAAACCGATTATAGTTGGATCCTCTTTTACCGAAACAAGTATTGTGTACACCAAAGATTATGAACCCAAATCAGAAATCTTCAAAGTCTTCTTTGTCTTCAAATCTTATTATATCTTCAATAAACACCTGCACACAATCAACTTGAATCTCTTGTGATCAATCACGCACATAACAGAGTCTGTTAACAATGGATTATCACAAGACGTCATTAGATCTACAAACAGTCTAAAGATCCCCGTCGAAACTTCGATCTAGTTTGAGTGAATCTTATATCAGAAGAGAAGATTCTCAAGCATAAACAAACTAGGTGCAATCAAAGTTCAACCACCATTAGTTAATCAAATCAATAGAAAACAAAAGATAAACCACAATTATCTAGTTTCCCATCAATGGTACTAATAGAGATTCTCAATCCCAAAGAAGTCTTTAAACTGAGCGGCCGTAAGAGATTTCGCCTAATTAGGTTACTCTCCTCTCCAAATAGGCGGCTTCACCAGTAGCAGAACAACTGAGATAGTTTTGTTGTCTCTGAGGATTAGTTTGCTCGAAATTCAAACTTTCATATTTATAGACCAAGGAAGTTTGGACACCAAGGAATTTCCAAAATTGAAAATATTCTCAAGATATGTAATATATTCCAGATTCGGTTTCCATAATTCCTGGAAATGCTTTGTCCAAATAATGACCGAAAATCTCTTAGAAAATCTCCAACTAGCAAATGTACATTACTAATTTTCATTTTTCAAAAATAAAATTAAAAACCTTAAATAAAAGATTCTCAATTTATTTTATTCGATCCAGGATTTCCTTCCTTTAGCTATTAAGGAATAACTTTGAACAATTAAAGATAAGCGTTACTGTACATGTTCAAAGTATGTCGACATCTTTACTTTGTAAGTCCTCTTTCATACTTACAATCTTGAAACCGATTTGCCACACTTCCAAACAAGTTTAGAATTGGCTCATATGACTTTCAAGAACTACATGATTGATCAAGAACACTCAATCACCAAACATGGGTTTCACGGTTATACCAAAACAAGTTTTGGTTCTACCTCCATGTGAGTACTTTGCATAGTCACGCTAGTTACCAAAATTCGGTTGACTAGGTACTAGGATCGGTTCCCCACATATATATGGTATCTAACTTGTTCTTGCTGCACATATCCATAGGATCGGTTCCCCTTTTCCTAAAAACGTGTTGCACATGTCCATAAGATCGGTTCCCCTTTCTGCTAAAAACTTGTTGCACCTCATACAAGGATCGATTCCCCTTTGTGATAGGTTGCACCTCTTACTAGGATCAATTACCCTTTACCCAGAGTCGGTCATACCAATAACACTAAATCGATCATACCATCTCAGGTGATTACTTAAGATCGGTTTCACTAATAAAAGACATACCAATACAAAAGCAAGGCCTTTCTGAATAGTTTTACCAAGAACATAAACAAGTTATGAGTGGTTATACTAATCACACATATTGGTAGTTCAAAAGATATGCAATGAATAACAATACCAATAATGCCTGGCGATTTCTCTTTCGATTCACAAAACAAGTTCATGAATTTACTTCCTTAAAACAAATGTAAAACATTGTTTCCTAGGATGAAATATTCACGTTATACCCATACGTAATCACAATAGCATTCAAACGATTATGTCGATGTCTTATCTACAAAGTTTAATGGTTAAGCAATAAACCTCGTATTGTAGTCCTTAATACTTTGTCTAACTAGAGTATAAACATTCATGCTACGCAGTTTTGTTTTCAATATGCACGAATTGAAAGTTACGTTAGGGAATGAAACAGTTCAAGTCAAATATTACTAACCTCAAGTGGAAGGATGATGTTGTCGTTGTAGCTCCGTACTTCTTCACATTTTTCAAGTCTTCACGTAATACTTGTAATGTCTCATATCCTAATACTTTAAAGCTAACCTATACGAAGTTGACTCTAGTACATAATCAAGCGACTCTTTAAATGAGTTTTGTCTCACTAAAATATGACAACCAAACTTGACATACCAACGCTTGGTGGGTTCAACCGAGCTATGCTCTAACACTAACTAGTGACTAAAAATGTTCTGGTTGAATTCTCTCCATTGGGGTACAAAATTTAGGATTTGTACACTCAACAATTCATTTCTGAAGTACCCAAAGATGGGGATATCGATCCAACATTTTCAACTCAGGTTCACGTCATCATTCAGAGCATCTCTAGACTTTGGCATCGAAGCCAGACACCCGACTAATTTAATTATCCAGAAGTTGGCCTCTAATTATTAAATCCAGATAACTAATGATGATTTCATCTCTCCGTGGCATTCTTGTCAGATAGGCAAGAGTTAGGGAAGTCTCATAAAGGAACCCTACTGCACCACTTTAACTCGTTCACTATGACATTTGGGGACCTTCTACTGTTACATCCAATATGGGATTTAGGTACTATATCATTTTTCTTGATAATTATAGTAAATACATTTGGATCTATACTATGGAGACTATGTATGAGAGTATTTTTTGCTTTTATATCTTTTAAGTTATTGAATGAGAATTTGTTTTCTAGTATAATTAAATCTTTTCAATGTGATGGAGCTTATGAGCTGCTGGCAAAAAA
Organism: Papaver somniferum; assembly: GCF_003573695.1. Classification (NCBI taxonomy): domain Eukaryota; kingdom Viridiplantae; phylum Streptophyta; class Magnoliopsida; order Ranunculales; family Papaveraceae; genus Papaver; species Papaver somniferum. Next base: position 129,518,493 of record NC_039358.1, on the reverse strand, counting down.
TATGACGTGTTACTGTAGTTGGGAAGACTATTGTTGTTGTTTCCTATATGCGTAAGGAGTTTTGGATGTAATCCTTTCTCACTGCCACATTCTTAATCAATAAAAATCTATCTAAGCTACTTTATCTTAAAATATCATTTGAGGTACTCTTTAACAAAGAACCCGATCTTTCATTTTTAAAAGTTTATGGTAGCACTTGTTTCCCATTTCTGGGCCACACTAGGAAGGACAAACTTTGTCCCAAATCCTATAAGCGCACCATCAATGGATATAATTAGATCCACAAGGGATATATGTGCTATGAAATTTCTAGCAAAAAGGTGTTCTTCTCCAGACATGTTGTCTTTGATGAATATAACTTTCCTTTTTGCACTTGCAAAACATTTGACACTCATTAAAATGAGTGCACTATTACACTTGCTGTTCCAACATCATTCTCTCATTTCACTGCAGCTATATCGCCCTCAACCACTCGTGAAGAAATTTATTTCCGTAGCATTCACATCATCTATCATATGTCCCAAGAATCCTAAAACTTATAAGTCTGCAACCAAAGATCCCCGTGGGTTGTTGCCATGGAAAATGAGTACACAACTCTTCTCAACAACAATACATGGAGTAAAATAATGGTATAGCTTAAAAATGATAATCTTCATTCATTACAGATTCATAAGCTTAAAACTTCATTACAGTTCTCAATAATAGAGAAAGAGATAATCATCATATATTTATTGGTCAGGTGAATAACATAATTTTACCAAGACTTGGTTTACACGTGTATGTAGAGTGTGTGTGAACAACACGTGAGAACTTGAGATTGACTTTTCAGAGAAAGAGCTGTTATCCGCCACTGCAGCTTGACTATCCTTCACCACTTCATTTCTGGTGCTAATATCCCCCCTCAAGATCATGGGTGGAGAAAGCACACTGAGCTTGGTACACAGCATCTGAAATCTTGGACCATGCAGACCCTTTGTGAAAATGTCTACCAGCTGATCAAGAGTGTGTACATAAAAAACGTCCAAGGCTTTAGACTGAACAAGCTCCCTGACAAAATGGAAATCGAGGTGAACATGTTTCATTCTTGAGTGCATAACAGGGTTTGAAGCAATACTAATTGAGTTGATGTTGTCACAACCAAGTTTAGGAATTCCATAAATTGGGAAATTGAGATCCTGAAGAAGATAACATATCCAGACAACCTCAGCTGCACTGTTGGCAAGAGTCCTATATTCAGCTTCAGTGCTTGAGCGAGCAACTGTAGATTGCTTCTTGGAGGACCAGGATATAATATTTGAGCCCAGAAAAATACAATACCCACCAGTAGAACGCCTGTCATCACTGCAACCTGTCCAGTCAGCATTAGAGAAACCTAGCAAAAAATTATCTCCTTTGGTGAAGTGAATGCCGTAACTGATGGTTCCCTTAATATAACGAAGAATTCTTTTAGCAGCAATCACATGAGGTGTTCTTGGGTGTTGCATATGATGACAAACCAAGTTGACTGCAAATGATATTTCAGGCCTAGTCCAAGTCAAGTAGTCTAAAGCACCTACTAAAGAGTGATACTCAGTTGGGTTTTCAAGTAAGTCACCATCATCCTTGCTGAATTTCTCAGAAGAAACAATAGGAGTTTGACAGGGCTTGGCTCCCTCCATGTGATATCGAGCAAGTAAGTCCACAACATACTTGGTCTGAGAAAGAAATAATAAGGTGACATATCTTTTAATTTCAAGTCCCAGAAAGAAATGTATATCACCTAAATCCTTGATAGGAAATTGGAGTTGGAGATGAGCAATGACTGTCTGTAGAAAGGCTGGTGAGCTGCCTGTAAGTAATATATCATCGACATAAACCAAAGCCACATAAATATGTGAACCATCTTGATAAACAAACAGACTAGGATCAGAAACAGAGTTCACAAACTTGAGAGAGAGAAGAGCAGCACTTAGTTTCTCATACCAGGCCTTGGGTGTCTGTTTAAGGCCATAAATGGCTTTATGAATAAGAAAAACATGATTTGGTTTTGACTCATCAACAAAACCAGGAGGATGAGTTATGTAAACCACTTCTTTCAAATCTCCATGTAGAAATGCATTACTTACATCTAGTTGATGGATTTTCCAGTTGTACTGCACAGCCATAGACAAGATTATTCTGATAGTTGTAGGCTTTGCTAATAGACTAAAAGTCTCCTCAAAATCAAGTCCTGGTTGTTGATGAAAAACTTTTGCAACTAGTCTAGCTTTGTTTGTGTCAATTGTGCCATCATCTTTGTATTTAACTCTAAAAACCCATTTACAACCCACTATATTATCTATACCAGTAGGATCTACAAGAGACCATGTTCCTGCATCATTTAAAGCTTTATATTCTTTAGCTGAAGCAATTCTCCACACTTTTTCTTTATGAGCATCACTAATACAGGTTGGAACTGTGTGAACATTGCTAAGAAGAGCCAAATCTAGAGGATAAGCGGTTCCATAGTAGGATTTTGGAACTCTAATGCCATGTTTACCTCTAGTAGTCATTGCATGATCATTCACAGTAATGGATGAGGTGGGAGATAGAGGTGTGAGAGAGGAGTATACAGGCTGATATGTAAGTAGAGGAGAGGAGTGTACAGGCTGAGATGGCTAAGTTTCAGGAGTGGTGGAGAGCAGATTATAGGGAAAAGAGTCCTCTAGGAAGGAGACATGTCTAGAGATATAAACAGTGCCAATATTTGGATCTAAACATCTGTAGCCCTTGTGCTGAAGGCTATAGCCAAGAAAAACGCACTGCTTGCTCCCAGGTTCAAGTTTGCTAGTTGTGTAGGGTTTTAGCCAAGGAAAACAAGCACAACCAAAGACCTTTAGAAAGTTGTAATCTGGTACTTTTTGAAAAAGTTGTTTAAAGGGAGTAGAGTGGTTGAGAGACCTAGTGGGAAGTATGTTGATTAAGTAATTTGTTGTGTGTAGAGCATCAACCCAATACTCATGAGGAAGACCAGATTGAGATAACAGAGTTCTAGTTATTCCTAACAAGTGCTTGTGTTTAACTTCAGCCACTCCATTTTGTTCTGGTGTATGAGGGAATGAAAGTTCATGGGAAATGCCTTTAGAAGGAAAAAAAAGAGCTAAAAATTTATTTAGAAATTCTCCACAATTATGTGTTCTTATAGTTTTAATTGAGGTGGATAGAATATTTTCAATTCTTTGTGCAAAAGAAACAAATGCTTGTTGAAAATCAGATTTATAGTGAATGGGTAGAACCCAACAATATTTGGAGTATTCATCAACAATATTTGCATAATAAAGGCAACCAGAAACTGAGGCAACCTGACATGGACCCCAAAGATCTATGTGGAGTAATTCAAGAGGTTTATTAGCAATAATACTAGAAATCTGAAATGGAAGTTTTTGACTTCTACAGAGTTTGCAATCTAAACAAGAAAAAGGTTTATTGGAAACATTTGATAAATGTAGAAAAGTACACAGCTTCTATAGAGTTTGAAAACTAGGATGACCAAATCTTCTATGGAGAAGAACACTGTCACTGTTAGTGGATGAGAGAGCAATGGGAGCTTTATTGAATGAGAGTGGATAGATTCCATTTCTATGAGGTCCTTGGAAAACAGTCTTCTCAGAGTTCAGATACTTCAGAGAGAAGCCATGAGAATCAAGGGTTAAGGAGCAATTATTGTCACTGGTAAATTTATGAATGGATAGCAAGTTATGAGAGGCATTTGGAACTACAAGAATATTATGAAGATGAAATGAATGATCATTAATGAGCTTACTAGAGTGACCCTTGTAAGTTATAGGCATACCTGCACCATTTGAAATCTGAATTTGTTCACTACCATCATAAGGAGTTGCCTCTTGCAGATTTGATGCATTAGGAGTAATGTGATTGTTGGATCCACTGTCAGCAATCCATTCTTCAGTTTCAAAGATTTCTGCAGCTGCTAGCATAGTACTGAGATTAGATGGAGGTGCTCTGCCTTTGTAGGAGAAATTGAGTCTCTATGTACAGTTTGGTGCCAAATAATCTTCTCCAAGACAGAGCTTACATGGTTGATTTGTAGGTGGAGGGTAGCCTCTACCAGGATTGAATCTGTGAAATATAACAGGGTTTGAAAAACGACCACCACCAGAATATCCCCTTCCTCTAAATGAACCTTTGGAGTTGTAATGAGAACCTTTATAAGCAGGTTTACCAACATTTGCCATGAAGGCTTTGGCATCAGTGTCAATTTTGAGAGTAGCTGCCCTTTCACTGACAACTGCTTCCTCACTAAGTAGATTGTTGTGCAACTCAATACTAGTAATTGGTGGATTACGATGTCTCATAGCAGTGGCAAAGAGTATGTAATCAGCATTTAGAGATTTAAGTGTAATAACAACTATTTCCTTGTCAGAGATAACTTCACCAGCAGCAGCTAGTTGATCAGATAACATTTTGATTTCATTAATTAGAGCTGGAATGGATATGATACCTTGCGTGAATGATAGCAGTTTTGTACGCAGTTGAATAGAATGAGTTGAAGAGGCCCTTGCAAAACGTTCTTTAATGCTAACCCAAAGTTCATGAGATGTTGTTGCTCTTGAAAAGTAAGGGATGACGGATTCTGAAATTGTTGAATGAAGCCACATCATGATGGAAGAATCTTCATTTATCCAATCAGTGTATAAAGAATTTTCAATTCCATTTAGTTTATTCCTTGGATTTGTGTATTGTGGAGGACAATGGTCTGAACCATCAATATATTTCATAAGCTTGTATTTGTGAATTAACAGGGGTCATCAGATGACGCCAGGTGATGAAGTTGTCCTCCTTGAGCTTAAGATGAACAAAGTTGTTCAACTGATTTAGAGGAATGTTTGAAAAGGAATTGGATGTAGGATTTTCCATAGTTGATAAGAAAGATGAACAAAAAAGAAGAAGTAACTAGATCTGAAATTGCAAGTGAAAGGGGAATCGAAGATAAAAATTGAAACCAAATTTCAGTACAGGAAGTTGTAAGAATTGAAGATCGAGAAATATTTGAGAAAATAAACAAAAAGTTGAATGAAGAAATCAATCAAACAATAAGGAGCTTCTCTGTGAAAGAAAAAAGGTGAGAAGGATGAGGAAAAACACATCGGAAGCTAGGATCGAGTGAGAGTTAAGACGAACTCTAACCTATCTGATACCATAATGGTATAGCTTAAAAATGATAATCTTCATTCATTACAGATTCAGAAGCTTAAAACTTCATTACAGTTCTCAATAATAGAGAAAGAGAGAATCATCATATATTTATTGGTCAGGTGAATAACACAATTCCACCAACCCTTGGTTTGCACGTGTAGGTAGAGTGTGTGTGAACAACACATGAGAACTTGAGATTGACTTGTCAGAGAAAGAGTTGTTATCCGTCACTGCAGCTTGACTATCCTTCACCACTTCATTTCTGGTGCTAATATAAAGTACCTTATGACCCCTTAGTGAATGTGCTGGACAATAAAATGGCTACACACGGTTAAATTGAGATATGATGACGCCATTCAGAGGTACACAGAACGTTAGGTGCAAAAGGGGTATCATTAGCTTGATGGAATCGGGAAAAAAAATACTTTTGGCCTCGTAGTCATGTTCATAAATATAAGAGAAATTCTAATTATTGCTCTCTCGTAAGGTTGGAAAGTCAAGCAATTGGATGTTCCAATTTCTTTTTATATGGTGATCCCAGTGAAGCTGTTTACACCAGCTGCAGAATTTTGTGGACCCAAATCATCCTAGTGATGTGTGTAAAGACTAACTCTTTCTATGGTCTTAATCAAGCATCTAGAGCTTGGTTTCATAAATTAACCAAGGCTTCAACATGTTAGCTTTTGATAATCATCTATTCCTATAATTATTTAGGGAATATGTTGTACTTCTGTTACTCTATGTGGATGACATTTTACTTGTTGGGAGTTTGCATGACTTAATATCTTGTTTTTCTGTAAAATTGAGCACAACTTTTGTTACGAAGGATGTGGGTGATTTGCCTACATTGTTGGGATTGAGGTTACCAACATTCATGATAACAACTATTATCTCCTCACTCAATCTAAGTATGTCTTAGAACTACTTCAAAGAACCAGCATGCTTGAATGCAAGCCTTTCCCCCACACATGTTGCACATGGTCCAATCGTTTCCATATATGATGGCGATCTTCTAGCAGATCCCCAAATACACATATATACACATTGTTTATACATATGCCCAGGGACGGTATTGGGGATGGCTTAGGGGTGCTCCAGCCACCCCCAAATCTCAAAAACTCACCCAAAAATCATTTTCTCATGTGTATTTTTGGAAAAAATAATAATACCCCCCCTAAGAATTTAGTGTTTAGCCCATAGTGCTATTTTAGCCCACCTAGACTTCAAATCCTGCTTCCGTCGCTGCATACGCCGACGACATCCCATCTGCGGTTGGTCAAGAGAATCCCGAGGTATGTGAAGAAATCTCTAAGGTATGATACTATCATTACTGCATGTGACATTACTTCTCTACGGGCTCTCAGATTCTAATTGGGGTGGCTTTCCTGATACAAGACAGTCCACTGTTGGCTAGTGTGTATTCCTTGGTTCCTCTCTTATTAGTTGTCAATCTAAGAAATAACCCACAGTTTCCAAATCTATTATCCGAGGATGAATACAAGGAATTTTCACTGTTGATTGCTGAGGTAATGTGAGACTTAGCTTTTCTCAGTGAGTATTATCTACCTTTATCTCCGCCATTTATTCTCTATTGCAACAACAACCGTGCCAGAGCCCTTGGTGCAAACCCAGTCTTCCGTTCTCGAACTAAACACATTGAAGTTAACTATCACTATGTCTGTGATCTCGTTAAACTAAACACATTGAAGTTAACTATCACTACATCCATGATCTGGTTAAGGTTGAATTCGACTACATTCCTTTATTTCTGTAGCTTATTGATATTCTCATTAGGGGGTTACTCATCCTATCTTCTCAACCGGATTTGAAGAAGCTGTACAAATATCTTAATTTTTTTATTCTCTTTGTTTTTGCTTTTATAAAAAGATCTAGTAAATCTTTTGGGTGTTTTGTAGCCGGTTTATTCATCCCTTTACGACTACAAAGTAGAAGTATGATCGTATGAGCTACCCAATCCTCCGAGCTTTGATTTGTTTATACTTTATCTTGTTATCGTAACACATTCAAATCTCTATACGCGCAATTCCCTGTATACCATCAACAAATTATCGTTAATATTGCAGCAATCCTGAATCACGCAAATCATACGATTATTCAAATATTAATATCATAAGATTGGAGTTTCAAAAGAATCTTTTTCTAATTGGTAATTTAAGAAAATCTTTATTTAAAAAAATGTTATTTCATTTGAATTAATTATTAGCACTTTAAGCTGTAGATATTTTACAGGATATTTTAGACTTACATGAATCCCCATTTACGATATTTTACAGGATATTTCACTAGATGCAAGTTGCTACTGTCGCTTTACTTACATGAATCCCCATTTACGCCAGCATTAAAGCAAATAGATCTTACAGATATTCGAAATGAACGGGGATGAGGATTTGATTTGGACTAATCTGGTATATATTGTTAATATAACCGACGGCTAATGAAGTAGGACTAGAAGCAAAAAGGCAGTACGAGGTTCATTGCATGTCTATATTTTAGTTTTCTCATGTCCTCGATAAAACTTTCGTGCGAGGTTTAGCTTGGATTGTGCGTTTGTATAGACCATTTGAATGGTTCAATTAGCTTAGAATGTATTGCGCAAACCATTTGAAAGGTTTCATCAGAGGAAGGGGCTTTAGGAACGAATTAATTCGGCATGAAAACGGGCTTTTGTTATTTGTAGTCTATAGTTTTATGATCCGTGACTACCACCACCATTATCAACATTTTATCAATCTTATGTTCTTCTACTCATGGTAATTGAGCATACATCAAGAGGTGAAAGAGCTAAATGATATCTTCTCTGGGTTACTAAGAAAAAGTATCGGTTGTATTAATGGTCCAATTGCGGATGATACAACTTTTGGGTCCTATTACCAACGACTGATGATAACTGAACTTTTCATTAAAGTTCGCAGATTTTCCTCCTGAAATGCTCTCACAGCAAGACGAGAGCGCGTGTGTTGCACGACCGTTGCGGCACAATGTAACTGTTGGGGTACGTTGAAACAGAAGTTCGATTCCTAAGTTACTAGCAACAGCTGCTTATGTCTAACGCAAAGTGTTACTATTATTTTCCACAGTTTCAGAAACATTTGTAAGTGTCGCATTTCAAGAAGTGTGATTGTTTACCATGGCAATGAGAAAATAGTGCGGTACACCAAAAACACGATGATACACCAAAATGTTAGCTGATTTTAATTTGAGTTGTTGCTATTAAAATGGGAGATATGCACTTCATTGGGGAAATGCAATTGATCTCTCTGTTTCCTATAAGGGTGATTATAGTTTTTAACAGAAAATATGAACCGTCTCTAAAGCTTTGTCTTAAGCTAAGTCCTATGGGCTTCTAATCTAGCATCAAGGTTGAATGGAAGTTAGAATAATTTCTTAAGTTTTATGGCAATTCTAATCTAGTATCTAGATATGCTGAACCATTCTCTGTGGCCCCGTTGAATGGAACAACGCAACCATTTCAGCCGTCGGATAAAAAATAAATCAATCTGCGCTGAACCAAATAGTGAAAAATTGATTTTCTCTGTGCTGAACCATTCGGCGAAACTATCTCACTACCAGTTTACATCCGCGATATATATCTAGAGAGAGAAGTAGTGTTAAAAAATGAACAACGTTTTTTTTTCTAATCTGCAACGCTTTTTGTCTAATCTAGCCCATAAGACTTAGTCATGGTCTTCCAATCTAGCATCTAGATTGGAAGTCCACGTCAGCTAGAATACCCACTCAAGTTTTATGGTCATTCCAAAGCTAGCATCTAGATGCGCTGAACCATTCTGTGAAAAGTAGAATTTGGTCGCGCTGAATGGAATAACACAACCATCTCAGCCGCGGATCAGAAAATAAAACAATCTCGCTGAGCCATTCTGCGAAAAGTAGAATTTTGGTTGCGGTGAATGCAACATCACAACTATCTTGCTACTAGTTGTCATTCGAGATATATCTGAAGAGAGAAATAGTGTTGAAGAATAGACAACGACGTGAGAAAAATGTGCAACGCTTTTTATCTAATTTAGAAACCAAATCTAGAGTGTTGTTGATGAAAATTGAATTGCAATTGTCTCGTTAACCTTTTTTTTTGTTAACTACACCATTGACCAGCAGAAGTTTTTATAGCGTGAATTTTGTGCCTCCTCCTATTTAAGCAGGTTACAAAGTAGAAATCCAGTGTTCCCATCTCTAGATGCCACAAACTCACAATAACCACTAGACTAGAGTCACTGGACCATATAAAGTACATACACAAAGTCGGATTAAAACTGGCTAGACCCTACATGGTCCTTTGTAGCTATCCTCCAAGATAAGTCCCCAAATTATAACTGATGAAATATTCTCATATTCGGTTTTGAGGATCTGATAAGACACAAATGTGTACTCTGAGACGTTCAGTGGAAATTTCATCGAGTTTAATCCGATAAACACGAGTTTTGCACTTGGTTAATCACTTTTCATGCCACCTTCCCAAATAGACATAGACATATGAGTCCCTACACACCATTAGATATGGTAGATTCGTAGTGGAACTTCCAGATCATAGAGCTTTTACTTAAAAATGTATAAATCTCTTAGCCTTATCATTAGAAATTTTGTTAATTAGATTGGTTTCAAGCGCTACAACAAAAAATCTGTTATCAAGTGTTGTTTAGGCTTTAAATAATCGGCAAAACATTATTAAATCTTATCATCTGCAATATTTTAACTTCAAAAAGCAGCACTGGAGCCGGTAGAGTCCTATATAAATCTTTCACAGCCAACTCCTGACAATTCCAACAAAAAAACTCGAAAGAAAAACAGAAAATTGTGAGAGAAACAACAAACAAACTCAAATTAACAATGTCTTCTTCTACTTCTTTCCCCTCAACATTTTACACCAGGAAGTTGCTATTACATACTATTCCTCACCTAGCAGCAAGTTCGCCAACTTCGCCACATTCCCTGAGTGGTAAAGAACAATCGGGTACCACTACACCAGGGAGTGATTTCGATGCAAACGTACTCATGGTTCTTTCAGTTCTTATATGTGGACTAATAAGTGCACTAGGTCTTAATTCCATCATTAGATTTGCAATATTAAGTTGCTCTAACCGAGTTGTGCATGATTTGGGCGACAGCACACCTAAGTTGGCACATACCGGAATAAAGAAAAAAGCCCTCAAGACATTTCCTACAGTTACTTATTCAACTGGGTTGAAGCTACCAAGCCTAGGCACTGAATGTGTTATCTGTATCTCAGAGTTCAGTCCCGGTGAGAAAATTAGAATTTTACCCAAATGTAACCACGGGTTTCATACTAAATGCATCGATAAATGGCTCAGCTCACACTCATCGTGCCCAACTTGTAGGCATTGTTTGATTGAGACCTGCGGAAAGATCATTAACGGAGGAGGCCAATCCTTAATTCCTCAAGCGCCAGTTCCACCTCCACCTCCACCATCAACCACTGTTCCTCTAGAACATGAAAGAGCCACACCACCATCATCGAACATTGTTCCATTGGAACACGAAGGTGTCACACGAAATGCAGTCGATATCTGTTAAATGAGTTGTGAATTAGCTAGATATTCTACATGTTAGCTAGGCCTTTTTTTATGTTTCAGAGAGGACCCAGGAAACACATCAAAATATTGTACATAAACTTGAGAATATATTTATGTGATATATGTTTGCATTTTTGAAACATTAGGCGCGTTTCGATTTTCTAATTTAATGTTATTAAAAATCAACCAGTTATGAAAGACAAAGAATGAAGAGAGAGGGAGTGAAAACTAGACACTGACTCTGAGTATCACAAAAGGGAAAAAGTAAAGAGAGTTCTCATCTCTTATCACCAAAACTAGAATATTAGCTAGTGCGATATGAGAATGAACCAACTTAGATAAATCTCCACGACTCCAACTTCAATCAAATCAAATCGATGGGTATTAAAGGTGAATTTTGTACTCTACTACTAAGTTGCAAATCTATGATTTGTTTATCGTTTGACTGTGTATATAGTATAGTTTGTAGACTGTAGGCGTAAATAATCCACAGATCCAGGTGGAGTAATCCTAGGTAGTGGGGGTATCGATAGCAGATGAGGCGTGAAGCACCAAATCATTCTACTTGGCCTAGGCGCGAGAAAAGAGACACCAAGGAAACCCGTGCAGAAAATACGTGTAAAGATCGGAGGTGACAAAAGAGACAACCATGGAGTACAAGAGCAATAAATACGTTCACGAAGTAGTTGAGAAAATAAGAAGAATCTGGTCAAAGTAAGACTCGGCTAAGAATATCAAGGGCGACATCGTACATACTCACCAACTGATCGACATCGGATGAATGGATGTCAGGAGAAGATATCACCAGGCCTAGCCATACATCTCAGAAAAGACATCGCCTGCTATCCGAGAAGGACATCAAGGAAGATACGTCGCGACTTACACTGTAACTTGGATGTATCATCACTTGTAGTTATAAATAGATGGTCATGTAGAGAGCTAAAGGGAAAGTGATCAGTGAGGAAAGAGAGAATACTAAGAGCTGGAGAGTGAGACTTGTGAGATTGTAAGAAGAGACATTCCTTGTAACCTTGAATCAAGTAATAAAGATCATCCCTTACCCCCGTGGACGTAGGTAATCATACCGAACCACGTATATCTTGTGTTCTTGTGCATCTCTTGCTTGCTTACTTCATTAGGTGTGTGTATGTGTTTCTTTGGATGTAGTTGTAGAATTTTCCTCCTCTACATTCTGGCGCCGACTAAGAGGACCGTGTAACATCTTTTGATACCTTGCATCAAGGCCATTAAAGAGAGATTCACAAGCTCCTAAATACATCCTTCGATGTTAGTTGACGCTAAGTGAAAGACTCTTATGGTTGAGAAATATGGGTTGATGGACGAGTCTTTTAAAGCTTTTTTCTTGTCTTCCTTTCCTTTTTGAAACTCGGTGTGTTACTTTCGTTTTCATTTAATTTTTGTCGAGTTTGCAAAGTTCTGATTTAGACTCGTGTCAATAATCAGAGTTGCAGTGTTCTTGTAAAACAAGATTCTCGTTGCATATTAATCAAAATTTCCTTTACCTTACAAGGTTCTCTTGTAAAACAAGCTTGTGAGGTATGCTTTTGAAAACTTTCTCTTTATGTCAAATAGTTCTGATTAAGAAGTCCGGTTTAAGTTTTGATCGGTTATGTTTTTGGTTATGTTTTCTTTTGTGACTGAAAATCCCAAAAGAACTGTCTTTTTATGTTTGGTAGAAGCTAGAAAAAACACCACCCCACTGGTCGTGGGTAACTTAATCACAACAGTAACATCGGTAAAATCAGCTCGAAATCGTTGAGTTAGGGTTTTCCAAAAGTTATGGCTAGAAAGGGTGCGATGAGTACTTTGACAATAGTCTCATCTTAACCCTGTCACAAGATCCCTACAACATCATCATAAAGCCAAAAGGAAGAGAAAACTTGTTAGGACAACGTGTGATGGTGAGACACCGACTCGAAGGTCATCACCATAAATCTTAGTCAAGAAAGAAATTTTCTGACCGAATATACAGATAATTAATGATTTCTGGCACAAAGAATGTTGGGACAAACGATGATTAATGCATAATAAAAGTACCGAAGAGACGTAACAAAACAACATTTCTAAAGATTGTCTTATTTGTCAAAACAACTTTTTTGCTGAGTTCAGCAAGATGAAGCAAAAAGGAATCGTACTTGGTTGAACTTTATCTTTTTCTGAAATTCAGGTTTATTGTACTTCATCTTTAACTTTTTCAAAAACAGTCCAAAGTGAGGTGTTGTCTGTTTTTCTGACGTAGGTAGGGAAGGGCGAGCCGAAGAGTATCAATCAGACCCGAGTCGATGGCAAGTACTTACGGGACGGGCAGGATTCTGAGGAATCGAACTGTAACAGGAACTAGCGCACAGGAGGGAGTAACGGATTCTCGACAAAACAGTCGACAGCATCAACAAGAAGAGTCCAGGGCACCGGGTGGAGGCATGCCACTGTTAATGAGGAAGTCGACTCAGGCCAAGACGATGAACTCACCCCGAGAGAACTAAGAATTGACCCGAGTCAAATGAGACGAGGGGAGATAATAGAAGAAATGACTGCATCGGACACAGAGGAGGACGAGGAGGCACGAATAATGCGAGAGGACTGTAGACGAGCTCGACAACGTGTGGAGTATCATAGGGCTTTGGTACAAGAAGGCGAGAGGCTTAGGTGAGTACACCTAGAATTGGGTAACACCACCCGAGACATCCCACCAACTGCAACCGGTACCCCCGTAGATCCTCCTGTGGAACCACCAGTTCCACCACCCAATACGGTAGGGAACCAAGGCAATGGTCATTCCAGTCACGAGAGCACCGACCCGACACTGCTGGAAATTCTGGCCAATCAGAGGAGACATGAGGATATAATGAGGGAATTACATAAAAGGAACCTGGCGTTGGAGCATGAAAACTATCAACTTCGAAATCAGAGATCTGGGTCACGGGGGTCATCGAGCCGAGGAGCCTCCAGCAGCCACACCCGATCAGGACGAACCCAAACACCTCCCTTGACCTGAGGACATGCACCCGACCCCAATCGGACGAGAAGCGGGTATGGTCCACCCGGAAATTCTTCAACCGACGAAGAAGTGCATAATGGGAGATCCGAGGCGGCGACGGAGGCTAAACTCAAGCAACATGAGGAGATGGTCAAGAAATTGGCGGGAGACGACGAGGACGACAAGTTGGCAGAGGTGATTATCGAAGCACGGAAAACTCCTTTCACCAAGGAACTTGAACGAGCACCGTTCCCCCCAAAATGTACACTTCCAACCTTCCCATCCAGGTTTGACAGCACCGGTGACACAGGAGAGCACGTCAAGATGTACAGCATGTCCCTACTACAATGGAAGAACTATGACGTGGTTATGTGTAAGTTTTTCCCAGCAAGCCTAGAAGGCGAGGCGAAGAACTAGTTTTATACTTTGCCCGATAAGTCTATTGGAAATTATGGCATCTTAGTGGAAACATTTCTCGAAACATATGTGCATAACAACATTTCTCTCCTAAGGGTGAATAAATTATTCACACTGGCCCGAAGTTTCAGGGAAGCTTTAAGATCTCTAACGGACATATGGAGGAAGCTGTGCACGGATATCGGAAAAGTACCAGTCGACAAGTAGATTTTCGGATTCGAAAATTCATTAGGAAAATCCGACCCTATTTGGATAGCTATGTATACTGAGAAGCCGCAAACCTTAAGGGAGATGGGAAAGATGCAAGAGCATTACATCACCTTAGAGGAGATACAATAGGGAGCGCAGGATAGAGGAGTACAAGAAGCCAGTGCGTCGGTGGAACCTGTTCCTCGATAAGACCCAAAATGATCAGAGAAAAGACCGATGACACCACAACAAGGCTCGGGCAAGAAGGAATGGGTTGAGAAAGGAAAGAAACCTCATCATGAACCAAGGAAGTACACGTCTATGAATGCACCATTAGAGGAAATATTCAAGGAAGTAGAAAAGCAAAACGACATCAGATACCCAAAGACGAGGGGAATCCAGTTCGACGAGACAAGAAACCATCCCGAGTTTTTCCATTACCACCAGTACCGAGGCCACTCGACTAACAACTGACGGGAGGTAAAGGACATTTTTCAACATTTGATCCGAGATGGATACTTACGACATTTTGTTAAGACATCGCCGACATTGATCCAACATCCCGATGCTCCCGTACATCAAGTGAGGATCGACCAAGGAACTCAGTTCACCTGCAACACCATTTCACACTCGGCGACCCAAATATACGACTTAGGGGGCAGTATCACTTCTAGAATTTGCAAGAGGGATCGGGAGGGAAAAGATATCCTTAGTGTAGCCAAAACTTTGCCTATGGAACCCTGGATGATGCAGCCGATCACCTTCTCGGCCAAGGACGTCCCATCGAATGGCCAAGCACATGGAGATCCCTTAGGAGTTACCTTACTCATCGAGGAGTGGGGGGGTGAAAAGGATACTGATGGACAGTGGGAGCTCAGTCGAGGTCCTATTTTACGGTACGTTCAAGAGGATGGAGCTATCAGATGACGTTCTCATCCCTTCAACTTATCGAATATATGGCTTCAACGGTACAGTGATAGTGCCAAAGGGGGAAGTCACTCTCAGAGTCTCGGACGAACAGGGATACTTGGACACACTTACCACCTTTTGTGTAGTGGATGTCGTATCCCCCTATGAGTCTATCCTTGGCAGACCTTGGATTGCGGGTATTAAAGGTGTGGCATCGGCATACCATCAGAAGTTAAGGTTCCCATCTTACCGAGGGGTTGTGGAAGTACTGGGTGATCCACATGCTGCAAGACAATGTATGCAACTGGATATTCAACAAAAATGAGGAAAGGCGGTCAAGACAACGCCGAGAAAAGAGCAAAGCTAACGAGGCTAAGGCAGCGGAGGAGTTAGAGAAGGTACTCTCACAAGCCATTGCGACCTATGAAACAAGCGAGCAAGAAGTTTTATAGAAATCAAAGGAGGCGACGTCGGTCGAGGAATCAAATCCTAACTTCTCGGCCTTAGAGGCTACCCGACAAATAAACTTAGGAACTGAGGAGGAACCTAAGATATTGAAAATTGGGACTTTACTGTCAGACGAACAAACAGAACAACTAATAACCTTATTAAAGGAACACCTGGATGTGTTCGCCTGGCAGATGCATGATATGGAGGGAATCGACCCAGAAGTATGCTCACACCACTTAAGAATAGATCCAAAATTCAAACTGATCCGACAAAAAATGTGGAGGATTGCACCGAGTTGCAAGCAGCAGTAGAGGCCGAGTTAAAAAAGCTACATATAGCGGGGATCATTCGGAAGGCTCAATACCCCCAATGGATATCTAATATGGTGATAGTCCCTAAAAGGAACGGAGGGGTCAGAATCTGTATCGACTTCAGCGACTTGAATAAGGCCTTCCCGAAGGATAGTTTTCCCCTCCCCAGCATCGATCAATTGGTAGAGTCCATAGTTGGGTACAAGGAGATAACACTGATGGACGGGTACTCGGGATATAATCAAATTCCCCTAGCTCCCGAGGATCAAGAACATACGTCTTTCTTCACACCTAGGGGACTGTATTCCTACACCAAAATGTTGTTCTGATTGAGGAACGCCGATGCCACTTATCAAAGGTTGGTAGAGGACATGTTTGAGGAAAAAATACAGACACCATCGAAGTCTATGTGGACGATATGTTAGTCAAAATCAAGGCGGCAGACAATCATATTGATGATCTTGGGGAAATATTTCGAACCATGAGAAAATATAAGATGCGAGTAAACCCGTCCAAATGCACCTTTTGGATTACCTCGAGTAAGTTTCTGTGATACATAATCACCGATAAAGGTATAGAAGCCAATCCAGAGAAGATTAGGTCTGTGGTTGAAATGTCGTCCCCGGTAACGATCAAAAATGTACAACGGCTAAACGAAAACTTGGCGGCACTAGGACGATTCATCTCACGATCCTCAGATAAATGTAAAGATTTCTTCGGGACGTTAAAGAAAGGATAAAAATTCAAATGGAGCGAGGAATGTGAGGATGCCTTCCAAAAGATTAAGCAACATCTCGCAAGCCTACCATGTTTGTAAAGACTCGAGCCCGATGAAGTGCTTACCCTGTATCTCGGGGAAACAGGTTATGCCATAAGCGCAGTTCTAGTCAAGATTTGGGGACCAAGGAGAAGCCTATGTACTTCATAAGAAAAACCATGAACCCGACATAGAAAAATTACACTAGAATTGAGAAGTTAATACTAGCCTTGGTATTTGCAACACAAAAACTTCGAACATATTTCCAGACCCACAGAATTCGAGTGCTTACGAAGTCGTCCATAGAGTCAGTGCTCGACAATGCAGCGAGGTCAGGACGGATTTCTAAATGGAGTGCTCAAATCAAGCAGTTCGATATCTTCTATGAGATGAGGACAGCAGTAAAGGCACAGGCAGTGGACGACTTCCTGGCATATTTCCCTTTAAACGATGAGGAAGGAGTTGAAGATATCCCGGGCATGGAAGAAGACCGAGAAGACTCCTCCGACCTCCTTGAAACTTTCATCCCGACGCGATGGGAAGTCTTCGTCGATGGGTCGTCCAACAAAGATGGGTCCGTCCTAGGGCTCGTCTTCACCACACCAAAAGGGAAAAAGATGGTTCATTCTTTCAGGCTGGAGTTTAAGGAAACAAACAATGTCACCGAGTACGAGGCCGTGATACATGCTTTACGAATGATATTAGAAATGGGTATCCATGACGTGAGACTGACCAGCGTCTCCCAGCTGGTCATTAGACAGATCACTGGGCAGTATGATATACATGATCCAGTATTGCAGAAGTATTGGGAGCTCGCCCAATTCTATATCGGCCAGATACCAAAAATCAAATTCCGACATATTTTTAGGAAAGACAATCGACATTCGGATGCACTGGCGTATATCGCCTCCATGCTAACAGACTCAAGCATTGAAGGCATCAGAGTCATGAGAATCATGATGCCATCTGTCCCTGAGCCAGTAGACACAAAATCATATTAGCGGTAACTACAACTGATAAATACGAGAACGACGATTGGCGCAAACCCATTCACCAATATTTGGAGATGGGAGAATTGCCCAAGGGACGACCCGAGATCAATAAAGTTAAAAGCAAGGGAGCGACATACGAATTGCGAGACGACGTTCTGTATAGGAAATCCTACCTAGGACCACTATTGAGGTGCCTAAGAAAAGAAGAAGGACACTCTATCTTGAATGAATTGCATTATGGGGCTGCGGGCAACCACAGCTCGGGTCGAATCCTGGCAGCCCGAGCTAAGACCATGGGGTATTTCTGGCCATACATGAATGACGACGCAAAACACATGGAAATAGCCTGCGATAAATGCCAAAAATTTGGAAAAAAGATACATGCACCTGCAGTAACTTTGAACTCAGTAATCAGACCCTGGCCCTTTGCCAAGTGGGGGATCGATATCGTGGGTCCCCTACACACGTCGATTCGTGGCAGAGAAAATACTTGATCGTGGCTATTGACTACTTCACCAATTGGGTGGAAGCGGCACCACTAAGGCACATTCGAGATAAAGACGTCTTTCGCTTCATTTGAAATCACATTATCTGTCGTTTTGGCGTGCCGACGGCAATTGTCTCGGACAATGGACACAACTCAAAGGAAAGAACATTGACCTGTTATTTAACACCTATAACATCCGCAAAAGTAAGGCTACGCCTATTTACCCACAAAGTAATGGGCAAGCTGAGATTACAAACAAAACCATATCCGACAACCTAAAGAAAAAGTTGGATGGAGAATATGGCGAGTGGTGCGAGGAGCTCTACAATGTCCTATGGGCATATAGGACCACCCGCAGGGAAGCAACCGACTTATCACCCTTCATGCTAACATATGGGACCGAAGCTATACTCCTAACTGAGGCAATGATACCTACTATAAGGACTGGGGCGTGGAGAAGGAACATCTCCGCAGACCTCATTTTGGCTAAGCTGTATGATTTAGAAGAAACTATAGAAATGGCCCTATAAAAAATGGAGAACTACCAAAGGAGGTTACAAAGTGAATACAACAAACGGGTTCGACAGAGAGAATTTCAACCTGGACAATTGGTATTGAAGGAGCTACTCAGTTACGAACGTGATAAGAAGGGTGGAAAGTTGGCGGAAAAATGGGGCGGACCCTATACTATAGTGGAAAAAGTCGGCGAAGGATCATATAAGATATTGAAACCAGACGGAACACCCGATCCGAGACCGTGGAACACCCAACATCTGAAGCTATATCACCCATGATAGGTGTATCACCAGGTATGATATTATGTCATTTATTTCCTTAAAAATCCACGTGGGGTAGGGAATGTGACAATTGCGTCTAATGGTCATTCGTACTCGGGGCGACGGCAGTGTGCAAGTACCGAGGTGACTTACACTCGAATGGACATTCGTACTCGGGGCGATGGCAGTGTGCAAGTGCCGAGGTGTCTTACACTCGACGTGCTATTCGAACTCGGGCCAGTGGCAGTGTGCACGTGCCGAGGTAGTCTAAGGGCCCTGGTGGTTGGAAACCATTGGTCGATTATCGGGGCATGAGTACCCGATAGTCGAGCATACAACATTGCTCCCATCGCAAGTGGACGAAATCACTTGCCCAAGATAGTTAATTGATAACTTCTTGGGATATCGAGCCAATAAAACCTAGGAATGACCGAATACCCTACCACAAGATCTAAATGACGGTGATGAGATACCTCAATCGGGACATGGAATTGGGCCCGATGACCCTCCCTGTTGAGTGTGTTCGACAGAAATGGACTCTATACTAACTAGTTCAACTACTTTCATGCAGGAAAACGTCGACATGCCTTGACAAAACAACGAAAGATACTCGTAACAACAAGCATGAAAATGTCAGAAGTTCAGTAAACAAACTGGTTGCCCAACATAAGGAGCATAATAGTGGCGCAACACTACAAAAGGATCTACTCAGGCCTTTGGCGGAACTGATCCCGAACCAGCCTTCTTAGCAGCAGCATCGGCTCGCTTCTTATCCATGACTTCCTTCACACCCTCTTTGACCTTGACGATAAGCTCAGTATTGAACTTCTCTTTCTCGGTCGCAAGATCCTGAGTCAATTGAAGATATGCCGCCTCGACAATAGCTACCTGCCCGAGTAGCTGGGTCTCTCTCGCCTGAAGCTGGGTCTCTCTCGCCTTTAACCGAGCAGCTTCCTCCTCCAACGACTTCACTTTTCCTTTCTCAGCTACAAATAAGAAAGACGATTAGTAACAGGGGCAACCACATCATAACACCAAAACACGAACAAACAAAACACAATATGGGCTACAACACCTTCTAGCAAAGGAAAAACTACTTTAACGGTCTCCTCGGACTTAAGTAGACTACACTCAAGGGATGAAATCTTGGAAGTTAACTCATGATAAAGTTTTTCATTAAACTCATTTGTGGGGCAATATTTCTTATGATCACTCCAATCGGCCTTCTGTCGATCATGTGCCTTCTGCAGACCTAACAACTGAGCCCGAACCCATTCCAACTCTTCGGATACTTGGCCCAAAATTTGAAGCCTTCCTTGTAATTCCTGATTGGACCTATCAGCAACATCTTTTTCCTCTAAAATGCGCTGACGATCAGCATGCAAATCCACGTTTTGACGTCTTAAACGTTCACACTGGCCCTCCAAATTATCGACCAATAGAGCCCTATCGGCGGCACCACCTTGAGCACGGGAAAGACTCGCCTGCACATCATCTATCTCCTCGGGCACATATTCGAAGGTCTCATAGCGGTATAGTTTGTCTCGGAGCTATTCAAGTTCGATTTCTTGACGATCAATTTTGTCATCCTTGTTAACGATTCTTTGGCGGAGATTCTCAACATGGCTTAGCTCAATATCCAGTTTTCTCTTTAACAAACGATATTCAGAAGCTGCATCGGCATCTATACTAGACATCTCGACTAACAAGATAATACTAAGTTCAATATTGGCACTACGAAATCAATCATAGCTACTTAAGTTCTAAACAAATACCTTGGGTCTCGTCCAGTCGTTTCTCTAACTCTCGGGCTCGGTCCTGCTCTTGCTTTAATTGGAGACGAAGACTCTCCTTCTCTGCTAGTTCCTTTCATCGAAGAGCAGCCTCCAACAACTCCTTATTGGCGACCTGAAAACACTATGAACGTCAGCAACCACTCCACGTTATAAATGTATGAATAAAGAAACACGACTCACCATTTGATCAAAAGTGCCCTTTAGACCGGCAGAGTACAAAGATACAACACTGATCATCTGATCATCAGACAATGAGGAAAAGTCGGGAGAAGTGAGAGCCCCGAGAGAATTGCACATCGGACCCGAGATAGTAAAGAAGGTATCCCCACCCGAGCTCGGGGCAGGAATAACATGGGAGACCTTTTCCAACAACACACCCTCAGGGGTAACATTTTCTTCACCAGCACCAGACTCATCTTCTTTGTCGCCCACACCACCATTACTATCCTCCTCTTCAAGAAGATCGTCATCATCCTCACCATCAGAAACAAGGAGAACAACATCATCAGCAAGAGTGACACTTCTACTAACAGACTGCTGGGGCATAACTTCCCCTGGGACAGATTTATCGACCTTCGATTCTTTCTCCCCTCCACTAGGATTACCACCTACAACGGTAGAAGAAGCATCAGAATATTTATGAGACAACTTCCTCAGAAAATGAGACAAGGGAAGCCGCTCGTCGGGGTCCTCACCCTCACTCGCCGGAGCATTCTCCACATCTCTCCCATCAGCTTTCGATTTCTGCACATGAGTCTTCGTTAGATCCATTAAAGGCAACAAATAGGGGCAAGTACATGTACTGAAGGAAGAGCAATATATTTGTTACCTTTCCTGCCTCTCCCTCGACTCATGTGTTAGGACCCCTATCCCTCTTCTTAGAAACCGAAGCTTTAAACTGACTACTTTGAGACTGAGACTGCAAAACAAAAATGAATCAAAATATGGCCCATCTGGATACTCGGGCCGACAAAATTAAAACAGACGAAGCGACTTACTCAATCAACATTGACTACCCAGAACGGGTAGGACTCGGCTGGAGGAGGAAATTGGCCATTAAGAAGAGGACCGTAGATAGCAAGCGGAACTCGGTCCCAAGACACATTACTGGTATGTCGGGCATGCTTGTTAGTCGTCTTCCCCTCAGGGTCCTCATCCAGGAGAAGCTTCTTGAAACCATCAGGGATAGTCTTATTACGGTGAGGACTAGCAGCAAAACCGGCGAGGTCACCATTAGTGGAAGTCCCACTCCGATAATTGGCACCAAAACTAGCGGGGTTATAGTCGCCTGCTTAGGACGGATCATAGGTGGACCAGGCCGTAGGAGTGCAACTGCCCCGACTTCGTCTCTCCCACTCGTTTATGAGACGAAAAGTATTACCATTCCACTGAGCTAAATAACGATGAGGACGAAGCTTTAAAAGAGCCTCATACATGAATGGACGACTAGGGTTGTACAGAGGGAAGCGTTGCCCGAGCTCCAATTGACCTTTGGTGACGACGGTCGCCTCGACCGAGTGAGGGAAATTCATAACATCACTTCTCTTTAGAACGCCCCTTTGGCCTGACAAGAGTCTGATGTCGTAATCATGAAGACCAAAATCACTCTTCAACTGCTTGATGAACTGCTCATCAGTCAAGTCTTTGGCAACTTTCTTGTCATTCCTACATACAAATGAAGGAGAACCATCAGAGAGGATAGAGTTAAGGGCATGATGATCATGGTGTGAAGGGATGTCAACAATAAACAAAGAATCAATGGGAACACCATCATCCTCAGAAAAGGTATAACTAACACACATCTTCTCTATCATGGAGGGAGTCGAAGAAGCCATGGAAGAACTGTTGGCGAGAAACTTCGAACCAAAGAAGATAACAAGCAGCAAGAATCGCAACAGCAGCAAGGGGAAAGCAATGGAAGGATCAAAGGATGATTGAAACTTTCAGAGAATCAGGAGATAAAGGAATATCAGAGCAGCAATTGGAAGAAGAAACTAAGGAGAGAGAATGTAAATTTTCGGAGAAAGTAAAACAGAAAATCCAAGGGTTTAAGGCTCGAATTTATAGTCCCAACAATTGTAACCGGCGGAGAGGGTAAACAGGTCATGAAGACGAGTGTAGTGGGGAACAGCATGGCGTGAAACACGACATGGCAGCAGACGTGGAAGACGAAGCAGTTTCTTCCCCTCGTGTCGATCACACGAGTGAAAGAAGGGGCATAAATGTTGGTGTAAATAATCCACAGATCCAGGTGGAGCAATCCTAGATAGTGGGGACATCGAAAACATATGAGGCGTGAAGCACCAAATTATTCTACCTGGCGTAGGCGCGAGAAAAGAGACACGAAGGAAACCCGTGCAGACAATACGTGTAAAGGTCGGAGGTGACAGAAGAGACAGTGATCGAGTACAAGAGCAATAAATACATTGACGAAGTAGTTGAGAAGATAAGAAGAATCTGGTCAAAGTAAAACTCGTCTAAGAATATCAAGGGCGACATCGTCCATACTCACTAACTGATCGACATCGGATGAATGGATGTCGGGAGAAGATATCACTAGGCCTAGCCCTACATCTCAGAAAAGACATCGCCTGCTACCCGAGAAGGACATCAAGGAAGATACGCCGCGACTTACACTGTAACTTGGATGTATCATCACTTGTAGTTATAAATAAAGGGTCATCTAGAGAGCTAAAGGGCAAGTGATCAGTGAGGAAAGAGAGAATACTAAGAGCTGGAGAGTGAGACTTGTGAGATTGTAAGAAGAGACATTCCTTGTAACCTTGAATCAAGTAATAAAGATCATCCCTTACCCCGTGGACGTAGGTAATCATACCGAACCACGTATATCTTGTGTTCTTGTGTATCTCTTGCTTGTTTACTTCATTAGGTGTGTGTATGTGGTTCTTTGGATGTAGTTGTAGGATTTTCCTCATCTACATAGGCCATGCACATATTGCAACTGTTCTTGCATTACTTAATTCATTTTAGGTAAGAGACTAAACAGGTCCGTTCATAGTTACTAGTTAGCAATGTCGAATTCGAGTTCTGTATGAGAAATGTAAGAGAGCATTCTGAATTTCAGTTGAAGATTTCTTTAAGAACTTGCTTCAACCTTATGATTGAAGCACCGTCTATGTAGACCTGCTAATAAATGGAAACCTCGACCGAGCCCAAAAAATTTGTTATTGACAAACAAGAAAGGACACTTTTATTGTTATAGATATCCCAGGGGACGCCGCTCATTATCCAGTGTATATGTTAACTGGATTGCTAATAAACACCATTTTCAGGTGAGTGTGTGTTTAGCCAAGAAGTCCATAGGATTTGGTACCCGAAATTCCATTTGGCACGAGACAGTAAGCAAGGTAGTAGGACTATATATATGTAACCCACTTGAAAATTTAAAAGGAAGAACCTTTTGGGCAGCGCTCAGTGGATTAGTCGAATAGACATTCTTTTTAATGCCAATACAGCATGCATATTTATAGTTATCCCAAGAAAACAAAAATATGCACGGCCTGCAACTAAATATAGTCAAATGATAAACAAATCTATTGGGAGTACACTCACTAAATAGAGCAACTAATACTAGAATACAAAATCCTCCTTAAAAAACTAGTATCTTCTGCAACTTCATTTGATTTCAAGTTGGAGAATCCACTAACAAAAGGGTTTCATTTTCATGTCACACTGAATCACTGGTTCTAAGCTAGGCGATAGGAGGATATAAGAAGCTTTTCATTTCTCCATCTCAATTTCATGTACAGGCTGAATCAGTGTCTGGTTTTGATATGTATGTATATATATATATATATACAACTGAAAGTGAATTACATATTTCTGAAGTTTCTGTACAATGGTGTTTTCCGGTGTCCCTAACATGTATATACAATTCACAAATAACATTCAACATATATCCGCGACATTCCGTACGATTCCTTCATGTTCTAATGGAACAATGGTTGACGAATGTGGAGGCTGCGACAGTGGAATCAAAGACCTCGGCTGGCTGCTACCCCCATTAATGATCTTTTCGCACGTCTCGATCAAACAATGCCTACAAGTTGGGCATGTTGAGTGCGAACTGAGCCATTTACCGATGCATTTAATATGAAACCCATGGTTGCATTTAGGTAGAATTCTGATTCGCTCTCCCTGAGCGAACTCTGAGAGGCATATAACGCATTCAGTGTCTAAACCCGGAAGCTTTAACCCGCCAGATGAGTAAGTAACTACGGGAAATGTCTTGAGAGCCTTTTTCCTTATTCCTGTGTTAGCAACTGACTGAATTGGTCTGTTGTCACCGGAATCACGTGCAAGCCGATTAGAGTAACCTAATGCACATCTAATGATGGAATTAAGCACTAGTACACATATCAGTGCACATACAAGCACTGAAAGAACCATAATTACATTTGCATCAATCATACTCTCGGGTTCTTTTGTACCGGCGTGTAGGGAGATAGGTGAGCCTGTTGATACGCGAGGAATAATTTGTAAAAGTAGCTTCCTTGATGGAAAAGAAGAAGTAGAGGAAGGAGAAGAAGACATTGTTGATTTGAGTTCGTTTGTTGTTACCTTAGGATATATTTTTCTGGAGTTGCTATAGTCGTTTTGGATTCTGTAGGGGTCGGGGTTAGAAGGTATATATAGTGTTTTAGGTTGGCTTTCTGAAGTTAAAATATTTCAAGTGAACACAAGTTGTTAATGGTATTTGATCAAATATTCAAGGGAATTTTAAGAAAGTGCCACACTTTTAATTTCATGTTTAAGAAACTGCCACCGTTTTTTTCAATATTAATTAAATGCCACAACTGTTAGTTTTTCCGTCAGGACCCACACATTTGGTCTTTTTCGCTGACTCGGTAAAAAGAATCTGCCGCGATTTACATATTTACCCTTGAAAAGCCTGTTATACTAGTCGCAGGTTCACCATCATTATCACCGGTAAACAAAAAAAGAAAAGAATAACAACCTGCCTTTCTTCTGGTGCCGCTGCCCGTATAGGTTCTCCATGAATGAATTTAGAAGATTGGGAGTGCTAAGAGGGGAAAATTGATTGAGTGATGAATTAAGTAGAAAAATCCGGTGATTGTGTTTAATTAAGATTTCTATTATTGTTTCAATCTGATTGATAGAATTGGTGATTGCTGTTAGGGTTCTTAAATCGAAAGCAAGAAAATCCAGAGGTAATCGTTGGTGGTCATGGTAAGCTTTCAATTGGGTATTTGCTAGCATGAATGGTAATGGGTTGGAAGAGGTTGGTACGAATGAGAAAGAGATGGATATGGTGAATTTGCTGGCGTCCGGAACCAGAAAAGGGGAAGAGATTGAGCTGAAATTCAGGTGGAAATGTGCTGCTTCCGTGTCTGATTTTTGGGAGTCTACGATGGGTATTTGCCAGGGTCCATCAAGAGCTTTTATAGCTCGACTTGCATGCTGAAATGAGTACGAAATGTTGAGCAGTTGAT
Source organism: Papaver somniferum (assembly GCF_003573695.1). Lineage (NCBI taxonomy): Eukaryota > Viridiplantae > Streptophyta > Magnoliopsida > Ranunculales > Papaveraceae > Papaver > Papaver somniferum. The sequence continues at coordinate 129,492,195 of NC_039358.1, read as the reverse complement.
GGACTTTGAAGACCAATTGAACCAGAGAAGATAATGGTGTTGTTGGTTGATAATTGGGATTGGATTTGGAGATTTATTATTGTTGAATGGTTTCTGAACTATGGGTTTGTTGTGAATTGAATTTGCAGGTGTTTGGGTGAGTTTAGAAGCTATAGAAAGTTCAATGTTACAGCAAGATGAGAATGGCACATCAGGTGTTCGATAAAAGGCCTAAATGACTTTTTCTTCACCTCTTCAAGCTCAGTTTCTGTCAGTTGAGCCTGTGCACAAGGGATGTTGCTGAAAATTGCTTGTGGAGGTATTTTCCATGAGTTCTGATGGCTGGGTTCATATGAGTCTAAAGCAATTTTATGAGATTGATGGGGGCAGAGAAATATGTGGTGATTCAGGGCAAGTTTTGGCAGTAAACTTAGTTAAGAAAACAGCTTGGTGTTGATGTAATTCCTATGGGTTATGTTAGCTTGAATTGGTAATGAAAGGGGTAGTTGTTGGACTGACTTTGTGATGGGCACTTACAAGGGTTTTGTTGAATCAAGAAGAGTAAGAAACCCAAGCTGTCAGTGGTCGGTGAATGGTTGAGACGATTTGAGGGTGTAGATGTCTTTTACTAGGATGGGTAACTGCCACCTATGCACTAACTAATGTCAATAATTTTTTGGATGGAAAATGTCAAATGTGTGGTATTAAATAAATTCTGAAAAAAACGGTGGCAGTTTCTTAAACATGAAATTGAAAGTGTGTCACTTTATTAAAATCCGAACATTCAAAGTATAAACAACAGAATAGGTCCGGGCTTTTGCAACTTTTTAGATATGGACACGAAAATGTTATCGTTTTAATTGACCAAGCAACAAAGAATGTGTGAATATGTTTTTCTAATCAACTTTTTTTTGAATGATTTGGAAGTTCCACTTTAATATGAATTCTCCCATTTATGGGACTTAAATATAAGCACCCATCTTATCAGATTAAACTCAGTGTACTCTCTATAACTTTTTCCACTTTTGTATCTTATCCATTAATAAGAAAGTAGTAATAATCTAAAATGAAAAATTCCCTCACGCAGGACAAATTTTGATAAGCAAATTTCATCAGGATAGCAAAAAAGAATGAAAATGCCCTCACGAAGGATTGAGCTGCGGATCTTCAATTTACAAGACTGACGCTCTACCACTGAGCGATAAGGGCGACCACATCTATTGGTCATTCCCAAAATAAAATAACGAAATGGAAACGAGAATCATACAACAACACGACCAAATATCCCTTGGTATCAGTGGATATTTGCTTCACGATACACGGATACCAGGTCTTTTAGGCCTGTTCAACTCGAGTCATGAATTATTTTTTTCATTTATGGGGGTGGTTTGCTTCTTGATTTGTATCCGTCTATCTTATTACTCACCAATATTATTTTCTTCAAATAATGTCCAGATTTTTTTTAAAGATATTCGACTCAACTCATATTTTCAGTAGCATTTGAAGCATCACTCCAGTAGAAGGTGGAAGCTTTTTTTTTTTTTATGACACATAGAATTTTAGGTTCACATTAAAAAGGTTGATTTCTTAAGCTTATGCATGTGTACACATGAGATAACGATAAAACAAAAATGAAAAATTTTTACAATGAAAATTTTATAGTCATATCGACACTCTTTGTGTAGATCTCTCAAAGATCTTTCCAAACATATAAAATTTACGAATTTTGGTTGAGCGATTCGTAAAATAAATTGTTTTTAAATTATTTTTATGTTATTTAAAATTGTTGATATTATCGTGAGTCACTCTGGACTAAAATGTAAAAATATTTGGACTAGTGTGCTTCCATATTTTAAATAAATAAAGAACTAATTTATACCTGGTAGAATGAGTCGGGATTAACTAGTTGGGCCGACCGACCGGAGGGACCGAAGGGAGGGAGTCCCTTCCATGGCCATTTTTTTTGTAAAATGAAGTGTAATTCAAATGTGCAATTTGATAAAATCAAGAACAAGTCTAAGTCTATGAATACTGTAGATTGTATGTTACTTAGGGAAATTCCTATGGCAATGGCCAAATGGAAAATTTTGTTGAGCCAGGTGGATGGCCAAACTGGTTTTTCCACTATGGTAAAGCACTCAGCGGTTGATCATCAAGCAGCCGAACTTCAGACACACGCTGGCGTTGGCAGAAAAAACGCAGACGTTGAAAACCAAGACGCTGACGTTGGAAACAGAACTGTTGGCGTTGAAGACACCAACACGGGCGTTAGACACAAAAACACCAACGGTCGATTCTCTAACGCCCATATCTTCAACGGTATTATTTTCAAAACTACAAATTGCTTCAACTGAATTCATTTTCAGTCACACCACTACTATTTCCTTCTTCTAAAACTCTTCTAAATCAAAAAATTTTGATACAATATGAGCGGCATTTTAAGAAAAGCGGTCAATAGTGTGAAGAAGAAAACAGATCGAAGAAATGAACCGGCACCGCAACCTGCCACAGGTGTAGATGTTTCTCAAAATCGGGAAGCAGAGTTTTTCTTCGCCGAGTGTCGTTGTTGCTCCATCATTAGTCCAAGGTCATGTGTCGGGGCATCAAGATCGGTCTGAGGATTATTTTAGAACGAGAGGTGGATTTTCAGATTTAAAGGTTGTTTATGAACTTTTACCCCCTCGTGTCCGAGAAAGGGTTGACAGATATCCATGACGTGCGCTTTATAGTGTGAAGCCTAGAAGACACAACAACAGAATTCTGAAAACAGTGGTAGAAAGGTGGTGGGCGACGATGCACACATTCCATTTTCTGGATTTTGAAATTAGTAAGCTTGTTTAACTTAACTTATATTATATTTTTTAAATAATTATTAAATAATCAAAAGAATTAATCATAGTTGATATTATACTTGTAATAGGAATTACGCCCATTGATTTGTATTTCATTTGTGGGATCCTAAGTGGAATGGGAGAGCCGCCACCATTCAGTCAAGACGAATGGATATCAAATAGTAAATGGGAGATGCTTTTTCCCTCGTTTATAGATTCAGAAATACGTGAAGATTATAAACAATTGAAAGGAGGTGGGATTAAATGCTCAGCGTTGAAGTATTTTCTTACCCAACCCAGAAACCCACAACATGTAGATGACTACCGTGAACTCGAAAGGATGTTTATCTTATGGGTACTGGGTCAGACATTCTTTCCAAACTCAACTTTTGTTGCTCGTGTTGGTTGGCTTCAACCGTTAGAATATCATGATAAAGCACCAGATTATGACTGGGGATCTATAATTTTAGCAGAATTATATTATGGGCTGGATCAAGCGTCCATCGGCGGAGGTAACTTCACTGGTTTCTAGGGCATCATAGAGGTAAATATCAAAATTATTATTTTTAAATTTAAATAATTTTTATGAGCAAATGTAGATTAAGTCAAAATACTAAAATTATGGAGTAATTTGCGGTATTGGTGGTATACCTTGTTAGAGCATTGCTCGGTCGAACTCGCATGTGTTGCTATCTCAAGCATGTTTGTCAATGTTAGTGATCAAAACTATAAGTCTTGATTTCTAGCCTATTTGTGGATGTGTAACACCCTGTGTTTTTAGCATGGCGCGTGCTAAAAGATGTGTTATGGCCTGAGATGAAGCTTCATCCAAAGCTTCGGTTGCATAGGAAAATGAGCATTGGCCCTTGGCTAATACGTTGACAATGTTCAACCAACATGGATGGACAACGGGTTGGCAGCTGACAGCCAACATGGCTGGACAACGGGCTGGCAGCAAACAGCCAACATGGCTGGACAACGGGCTGGCAGCGGACAGCCAACATGGCTGGACAACGGGCTGGCAGCGGACAGCCAACATGGATGGACATTGGACTGGAAGCGGACAGCCAACATGGATGGACAACGGGTTGGCAGCGGACAGCCAACATGGCTGCACAACGGGTTGGCAGCGGACAACCAACATGGCTGCATATCGGGTTGGCAGCGGACATCCAACATGTCTGGACATCGGGTTGGAAGCTGACATCCAACATGGCTGGACAACGGGCTGGCAGCGGACAACCAACATGGCTGGACATCGGACTGGCAACGAACAACCAACATGGCTGGACATCGGATGGCAGCGGACATCCAACATGGATGGACATCGGATGACAGCGGACAACCAACATGGTCAGGTATATAGCAACGACCATGAATAGTAAAAGTAGGGAGTTGATGAATGATTTCTCCTCCCCTAATCAAAGTTGTAAAAATGTTAAGTTAACATATATAGGGAGGGGTACTTGGTTAAAGGTGCATATACGGACCATGCACCAAGTGAAATAGCCTTAGAGATGTACATCCATCACAGATGGACATTGAAGTAGTCTATGGGCCAAAGACGGAAGTACAGCCATCACGGTCCTTCACGGGACACGGCTCAGTAAATGTTCAGTCGTCATGGCCAGACATTAAAACTGGCCATGAGCCAGAACTGAATGTACAACCAGTACGGCCATACATCGCAGTTGGCCAGAATGGTAAGGTGCAGTCATCATGGCCTGGGGAGTTGATGAATGATTTTTTCTCCCCCAATTTGAGTTGTAAAACTGTCTTTTAAACATATATAGGGAGGGATAGTTGGTTGAAGGTACATATGCGGATCATGTACCAAGTAAGCTTCATAGCTTAGCCGGAAGAGTATAAATGATGCTTAGGCCTCATTTATAGATATGTAGCCTTACCAATGGAGCGTGTTAAGCATGGGCATCACTATGCCATGTCGCAGACCAAGTATTCATCACTTGGATGCATTTTTACGGAGCGACCTATACGGACTAGTCCATTACCATTATTGCTTGGCCACGTCCATGCAAACGAGATGACTTAAGCTTCCGTTCCTTCGTGGATGAACTACGGTCTGTGCTTGATCCCTTTAGAGTAGGGAAAGGTACGTAGGCAGCTGCAATGAGTTGCCGCATTTCCGGTCCATCACGTTGTCGCTCATATCATCTAATTGAGGGATGATTGCGACATACTGGCCTCTCATATCATCTGGCTCGGTAGCTCGATGATGTGTTTTCAAAGTTGTTGTAGATAGTGATAAAAGGGTTGTTTTAAGACTTGTGAAGGCAGTGAATTTTAGACTTAATAAAAATTTAAAAACAAAGAAAACTTATTACAAAATTGACTTCAAGATATTAGAAAACAACCAAGACACTGATTTCACTATTACACATGAATAAATTATGGTAAACAATCCAAAACTCTAATTATATTTTAAGACTCTTATTTCTTAATTCACAAATAATCTGGAAAATTCTCGAAAATTAATTGTATCCCTAAGCATAGATTATCTAAACAAAGCATAACCTATCTAATTGAATCACAACTAATGAAGAAATTTTTTGCAAACAATTAAAAACTCTGCAAAAGCAGTGATTGAGTGAATTATAAATTAGAGGAAATAAATGATTACCAATTATTCATGCGTAAATAGCTTCCTCACTGCCTTGGTTGTGGGAGAATTAGCTCATCATCATGTTGTAAAACCTCTCAAAATATTTCATTGATGCTCACAAGTGTTTTACAAATGATGAAAAGGAAAATAATTAAGTAAATCGGGTGTTTGCAACACTTATAATTGTTGCAGAACACTGTTACAGAAACGATAGAAATAAACTGCTGCTGACGGTAATTCCAAGACCCTCACGTGTTAGTCGTTATCACTGTTGAAGAACGACTGCCATGGTCTGTCCGTTCTTCGTGTTCTTCAATGGCAGAAGCAGCAGCAGAAACTTTCATGTAACTTGATTTTCTCACTCTGTTAATGCTCTATACTTCTCCCAAACTCTCCATCCCCCTTTATGCTCGACCCCAGTAGCCTATTTATACACCTTTGGACTAAGAATCTTCGCTCATTACTCCAGAAAATCTTCCCATATCTCGACAGTAAAGAAAAAATAATAAAGGAAATTTTCTTTCCTTTCTCGCCTCTTCACATGCATGTTGATGTCGATATACTCTCAGGGAATTGTTTTCACGTTCCACCAGAAGTAAAACTCTATCAACCCACACGCCAACTACACAGAACTCGTGATGGAGCAACCAAAACCCGAGCAACCCTGTTTTCTTCACTGCCGATTATCCAACCAAATCCGGATGATTTTGAAGCCCATACCATGCCTGTATATCTCAGTCAAGTGTTCCCGTGAAGTTTTAGCCCAATAAACTCTATGTTCTAACTCGACATGTAAATGACATGCCTTGCCATACACTAGCCGATAAGGCGACATTCCAATGGGGGTCTTAAACGCAGTACGGTAAGCCCATAAGGCATCAGTAAGCCTAGACGACCAGTCTTTCCGATTAGGATTAACTGTTTTCTCTAATATTCGTTTTATATCCCTATTGGAAACCTCAACCTGACCACTAGTCTGTGGATGATACGGGGTAGCTACCTTATGTGTAATACCATATTTCTTCATCAAAAGCCTAAAAGGTCCATTACAAAAGTGCGACCCACCATCACTAATTATAGCTCGCGGTGTACCAAAACGTGTAAGAATATTATTTTTCAAGAACTCAATCACAACCCTATGGTCATTGGTTTTACACGCAACCGCCTCAATCTACGGCGACAAGGATGTATAGGTTACCAAAAGAATTAGGAAACGGACCCAAAAAGTCAATACCCCACACATCAAAGACCTCAACAATTAAAATAGGGTTCAAGGGCATCATGTTCCTACGGAAAATGGTTCCTAATTTCTAGCATCGTTCACAAGTAACGCAGTAACTGTGTGAGTCTTTAAACAACGAAGGCCAATAGAATCCACACTGCAATATCTGAGCAGCAGTTTTCTTAGCAGTAAAGTGACCCCCACAAGCATGAGCATGACAAAAGGAAATAATACTGGACTGGTGGTAGGCTTTGGGATATGTATAAAATAAGAGCAAAGACAGCCTACAGTGATACCTGCAAGTGCACAGGGTCAGTTGTAGCAATGTATGTGCAAGAACAGGGTCATTCCACAGGGACTAGGGTGTGAATTGAAGTTTCCTAAGCTAATTCTCTGAGCAGTGAACTAATGAAGCAAAGAGTGACAGTGGCAAGTGACAGTTACAATGGCAATGAGCCAAAGGCAGTGAAGTATAGCAAGAAGGTACTAGGGTCTTTGAATCTACTTCTTGATCCTAAGCTAAGGAAACATCTAATCGAATCATGTCTTGTTTCATCTCAGGAAATACTATAATGGGTGATTTATCAACTAATTTTACTAGCATACCCCTAGCATCAGCTGTCTTTCTACAGCACAGCTGATCACAGGTTTACTTGCACAACCAATTAATCTATCAACTCTAAGGCATTTGGGCACAATCCTTCTAATGTACTGAATTTTTAACCATTATCACTCACTTACCCCTAGCATCACATGTCTTTCTACAGCACAACTGATCACAGGATTACTTGTTCAAATGGCTACTAGCAGTCCTAACTCATTTTTGGCACTACAAGAACAATGACATGATTACTAACTATCTTAACATACAATCAAGAGTTTCATCTAAACCCTAGCACATGATACTTAAAACATGCTGGAAATGATTAATAGCTGAAATTGAAATAATATTGACTTCAAAACATGAACTGAAAACAACTTGGAAGCACTGGCTATTCCAGGCCCCTTGGGTGAAGCTCTGGCTAGCCCAGGCATGACTTCTAACACACACCCATCATCCCTATTTATACAACAATCCAAAATTAGGGTTAACACCCTTTTCCCCAAAACAGTGAAATTAGGGTTTGGTGAAAATCAAAATTAAATCAAAATAATCCTACCTAATGTCACTGAATCTACTCAATAACACTCACCCATGCCTCTATTTCTAGTTGTAATCATCAATTCCTAAGAATCCCCAATTTGTAAAATTAGGGTTTCCTGTTGAGAAATAGGAATCGAAATTACTCACCTAACAGCTCTGATTTCTTCCCAATAGTCTCGACCCATGCTTCCTCAACGTCTTCTGCTCCTTCCCATGCTTCAATTACATCCATCTCATCAACTTATTTCACCAACTCCACAGCTAGGGATTAGAGGTGTGAAAATGGGTGAAATTAGTCGTTGAGAGGGATATAGGACGTGATATAGGGGATGGGTTTAGTTGGTAGGAGCCATGATGGCTTTGGTGGTGGATGTGGTGGTGGCAGAAGGAGCAGGTGGTGGTGATGGCGACAGCGTCGCTGTGCAGAGAAGGGAGGAGAAGAAGATGGGTTCGATATTTTTGGAGTAGGGGGTGTTTGGTTGGGTTAATAGATTTGGGTTCTTGGGTGTTGAGAAGGCTCATCAAGTCTTGATGTTTGGATGGTGAAAGGCGTAGGATGAAAAGATGAAAGAATGATCCAACGGCTCGATGGAAATGGATATGAAGCGACCTTTGGATCTGGGATACATCAAAACTGACGGTCTGAGATGGAGTTAGGTGCTATAGTGTTAGACAGGAACATCAAAACTCGATGCACTCTGATAGAGCGACCGTTGGATGATGGAATGGATTCAATCTGACGGTGAAGGAGAGAAACGGGTTTGGGTATTGGGTTTGGGTATTGATTTTAGGCTTAGAAAATGGGTTTGGGCTTAAACAATCTTGAGCCCACTTCTTCTTTAAGAACAATTTCTTCCTTTGTGAGCCCATTTTCATCCTTGAGTCTTCCATACCGCATTCTGCACTTCTTTTCCTCTAGAGTTTCCGCCGGCTTTCTCCGTGTCTTTGCACTTTTCGCTCCGCAACTCATCTAGTCTTTATTTATTACCTAAAAATGCAAAATTAATTAATAAAAATATTTATTCTTGAAAACAATGAAAATACAGAATATGGGATAAAATGTAAAATTAATGCACAAAATATGAGTTAAATGCCAAGAAAAATATATAAAAAAATGCACTTTTTAGCACTCATCAACTGGTCACTCTCAGGTATACATCTCCTAAAAATCTAGTCTGGACAATACTTAAACAAATAAGGATCATCCCAAAAGAAGTGCTTAACCTCAGCTAAAAATCTAGAACGATCTTGTTTACCCCAATGTTGGGGCATTCGACCAGTAACAAGATAGTTCACTATATTCGCATACCAAGGTAATTGGGTAACAAAGAACAATTGTTCATCAGGAAATCTATCCCTTATAGGAAGGGAATCATCTGGGGAACTAACAACTAGCCTAGACAAGTGATCTGCTACAACATTTTCGGCACCCTTTTTGTCTCTAATGTCTGGAGAAAACTCTTGCAACAACAGAATCCACCTAATCAATCTAGGTTTAGTATCCTTATTAGACAAAAGATATTTTAAAGCAGCATGATCAGTATATATGATGATCTTAGAACCTAAGAGATAGGGTCTAAACTTGTCTAAGGCAAACACAATGGCTAATAGTTCCTTCTTGGTAGTGGTGTAGTTCAACTGGGCATCATTCAGAGTTTTGCTAGCATAGTAAATCACATGAAGTAACTTATTTTCTCGCTGACCTAGCACAACACCAATAGCATAATCTGAAGCATCACACATGATCTCAAAGGGTAGGTTCCAGTTGGGTGCCTGGACTATGGGGGCGGTAGTGAGTAATGACTTAAGCTTCTCAAAAGCCTCTAAACAAGCATCATCAAAGACAAACTTAACATATTTTGCAAGCAAATTTCAAAGAGGTCTAGACATCAAGCTAAAATCCTTAATGAAACGACGATAAACACCAGCATGCCCTAAGAATGACCTAATATCTCTTACGGTTTTTGGTACCGGTAAAGTTTTAATAAGGTCAACTTTGGCTCTGTCTACCTCTATACCCTTTGAAGATATAATATGCCCTAGAACAATTCCTGAACGAACCATAAAGTGACATTTCTCCCAATTAAGCACTAAATTATTTTCCTTACACCTAGTCAAAACTAATGACAAATGATGCAAGCACTCATCGAAAGACGAACCAAACACTGAAAAATCATCCATAAAGACCTCTAAGTACCGTTCTACCATGTCAGAAAATATGCTCATCATGCAACGCTGAAAAGTCGCAGGGGCATTACATAGCCCGAAAGGCATGCGTCTATACGCAAAGGTACCAAAGGGACAGGTAAAAGTGGTTTTCTCCTGGTCTTCTGGGGAAATAACGATCTGATTATATCCAGAGTAGCCATCTAAAAATCAGTAGTGACTATGTCCAGCTAATCTCTTTAGCATCTGGTCGATGAAGGGAAGGGGAAAGTGGTCCTTCCTAGTGACCTTGTTCAATTTCCTATAGTCAATACAAACACGCCAACCCGTGGTCACTCGGGTCGGGATTAACTCATTGTTATCATTCTAGACTACAGTAATACCAGATTTCTTGGGAACAACCTGAACGGGGCTGACCCACTTACTGTCTGAAATAGGGTAGATAATGCCTGCATCTAATAGCTCAAGAACCTTAGTTCGAACTACTTCTTTCATATTTGGGTTTAGTCGACGTTGCATCTCCCTAGAAGGTTTGGTGTCTTCCTCTAAATAGATCTGATGCATACAAACAGTAGGACTTATACCCTTAATGTCTGCTATGGTCCACCCTAAAGCTTCCTTGTTGTTTTGAAGGACGGTTACTAGCCTACTTTCCTGATCTCTATCCAAGTCGGAAGAAACAATCACAGGTAAAGTCTCAGACGGACCTAAAAACACATACTTCAGGGTATCTGACAATGGTTTTAGGTCCAACTTAGGAGGATTTTCCAATGAAGGAACTAGGGTAGACTCGGGAACGGGTAAAGGTTCGAACTTAGGTTTCCATCCATTACTAGTGTCTAACAAAGGGGTTGAATCTAACAAAGCATTCACCTCATTAATCACATCATCATCATCAAAATCAATCCCAAAGTGAGATAGGCATTTATCTAATGGATCTTCTATCAAAGTGTTTGGTAATGACTCCTCTACTAAGATGCCTATCATGTTCATCTCTTCTACGCTCGAGTCGTCCAGTTCCTGGGGTAGCTTACTAATGTGAAAGATGTTCAGCTCAATAGTCATATTACCAAAAGACAAATTCATAATACCAGTTCGACAGTTAATGATCGCATTGGAAGTTGCTAAAAATGGGCGACCTAAAATCACCGGTATCTGGTTCTCTGGGTCAGGGACAGGTTGGGTATCTAGGATAACAAAATCCACTGGATAAATAAACTTGTCGACCTCAATAAGAACATCCTCGATCACACCACGAGGAATTTTAACGGACATATCAGCTAACTGGAGTGTCATCTGGGTAGGTTTCATCTCACCAAGTCCTAGCTTAAGGTACACATGGTATGGAAGTAAATTCACACTGGCTCCTAAGTCAAGCAAATATTTCTCAACACGGTGTTTACCTATTGTGCAAGAAATGGTAGAGGACCCTGGGTCTTTATACTTAGGAGTAGTGGTATTCTGAATAATGGAACTCACGTGACTAGCTATAAAGGCTTTCTTTTGGACACTAAGCTTACGCTTTCGTGTACACAAGTCCTTAAGGAACTTGGCATAAGCCGGAATCTGCTTAATCGCATCCAACAATGGTAGGTTGATAGTAACTTGCTTAAAAACCTCTAATATATCATTAAAGTTGGACTCCCTCTTAGTCGGAACTAGCAGCTGGGGAAACGGGGCTCTGGGAACAAAGCCGGGATCAACAGGACCCTCATTGGTCTCTTTGGAGACTCTATCAGTTTTCTCATTCTCTGGCTCAGAAGGGTGAACTACAGCATGTTCACTATTAGGCATGGAAACCTTGTTGTCTATCTCTCTACCGCTCCTAAGGGTTTTAATAGCATTTACATGATTGGATGGTCTTTCACCTATTTCATTAATTCCTCTAGGGTTTTGTTGAGTTTGACTAGGAAACTTAACTCTTTCTCTTAAAGACTCATTTATATGACTATCCTGGGTTTTCAACTCGGAAATAGCCTGAGAGTTAGCCTGACCTATTCTGTTATTTTCTTCTATACCTTGAGCAACAGATTGCTGAAACTGCATAGTGTTACGAGTTAACAAAGCAAGAGACTCTTCTAAACTCATAATCTTCTTATCCGAAGGGTTCTGAAACTGTGCCGGGGATGAAGGATTCTTAGGATAGCCAAAACCTGGGGGAGCTTGAGAGTTACTAGACTGACCTTGATTTTGGCCCTTAGACCAAGAAAGGTTGGGATGGTTTCTCCAGCCAGGGTTATAGGTTTCTGAATAAGGGTCAAACTTCTGACGGTTATCGAATCTAGTGTTGTTATAAAGAGCATTGGCTTGCTCTTCAACAGTATGGTCTTCCCAAAAAGGCTCTATTCTACCACTAGTACCACTAGAATGACCTAAGTCCAACGCTTCTAACCTTTTGGCTATGGCTGCTATTTTAACATCCGACTCATAGGATCCTTCTACCCTATTGACATTTCCTCTACTTAGAAGAATTATTTTCTGGGGTTCCCTATTATTTTCCCATTGTTGGGTCTTATTGGAGATTTCATTCAAAAATGTCATCGCCTCATCAACAGTTTTATTCTCAAACCCACCTGTGCATAAGGACTCAACCATGGTCGTTGTTGAATAGTCTAAACCCTCATAGAGGATCTGAACTAACCTAACCTTCTCTAAACCATGATGAGGACATTGAGAAATTAAGTCATTGAACCTTTCTAAATACCTATATAAAGATTCTCCCTTTTGTTGAGCAAAAGTACAAATTTGTGTCCTAATAGACGATGTTTTGTGCCTTGGGAAAAACTTATGTATAAAGGCAGATGTAAGTTGTTCATAGGTTTCAGTTGACTCAGAATCCAAACTATACAGCCAAGATTTGGCTTTATCTTTTAAGGAAAAGGGGAATAACCTAAGTTTTAGTGCATTATCACTAAGGTTTTTAATTTGCAGAGTACTACATACTTCCTCAAATTCCCTAACATGAAAATAGGGGTTCTCATTCTCTTTTCCTAAAAATTTTGTGAGCATCTGTAAAGTCCCAGGTTTGAGTTCATAATTTGCCTCGGTTTCAGCTAACTTGATACAAGACGGACGAGAGGTCCTAGTTGGGTTCAATACAGCTTTTAAAGTTGCCATTTCTGGCACTACCAAAGGACTAGGAGAACTTTCTTCACAAAGACGCAGATTCTCAAAACTGAAGTTTCCAAAAACGGGGCTCTCTAAAGAAGAGTCTTCGAGCTCCCCGCCTTCACAAGAAGAACTACTAGGTTTATCACTAATCAGACGACCTAGAGTGTTTCTTTTCCAAGCCCGTTCTACCTCGGGCATACACTAGAAAAACAAAACTAAAAATAAAAGCCCTAAAAGGGAAGGGAAGTTCTATGCAAACACAAACAAGGCTGACTCCACCACAGCAAACCTACTGAATTCTAGCAAACAAAAAGCATGATGGCTCCACTTAGATTGTTTCTAGACCAGCTTCTAATCCTTCGAAAGGGAATTCGTTACAATTTAAGCAAACCCCTCTGGAGTCAACCGAGTCAAAGTAAGTTGAATTGAGGCGAGGGAAGCTCAGTGGATCTTTGATACCCAAGGCCTCACCGCTATCACAAGGCGGAGCAGTCACGCATTCAACTCACAGAGACCATCATGAACTTCGAAGTATGCTAAAAGAGTAACCAATATTTTTCGAACGACTTTCCTACTAAGCTCGTTACCCTTTAGGTCTCGTTCTATTCCAAATTTTAAATCTTAGGTTCACGTTTGGTTTCGATTTCCTAAGGCGGGCAAGAAGAGAACGGTGATGAAATCAGAACCCTTATCTTGTATAGCCAGTCCTTGCCCTTTACTAGGAATTTAAAGCAGCCGTTTTCAGTTCCTCAGCATATATGCAAACGAAGGAATACAGTAACTCGCTGACAGGGGATTCGCGAGTGTTTCGACAAACTTACCTCCCGTTCCAGACGGGGGATGAACCGTTGTCGTCGACTCGGGCCACAACTCCTATGTTGTGTACTAACCCGAGGGGCCGAGGTGATATCGTAATCACCGTCCTTCTCTGCAAACAGTTTAATATTTAATCTACCCTTCCGTGGGGTAAAAAAAAAATTAATGTCCAAATGTCCAAAGTCCAAAAGAAAGGTCCAAAAAATAAATTTCAAAAAGAAAAAGAAAATACAAAATAAAAAGAATTCTTAATACAATCTAATAAAATAACACTCTTTTTTTTCTCGCTTTTTTTGTAAAATAAAAAAAAAATTCTTCTTCTTTAGCTCCTTTCGCTTTGCCTTTTTACTTGAAGTCTTTAAATATTAGCCAAAAGCTTTGGCAAAAATTTCTTTCGCTCCAAATTCCCAAAATCTGAAAGGAAAAGACAAAAACCCAAAAACGTAAAGAAGAACAAAAAAACTAAAAAAATAAATCTAAAAACTCTATCCTAAAGACAAGCTCGCGTCGGCGGCGCCAAAAATTGATGTGTTTTCAAAGTTGTTGTAGATAGTGATAAAAGGGTTGTTTTAAGACTTGTGAAGGCAGTGAATTTTAGACTTAATAAAAATTTAAAAACAAAGAAAACTTATTACAAAATTGAGTTCAAGATATTAGAAAACAACCAAGACACTGATTTCACTATTACACATGAATAAATTATGGTAAACAATCCAAAACTCTAATTATATTTTAAGACTCTTATTTCTTAATTCACAAATAATCTGGAAAATTCTCGAAAATTAATTGTATCCCTAAGCATAGATTATCTAAACAAAGCATAACCTATCTAATTGAATCACAACTAATGAAGAAATTTTTTGCAAACAATTAAAAACTCTGCAAAAGCAGTGATTGAGTGAATTATAAATTAGAGGAAATAAATGATTACCAATTGTTCATGCGTAAATAGCTTCCTCACTGCCTTGGTTGTGGGAGAATTAGCTCATCATCATGTTGTAAAACCTCTCAAAATATTTCATTGATGCTCACAAGTGTTTTACAAATGATGAAAAGGAAAATAATTAAGTAAATCGGGTGTTTGCAACACTTATAATTGTTGCAGAACACTGTTACAGAAACGATAGAAATAAACTGCTGCTGACGGTAATTCCAAGACCCTCACGTGTTAGTCGTTATCACTGTTGAAGAACGACTGCCCTGGTCTGTCCGTTCTTCGTGTTCTTCAATGGCAGAAGCAGCAGCAGAAACTTTCATGTAACTTGATTTTCTCACTCTGTTAATGCTCTATACTTCTCCCAAACTCTCCATCCCCCTTTATGCTCGACCCCAGTAGCCTATTTATACACCTTTGGACTAAGAATCTTCGCTCATTACTCCAGAAAATCTTCCCATATCTCGACAGTAAAGAAAAAATAATAAAGGAAATTTTCTTTCCTTTCTCGCCTCTTCACACGCATGCTGATGTCGATATACTCTCAGGGCATTGTTTTCACGTTCCACCAGAAGTAAAACTCTATCAACCCACACGCCAACTACACAGAACTCGTGATGGAGCAACCAAAACCCGAGCAACCCTGTTTTCTTCACTGCCGATTATCCAACCAAATCCGGATGATTTTGAAGCCCATACCATGCCTGTATATCTCAGTCAAGTGTTCCCGTGAAGTTTTAGCCATTGAATCACACTATAACATCTTCAAATTTCGATCGAAAATTCTCAGAGAGCTGCCACATTTTTCCCGCCAATTTTCAAGTTTCAAACGAAGAAGATGGTGTCCCCCTAACCAGTTGTGGGGTGCGAATATCAGCTGCCTTTTTGGGGTGCCCCTTAGTAATTGAGGTGCCCCTTAACCAAATCTGGGCTCCGTATAGCAAGTGTCCTCCGGGGGTGTTCCGAGTGATTTTTTGAGCCGATTTTTCCAACAATATTTATTTTCCAAAAATACCTAAAAATACACAAAACACCATAATAAGGACAAAAACGAGTACCAACAATACGAAACATTGAGGAAAATTTAGGCACATAAATGCGCCTATCACTCGACGCAAGAGATGATTGTAGCCAAACTTGATGAGGCAAGTTGCATTCCATTCACTGGATACTCATACTTCCTATCAAGGGGGTTCGACATAGGCTAAAAACCTGAGTGTCGTAATTTAGCTTTAGAGGAGTCCATTTCGATGGGAAACAGCCAAAAGATCAAGACATGTCGATCTGTAGATCGACATGGTCACCAGAATTTAGCCAAATTCCATCGTTTAGGGCCTCAAAAGGCCGTTTTTACCGTTTTAAGAAAGTTTTTGGTTTACTTAATAAACCCTTCGCAGAACAAGGGTAAGTTGGAGCGGTGTGGAAGCTAAGTTAGCGACATTATGCTCCACGAGCATGCTTTCAAGGGCAAATGGACGTGCATTTTCCTAGCCTTAAGTCCCATATCGTAGCTTGATTATGGCACATCGGGGAAGTTACGGCCTGCGGGGACCTAGTCCAAACAAGATGATTAATTTAGTTCAAAATGCTCAACATAAAATACCTTACGCAAAAAAAACAAGGCTAATCATAAAAATAATCAACTTGGTTGTTTAATGCTCAACAAAGACACTTTACGGAGCCTCATAATAATACATAAAATATGGATCAGGGAAGATCAATTACTACGGAATACACAAGGATTCATTCTATTTTCCATCACTAATTGCATAACGACATTTAATAGACATAATCCTTGCAAACAAAATATTTTAACCTATCTTCCATCAATAATTGACAATATAGGCATAACTTTTGTATTTGTCAAAAGTCCATTCATTCTTTCATCCATACATGCATATCAATTCTCGAACGAATTTACTTTTGACAGGATATGGGACAAACAAGTTCACGGACGCAAACACACATATCCCATAACAATATTGCAATATATAAAACCATAAAGATTAATACTGCAAAAATCATCTTCCAAACAAGTTTAGAATTTAAACCAATAAATCTAAAAACATGAAGATAAAAACGTTGGACATAGCTATGTGCAATCACAATAATGGTTATTCCAACCTCTAGTTATTCTTCTAAACAAAGCAAAAAAAAAGAAGATTTACTAGATAACAAACTCCTATAGAGAACATGATCTGAAAAACACTGGATCTGGTTAGCAACCAGAGATTGAACATAGACGAGCTCATCAGATGCTTTCTTCAGTTCGTTTTTAAAAAACTCAAGATTCCTTGTTGCAATTCCGATTTGTTCACGTACAACTTCAAAATCTTGAAGAAGATTTCCTACCAGTTGTGAAGATATTTGAACTGATAGTTTGTTTTCATGATCAATGGCATGAAGGAATGTTATGAAAACATGATTTTCATGAAACTCGATAGTCTTCCCTTTGTTGACTTCATCATCTTCGTTTCCTCCATTCATTGTGCAAAACAAATTGGTAAAACCCTTTGACCTTTCAGAACATTGTAACACGGGATGACACCCAAGTGTATAAATACGTTCCATGGAAAACCCTAGGAAACTTGTACACGTTCGTGTGGGTCAGGAGTTTGTGTACTGGTGGTCACGGCCTTAAGATGTGACCAATAAAAAATGGAGTTCGAAGGTCATGACAAATAGTTGAGAACCAACTATTTAGAGGAAGTACATGCAAACAAAAAAAATCTCAAGGACAAGAGATCATGATCATCTACAAGAAAGAAACTGGAGCGAAGCTCAACAAAATTTAAAGATCAACAAAGAACAAGAAGAGAAAAAAAATACAACCTCGACAGCACTTCTCAAGATACACTTCTTGAGAACAATGAGCATCCTTCTTAAATTAAAAGAGGGATGTTGTATTGGGAAGTCATGGTGTATTATGATGAGCATTTTGCTCATCAATTTTGACTTCTTCTTTTTCTCCTTCAGAAGGATTTAGAGACAAATCACATGACACAGTTGAAGGAGTTTTATTAAGAGAGGATCTAGGAGTACCTGAGTCAGTCGCTTTCCATGATTTTTTGATGCCCCGTTTGAGTCTGTTTATGCTTATCTTTAGTTCTGAGACTCGATTATTGATATGTAAGCAATCTGGAGCTGAATTCTTGGAATTGCGGCCTTCTCCAAGGAGAGACAGGAACCTTGAATTTTCTTTCTTTCTCCTATGTCTTTTCCTCCTTTCAGTGTTATTTAATAAGTCAGTTACTCCTTGACCATTCTTCCTTCTACCATTTTTTGTTTCAAAAGCACAATTAAGAAAAGACTTATCATATTAGTTTTCTTGATTGTCGAAAGTGCCTTTTACTCCAATAATGTGAATGAGCAGTTTGACAACTTCTTTAGATATCCATGCAAGCATGTTGTGAAGTTTTTCATTCCTTAAACGAAACCGACATCTTCGCTCAGAATGTCCTTTCTTTCCGCAGAAATAGCAGTTAAAGGATTTATTCTTAACCGTTCTCGTGTGAGTAGATTTTGAAGAAGTAGACTCCTTGTTTTTAGATGCATTACCAGCTGCGAAAGTTTTTTCACATGAAGAATTATCAATAGCCTTAACAAAGTTGATCTTACCAGTTTTTGGAGCGTCTATTCTTTTATAGCCCAGACCACGTGTATCACGATGTTCTTTACATGCTCCAATCATAGAAGATAATTTTGTAGAGCTAGAATTGAATCTTCTCAGACTCTCTTCAAGTGATTTCACTTTATCAAGAGCAGCTGCAAGGTTAGTCTCCAAGGATTTTTTTTTGGCAAGAAGACTAAGTTCTTTGTCATCAAAACATTTTTGTTGAGATTCATATATTGTTTCAGATTCTGCAAGTTTCTCTTCCAACAAGAAGTATTTTCGATAAAGATTATCACATTCAAGTGACTTCATATGTAGGTTTTCCTCAGAATCCTTGAGGATCGATTCGTTAGAACGATTCGAGAAATAAACACATGTGTAACATCTTCTCAACTTCTTGTTTTCTCGACAGAGAGGAGTCATCAGAGGTGAGACATGAGAAGTTGTAATTTTCTTCATATTCCACGAATCCATAAACTTAACATACTCTGAGACTTTCTCATCAACATCTCTATCAATATCTGAATCACCTTCATCAGAAGGTTCATACAACTATTCTTCTAGGAGAGTTTCCCAATCAACAGTTTTTACACCAAGAGAATGTTTAGATATTGACTTAGATGTGACAGTTCTCTCAGGTGAATCCAAGCTTTTAGAAACATCTGGTAATTCTGATCTGATACGTTATTAGAGATAGATTCGTCCATAATCAGATCGCTACAAACACAGACTTGTAAGGTCTTGAATGTATTTGCCTGCTCGCATACGAATTAAAAAAACGGGGGTCTAACAACCACACCCAATACTTCGCTTAGCAATCTGTATGGACAAACTCCAATATACTTTTATGAGAATCAACTAGACAGTTAGACTCAATCAATGAAAAGTATATCAAAGAGTTTATATCTCAATCTCTCAATTTGATCTTTACTCAAGCAAATAGAAATATGTGAGTCTTTATCAAAGAGAGATAACTTGGATGATACCAAAGACCAATATCCAAGTGTCAATCAATTTAAATCAACTACCAAAAGGTCGGATATTCTAATTGATTGAACTGACGTACAACCTGTATTATCTCAATTATAAAGATAAAACAATATAATGCGGAAACTGAAATAACACAAACACCAGAAATTTTGTTAACGAGGAAACCGCAAATGCAGAAAAACCCCGGGACCTAGTCCAGATTGAACCCACACTGTATTAAGCCACTACAGACACTAGCCTACTTGATGATATTTATCAATGATGTTGTGGTAAGATGATTCGTTCACTCAGAATTGTTGAGAATTTGTTTTAAAACTTCATAACAAAAATAAGGAAAATATATACAAATATCGTGACGGGATGAAGAGATGACTGGGACTCGGGATTCCACCAATTCTCACATTCATGCGGTTCAACTATTAATTCCGGACAATTAAAGCTCATAAAATAACAAACATCGACTCTAAATTTTTGCCAAGGTAGATTTTATAAAGAATTATATGTAAATCACAAGCATGACACATCAAAAGTACCTAAGACTAAGCATGCGGCATCAAACGAAATCACAAATAATCAGGAAAAATCATAAATCAATTATAATAGTGCAAACAGTCATATATGAATTAAATAGAATTACCACATGGGTGAAAAACAGCTTCCTCCGTCGTCTCAGTGATGGGGTTTAGCTCCACATGGTGAAAACACGCTCAGAATAATTTTTCATTGCTCAAAAGTGTTTACAAGATGTGAAAATGGAGAAAATAACAAAGGAAGCTAATTTGTAACGATGCAAGGATGTTACAAACTGGATGTTAAAAAGCAGTGTTTGGTGAACCGAAGATATGTGTTGCTAAAGGACTGTTACAGATCTTTTGAAATTTACGACAGTATAAAACGACAGTTTCTTACAGTCTATTGTTCTTCGTGTTCATCTTCATGCAGTAGCAGCAGAATTGCTCTACAACTTTATTTTCTCGCTCTGTATCCTCCCCTAACTCTCCATAACCTTCTCTGTTCACCTTCTCAACTTATATAGTCTCACAGCACCGAGAATACTCCCCCATAACTGCGAATGATCCTCCAATAAATTCATTATTCTCCTCTGCCAGTCACGGGAAATCATTCCCATGTATAGCTCCTTCACGCGTCTGCATGGTGTTGAGGCACTCCAACACACTTAATACTCTTCCCAGACTGGTCATACTTCAACAGAAAAGATATCTTCCTTGTTTTATCGATGAACTTTCCATTTCCTAACCCGAGAACATAATCTTCCCTGTTTTATCAAAACTACTCGGACTGCTTAATTCCTTCTCCTGTTTTACGATAATCACAAAATATCTTCGTAATAACTGCACCAACATCTCCTCCCATAATCTCACTATCTCCCAAAATAAATCCTAATCAAACCCAATAATAATTCCTCCATGATTTACCGAGAATCGATGGAAATCAGCTTTTCATTCGGTATTAAATTGCTTACCATCCCTGTTTTATGAAAACAGGTCGATATATATCCAAATATCCCAAAAGCTCCGACTAAATCTCGTGGAAGTATCCTCCAGAAAATTACGCAGGAAGGAAAATCATTTTCCCGCCAAAACTGATAGGGTGTCCCTTATCAACTAGGTGCCCCTTATCCAACAGTGAGAGTCCGAATAACATGTGTCTTGTGGGAGCCTTAACCACCTTTTCGAGCCGAATTTTCCAAAAATGTTTATTTCCCAAAAATGCCTACAAACACATAAAACACCAAAATTAGTACAAAATTGAGTGCCAACAATATATAGTATTGAGAACAAATTAGACACAAAATGTGTCTATCACTACTCCAAATTAACTTCGGTCTAGACTGTAGTTGAACCCCAATCAATCTCACATTGATCCAAGGTACAGTTATGCTCCTAGCCTCTGATCCCAGCAGGATACTGCGCACTTGATTCCCTTAACTGATCTCACCCACAACTAAGAGTTACTACGACCTAAAGTCGAAGACTTTAATAAACAAATCTGTATCACGTAGAAAAGTCTACGGTAATAGATAAATCCGTCTCCCATGAATATACCTACGAGTTTTGTTCTGTCTTTTGATAAATCAAGGTGAACATGAACCAATCAATAATACTAGACTTATATTCCCGAAGAACATCTTAGTATTATCAATCACCTCACAATAAGATTAATCGACGCAGGGAAAAAATATATTGTGGATTCACAAACGATGAGACGAAGTTTGTTTGTGATTACTTTTCTATCTTTCCTATCGGTGACATATAAAATCTCGATCCAATTATTACAATCGTACTCGTAACGACAGAAACAACAAGATCAGATCACGCAACTACAAAAAAAGTAGTATCGGTTTGGCTTCACAATCCCAATGAAGTCTTTAAGTCGTTAAATTGGTTTAGAAGAAGAAACCAAAGGTTAAAGGAGAATCGACTCTAGCTTAGCACAACTAGTATCACACAGAATGTGTGGGCATTAGGTTTCCCAGTTGCTAGAGTTCTTCCTTATATACACTTTCAAATCAGGGTTTGTAATCAATGTTAGCTTAGTAACAAAGCATTCAATATTCACCGTTAGATGAAAACCTGATTAGATGCAAGCTAATATTTCTCAACCGCTAGATCAAAAACTTAGCTTGTCACATACAAATGAAATGTCCAATTTTTGGTTTATGAACCGTACCCAAACATTAACATTTGTTGGTTCAACAGGTCAACCAAATGGTTAGCCATATGATTACTTTCATATCAACTATATTCTTCTTCACCATAACTAGTTCAAATGACTCAAATGAACTAGTTAGAGAGTTGTTCAATTGCTTAGATCTTACGTAACTACACAAGACACAATCGAAGCAAAAACAGTTTGATTCACTCGAATCGGTTCATGAACTTTATAGCCACGGTTTGCAAAAGCATCCCTTAGTTAAAATAAACATGAGTTCAAGAACAACCAGTTTTAGATATAACCTGCTTAAGTTCGCGGACTGGGTTCGCGGACTTAAGCTCATGGAACGAGTTCACAAACTCCAACAGAAATTCTTGGGTCGAGAACTTTCATTTGTTGGTTCAACAGGTCAACCAAATGGTTATCCATATGATTACTTTCATATCAACTATATTCTTCTTCACCATAACTAGTTCAAATGACTCAAATGAACTAGTTAGAGAGTTGTTCAATTGCTTAGATCTTACATAACTACACAAGACACAATTGAAGCAAAAACAGTTTGATTCACTCGAATCGGTTCATGAACTTTATAGCCACGGTTTGCAAAAGCATCCCTTAGTTTAAATAAACATGAGTTCAAGAACAACCAGTTTTAGATATAACCTGTTTAAGTTCGCGGACTGGGTTCGCGGACTTAAGCTCATGGAACGAGTTCACAAACTCCAACAGAAATTCTTGGGTTGAGAACTTCCGCCAGTTCGTGGACTTGGCACACGCCACTTCCATTTCTCTTGATCAACAAAGTTCGCAAACTTTGGTTCAAGGAATAAGGACTTATACATATATTTGTTTCCAAAACAATGCTTATATCCTACCAATGGTTATGTAATCTAAACTCTCATTTCAATCATTGAAACATTCTCAGAGGACGGATATAGCCGTTATTCACAGACCATTTTTCGTCAGAGCAATTTTCAAAGTTATTGAAACATAACATGACTTTCGTCAATAGGTAAAGATGAATTCGGCTAAAGCGAAAGCTTACCAACACATATTTCGAGAAATAGATAGGCGAGATAAACTCGGCTCGAAATAGCAAATGTGTATAATGAAAGTATATATATCAAAACGACTTTTGTCTCAAAAGTAGAAGATAGAATAGATAGACTTTTGAGTGACAGATAAGTTCAAGTCTCCACATAGCTTCTAGTCGATGAAGATCCACCAGTTCCTTGAGTAGTCCTTCGTCTTATATGATGGTTTCCATGGAGTTCTTGAGCTCAATTACACTTTCTATCCTAATCCGAGACCTTTAGCTATGTAGGCTAGAAATCAAGACTTATAGTTTTGATCACTAACATTGACAAACATGCTTGAGATAGCAACACATGCGAGTTTGACCGAGCAATGCTCTAACAGAATCCTTGTCTATTCTGCAGTATTGGTCGATTTCCGATCCACAATCTTTGTGCACATACTGTGTTGTTCCATAAGGTTTTTTATGTTGAGCACAATCGACGGATTTGATCATTCTCTTATGATTAACTTAGTTGTTGCTCCGTAAGGTTCCCTATGTCGAACATGATCAACTAAACTAATCATTTTCTTTTTGTTATTTTAGTTGTTGCTCCGTAAGTTCGCTTATGTTGAGCATGACCAATTAAATTGATTGCTTTCCGTGGTTAATTTGGTTATGTATTCCAATTGAATTAATCATGGGTGTTCTTATGATTAATTTGGTTGTTTATTTTCGATTGAACTAACTATGGGTTCTCTTGTGGTTATTTCAATTGAATTTTTTTGGGATTCAAATTCATGTTTTTCATGTGATTTGTTTGTCCAAAAAAATCATTCTTTTCTTGTGAAAGTAAGGTCGCCTTTGTTGTTCCTTCGGGGATGATATTTTATGGAGGAGAGTTCTTTTGAACTTGTGCTTAATTGCCAAATCTTTGTGGGGAGTGCGGTTGTGAAATTTTTAGGGGTTATCTTGTATCTTTATTAACTCTTTGATGATTGCATTTAGCTTTGGCTTTATGATTGCATCTAAATTTGTTGGTATGTTAATACACCTTTTAGTCATGATGTATCTCAGTGGAAATTTCATTAGGATCCCACTAATTTTCGTACCTTTGCCAATTTTTTTGACAAAAAGGGGGGAATTAGTGTGTAGTTCACACTACAAATACATATGGTTTACGGATCATTATGTAAGGGGAAGTGGTTTTCATGTCGAGATATGTATTGACTAAGGGGGAGTGATGCATATCGCCATAGTGTTATTGCCAAAGTTGTGATACAATTGAACTTCGATGCTGTGTAATAATACTATGGCACTGTATAACAATGATTTAGAGCATTTTGTTTTCTCATTGTTATAGCTACGGATCATCAACAACTGTGATGCTGTACTTACAACCTTTAGGATCATGGAGTACTTGGAAGTGACGAAGATTTCGAGTCGTATTGAAGATGCCATGGAGATCAAACATGTGGATAAGAAGCTATTTTTTTTTATGTTTTTTGTAATCCATATGTATTGATACTTTTTCACTAAAATTGACAAAGGGGGAGATTATTAGAGCATTGCTCGGTCGAACTCGCATGCGTTTCTATCTCAAGCATGTTTGTCAATGTTAGTGATCAAAACTATAAGTCTTGATTTCTAGCATATTTGTAGATGTCTCGGACTAGGACATAAATAGTGTAGTTGAGCTTAAATCTCTCGACGTTCATCTCTTGAAGACGAAGAACTACTATGGGGAGCTTGTGGAACTTCTTCGACAAAAGGTATGTGGAGACTTGAACTTATCTATCACTTGGAAAGTCTATTTCTACTATCTCCTCTATTGAGACATAAGTCGTGTTACGATATAATTTTCTCTATACACATTTGAGATTTCGAGCTGAGTATATCTCTCTTACATATTTATCAAAATATGTGTTGGTAAGCTTTCGCTTCGACCAAGTTCATCTTATATCATGAGAAAATTTCCGAGTAACATCTTAGATGGTTTGTGTGATACAATCATTTGATGTAGGCTTGGAATGTTTCGACAATGATTATTTTAATATCTTGAAAATTGCTTTGATGATAATAGTGTGTGAAAACGGCTATTGACATTATAGAAGAATGTTTCAATGATTGAAATAAAGAGTTGATGATGTAACCATCTTTGGATAATATATAATGTGTTCGCACATTAGTGTATAAGTCCATAAACCGGGAGCCAAGAGTATGCATATGTGTGTATACGAAATTGGTGAAGGAGACAGGTTAAGTATGTGTACACGTACGCATACTGGCGGAAGTTCTCGAACCGAGAATTTCTGCTGAGTTTGGTTTTCGCAAAACTCTTAACTAGTCACCTTAAGTGTGCGTACCCGTATGCATACTGGCAGAAGTTTTTGAACCAAAAATTTCTGCTGAGTTTGGAAACTTAGCAAACTCAAAAACCGGTTGCTTAAGTACGAATACCCGTACGCATACTTAAGCTGGTTACTTTGTCAAGTCGGTCAGTTCATGGACTTAAACATTTAAATCATAAGGAATGCAATCTTTGCAAACCGTGGCTATAATGTTCATGATTGATTCAAGTGAATCAAACCGATTTGATTTCAATTGTGTTTTCTAAACAATTGAACAACTCTTAACTAGTTTCATATGAGTCATTTGAACTAGTTATGGTTAAGATGAATAAGGTTGATATGAGAGTAATCATATGGCTAATCTCGGTTAACTATTTGTGAACCAACCTGGTGTACACGTTTAGGTACGGTTACATAAACCTAAATGAGGGTACATTTCATTTGTGTGTAAAAAGCTAAGTTCGATCTAACTGTTGAAAGATATTAGCTTAGTTGAATCAGGTTTTTCATCTAACAATGATTATTGAATGCTTTGTTACCAAGGTAACTTGGATTGCAAACCCTGATTTGAAAACTATATAAAGGAGAACTCTAGAAATTAGGAAAACTAATCCCCATACCTCATGTGTGTTACTAGTTTCATAACTAGAGTCGATTCTCCTTTAACCTTAGGTTTCTTCTCGAGACCCTGTAGGTTAACGACTTGAAGACTTCATTGGGATTGTGAAGCCAGACCCAACTATTATCTTTGTAGTTGTGTGATCTGATCTTGTTGTTTCTATCGTGTTAAGTGCAATTGAAATAATTGGCTCGATATTTTATATCTCCGATAGGAAAGATAGAAAAGTAATCACAAACAAACTTTGTCTCATCGTTTGTGATTCCACAATAACTTGTTTCGCTAGTCGATTAAGTTTATTGTGAGGTGATTGATAATACTAGGTTGTTCTTCGGGAATATAAGTCCGGTTTATCAATTGGTTCATGTTCACCTTGATTTATCAAAATACGGAACAAAAACTCTTAGGTATTTCTGTGGGAGACATATTTATTCAATCACATAGAATTTTCTATGTGAGACATATTTGTCTATCAAGTCTTCGACTTTGGGTCGTAGCAACTCTTAGTTGTTGGTGAGATCAGCTAAGGGAATCAAGTGCGTAGTATCCTGCTGGGATCAGATACGTAAGGAGCGCAACTGTACCTTGAATCAGTGTGACATTGATTAGGGTTCAGCTACAGTCCAGTCTAAAGTTAATTGGTAGTAGGCTAGTGTCTGTAGCGGCTTAATACAATGTGGTGTTCAATCTGGACTAGGTCCCGGGGTTTTTCTGCATTTGCGGTTTCCTCGCTAACAAATTCGGATGCCTGTGTTATTTCTTTTATGCATTATATTTTGTTATATAACTGAAATATCACAGGTTGTGCATTAAGATCAATTAATTAGAATATCCAACCTTTGGTTGTTGATTTACATTTTTGATTGTTGATTTACATTGATTGACACTTGAACATTGGTCTTTGGTACCGTTCAAGTTACTCCTCTTATTTAATCGGGCTAGCAGATTTCTATTTGCTGATTGCGGATTGAATAAGAGTTAGAGATATTAAACTCTTTGATATACTTTATTCTAGATTGAGCTTGATTGTCTAGTTGATTCTCTAGAAAGTGTATTGGAGTAATCCCTCTCAGATTGCCAAACGAATTGTAGGGCGTGGTTGTTAGACCCCCTCATTTTCGTACCTACTTCCGTGTTAGTAAACCAATCCTTAAAGATGATACCCATATATTTCCAATGTTGGATATGTACATCTCAACCAACTTAGCGAAGGACACTGGCAGCGACGTCTCGGGTTCCAGTTTTGTTCAGAGGTTTCATCAGATGATTCAGATCCACAACAACGTCGTCTTTACCCTTACATTTATTTTCCTCAGTATGGTGCTAATGTTGGACAATGTATTATTGATTATTCTCTGCGTAGAGTTGTTTTTTACACTCCAGAATCGGAAAGAGGGGTTTGGTACCTGGGAGAAAGACTGCAGTACCAAATGCAAGGTATATATGAAATTTCAATTAACCCGCCACAACATATGCAAACCTATGGATCAAATTTTGATCGGCTGAGAAGAACCAATTGGGAGAGGTATGAAATAAATACAAAGAGGGATATTGGTTAAGCTGAGTATGTCACCTGGTACAAACAACATGCACATCTATGGGTTTGATTTCCCAGGGTTATCACACCTGTCCCATGATGTAAATATCATTCCTAGCCAGCCACCTCCAAAAGAGCCATGCTTTATGACTTACCCCACTACGGGTGCAAGTTCTTCATCATCTTCGTCAAATATGCCAGAAATTCATTGGGAGATGCCAAGTATTACTTTACAAGGTGATCCAACCACGATCCCCATTGTTTCCCAAGCTATGGAACGTGAATATCCTTACTCCAATGCGGATGCAAGTGAGGAAGAGTTGAAGAGACAACTTAACGATTTGTATTGGCTGAATAGCAATTCGAGGCTATACACTTGGGTGTGTGTCGGAAATGGCAAGCAGACACAATGTTTGGATTGATTCCAACTGTAAATGATGATAGGAGGTTGTCACAGTCTTCCGATTCCACCAGGAGCAACAGATCATGGCATGATAGTGATGAAACAGTGGTAGGAGAAACACAAGTACGACAGAGTTATTCTTTACCACACATACGACACAATACTTCACCACAAACTGTGTCGTATCTCAACCTCAAGTATTTCGGCTAGATCCTAGGCGCATTTCATCATCATTCTCGCCCTAGAACCCAAATCATTGCTACAATGTTACACCACTACCACCACAACAAACATCTTATATGCTTGGAGGACCGAGTGCACTGAGTGTTTTCCAACAATCTCCTAGTGCTTTCCAATCGCCTAACGTTGTTCAACCATCTTTATCTCCTTATAGAAATTTAATTAATATGTTGGCAACTGGGGATATCCCAGGTCTATCCCCAGGTCTTGGAGAATTCTTGACTCTAGAAGATAACAATGGGAGAGCTAGCGATGAGCGACGTTAGATAGATTGTTTGTAATTTTTAATTCTGCTACATTTGTAATTTTATTTTTAAAAGTACGATGGTCTGAATTAAATGAAATTTCATATGGTTAAAATTAAGCATTTTACATTAGCTTCAAAGAAGGGGTTGAAACTGTTCAACACCTAAAGGATTTCGAAACATTTTTCGAAAGGAAAAACCACATTTTTTCATCTTCGCCATTCAGCCAAAGATCTTGTTACCATCTCAGCATCAGTTTCATCTCTCAGTCTATATCGATTGTCTTGTATGGTTAAAGATACAAACTCACTTACTTCTTTCTTAATTGTACGAAAACAATTTTCTATGTCGCATATACCATGACGACTCGGATTATGGGTGTCACTGCAGAACTTGTCGTGAATAACCGCCCAGAAATTCACCCATGGATAGTTTGCTGAAGCAAGCTGAGTAAATAAAAAAACATAGTTTCTGCAAATAGATTCATCTTATTCTTTAGTATACGGAGCGCGTCGAACTAACAAGGGCCGAGACATGCTCAAGAATTGAAAAATTTGTTGAAGTTGAAAAAAAATTTTAAGCTCAGAGAAGAGTAAAGAAGGCTAGATGTGTGAATGTGAAATTGGAGTTGAAATGGAGAGTATTTATAGAACTCAAAAATTATAGTCGTTAGATCACAGGAGTTCTAAACTGTCCATATTCAGCCGTTAGTGCTTCTATGAAAAGATCGGCGCTTTCAGGAACGACGCAGGCGTGTGGAGTAACATCGTACATTGGTAATACAAGCGCTAGAGTTTTTGGCTCAAGCGCCAGCATTGGTGCCAAGCTCGCCCGGCCTTCCATCACGCGCGCGCTACATGTTCCATCTCACTCAACAAACCAACAAATTTGTTGGTTCGTACATCCATTTTTCATGTTTGTTGAGTCCATAGTGGGAACAAAATCAACAAATTTGAAGTTTGTTGAGTCCATAGGAACTGCTCTTAGATAGCACAATCCCTTAAGGAGCACCGGATTACAAAGTAGGTGCTCCCTCATGACTATAAGCCTCAACTATCATTGTTCTAGTGCATATTAATTTCTTTTTAATTTTGGAATATGGTCTATCTATTAGCTAGACAATATGTACTCACACATCCGAAAAGTTCTGATCATCTCATAGAAAAGTTACAGTACGCAAACTATTTAGATGATAAACTACATCAGCATACTGCTCGGATGCCCAACTAAGTGCACAACCGTATACTGCTCAGGCGCCAAATATACGCATCCTCATCATCATCTAGCTTTGGTCAGACTTGAACCTTTCGTACTTAGAAGAAATTGGATCAGCAAAGCATTTAGTATCAGCAAGTTTCTCAGATTCACGCCAAGAGTTCGCAAGATTGTTCATAAGAAAATTAGCAGCATGCTCTTCTTCAATAAGATTCATCATCCCGAAACAAAAACGTACAACTAACGACAAAGTGGCATTATCATATCCTTAGGAGGAGGCTACAAGACAACATATAAAATTAGTAGAAGAATCAACATAACAAAAGATGAGACAATGAAAATACTTACTGGCTCCGTTGACTCTAGCCACTGAAAGATCAACAAGGAAGAATTTTTCAATGAGTTGTTGTGAGAATTATATTTTCTAACATAAAAGGAAGAAATAGTAAGATCAATAACAAGGGGAGTAAAAATCTTTCTCTTATTCCCTCAACCACTGCTCATGTTGTATCGTATAGATCCTAATTCTCAGAATGCAAGAGTTGTTTCCCTATTTTGAACAGTAATAACAAAAGTTGAATATTCTTTACTAAGACAGGACAAAGTATACATCACCAGATCTGAGTCAGGAACCAGTTCATTGTGCTAATGAGTCAATTGACTTATTCTGCTGAAGAAAATCAAAGCTCGAAGAATTACCTCCTCGAGTCGTGTGTGACAAACCTCGAACCTGAGATTTTCCTGCGAAAAATTGTTGAGTAAAGATTCGAGAAAGATGATTCCACTTATCACGAGCATTAGATTTACCAAGTAATTTTGTATCCAAAGAGGAAACAACAATAACATTAATACACAATCCTACAAAATGATCCATAGCACGACATTCCAAGAACAAAGGATCCAGCACCAACATATTATTCAGATTTAGAAACTGTGGTTGAGGATCAATCGATCAATCAACATAGCTAAATAAGTTTGTGCTGATTAAAATCGAAAAAAGTTGATCTTTCCATATAAGAAAGTTATATGAATCAAGTTACATCGATATGAAATTGGATATATTCTGAAAGAAAAGTTGAAATCGAAAATTTTGTGGATTAGGATGTTGATTGTGATCGTTTACATGGTGAAATGGTTGTTGTGGAGGCGATGGTGGATTCTGTCATAATGGTGATGGGAGAAGAGGAAAATTAGATGAGTTGTTGGTGAGATTATTGTTGGTAGAGCAGCGGATTTCAATGAGTTGTTGGTTATTCTTACCACTAAAGAGTAAGAAGATTTGTACATACTGAATTATAGGCAATGAATTGTATGATCGATTTGGTATCTGGTACCATGAAATTAAGATCCGTAAGATATAAAATAAGTTACAAATGAAAAACAATAATGAGTTGAGAAGAAGACGATTTGTAATAAGTTATATTGGATTTAGATAAAGAAACAAATACGAGACCACTAGTATATATAGTTGTTAGAAAGAAAGACTGAGTCAAACTAACATCAATGGTAAAGTAGACTTCCATCAACAAAAAATTTCTGTTACAACCCGTTAACAACTAAGACACATAACTGACATAATCACAAAACTAGCAAACGACCTATAAGAAAGTCTAACACCTCCCCTAAAATTGAGCAGTATCATAGTGCAAGATTCTGCTTTCGAGCTACAAATATAAAGACTTGGAAAGGCCCTTAGCAAAAAGAGCAGCCACTTGCTCCAAAGTGGGAACATACTTAACCTTCAAGAAACCATTAGCATGAGACCTATAATTGTGTGAAAATCCACCACCATATGCTTGGTCCGAGCATGATAAACAAGTTTTGTTGCAAGACTTCTGCCCCCAAATGGTCACAAAAAATAGAGTAAGGAGTCCCCAAATAACAAAACTAGCGAATGATCCATAAGGCTTAGTCATATGGTGTGCATCTAGATTAGTAGTCCACGTCAGTTAGGAATACCTCCTAAGTCCTATGAGAGTGCTAATCTAGCAGCTAGATTAGCACTCCACGTCACCTGGGGCCACCGCCCAACGTTGTTTGGCTCAGCGCTTTAAATCTCAGCCGTCAGATCAAAAAATAAATCTCCCAGCGCTGAACCATTCAGCGAAAAAGTAATTTTTGTTTCGATGAACCATTCAGCGCTACTATCTCACTGCTAGTTCAAGTGCGAGCAAATGCTAGGAGAGAGAACTAGTGCTAACAAATAGGCTACACATTTTTTTGAATCGCAACACTTAACTGCTAATCTAGCAGTTGAAACTAGCCGATAGAACATAGCCTAAGATGGCCTGACACCCGCACATATCTATGTTTCCTCTTTTTTATGTAATTTTTCTCTTTTTTTCTTCGAGAGTTTTCGTAAAATAGTTTGATTCACATACAATTATGTAACACCACTAGCTAAGTTTTATGCCTTAAGATCGGGTATTGTGGAGATGCCCATCCTCTTCCTAAATACCTTTACACCTCATCCTCGGAAGGGTTTAGCTCTTGCGGTTTTTCCCAGAAAAATCCAGGGACGGCTAATGGTTAGCCGTTCTAAGCAAAAACAAAGACGGTAATTCATCAACCATTCTTCAAAATAACGGTCAGACATCACCCGTTCTTTTAAAACGGTTATTCATTAACCGTTCTACGTATCTTGACCTGTCGTGCTCCGTTCTATAATAAATGCTTGGATATGTGTTGTTACTCTCCCGGAGGTTCTTCGTCATTTGGTGCCGCCAACTAGAGTTTGGAGACAGTTTTTTGATAACTATAGAGATGTATTTTTAAACGTTCATCGAAGAACACAAGCAAATATAAAGAGTAGGGTTGGTGTAATAAAAAAAAGGAGTGAGCCAATACATACGCATCCAAAAAAATATTTATGAGCAACATAATAGATCTTCTTTATTGACCGTTGAAAGACTTGTAAGTGTAGCTTGTGCATCTATCCACTTCATAACCGTTTTCATTTTACCTAAATATTTTTTGATTATAGTAAACTCTTGCGACTACTGTGTATGCTATACATACAAGGAGAGAGTTCAAGTATTATGAATGTTACGTCATCTTGAAAAATACATTTCTAGAATTAAGCGTGGTACAACCACCACAGAATCTGCCTCAAAATGGTGATGAAGATTAGTCGTTCTACAAATGCAGAACAGGTTTTGTGGTTACATCTCTGACAAACCCTCCCGAGACTACACTCGGCCGTTAGGGACACCGACCAGTTTAAAAGCTTGATGCACCGTCTAAGTGCAGTCTGAAAAAGAGGGGGTCTAACAACCTCACCCAATATTTCGCTTAACAATCTCTATGGACTAGTTCCAATATACTTTCAAGAGAATCAACTAGATAGTCAGACTCAATCTTAATAAAAAGTATATCAAAGAGTTATATCTCTATTTCTCCATTCAATCCGCAATCAAACAAAGAGGAATTTGCGAGCCCGATTGAATATAAGAAATAACTTGGACGGTATCAAAAACCAATATCCAAGTGTCAATCAATTTAATCAACAACCAAAGGTTGGATTCCCAATTGATTGAACTTACGCACAACCTGTGATATTTCAATTATAAAGATAAACAATATAATGTCGAAAAGAAATAACACAGACACCAGAAATTTTGTTAACGAGGAAACCACAAATGCAGAAAAACCCCGGGACCTAGTCCAGAATAAACACACACTGATTATAAGTTGTTACACCAATTTCCTACTACCTATTCAGACTAGATGTAATACCTGCTTCAGCTGTATTCAAGCACTTGTAAAACTCCTAGCAGAACACCGATTCTCTTTAGGAATTCTTCTCGTATAACTTCTAGCAGAACACAAATTCTCTTAAGAAGTTATTCCCGAAAATCTTCTATAAGAACAAAGTTCTCTTCAAAATATACAACAACACGATTGATATTTTTCGATCTTTTGTTTTCACAAAACACCGATTTGATTTCCCTTTAGATGTAAATCAAGGTGAAAAAGTGGGGGTAAAACAACCACACCCAATATTTCGCTTAGCAATCTGTATGGACAAACTCCAATGTAGTTTCTAGAGAACCAACTAGACAGTCAGACTCAATCTAGATGAAAAGTATATCAAAGAGTTTATATCTCAATCTCTCGATTTGATATATACTCAAGCAAATAGAAATCTGCGAGTCTTTATCAAATACTAGAGAGATAACTTGGATGGTACCAAAGACCAATATCCAACTGTCAATCAATTTAAATCAACAACCAAAAGGTCGGATATTCTAATTGATTGAATAACGCACAACCTGTGATATTTCAATTATATAACAAAATATAATGCGGAAAAGAAATAACACAGACACCAGAATTTTGTTAACGAGGAAACCGAAAATGCAGAAAAACCCCGGGACCTAGTCCAGATTGAACATACACTGTATTAAGCCGCTACAGACACTAGCCTACTCCAAACTAACTTCGGTCTGGACTGTAGTTGAACCCCAATCAATCTCACACTGATCCAAGGTACAGTTATGCTCCTACGTCTCTGATCCCAGCAGGATTCTACGTACTTGATTCCCTTAGCTGATTTCACGCACAACTAAGAGTTGGTAAGACCCAAAGTCGAAGACTTTAATAAACAAATATGTATCACACAGAAAAGTATACGGTAATAGATAAATCCGTCTCCCACGAATATACCTACGAGTTTTGTTCCGTCTTTTGATAAATCAAGGTGAACAGGAACCAACTGATAAACCGGACTTATATTCCCGAAGAACAGCCTAGTATTATCAATAACCTCACAATAATCCTTATCGACGTATCAATAAAAGATATTGTGGAATCACAAACGATGAGACGAAGTGTTTGTGATTACTTTTCTATCTTTCCTATCGGAGATATAAATCTCGAGCCAATTATTACAAGTTTACTCGTAACGATAGAAGATGCAAGATCAGATCACACAACTACAAGAAAAGTAGTATCGATATGGCTTCACAATCCCAATGAAGTCATTAATTCGTTAACCTGGTTTTAGAAGAAGAAACCAAAGGTTAAAGGAGAATCGACTCTAGTTATGCAACTAGTATCACACGTAAGGTGTGGGGATTAGGTTTCCCAGTTGCTAGAGTTCTCCTTTATATAGTCTTTCAAATCATGGTTTGCAATCAATGTTAGCTTGGTAACAAAGCATTAAATATTCACCGTTAGATGAAAACCTGATTAGATTCAAGCTAATATTTCTCAACCGTTGGATCGAAAACTTATCTTGTCACACACAAATGAAATGTCCAATTTTGGGTTTATGAACCGTACCCAAACATTAACATTTGTTGGTTCAACAATAGTTAACCAAATGGTTAGCCATATGATTACTTTCATATCCACCATATTCTTCTTCACCATAACTGGTTCAAATGACTCAAATGAACTAGTTAGAGAGTTGTTCAATTGCTTAGTTCTTATGTAACTACACAAGACACAATCGAAGCTAAAATGGTTTGATTCACTCGAATCGGTTCATGAACTTTATAGCCACGATTTGCAAAAGCATTCCTTAGTTTATATAAACATGTGTTTCCACAACAATGCTTATATCCTACCAATGGTTATGTAATCTAAACTCTCATTTCAGTCATTGAAAGATTCTCAGAGGACGTTATATAGCCATTATTCACAGACCATTTTTCGTCAGAGCAATTTTCAAAGTGATTGAAACATAACATGACATTCGTCACTAGGTAAATATGAATTTGGCTAAAGCGAAAGCTTACCAACACATATTTCGAGAAATAGATAGGCGAGTTACACTCGGCTCGAAATAGCAAATGTGTATAATGAAAGTCTATATATCAAAACGACTTTTGTCTCAAGAATAGGAGATAAAGTAGATAGACTTTTGAGTGACAGATAAGTTCAAGTCTCCACATACCTTTTAGTCGATGAAGATTCACCAGTTCCTTGAGTAGTCCTTCGTCTTGTATGGTGATTGCCATGGAGTCTTGAGCTCAACTACACTTTCTATCCTAGTCCGAGACCTTTAGCTATATAGGCTAGAAATCAAGACTTATATTTTTGATCACTAACATTGACAAACATGCTTGAGGTAGCAACGCATGCGAGTTCGACCGAGCAATGCTCTAACAATCTCCTCCTTTGTCAATTTTAGTGACAAAACTATTAATACATATGGAATACAAAAAGTAAATAAATTAACTTTTGTAGCTCTTATTCCACATGCCTAATCTTCAACATTACTCGAAATCTTCGTCACTTCCAAGTACTCCAATGATCTCAAAGGTTGTAAGTTTAGTATCATCGTTTTTGAAAATCTGTAGCTATAACAACAAGAAAACAATAATTCTCAATCATTGTTATACAGTTTCATAGTATCATTACACGGCGTCAAAGTCCAATTGTATCACAACTTCAACAACAATACTATGGTGATATGTATCACTCCCCCTTAGTCAATACTCCATCTCACATGGAAACAACAACCCCTTACATAATGATCCGAAAACCATATGTATTTGTAGTGTGAACTACATATTAATTCTCCCCCTTTTTGTCAATAAAATTGGCAAAGGTACAAGAACGAGATACTAATAAAATTTCCGAAAGAGATATTTCTTGACCAAAAGAAAGAAAAAGTATATCATCTTATTTAGATGCAATCATAAAGACGAAGCTAAATGCATTCATCAAGGAGTTTGTAAAAATACAAGATAACCCCTATAATATTCCACAACTGCACTCCCCACAAAGATTTGGCAATTAAGCACAAGTTCAAAAGAACTCTCCCCCATAAAATGTCATTCCCGAGAGAACAACAAGAGCGACCTTAATTTCGAAGGAAAAGAAGGATTTATTTGGACATAACAAATCATATACAAGTATTAATTTGAATCCAAAATATTCAACTAAACTAACCACAAGAGAACCCATGATTAATTTAATCGACAAATGCTCAACATAAGTAAACTTATGGAGACTCAAAATATACAATTAGATTAATCACAAGAGAACCCATAATTAATCTAATCGAAATACACAATCAAACTAATCACAAAAGTAATCAATTTAATTGGTCGTGCTCAACATAAGAAAACTTACGGAGAAACAACTAAATAACCAAACAATATGATTAATTTAGTTGAAAATGCTCGACATAAAGTACCTTACGGAACAACAACATATCTAATCATGAAAATAATAAACTTGGTCGTTCAATGCTCAACATAAGACACTTTACGGAGCCTCACACTAATACATAAAATATGGATCAGGGAAGATCAATACTGCGGAATACACAAGGATTCATTCTATTTTCCATCACTATTCTCATAACGACATTCAATAGACATAATCCTTGTAAACAAAAGATTTTAACCTATCTTCCATCAATAATTGACATAATAGGCTTAACTTTTGTATTTGTCAAAAGTCTATTCATTCTTTTATCAATACATGCATATCGACATACGAAAGACTTTACTTTTGACAAGGTATGGGACAATCATAGTTCACGGACGCAAACACACATATCCCATAACAATATTGCCATATGTCAAACCATAAAGATTAATACTGCAAAAACCATCTTCCAAACAAGTTTATAATTTAAACCAATAAATGTAAAAACATGAAGATGAAACCGTTGGACATAGCAATGTGAAATCACAATAATGGCTATTCCAAACTCTAGTAATCCTTCAAAAATAAGAATAAATTCTCATAAGAAGTTTCCTAGGCAACAAGACACTCGTAATGCACATACAAGATGATTTGTCCTTATAGGGAGAATCAATCTTTTTCGCTCGGATTTACACCAAGAATAGCTACCAAAGGCGTATAAAAAGATTTTCTTAATAAAGAAGAACATACAAAGTCATTAACGACCATGCACCATAGTTCACATAAAATGATTGTGAACATTCAAGAATCCCATAGTAATGCGTGTTACTGCCCATTCTTGAACTTCCTTCTTTGTGACTCACCAACAACATTCTTGTAAAAGCTTAAAATGAGCTTAGAAGAGTAGTAATCCAAGAATACAAGTGCCCAAGTCCAAGAGAAGTGGAACAAGTGCAACGAAACGGAGCAAAACACTCAAAAACAAGATACATGACAAATACCAATCTTAACTCATCCAAATTCAGAAATTCTAATCTCCATTTTGAAGAGAAATCAAATAGAAAGAGAATGCAAGAAGAATGAGGTCATTCCGAGTTCGGACGAAGAAATTACGGCCAAAACAAGTTTACCGAATATCAACGTCTACAGGCAAGTATGTGTACCAAGAAGTCCAAACATCCCGAACTATTATTTTCAAACCTAAACATTTAAGAACCTTAAACACAGATCAAGTTAGGTAGAAAAGAACGATAAGAAAGGTATGTGAATCATTATAAGTTCTCTAAGCAAATAAAAACACAAATCTTGCTCAAGTTTATAGACATACCTTTTTAGATGAATCCAGTTGAAATCTACAACCTTACCAAACATAATATGTGCGTCCCAGTTTTCGTGCTTCCCTCACCGTATACATAACAGGGCATTCCTTAGTGAGGATACACTTACAACACACTCAATTTGTGTTGAGGTGAACAATGTCTTGCTCACCACAAGTGACTTTTGGATTATCATGAAAGAGATCGCTTTTAGAACCTTTCACATCCAAATCCATCTTCCTAAAGAACTCTTTAAGTTCCAGCATCATGGATACTGCTTTCTCCATAGTCATGGAACTTTCTGGGAGATCATTCCTTTTTATGCTCAAAACATCATTAACTTTCTTTGGTATCCACTTTTGAGTGCGTTTAGGAACGACCGAAACCTTCTTCCCGTTACTCTCTTCAAGATTTTCCGGAAGAGAATTGGATTGACTATTCTTTTGCAAGTTGGTCTTTCTCCAATTGGGAGCATCAGATCTTGTCTTCATCTTTACGAAGTTATCCTTTTGATAACCATTACGATTGTGAAAAGGATTCGTATGTCGTTTATAGGCCAATCTTGGCTTATCACAGCACTGATTCCTTTGCCTAAAGGTTGGACAGTAACAACCTGTAACGTTAATAGGATTAGTCTTAATGTATGATCTTGGTTTCACAACTTCTTGTGATGCCCAAACAAGAACATCATGAAGTTTCTCATTCCTTATACGGAAACGACATCTCCTTTCCGGGTGACCTTTATTTCCGCAATAGTGGCAAACATAAGGAATGTTCTTACCTCGATCTGGATGTGCTGACTTTGGAGGTTGATATACTTTGCTCTTTCAAACCTTAACTACCGTATTTCACTTTTGCCATCAGTGGAAACCTTTTGTTGAGAAGAATTACTAGCCTTGACAAATTTTACCTCTTTGCTAATACTTGGAGCATCTATTCCCTTATAGCCCAATCCTCGTGTATCACGATGATTTTTACTTGCTCCTAGCATAGTGGTTAATTTGCCTGAATTAGTATTGAACTTTTTCAAGTCATCTTCCAACATATTGATTTTATCAAGAGCAGTAGCTAAATCAGCCTCAAGGCGTTTTTCTCGAGCGAGACAAGCACTTTCTCTGTCATCAAAACTAATTTGTTGAGAGTTAAACCTTGCTTCAGATTCTGCAAGTTTCTCTTCCAACAAAAAGCACTTTTGATAAAGATTATCACATTCAAGTGACTTCATACGTAGGTTTTCCTCAGAATCCTTGAGGATCGATTCGTTAGAATGATTCGAAAAATAAACACATGCGTAACATCTTCTCAATTTCTTATTTTCTCGACAGAGAGGAGTCAGAAGAGGTGAGACATGAGAAGTTTTAATCTTCTTCATATTCCACGAATCCAAAAACTTAACATACTCTGAGACTTCCTCATCAACATCTCTATCAATATCTGAATCACCTTCATAAGAAAGTTCATCCAATTGTTCTTCTAGGAGAGTTTCCCAATCAACAGGTTTTACGTCAAGAGAATGTTTAGATATTGACTTAGATGTGACAGTTCTCTCAGGTGAATCCAAGCTTTTAGAATCATTTGGTAATTTCTGAACTGGTACATTATTAGAGATAGCACCTCTGTCCATAGAGTCAGATCGCTACAAACACAGACTTGTAAGGTCTTAAATGTATTTTCCTGCTCTGATACCAATTGAAAAAGTGGGGGTACAACAACCACACCCAATATTTCGCTTAGCAATCTGTATGGAAAAACTTGAAAAAGCGGGGGTCTAACAACCACAACCAATATTTCGCTTAGCAATCTATATGGACAAACTCTAATATACTTTCTAGAGAATCAACTAGACAGTCAGACTCAATCTAGATAAAGGTATATCAAAGAGTTTATATCTCAATCTCTCGATTCGATCTTTACTCAAGCAAATAGAAATTTGCGAGTCTTTATCAAAGAGAGATAACTTGGATGATACCAAAGACCAATATCCAAGTGTCAATCAATTTAAATCAACAACCAAAAGGTCAGACATTCTAATTGATTGAACTAACGGACAACCTGTATTATTTCAATTAAAACAATATAATGCGGAAACTGAAATAACACAGACACCAGAAATTTTGTTAACGAGGAAACCGCAAATGCATAAAAACCCCGGAACCTAGTCCAGATTGAACATACACTGTATTAAGCCACTACAGATACTAGCCTACTCAAAATTAACTTCGGTCTGGACTGTAGTTGAACCCCAATCAATCTCACACTGATCCAAGGTACAGTTATGCTCATATGCCTCTAATCCCAGCAGGATACTGCGCACTTGATTCCCTTAGCTGATCTCACTCACAACTAAGAGTTGCTACGACCCAAAGTCGGAGACTTTAATAAACAAATCTGTATCACACAGAAAAGTCTGCGATAATAGGTAAATCTGTCTCCCATGAATATACCTACGAGTTTTGTTCCTTCTTTTGATAAATCAAGGTGAACAGGAACCAATCAATAATACCAGACTTATATTCCCGAAGAACATCTTAGTATTATCAATCACCTCACAATAATCTTAATCGACGCAGCGAAAAAAGATATTGTGGAATCACAAACGATGAGACTAAGATGTTTGTGACTTCTTTTCTATCTTGCCTATCGTAGATATAAAATCTCGATCCAATTATTACAATCGTACTCGTAACGATAGAAACAGCAAGATCATATCACACAACTACAAGAAAAGTAGTATCGGTCTGGCTTCACAATCCCATTGAAGTCTTTAAGTCGTTAACCTGGTTTAGAAGAAGAAACCAAAGGTTAAAGGAGAATCGACTCTAGCTTAGCACAACTAGTATCACACAGAATGTGTGGGGATTAGGTTTCCTAGTTGCTAGAGTTCTTCCTTATATACACTTTCAAATCAGGGTTTGTAATCAATGTTAGCTTAGTAAAAAAGCATTCAATATTCACCGTTAGATGAAAACCTGATTAGATTCAAGCTAATATTTCTCAACCGTTAGATCGAAAACTTAGCTTGTCACACACAAATGAAATGTCCAATTTTGGGTTTATGAACCTTACCCAAACATTAACATTTGTTGGTTCAACAAGTCTACCAAATGGTTAGCCATATGATTACTTTCATATCAACCATATTCTTCTACACCATAACTAGTTCAAATGACTTAAATGAACTAGTTAGAGAGTTGTTCAATTGCTTAGATATTATGTAACTACACAAGACACAATCGAAGCAAAAACGGTTTGATTCACTCGAATCGGTTCATGAACTTTATAGCCACGGTTTGCAAAAGCATTCCTTAGTTTAAATAAACTTGAGTTCAGGAAAAACAGGTTTTAGATATAACCTACTCAAGTTCGCGGACTTAAGCTCATGGAAGGAGTTCACAAACACCAGCAGAAATTCTCGAGTCGAGAACTTCAGCCAGTTCGCGGACTTGGCTCACGCCACTTCCATTTCTCTTGATCAACAAAGTTCGCAAACTTTGGTTCAAGGAATAAGGACTTATACATATATGTGTTTCCACAACTATGCTTATATTCTATCAATGATTATGTAATCTAAACTCTCATTTCAATCATTGAAACATTCTCAGAGGACGGATATAACCGTTATTCACAGACCATTTTTCGCCAGAGCAATTTTCAAAGCGATTGAAACATAACATGACTTATCTCACTAGGTAAAGATGAATTCGGCTAAAACGAAAGCTTACCAAAACATATTTCGAGTAATAGATAAGCGAGATAAACTCGGCTCGAAATAGCAAATGCGCATAATGAAAGTCTATATATCACAACGACTTTTGTCTCAAGAGTAGAAGATAGAATAGATAGACTTTTGAGTGACAGATAAGTTCAAGTATCCACATACCTTTTAGTCGATGAAGATCCACCAGTTCCTTGACTAGTCCTTCGTCTTGTATGATGATTTCCATGGAGTTCTTGAGCTCAACTACACTTTCTATCCTAGTACGAGACCTTTATCTATGTCGACTAGATATCAATACTTACAGTTTTGATCACTAACATTGACAAACATGCTTGAGATAGCAACGCATGCGAGTTCGACCGAGCAATGCTCTAACAATCTCCTCCTTTGTCAATTTTAGTGGCAAAACTATTAATACATATGGAATACAAAAAATAAATAAATTAACTTTTGTAGATCCTATTTCACATGTCTAATCCTCAACATTACTCGAAATCTTCGTCACTTCCAAGTACTCCAATGATCCCAAAGGTTGTAAGTTTAGCATCATCGTTGTTGAAAATCCGTAGCTATAACAACAAGAAAACAATAGTTCTCAATCATTGTTATACAGTGTCATAGTATCATTACACATCGTCAAAGTTCAATTGTATCACAACTTCAACAACAATACTATGGTGATATGTATCACTCCCCCTTAGTCAATACTCCATCTCACATGGAAATCACTCCCTCTTACATAATGATCCA
This sequence comes from Papaver somniferum, assembly GCF_003573695.1. Lineage (NCBI taxonomy): Eukaryota > Viridiplantae > Streptophyta > Magnoliopsida > Ranunculales > Papaveraceae > Papaver > Papaver somniferum. The sequence goes on along the minus strand of NC_039358.1, from coordinate 129,449,574 downwards.
AAAACCATAGGTATTTTTAGTGTGAACTACATATTAGGTCTCCCCCTTTTTGTTGATAAAATTGGCAAAGGTACAAGAACGGGATCCTAATGAAATTTCCGAAAGAGACATTTCTTGACCAAAAGAAAGCAAAAATATCAACTTGTTCTTTAGGTGCAATCATAAAGCCGAAGCTAAATGCATTCATCAAGGAGTTTATAAAGATACAAGATAACCCCTATAATGTTCCACATCCGCACTCCCCACAAAGATTTGGAAATTAAGCGCAAGTTCAAAAAGAACTCTCCCCCATAAAATGTCATTCCCGAAAGAACAACAAGAGCGACCTTAATTTCGAAGGAAAAGAAGGATTTCTTTGGACATAACAAATCACATACAAGTATGAATTTGAATCCAAAATATTAAATTAACCACAAGAAGTTCATGATTAATTTAACCAAAAATGCTCAACACAAGTAAACTTATGGAGGCTTAAAAGAGCTCAATTAGATTAATCACAAGAAAACCCATAATTAACCTAATCGAAATACACAACCAAATTAACCACAAAAGTAATCAATTTAATTGGTCATGCTCGACATGAGAAAACTTACGGAGCAACAACTAAATAACCACACAAGATGATTAATTTAGTTGAAAATGCTCGGCATAAAGTACCTCACGGAACAACAACATAGCTAATCAAAAATAATCAACTTGGTTGTATAATGCTCAACATAAGACACTTTTCGGAGCCTCACAGTAATACATAAAATATGGATCAGGGAAGATCAATTACTGCGGAATACACAAGGATTCATTCTATTTTCCATCACTATTTGCATAACGACATTTAATAGAGATAATCCTTGCAAACAAAAGATTTTAACCTATCTTCCATAAATAATTGACAATATAGGCTTAAATTTTGTATTTGTCAAAAGTCCATTCATTCTTTCATCAATACATGCATATCAATTCATGAACGACTTTACTTTTGACAAGATATGTGACAATAAAGTTCACGGACGCAAACACACATATCCAATAAACAATTGAAATATATAAAACCATAAAGATTAATACTGCAAAAATCATCTTCCAAACAAGTTTAGGATTTAAACCAATAAATCTAAAAACATGAAGATGAAAACGTTGGGCATAGCTATGTGTAATCACAATAATGGCTATTCCAATGTCTAGTTATTCTTCTAATAAAAACAAGAAAATAGAAGATTTACTAGGCAATAAGACCTTTGAAGAATTCTTTATCGTCCCCGAACTCCTTGTCGTCAACAACCATTGGAACATAAGGTTCATTAAGGTAGGAGTTTATATCAATAAACCTTCTTGGCTGATGTTGCCGAACCAGGGCCTTCTGAATCTCATGAGTCTTATACAGAAAAACCTTTATTTGTTGAATCTCCTTTCGCATCTCTTTCGACACTTCAAGAACATCAGAAAACTTCTGAGAGTTTGAAGGAACGGCTCTTGGCTTCCTCACATTCCTTCTTTTTCTTTTCAATGTTGGAGCTAACGGAGATTTTTCTTTTTCCTTCATGATTGATGGTTTAACAATCATATTAACATCTTTTCCATCAGAAGACATGGCACTTGGAGCTTCCATAGGTGTATGGGTTTGTGAAAGGAAATCACAATCTCAACAAGTAGTCTTGAGATAAAAAGGAGTTTCAAGGAAGGAAAACAAATGTAGGGTTTCGAAACCTTTAACAGGTTCGTACACGTCCAACTCTCAACCCTATAAAGAGTAGAATTGATGATCATAACCCTCTCTTTTTGTTTGATAGACACAAAAAAGAAAATAAAAAAAAAAACTTTTCCTAAAGCCTATGAGGTACAAAATCATTGTCGCTTTTGATCAGGCACATGAGACAAGATTTCCAAATCAACACAATCAAGTTGCGTTGTGGTGAACAACCATTTGTCCACCATTTTCCTCTTGAGAGGAATCCTCAGACTTCTGTCTATCAAACCGACTCGACCATACTTTCTTCTCTAATGGTCTTAGTTTATCCTTGGAAACTAACTTCTTAGAACGAAGATAAGATCCTACATACCTCAGCTGTCTTCTGAGCAAGTTTAAGCTTCCTTGCTAAATGATTTGCTCTTCGTTGAAGTTTGTTGACGTGCCTCAATTGGTGTTTGTACTTGTAACACTTTGAAAGTTCATGACCCTTTAGAGAACAATACGAACATGTCAAACTAGGATATAAATCAGGCTTTTGAGATATGCATGCATCTAGACACATGGTGGAACCTGAAACATTACAAATAGAGTTTCCAAGAAATTGGTCAATTTTTTCTTCCAGATTAGATAGATTATCTTATGAAAGAATATTGAGATTGATGTATGTATTGCTACAGTTATCAAAATCAATATTTTCACCAAGAATTGCAACACTTGATCTCTCGTCTTCATTAGAATCATAGTTGTCAGACATTTCATTAAGAGTTGCAGCAAGACCTTTGTTCCCAGTGTATTTTCTACGATTTGGACACTCGTTTCCAAAATGACCAAATCCTTTACACTTAAAGCACTGAGGCATATCCTCATCATCAGTCTCATCTGTTTCCCTGTTTTTACGAGGAATATGATTATGAGGTTTAACTGATGTTTTAGGCTTATCTCTGGAGAACCGTTTAATTCTCTTAAATATAAGATCTCTAAACTGTCTTGTGATCATCGAGAATGACTTGTCAAGATCTTCATCTGATGAGTCTGTCTCAGATTGATCATCTTCAGAGATATACACTTTCTTACTCTTATCAAGTAATTTAGTGTCCTTTTGTGCTTTGAACGCAACATCCTTGGTTTTGGATGAATGTTCGTGATCAAAGATCTTAAGATTCCCAACCAGCGTATTGCTGGAGAGATTATCAAGGTTATTTCCCTCAACGATGGCATGCTTCTTAGAATCGTATCTAGATGGCAGCGATCTGAGAATTTTCATCACAATGTCCTTTTAAGGAATAGTCTTACCCAATGCAAAAGATGCACTAACAATTTCAGACACTTTGTGATTAAACTCATCAAATGTTTCTTCATCTGCCATACGAAGGTTTTCCCAATCAGAATTAAGGTTTTGAAGCCTAGCTTCCTTTTCACTGGAGTTACCTTCGAATAAGGTTTCCAAGATATCCCAAGCTTCTTGCGACTTAGTGCAATTAGTCACATGGTTCTGAAGATTTTGGGTAATGGCATGTATGATCGCATTTAAACCATCGGAGTTTTGCTTTGCAGCAAGTATCTCAGCAGGGTTGTATTCACCAATAGGTCTGGGAACGTTTACATCTCCAACTGCCACAACCGGAGGATCATAGCCATTAACAACATATACCCATGATTGAAAATCACGGGCTTAAAGAAAAGCTCGCATAGCAATTTTCCACCATAAGTAATTAGATCCATCGAAGACTGGTGGTACGTTAATATAGATGGCACCTCTGTCCATAGAGTCATATCTCTACAAACACAGACTTGTAAGGTCTTAAACGTGTTTGCCTGCTCTGATACCAATTGAAAAAGCGGCGGTCTAACAACCACACCCAATATTTCGCTTAGCAATCTGTATGGACAAAGTCTAATATACTTTCTAGAGAATCAACTAGACAGTCAGACTCAATCTAGATAAAAATATATTAAAGAGTTTATATCTCAATCTCTCGATTTGATCTTTACTCAAGCAAATAGAAATCTGCGAGTCTTTATCAAAGAGAGATAACTTGGATGGTATCAAAGACCAATATCCAAGTGTCAATCAATTTAAATCAACAACCAAAAGGTCGGATATTCTAATTGATTGAACTAACGCACAACCTGTATTATTTCAATTATAAAGATAAAATAATATAATGCGGAAACTGAAATAACACAAAAACCATAAATTTTGTTAACGAGGAAACCGCAAATGCAGAAAAACCCCGGGACCTAGTCCAGATTGAACACACACTGTATTAAGCCGCTACAGACACTAGCCTACTCCAAATTAACTTCAGTCTGGACTGTAGTTGAACCCAATCAATCTCACACTGATCCAAGGTACAGTTATGCTCCTACTCCTCTGATCCTAGCAGGATACTGCGCACTTGATTCCCTTAGCTGATATCACCCACAACTAAGAGTTTCTACGACCCAAAGTCGAAGACTTTAATAAACAAATCTGTATCACACAGAAAAGTCTACGATAATAGATAAATCCGTCTCCCACGAATATACCTACGAGTTTTGTTCCTTCTTTTGATAAATCAAGGTGAACAGGAACCAATCAATAATACCAGACTTATATTCCCGAAGAACATCTTAGTATTATCAATCACCTCACAATAATCTTAATCGACGCGGCGAAAAAGATATTGTGGAAATAACAAATGATGAGACGAAGATGTTTGTAACTTTTTTTCTATCTTGCCTATCAGAAATATAAAATCTCGAGCCAATTATTACAAAAGTACTCGTAACGATAGAAACGTCAAGATCAGATCACACAACTACAATAAAAGTAGTATCGGTATGGCTTCAAAATCCCAATGAAGTCTTTAAGTCGTTAACATGGTTTAGAATAAGAAACCAAAGGTTAAAGGAGAATCGACTCTAGCTTAGCACAACTAGTATCACCCAGAATGTGTGGGGATTAGGTTTCCCAGTTGCTTGAGTTCTCCCTTATATACACTTTCAAATCAGGGTTTGCAATCAATGTTAGCTTAATAATAAAGCATTCAATATTCACCATTAGATGAAAACCTTATTAGATTCAAGCTAATATTTCTCAAGTGTTAGATCTAAAACTTAGCTTGTCACACACAAATGAAATGTCCAATTTTTGGTTTATGACCGTACCCAAACATTAACATTTGTTGGTTCAACAAGTCAACCAAATGGTTTTCCATATGATTACTTTCATATCAACCATATTCTTCTTCACCATAACTAGTTCAAATGACTCAAATGAACTAGTTAGAGAGTTGTTAAATTTCTTATATCTTATGTAACTACACAAGACACAATCGAAGCAAAAATGTTTTGATTCACTCGAATCGGTTCATAAACTTTATAGCCACGGTTTGAAAAAGCATTCCTTAGTTTAAATAAATATGAGTTCAAGAAAAACCGGTTTTAGATATAACCTACTTAAGTTCGCGGACTGGGTTCGCGGACTTAAGCTCATGGAAGGAGTTCACAAACTCCAACGGAAATTCTCGGGTCGAGAACTTCCGCCAGTTCGCGGACTGAGTTCGCGGACTTGGCTCATGCCACTTCCATTTCTCTTGATCAACAAAGTTCGCAAACTTTGGTTCAAGGAATAAGGACTTATACATATATGTGTTTCCATAACTATGCTTATATCCTATCAAAGGTTATGTAATTTTCAAAGTGATTGAAACATAACATGACTTTCGTCACTAGGTAAAGATGAATTCGGCTAAAGCGAAAGCTTACCAACACATATTTTGAGAAATAGATAGGCGAGTTACACTCGGATCGAAATAACAAATGTGTATAATGAAAGTTTATATATCAAAACGACTTTTGTCTCAAGAATAGGAGATAGAGTAGATAGACTTTTGAGTGACAGATAAGTTCAAGTCTCAACATACCTTTTAGTCGATGAAAATCCACCAGTTCCTTGAGTAGTCCTTCGTCTTGTATGATGATTTCCATGTAGTCTTGAGCTCAACTACACTTTCTATCCTAGTCCGAGACCTTTAGCTATGTAGGCTAGAAATCAAGACTTATAGTTTTGATCACTAACATTAACAAACATGCTTGAGATAGCAGCGCATGCGATTTCGACCGAGTAATTCTCTAACAAAACTCCAATATACTTTCTAGAGAATCAACTAGACAGTGGGACTCAATCAAGACGAAAAAGTATATCAAAGAGTTTATATCTCAATCTCTTGATTTGATATATACTCAAGCAAATAGAAATATGCGAGTCTTTATCAAATACTAGAGAGGTAACTTGGATGGTACCAAAGACCAATATCCAAGTGTCAATCAATTTAAATCAACAACCAAAAGGTCGGATATTCTAATTATTGAACAACATACATCCTCTGATATTTCAATTATATAACAAAATATAATGCGGAAAAGAAATAACACAGACACCAGAATTTTGTTAACGAGGAAACCACAAATGCAGAAAAACCCCGGGACCTAGTTTAGATTGAACACACACTGTATTAAGCCGCTACAGACACTAGCCTAATCCCAACTAACTTCATTCTGGACTGTAGTTGAACCCCAATCAATCTCACACTGATCCAAGGTACTGTTATGCTCCTACGTCTCTGATCCCAGCAGGATGCTACGTACTTGATTCTCTTAGCTGATTTCACCCACAACTAAGAGTTGCTACGACCCAAAGTCGAAGACTTTAATAAACAAATCCGTATCACACAGAATAGTCTACGGTAATAGATAAATCTGTCTCCCACGAATATACCTACGAGTTTTGTTCCGTCTTTAGATAAATCAAGGTGAACATGAACCAATTGATAAACCGGACTTATATTCCCGAAGAATATCCTAGTATTATCAATCACCTCACAATAATCCTAATCGACGCAGCGAAAAGATATTGTGGAATCACAAACGATGAGACGAAGTGTTTGTGATTACTTTTCTATCTTGCCTATCGGAGAAATAAATCTCGATCCAATTATTACAATTGTACTCGTAACGATAGAAGATGCAAGATCCGATCACACAACTACAAGAAAAGTAGTATCGGTCTGGCTTCACAATCCCAATGAAGTCTTTAAGTCATTAACCTGGTTTTAGAAGAAGAAACCAAAGGTTAAGAGATTCTCCAATGGTTGTTGTATGTATTTCCTATGGCAACACAAACAAGACATCTTTATTCCAAATTTTCCTTAAGTTAAGGTGAAAAAAGTTATTCATCTCCGATGGTGTTGTATGTGATCATTTTCTTATTAAATGTCAATTTTATGTTTAGTAATTTTAAGATTTTATTAGATCTAAAAATGATTATTTATTGTATTAGAATTAATTTTAGTAAATAAAATATGTATTTAATTAAAAAATGTTGACTAGGATGGTAGACAATGTCAAGGGGAACGTGGGAAACTAGACATTCACCTTGACCTTTTCTACCTAATGTCATGCATACATTGATTTATGACATCCGGGTTGGAGAATGATTTTAGAGAAAATGGATGTGTATCCTATGTGGATTTTGACATTTATCTCCACACACATGCCATTGGAGAAGCTCTAAAGGAGAATCGACTCTATCTATGCAACTAGTATCACACGTAAGGTGTGGGGATTAGGTTTCCCAGTTGCTAGAGTTCTCCTTTATATAGTTTTTCAAATCAGGGTTTGCAATCAATGTTATCTTGGTAACAAAGCATTAAATATTCACCGTTAGATGAAAACCTGATTAGATTCAAGCTAATATTTCTCAACCGTTGGATCGGAAACTTAGTTTGTTACACACAAATGAAATGTCCAATTTTGGGTTTATGTAGCCGCTCCCAAACATTAACATTTGTTGGTTCAACAATAGTTAACCAAATGGTTAGCCATATGATTACTTTCATATCCACCATATTCTTCTTCACCATAACTAGTTCAAATGACTCAAATGAACTAGTTAGAGAGTTGTTCAATTGCTTAGATCTTAGTAACTACACAAGACACAATCGAAGCAAAAACGGTTTGATTCACTCGAATCGGTTCATGAACTTTATAGCCATGGTTTGCAAAAGCATTCCTTAGTTTATATAAACATGAGTTCAAGAACAACCGATTTTAGATATCACCTGCTCAAGTTCGCGGACTAGGTTCGCGGACTTAAGCTCATGGAAGGAGTTCACAAACTCCAGCAGAAATTCTCGAGTCGAGAAATTCCGCCAGTTCGCAGACTGAGTTCGCGGACTTGGCTCACGCCACTTCCATTTCTCTTGATCAACAAAGTTCGCAAACTTTGTTTCAAGGAATAAGGACTTATACATATATGTGTTTCCACAACTATGCTTATATCCTATCAATGGTTATGTAATCTAAACTCTCATTTCAATCATTGAAACATTCTCAGAGGACGGATATAGCCGTTATTCACAGACCATTTTTCGTCAGAGCAATTTTCAAAGTGATTGAAACATAACATGACTTTCGTCACTAGGTAAAGATGAATTCGGCTAAAGCGAAAGCTTACCAACACATATTTTGAGAAATAGATAGGCGAGTTACACTCGGATCGAAATAACAAATGTGTGTAATGAAAGTCTATATATCAAAACGACTTTTGTCTCAAGAATAGGAGATAGAGTAGATAGACTTTTGAGTGACAGATAAGTTCAAGTCTCAACATACCTTTTAGTCGATGAAGATCCACCAGTTCCTTGAGTAGTCCTTCGTCTTGTATGATGATTTCCATGTAGTCTTGAGCTCAACTACACTTTCTATCCTAGTCCGAGATCTTTAGCTATATAGGCTAGAAATCAAGACTTATAGTTTTGATCACTAACATTGACAAACATTCTTGAGATAGAAACGCATGCGAGTTCGACTGAGCAATGCTCTAACACAAGGTTTTGGAAATCTTGTGTTTTTTTCCAACAATTACCAGATAAAAGTAGAGATACCGAAACAAAATTGTAGATTAGGGTTTTAACTTACAATCAGTATATGTACACACAAGGAGTCCGTGAACCTGATTTTCGTAAGTAAACTTGGGCGATTCGAAAGATCAATTTCCAAGTTAAGAAAACCCTAATAATTCTACAACAAGAACAACTAGAATAAATCTAGAGATATCTTGTTAAAACTTCTTAAGGATTTTTACGAGATACCTTTGTTAGAGCATTGTTCGGTTGAACCCACTAAGCGTTGGTATGTCAAGGTTGGTTGTCATATTTTAGTAAACCAAAACTCATTTAAAGAGTCGCTTGATTATGTACTAGAGTCAACTTCGTATAGGTTAAACTAGAAGTTTATTAGGATATGAGACGTACAAGTACTACTCGAAGACTTGAAGAATGTGAAGAATTAAAGAGCTACATCGACGATATCATCCTTCCTCTTGAGGTTAGTAATATTTTGACTTGAACTATTTCATTCCTAACGTATCTTTCAAGTCGTGTTATATTGAAAACATAATTGCGAAGCTGTAAATGATTATACTCTAGTAGATAGACGTAGTATTAAGGAATTACAATACGAAGTATAACTCTTATCTTTTGAACTTCCTATATAAGACATCGACTTAATCGTATAATGCTATTGTGATTATGTGTATGGGTATGGGTGAAGATTTCGTCCTAGGAAACAATGTTTATATTCGTTTAAAGGAAGTATATTCATAAACTTGTTTTGTGAATCGAAAGGGAAATCGCTAGGCTTATTGGTATTGCATTGCATATCTTTGGATTAACAATATGTGTGATTAGTACAACCGATCATAATTTATTATGTATCTTGGTAAAAATACTCACGGTGCCTGACTTATGTATTGGTATGACTTTTATTAGTGCGACCGATCCTAAGTAATCACCTAAGATGGTAAGATCGATGTGACTACTAATTTTCCCATAGTCTACGTAATGTATACAACTCAGAGGATCGGATACTATGTAGTAATGATACCTCTGTTGAACTGATGATGCTAAGTTATAAAAGATACTCAAGATCGCAATAATAACGAAGAACACAAATATAATGTAAACACTACTAAGTTATAATAAGACACAAGAGATTACGTGGTTCTACTTTTGTCTACGTCCACGGGGTAATGAGTGATTGTTTGTATTAAGTTGTGGTGGTTACAGAGATCTTAAATGCTTCCCAAAGTAATAGAGAGAACTCAAGTGCAAGTTAATACTTAAGTTCTAAACATTAAAGAGGTATAAGCTTAAGACTAGATCTTCTTCTCCTAGATATTTATTTTGCTGGCGAAGCTTGGTATTTATAGTCCATTCGGCTCTAGATATATCTTTGTTATCTTTGGGTCCATCGTCCCCTGATATACCTTCTGTACAAATGGTATCTTCATTCACCGCACTCCTTTTCCAGTCGGACTCTGCCACCTCAGCTGACCCACGTTCCTTCGGGAACTACCCAACCTCAGTACAGATTGTACCTTTGTTCACCGCTAGTCTCCGCCATTCAGATTCTGCCACCTCATCTTTCTCTATGTGTTTTAGCTTGGAGTGTAGATAAGAAATTTGAGCATTTAATGCTGATTGGATATGTCATCTACCTCTGTCCCTTCACCAGCTGCCTCTCTCTAGACTAGGCTCCACTTTTCCATCTTAGCCGTCGAGGTATCCCTTCTTGGGATAAGATAAAGTAGATCTGCGAAGGTGTCTTCTGCTACTCAAGTTCCTCTGTATAGCGAGGGATACACAGTTATCTTACACACGACCACTGAAATCGTGACACATGCTCCGCAGAATATTGATATTCACAGTTTGCCTATTTTCTTTCATATTCCACCGTTTGGTAGGATTGGAAGAAAAAACTTCTGTAACACCGTCGTTTTTGTACGTACTGGTTGGGTGGTCCTCATGTGTCCTTTTATGTAATAACCTCCCCTTGAATTTCGGGACATCCAAATTTTTGGATTTTCTAGCCGCCTATAAGAGGAGAATAAAATAAGGAATTTCATTAACTTCCTCTTCTCCTCTCGAATTGTCGCTCTCTATCCCTTTCTCAGATATTTTTCGTCTCCTTTTCTGTCAACTGCTGGCTTTCTCTTTGTGTTCCAAAGCTCTTGCTCGTTCCTCATCAATCAGGTTAGTACATACTCGTCCTTTGATTTTGATGTAGCTTCCTATATTTTCCATATTTGGTTATGTTGTTCTTCCGTTGGCTGTTTGAAGTTGTTGTTGTATTTGCATGTGAGAATTTCGATTCTTCTATCTGTCTCTCCATGTTGTATGAGAACTTGGGTTTGTTTCCGTTTCGCGTTTTCACCATGAATATATCATGATTGCTTCCTGCATGCAAATTTTTGAATGTGGTGACCAATCATATTCCATTTCTCTTCTTGGGAGGATGAAATCGTTTCCTTTGGTTGGTTTTGTTAAACCCATGCCCAAAGTACTATTATTTTTGCCCCAATAATGTTTTTGAGCCGACTGTAATTTCGGTCCGCCATTGTTGATGGACTGTTCTTCCTGTTGGTGTTAGGGGTTATGATACTTCGGAATAAGCCTGCGCTGAAGGATCCGGGGCCTAGATCGTCAACTGAGCCACCTTCGCGGATGGATCACCCTGATGATACGCCCTCTCCATCCCCTGAGGATACTGAGATACTTGAGGGACCTGAGGTAGTCGTGGAAGCTGAGGTAGAAGAAGTTGTTGTTGAGGATCTTCCTCCCCCTCCACCTCATTTTGAACTCCAAAGGTTGTAGCTGCGTGACAAAGATATTTATACTAACTTTTCTTTGACTGAGATCTCCAAGTTTTTCCTCTCCATAAATTTGACATCTCTTTCGTCGATGGCCCTGATGTTCTTACTGAATCCTTGATTCTAAGCTTCCCTTATAATGAGAACAACATCTTGATCAGTGTTGGTCAGCTGGTCGCTGGTATGCTCCTGCCTTTGTTTAGTAGAAAGGATCCTTTCTACTATGATGTTTTGTCTACCAGGGATGACTCGGTGAACAAAACTCAGGTCTGAGGGGTCATGCAGTACACTGGTAACTTCTGGTGCGCCCTTCGTGAGTGTTGGTACCGAAGAAAGGGTAAGACTACTTTGAAGTCTTATGAACCTTTTGCTCTTAAGAGGTCTAAGAAAGAGGATTACACCCCTTCCAACTTCAATGCAACCTATGTTGATTCCATTCAGAAAAGTAACCTTCTACCCTGGTGTGTTAGCCCCCGTCGTATTCATGTTACTGCTAAGCAAATTAGGGAAGGGAATAGCCTTCGTCCGTTGGAGGAGATTGACAAGACTGGGTTGACTGTTATCCCCTACTCTGTTAACATTTTCTTTCCGAAGCCTGATCGCATTCGTCTTGACCATGATGATTGTTGGGCGCGTACTCCTCTTCGTGTGGTAGGTCCTGATTAATATTTTTGATTGTGGTTGTAGTAATGAGGTTCAAACTCTCGGACTTGTGAAGATTAAATTTAAAGATTTAAGAAAATTATATACAAAATTATTAACAATGGGTGCGAGAGGTAACCAAGACACTAGATTCCACTATTATGCAAAATTGAATGATAAATATTTCAAAACTCTATTCAATTCTTAAGTCCTCTTTTATCTTTAATTCACTATCAATCATACAGATTCTCAAACATTATTTGTAAACCTTAAGCATAGATTATCAAGAGATTAAACCAAGCATAACCTATCAAACTGAATAACAAATAATTAAGACAATCATTCAAACAATTTAAAACTCTGCAAAAGCAGCGATTAGGTGAATTATATAATTAAATGAAATAGTTACCCATTTATGTTGCGTGAATAGCTTCCTCCATTGCCTTGGTTACGAGGGAATTAGCTCATCATAGTATAAATGCTCTCAAAATAATTTATTATGGCTCAAAAATGGTTTACAAATGATGAGAAGAAGAGAAAATGGTGTAAACAGCTAATGTGCGACCCACAGGAAGCGTCGCACAAGAACGATAAAAGAGAAGTGCTATTGTCGCTGTGGTTCTAAGACCCACACCTATGACCCACGAAGACTTGTCGTTGTCAGTGTTGAAGAACGAAGGTTCCTGGACGTCCGTTCTTCATGTTCTTGAGTTGCAGCAGCAGAAAACTTTTCCTGCAACTCGTGATTTCTTCGTTCTCTTGTCTCTGCTAACTCCGCAAACTCTCGACCCCCTTCTCCTCAACCCCATCAACCTATTTATACTCAACAGGTCGACCAAATCTTTGTAATAACTTCAATATAATCCGGCAGTGAAGAGAATATTTCCGATATATTTTTTTTATTCTTCTGACTTGTTACGGGATTTGTTTCCTGGTTTATCTCTTTCACGCGTCTTCTCTGAGCTGTAGAATTTGTTTCCAACCAATACAGTCGACCCATGCACGTATCTTCCATCCAAAAATTCCGAGAATAGAATATCTTCCCTGTTTTGAGAATATCTTCCCTGTTTTGCATCCCACGATTATCCAGCCCAAATAACTCGATTCGAACACCCATACCATCCCTGTTAGGCTATAACAGGTCCAACCCAATGAAAACTAGCCCTTGAATCTCCTTATATCACGTCCAAAATTTACTTCAACAATTACGCAGGTGAAGAACTATTTTTCCCGCCAAAACTCGGTTCAAATGGGGAAGAAACTGGTAGCCCCCTATCCAGAGTACTGGGGTGCGAATAGCAGATGCCTTTTGGGGTGACCTGGGGTGCCCCTTAGTAATTGAGGTGCCCCTTATCCAACGGTGAGAGTCCGAATAACACGTGTCCTCCGGGGCTTTTACCAACTTTTCGAGCCGAATTTTCCAAAAAATGTTTATTTTCCAAAGGTGCCTACAAACACATAAAACACCAAAATTAGTACAAACTCGAGTGCCAACAATATATAGTATTGAGATCAAATTAAACACAAAAATGTGTCTATCAAATACCCCCAAACTTATTATTTGCTAGTCCTCGAGCAAAATTTATTTTTGAAAAGATAAAAAGACTACACATAGCACGTGCAGCAGGCCGTTAAACCGCTAGGTGGCCCTAGCGGCGGAGTGTTGTCTCCGGAGGGTTTACCAGAGGTGTACCCACAAAACCTTTACTCCTAATTGGTCACAAGTATCCAAAGAGCTATGAGGACATACATATTCTCAACCTATCTCCAAGTAAATAGAATGCCAGAGAAATTAAAGGTGTCAGCTCTAAAGCTGACTGAAGAAAAGAGGAGACACATCCACACGACTGCTAGATAAAGAGATATCCGCTACACAGCTAGATAAACATTGTAAGATGCGTCCGCTGCTTTACAGCTGGATAATATTAGGAGAGAGATAAAAATGAGAGGGACATCTGCTACACAGCTGGACTAATTACGTGTGATGAGTTAAACCAGTGCTAGAAAGATTTTGTGCCAGATTGAAAGCAGACTAACAAAGCAACCAAAATGCATCTTTCTTCGACTATCTCAGTGTGCTCAGTAGAAACAACGCCTTATTCGGTCTTCAACTGTTGATGATAAACTCTCGAACCTCATAGAACCTTGACAATTAACTCTTCTCTTCGATTTCTTGCTTGACTTATAAATTTCTTCTTCCCTATGGCCTTATTGAACAAAAAGAACGTAATGATGTTTCAGTTTATTTATTTTTTTTTTCATTTTTTTTTTTTTTTGAAAACAAAAAATTACAAGACAAAAATTTACATGACCATGAGAGAAGGACTTTCAAAACTTGGATCTTCGCAACTTGTGATGTCTTGGTATCATGGATTCTAACAACTTATGTCATTTGCTCTTATAACTTCAACTTTGATTTTTGAATTATTCTCTTCTATTGTTGCTTCTAAACCTAAAACGTCTTCAACTTTCTTCATAGATTTTGATGTCGCTCCGCTTGTTGATGATGATAAGTTTCTACTGAGAGAGAGTCGCAATACAGTAACTAAGACTACATTGTGAGGTTGCTTTGTCTTTCTGGCATTTCCTGACCTACTTGCCTTTCCATCATGTATGGTTAGGTCCATCACGGTTACCCTCTAAAAGGAAAAAGTTCTCTCCTGAATTTCAAGGATCTCAATGTCTTTTTCTCTAATGTCTCAAAAGGTTGTTATCCATAGCATTCCAATTTCTATCTTTTCGGTGAGAAACAATATGTAAACTTAGCTAACCGGATACCATGTGACGCTAGAAGTTTCAAAAGTGCGACTAGAAAGTTATTCCCCACCCCCAAAGATTTGTAGTAAATAGGATTCGAACTCAAAGATTTGTGAAGATTAAATTTAAAGGTTTAATAAAATTATATACAAAAAAAAATATTAACAATGGTGAGAGGTACTGGGACTAAGAATTTCACCAAATTCCATTCATGTGATTCAAATAATAATTCCATGCAATTATAGCTCAAATATTAAAAATATGGACTCTTATTCTTTGCCAATATAGATTCTCAAAATATTAGTTATAAATCGTAAGCATGGAACATCAAACATTTAAGCAAGCATGACCCATCAAATAAAATGATAACTAATTAATTCGAACCATAAATCAACTAAAAACAAGTGCAAAAGTCAAAAAAATAATTATTAAAATTACCACATGTGTGAAATAAGGATCCATCCGTCGTCCCAGTGTTGGTATTTAGCTTCTCATATTAATCACTTGCTCAAAATACATGTTTGTTACTCAAAAGTTGATTAAAATGATAAAAATGAGTAAAATAGTGAATGTACGACCCACAGAAAGCGTCCAAAATAAACGACACAGAAGAAGTGCTATTGTTACTGTAGCTCTAAGACCCACACCTACGACCCACGCCTGTGAGTCTGTTTCACTGTTGATAAACGACTGTCCCTGCGAGTCTGTTCTTCGTGTTCTTCATCATCAGCAGCAGCAGAAACAGAGTTTCATCAACTCTTGATTTCTCGCTTCTGATCTCTCCTATCGACCACAAACTCTCGACACCCCCTCTAGGACTCCCAGGGAACCTATTTAAACCAAAAACACGTGTTGAATCTCCTCCATTAATCCCAAATAATCTTTTTTTACTCGGGATATTTTCTTTCCTTTTTCAAAGAAATACGGGATTTTCTTTCCTTTAATTCCTCTTCCGCGCTTCTGTTCATGTGGAACACACTCCAAACAAGTTTCTACAGCAACCCAACTCCATCCAAACACGTACAAACACGCTGAATACCGTGAACAACTCTTCCCTGCACGTATTCCCCTTTTTCCATCTCGTGGATTGCCTAGCCAATTCAAGCCAATTATGGTCGAACCAAACACCCATACCATCTTTATTATGATATATCACATCTTTCCACAAAGTTTCAGCGATTGAATCGCACAAAATCACGTCCAAATGTCCGATCAAACTTCTGCCAGTTGCATGCATCATTTTTCCCGCCTTTTTCTGATTTCAAATTTTGGAAGAAAGGGACCTCCCCTTTATCCATTCCTGGTGTCCCTTTAGCAATTGGAGCGGAAATAGTAATTTTTCTGGGTGTTTTTAACAACTCCTCCGGGTGCTTTTAGCGTATTTCTGGGGTGCCTTTAACACTTTATCCTGGGGTGTAAAACACCACTTTTTAAGCCCATTTCGCCGCAAGGGCTTATTTCTCTAAAATTTCCTACAAAGACATAAAATAACACAATAAATACAAAATCGAGCACTAACAATACATACAATTGAGACATATTAGACACATAAATGTGTCTATCAACACCCCCAAACTTATTATTTGCTAGTCCTCGAGCAAAACTAATATGGAAAATAAAATCCTAACTCACTAGGTGTCCCTAGTGACCGAGTTAATCTCGGGAGGGTTTACCAGAGGTGTACCCACAAAACCAATACTCCAGACCCTAGCTATCTACGCAGAACCTTGGAAGGCACTAAAGAATCTCCTTGGTTGGCATACAATCATTGACTATAGGAGGAAGTACCCTGATGCGAAATTCCAATTGATGTACACGAGTTTGCACTCAAGCATATTAAAATTCATAAAAAGTGACAGAGCTCTACTCAGATAGTTTCTGGACATCATAAACCGGAGTCAACCAATCACATGGATAGGTTAAGAAGATGGATGTAGAGAAAAATGTGGATGATGTTGACTAAGGTGAACCTATCCTAATGGACTGAGATACTGGTCTGGACTAATATCAACACACTGTAAAATACAAGGGAACCAGTGGTCGATAATCCTAACTCTAGGTCAACTCAGCTGGCATATACAAGGGTACTAGTGGTCGACTTTATTGTATTTATTCCGGTTGGTCTGGTGGTATGGTCTCAATTTTTTTTTCCATCTCAGTCACTTTATTTCACCCTAGTAATGGTAAAAAGAAAAAAGAAAAAAGAAGTGATCAGGATTCTTCGATGTTTCCATCACGAGGATATGGCGAAACTACCATGTTTTCTTTTTCTAACACCTGAGCTCTGTGATTTTGTGAATAGACTCTTTAGATGTTTCCATCTAATCAGATTGGTTCCTCAAATCCTACAACCAAAATTCTTCCATCCACTTAGATTAGTTAGTGTCAACCTTAATAAGCATAAATTTCTAGTCTCTGGAGCTTATTTATTGCAACTAAGAACTTTCTCCCATACCCCCAAACTTAAATCTAACATTGTCCTCAATGTTCTAAAGATGAAATTAAAAGCATGAACAAGGAGAAAGTTTTACCAATGAAGCAAAAGAGATAAGGAAAGATATTACCGTGTCACATGAATATTGGGTTACCTCCCAAGAAGTGTTAAGTTTAAAGTCTTCAGCCAGACTAAGCAAGGATTAGTCACCACGTAGAATCATATAGTAGTAGACGGAATAACTGTGGGTCATCTGGATCAAAAATTGTTACCCACAAGAAGAGGAAACTGCAACAGACCAAGAAGATACCAAACATACCCTTGCTTAAGAAAACTACATCTAGTTGTGGTTCAGGTTCAGGCTCCATAAAAGGGTCTAAATAAAAGGTTTTCATCGGTTGGATTTTCTCAAAGCTAAGATCCGGTTCAGGTATTAGAGTATGGAAAAACTCAACTAAAAACTTAGAAGCACATAACAACAACCTGAATAATTGGGGATCCTCTAAGTCAATTAGATTTGACTCACAAAGTTGACCATAATGAGAGTAGTGGTCATTTTTAAGCAAATGTGTCGATTCTAATTTTCTAAAGCATTTAGGTTTAGTCTCACAACTTAATATTCGACACATTTGGAATATAAACGTTCCCACAGTTGGAAAAAAACTATTTGGTGGGAAAACAAAGTTAATCTGGGGATCATAGCCTGGGCAAACCACATCAACCAGAGGATGGGTTTCTAACGTCTGAACTTCTTCCTGGACATCATTAGGTTCGGGAAAACGAGTATGAAGGTCATTTTGTAAAATTGTCGAGGCAGAGATATCAAGTCCTAAGTGAAGGGACTTTCTGAGAGTTAAAGGTAAGGCACTAGGAAGGTGATAATCACCACCAAACTTAGAGTTTTCAGTGTCTCTAGATAGACTAGTTACAATCTCCCTAATTTCTGGATCATTAGATTCTTGAAAATGGTCAATTGATTCTTCTAATTTATTATCAGGTAGTGCATCTTTACTCATCTCTACGGGTATATCTTCTTCATCTAATACTATTGTTTCTAAGTCGCTAGACTCTAAAACAACATTTTCGGAATAAACCCGTTCCTCTAAACCACTATTGGCTTCGTAATCAAAAGGAAAAACTACATCATCTAAAACGGTGATATCCCTAATTAAATCATCGTCCTTTTGAATAGGTGAATAATCACAAAAATTATTTGGATTTGAACTAGAAATAATATAATCACTATAAAGCTCAATTGGATTAATAGATTCCTGATCACTATGCCTACATATTTCAGATTCTTCATTACTACTATCCTCATCATCATAATAGTACAAAGATGATTGAACCTTATCTAAATAAGTAGTGTCTTTTATTCTAGCCTCTTCCTCTAAATTAGGCAAATATTCACTATTGATATCAAGGGTAGAATTAGAAACCCTATTTTGGAAATTTAGATTATTTCGAGCAGCATTAGCCAACTGTTCATTTTCTGCCTCTAGACGTGCCTGAATTTCACTGAGCATAACACTTATACGTTCACCACTCTCGTTTATCATCTCAGAATATCGTGTACACTCTTCTTTTGAACTATTCATTGCAACTAAACGTTTATACGTCCTTTCAATCCGTTGTTGGGTCTCTTCTAGAGATGGAACAGGTTCAGAAATATCATAATCAGGACTAGTTTCCAAAAACGAGTAACCAGTACTACAGTGTTCCTGATTTTCTTGCTCGTAAGACCAATTCGCGTGTGGATAGTAATTGGGCTCACCATGGTATGAACCATAACCTTGAAAAGGTTGGCGTTCCCAACTACTATTCCCACCATGGTCATAAAAAGGATGATGTCCATATTCAAATTCAGGTCGATACTCATTGTATTGGCTTCTATCATACCAGTTCGACATTCTTAATTGCAAGGGAATTCTACACAATCACAAACAAGGCTCACTCGACCAAATCAAACCTATAAAATCTAGCAAACAAAAAGCATGATGGCTCCACTTAGATTGTTTTCTAGACCAGCTTCTATTCCTTCGAAAAGGAATTCGTTACAATTTGACCACACCCTTCTGGAATCAATCCGAGCTAATGTAAGTTGAATCGAGGCGAGGGAAGCTCAGTGGAGCTTTGATACCCAAAGCCTCACCGGTATTACAAGGCGGCGCAGTCACGCATTCAACTTACAGAAACCATCAAGAACTTTGAAGTATGCTTAAAAGAGTAACCAATATTTTTCGAAAGATTTTCCTACCAAGCTCGTTACCCTATCGGTATCTTTCTAATCAAATTTTAAGCTTGGGTTCGCGTTAGGTTTCGTTTTCCTAAGGCGGGCAAGAAGGGAACGGTGATGAAATTCGAACCCTTATCTTATATGGCCAGTTCTTGCCCTTTACTAGGAAATTAAAGCAGCCAGTTCAGTCCTCAACATATAATCACCTTAAGGCAGACAGTAAACCCGCTGACAGGAGATTCGCGGGTGTGTAGAAGTTTACCTCCCGTACCAGACGGGCAAAGAACCGCTGTAGTCGACTCGGGCCACTGACTCCGGTGTCAGTGTGCGAATCCGAGGGGCCGAGACGATATTGTAATCGTCGTCCTTCCCTGCAAACAGTTTATATTTATTTTTTATTATTTTTTTTATATAACCTTCCGTAGGGTTTAAAATTAAAATAAATTGTCCAAAGTCCAGTCCAAATATAAAGAAATACAAAAAATAATAATAATAACTACAAAAAAATAAAATAAAATGGAATGTCTCTTTTAAAAAATAAAAATAAATAAATCTCTCTCTTTTTTTTTCTCTCTCTCGTTTTTCTTTATTTTTTTTGGTTTGTCTTTTTTCCTTCTCTTTTAGCTTTAAGCTTTGATTCCAAGGTCTTCAGTATCCAACTTCAAACCTGTAATACAAAGACACAACCAAAGAGACGTAAAAAGAACAAATGGAATAATAAAAAATAATAAAAACCTAAAAATTCTACCTAAGCACAAATCCGCGTCGGCGGCGCCAAAATGATTAATATTTTTGAGAGTCGTTGTTGTAGTAAATAGGATTCGAACTCAAAGATTTGTGAAGATTAAATTTAAAGGTTTAATAAAATTATATACAAAAAAAAATATTAACAATGGTGAGAGGTACTGGGACTAAGAATTTCACCAAATTCCATTCATGTGATTCAAATAATAATTCCATGCAATGATAGATCAAATATTAAAAATATGGACTCTTATTCTTTGCCAATATAGATTCTCAAAATATTAGTTATAAATCGTAAGCATGGAACATCAAACATTTAAGCAAGCATGACCCATCAAATAAAATGATAACTAATTAATTCGAACCATAAATCAATTAAAAACAAGTGCAAAAGTCATAAAAAGAATTATTAAAATTACCACATGCGTGAAATAGGGCTCCATCCGTCGTCCCAGTGTTGGGATTTAGCTTCTCATATTAATCACTTGATCAAAATACATGTTTGTTGCTCAAAAGTTGATTAAAATGATAAAAATGAGTAAAACAGTGAATGTACGACCCACAGAAAGCGTCCAAAATAAAAGACACATAAGAACTGCTATTGTTATTGTAGCTCTAAGACCCACGCCTGTGAGTTTGTTTCACTGTTGATAAACGACTGTCCCTGCGAGGTTGTTCTTCGTGTTCTTCATCATCAACAGCAGCAGAAATAGAGTTTCATCAACTCTTGATTTATCGCTTCTGAGCTCTCCTATCGACCCCAAACTCTCGACACCCCCTCTAGGACTCCCAGGGAACCTATTTAAACCAAAAACACGCGTTGAATCTCCTCCGTTAATCCCAAATAATCTTCTTTTACTCGGGATATTTTCTTTCCTTTTTCAAAGAAATACGGGATTTTCTTTCCTTTAATTCCTCTTCCGCGCTTCTGTTGATGTGGAACACACTCCAAACAAGTTTCTACAGCAACCCAACTCCATCTAAACACGTACAAACACGCTGAATCCCGTGAACAACTCTTCCTTGCACGTATTCCCCTTTTTCCATCTCGTGGATTGCCTAGCCAATTCAAGCCAATTATGGTCGAACCAAACACCCATACCATCTTTATTATGATATATCACATCTTTCCACAAAGTTTCAGCGATTGAATCGCACAAAATCACGTCCAAATGTCCGATCAAACTTCTGCCAGTTGCATGCGTCATTTTTCCCGCCTTTTTCTGATTTCAAATTTTGGAAGAAGGGAACCTCCCCTTTATCCGTTCCTGGGGTCCCTTTAGAAATTGGGGCGGAAATAGTAATTTTTCTGGGTGTTTTTAACAACTCCTCCGGGTGCTTTTAGCGTATTTCTGGGGTGCCTTTAACACTTTATCCTGGGGTGTAAAACACCACTTTTTAAGCCCATTTCGCCGCAAGGGCTTATTTCTCTAAAATTTCCTACAAAGACATAAAATAACACAATAAATACAAAATTGAGCACTAACAATACATACAATTGAGACATATTAGACACATAAATGTGTCTATCAGGTCCCTGGGCTTATGATTTCACTAATACGGACTTCAATGTCCCTCGTACAACTTTCTCTCTGCCTGTCCAGTATGATGGATATCAGCCTTGGGTTTTCAACCCTGTTACTTCTCATGAGGTAACCTTTGTTTGTTACCGAGGTTTTTTATTTTTTGTTTTTGCTCTGCGGCCTTTGCTAAATAGTTTGATGATTGCTTTGAAGCATGCCCCTACTTGTGCTGTTGGGATTGCTCCGGGTTCTACTGCTGGGATTGCTCCGGGTTTTGCTGGTAACTCCGTGACCACCAGGACCAAGAAAAGGAAGGCTTCAGTTGAAGCAGTTAAGCCAACACATGCAGAGGTAAGGATTATAACCATACCTTTGTGCTCGTAGATTCCTTAGTATATTGCCCCTGATCCTTAGCTGGCGCATGTGTTCTTCTATAGTCTTCCAAGAAGAAGGGCAAGTTGAAGGATGTGATCGATGTTGAAGAGTCCGATGAGGGTCCTAAGGCTGCTGCGGAAGAGCCAGATTAAGAAGATATGGAGGACGTCGAAGATATTGCCCTTAGTCCCCATTTAGATGACATTGAGGAAGATTCTTCCAAAGATAGTCCTAGTACCCTTCGTGATGTTTCTATTGAAAATGACATCCTCCAAGTTGATGGTGGTTCTCCATTGATGAGCCAAGATGGTACCCTAGTTGCAACTCCTTCTCCGCTTCCGAAGGTACCTGCGTTTTATGCTCCTAGTGATTTGCAGCATGTTGCTTTGGCTACCACTGGTGCCGTGGTGATATTTTCAAAGAGTCTTCTCCTGCTACTTCGCTCCACTCGAGTGGTTCATTTGCGAAGGGTGTTACTCCTGTGGTAAAGGTTAGTAGTTCAGACTCTCAGCCGAGGAAGAAGGTTGTGAGTTCACTTGGCAGCTTCTCCTTCAATGCTACGTCTACTTCTTTGGGAAGCGCTCAATATGTTTCTATTTACCCTGCTAGCAAGGTTATTGGACCTCCACCTTCGTCACCAGATTGGACCATACTGAGTAATCTTCCTTATGCTGGTGATATGGTCTTAGGTGGTACTTCTGGCCAAGCATTTCCTTCCGTTCCTATCTCATCCACCATGTCGTCTCTTCGTCGTGGTGAGGATTCAGTACTTGTACCCCATGCTCGCTCTCAGGCGACTGGTGGGGCTCTTATGTATCTTGGGAAAGGTAAGTTACCTGATAACTTGAGCCTTGGGAGTTCTGACGATGCCATCCTCGAAGCCATATCGCGGGATTCAAAGGGTCCCTTTTATACTGAGATTGATCGTCATTGGCTGGCTGATTCCTTGGAGGTTTCTTCAAAGCTGAATGTTTTGTCTACTCAATATCAAGTGGCCAAGGATCTATTCTTTGATCCTGACTACCTTCGCTCTAGCCAGAGCTTTGGTGAAATCCGCAGGGGCAGCATCCAAGATATAGAGACCTTCATGAATACCTGCGTTTATTTCCTTCCTCGTCTTTCGTTGTTCTCAGTAAGTAATTCTTACCTTCTTGTTTCAGGCATTGTTTTGAACCTTCGTTTATTCTTATGCTCCGTTTTCTGCAGATGTTGGTTGTACCTTGTTCAAGTTTTATAGGGCTAAGTGTACTCACTTGAGTGCCCTGCTGGAACGCACTCGTCAAGATCACTCCTTCGCTAGCGCACAACAACCTTCTTCCAGTGATGTTGCTTCCGCTTCCAAGGTACCTTTGTTAGAGGACGAACTGAGGAAGACTCAGAGGTACTTAGGAGCTTGCTTGTTGGCTCTTCAGAGAGATAATAATGTCGCAAAGGTTGTTGAGGAGGGTCGAAAGGCTGTTGATTCTGCTTTGGCTGCTGAATCCTCCAAAGTTATAGGTTTGTTTCTCCTTTTCTTTTAGCTCTATTTTCATTATTTCCTGGTAGCCTAGTCCTGAGAGATCCTACGCCTGCCAGTTGGTGGCCCCAGTGAGCTTAGACATATTCGAGAGCAGATAGCCAAGTTAACCTCCGATGTTTGGTATTATCAGAAGAAGTCTGATAGGTTGATGAACGTGAGTGTCCATAATGAAACCCAAATCTCCCTTGAGTCTGCTCATAATTCAGACCTCGTGAAGAAGATGGCTTTGCTCCGTAAAGAGTGTGACGAGACCCTCCGGTGGAAAGAGGATCTCATTTTAAAGCAAAGTAGGATGTCTCCTTAGTTGAGAAGCGCATCTCAGCTCAAGAAATTATGAATAAAAAGTATCATGTGGATTTTGAAGATGCATGTGCTTCCTTAGCTAAGGTTACTGCAGAACGTAATGTTTTGCCTTCTGAGGTATGTTCTCTTAAGAACAAACTTATCGAGGCTAGTTCTGTGCCTTCTTCCATGTCCCACACTTCTTTGGTTAAGAGGTTGGAAGAGTTAGAGAATGTTTACCAGGTTTTATCATCTAAGAATGCTTCGCTCCGGATTGATGTTGAGGATCTCCGGACCGAACGGGATATCCTCGTGGAAGATCTTGATACTGCTGAGGTGGACCTTGCCGAAGCTCAGCATAGTTTAGAAGAATCCCTTATCCATGCCGGAGGCAGCTTAGGATTTTCTTATTCTCGTACCCTTTTTTGTGCCCCCAAGTTGTCTTTGTTCGTGACTTATCCTTTGTCTATCCGCAGGTCTCCAGGAGCAGCTTGTCGGTGCGAATGCTAAGATTAACCTCCTAGAGGGTCAAGTATATTCATTGGAGATAGCTCGCCAATTTGATGCTGCTGCACAGTTCAAAGCTGAGGCACTCCAGCGGGCTAACGATCAACTTAACGCTCAGATGATGGAGCTTCGTCGGAAATTAGCTTCGGATTTGGAGGTTCATTCCTCTCATATGAAGGTGCAATTCGAGCTTTTGGTTATTGATTACATCAATAATTCTTTTGCTGAAGCTGAACTTCAAGTTGACGGGGTTGTCTTTCCTCGTCTTCCTTACCCTTGACTCTGTTGTTTCGACCTTTGTTTGACCAGAATTTTTGTTGTTTTATGCCCTCAGTTGAGGTGCCCTTATGATGTCTCCATTCTTTGAAACAATTCTTTCTGATGGTTTGAACCTTTGTTATCTGCAGCTTTTAATACATGCCAGACATATTTTGGTAAAATTGTTATTTCACTTACGTTATTGCATGGATATTTTGTTTAGATGTATTATGCCTAATTGATCGCACAATCAAGTTATCACAAGGTTCTAAGGTATGCTTAACCTTTGGTGGAACATTCAACGTCCTAACCGGATATCCTTTGGCCAGAAGGTACCATGGTGGCGAAGGTTCCTACGTGGGCAATATTTTTCCTGTAACCCTACGCGTTCAGCGCGGAGACTGATTTACTTCGACAAGGTATCTTTATAGGGGATATCTTATTTTTTCTTGACTCATGAAAGGATCCATCACCCCGAGGATCCGAGATTGACATATACGCAGTTATGCCTTGCCTTGCCTCATCGTCAATCCTGACGGAGGGTGTCTATTCTAACCCTATTGTATTAATCAAAACTAATTCTTTAGCAAAAAATTTCTTTCATTGATTAGTAAGGTTTATAATACCTTTGCTCAGGGGTAGAACATGGTTGGCTATTTCCCATTCCTTTCCTCTCCTAAGTAATCACCATTCTCTTACGGGTAGTACTTTTTTAGGTGCATTGCATTCCAAGGGTGCTATAATATTTTGCCTTTGAGGGTTCTTAAGTAGTAAGATCCTTTTATGGCAATTTCGTGTATGATGTAGGGCCCGTCCCATGTCGGAGCTAGCTTGCCCCACTCTTTCTTTCTTTGATATGGCGGTATCTGATGTAGTATGTATTCTTCGGCCACAAAGTTCTGAGGGATGACCCGCTTGTTGTATTCCTGAGCCAACCTTCGTTGATAGTTTAACATCTTTTGCAAGGCTACCTCCCTCCTTTCTTCAAGGTCATCCAGCTTCTCCAACATCAAGTCTGTTGTTAGATTCTTCTCTCATGCCTCCGTTTTTGTTGTCGGAAGTATTACCTCTGTTGGGATGACTAATTAGGCTCCGTAGGTCAACAAGAATGGATATTCCCCCGTAGCTGACCTTCTTGTAGTTCAATAAGCCCATAGGACGTTGTGCAGTAGTTCGCACCATCTCTTCTTGTATACTCCTAAATTCATCGTTATAGTTTTGTTGGTTGCCTCCGCTTGTCCATTGCTCTTAGGGTATATAGGAGTTGACTTGTTCTTCTGGATGTTGAAAGTATCGAAAAACATGTCGATGTTCTTTCCTTGCAACTGTTTGCCGTTGTCTGAGACTATGGCGGCTGGTATCCCAAACCTGCATATGATTTGCTCAAACAAGAATTTAAAGACATCTGTGTCCCTAATCCTTGCCAGAGGCTTTTCTTCCACCCACTTGGTGAAGTAATCTGTAGCCACAATAAGGTATTTTCTTTTTGAGGTTCCCTCTATCAAGGGTCCAACAATATCAACCCCCAATTTGACGAATGACCAAGGGATGATAACCGAGTTAAGCTCCGCTGCTGGTGCCTTGATTTTCTTGTCAAAGAGTTTGCATCTTTCACATCGCTTAGACACGTTCTTTGAATCTTCGTCCATGCTTATCCAGTAATATCCTTGCATTTTGGCTTCAAGCGCCAAGGATCTTCTTCCACTATGGTTGTCGGCATCTTCGCTGTGTATATTGTGGAGTATTCTCCTTCCTTCAGTTCGTGAGAGGCGCCGCATTAGAGGTCTGAGGAATAACCTCCTATACAGTATTCTGTCACGAAGGCTGTACATTGCTGCTTTTGATTTGAGTTTCCGAGCTTCCTTAACATCGGCTGGTAAGGTACCTCTGTCAAGGTATTAGTGGATTGGAATCCTCCAATCATCTTCTGCTTCGTTCTCGTTGCCTTCGTCTGACAAGGATTGGTCTTCGTCAGACTCTTTAGCTTCATCATCTGATTCTTTCATTTCTTCGTTTGCTTCTCCTTTATCTGCTTCTCTCATGGACCGAGTTTGAATAGCCAAAGCTTCCTTAGTGCCGGAGATGGGTCCTTCTATCGAAGGTTCGTATATCCTTCAAATTTGCACGGTGGTGGTGTTTATGTCTTTTAGCATAGAAGATATGAATACTAAGGTATCTGCGTGTCTGTTGTCTTTTCGACATACATGCCTGAATGCTACGTTGTTGATTTTGAAGGCATGTTCCTGAGCTAACTTTAAGTACGAAGATAGCACTGGATCCAAAGTTTGGTATTTGAGTTCGATTTGTCTAATGACCAACTGTGAGTCACTAGTCATCCGAACATCTGATAAGCCTATCTCACGTGACAAGCATAAACCATGTTTGACCGTCTCATATTCTGTGATGTTATTGGTGTATTGTTCGAATTCTAACCTGAATGCATAGATGAGTCGGTCTCCGGTAAGGGTTGTTATTACAATCCCTATGCATGCATCTTATTTATTGGAGGATCCATCTACGAATATTTCCCATCTTCATGAATTCTGAGGTTCTAGCAGATCCTCCGGTTCTTGCTTGTCTTCCTCCATTCCTGGGATGTCGTCTATTTATGCCTCGTCGCTGAGAGGTAGGTATGCCAGAATGTCTGATAAGATTTGTGATTTCTCAGCCTTTCTTGTTTCAAAGATTATGTGGAACTGTTTGATCATGGCATTCCATTTTGCTACTCTTCCAACTTTCTCCATGCTATCGAGGATTTGACCTATCTGAGCCTTTGTGAAGACTCGGATGGTATGCACATCAAAATATATCCTTAGTTTTGTGTTGCCACTACTAAGGAATATATAAGTTGCTCCACCTTGGTGTAGTTACGCTCCGCTGGGCTGAGTGTTTTGCTGATGTAGTAGATGGGTTTTTCTCCTTGGTCTCGTATCAATACTGCGCTCACAGCGTATCTTGTTGCTGCTAGGTATAGAGTAAGTATTTCACATGGCTCCGTCTTCTGTAAGACAGGTACCGACGCCAAGTATTCCTTGATTTTTTGGAAAGCTTGCTCGCATTCTGTGGTCCATATGAACCTGCTCTCTTTCCTTTGTTATCGAAAAATTCTTTGCATTTGTCCGATGACCTTGCTATGAATCTTCCCATGGAGGCTAAGATTCCATTTAGCTTTTGTACTCCTTTTAGTGTTTTCGGAGATGGCATCTCCATTATTGCTCTGAGCCTTTCGGGGTCCACTTATGTTCCTCGCTTAGTTACCAAGTACCCTAGGAATTTTCCTGAGGTTACTCCAAACGTGCATTTATCCGGGTTCACTTTCATGTGAAAGTTTCTCATGGCTTCGAATATCTCCCTTAGGTCTGATAGGTGGTTTTTCGCCTCTTTGCTTTTGACGAGCATGTCGTCCACGTATACTTCTAGTATCTTTCCTATCCATGGCTTAAAGATTGTGTCTAGCAATCGTGGGTATGTTTCCCCCGCGTTCTTTAGTCCAAAAGGAATCCTTGTACATCAATACAAGCCTCGTGGGGTAAAGAACACAGTATGCTCCTGGTCTTCTTCTGCAAGGGCGATTTGGTTGTAACCACAGTAACCGTCCATGAAGGATAGACTCTGATAACCTTCGATTGCGCTGACCAGTTGGTCAATATTTGGTAGCGGGTAGCTTTCCTTAGGGCATGCTTTGTTGAGATTGCTAAAGTCGATACAAATACGCACACGTCCGTTCTTTTTAGGCACAATCACCATGTTGGATATCCACGTGGGATACTTGACTTCTCGTATGAATCTTGCTGCTAGGAGCTTTTGCAACTCCTTCTCCACTGCTTCCTGGTAGATGTCTGCCACCTTGCGGATACGTTGCTTGAATGGTGCCAATTCTGGTTTTAGCCGAAGGTGGTGGGAGACCAAATTCGGGTCAATTCCTGACATGTCTTTCATTGACCATGCAAAGACATCTGTGTAGTCCCTGAGTAACCTTCGTAGCTGCATCTCCTCGTCCTCTTCTAGTAAAGTTCCGATGTTGATCGTTTTTGGCTCTGTTTCCGTTCCGATGTTGATTTTCTTTGTTGGTTCCACAGGTGAAAACGTTGGTTTCTGAGGTTGCAGAAAAGTGCATTTCTGTAATTGTCATTTAGCAGAAATGTCCGCTACTGGGGTGGCGGAGGTTCTTCCTTATTTTGTTGAATGGGCTTCGGGGACTTTGAAGCCTCCATTTTTTACTTCGTTGGCGTTCGCCTTTCGCCTTTTCCTTTCGTGTTATTGTGCAGCAGCTCTTTCTTCGTTGAGTCTGACCTCTTCTAGATTGCACAACCTTGCGTCTTGTTGATCACCCTTGATTTCCATTTCACCCATGGGTGTAGGGAATCGAAGGTACTGATGATAGGTCGAGATTGTTCCTCTTAATCGATGGACCCATAGTCGTCCCATAATGACATTGTAGGGCGAGGGTCCTTCCACAACACAGAACCTTGTATTGGTTACTAAGGATCATGCGCGTACCTGCAAGATAATTTCTCATTTTGGTCTAGAGACTGCTCCATCGAAACCGTATATTGTGCAAGTGTATGAATCCATTTGCTCATCTGTCAAACCCATACGTAAGTATGGTTCGTAGAAAAATATGTTTAACGAGCTGCCCCCATCAATGAGGACCTTCATAATGTTCCATCCATGTATTGGAAGAGTGATCACGAGTGGGTCGTTGTGCATTTCGACTTCCTGATTGACATCTCTTGTTGAGAATGTTAATGGCGTAGCCATCCATTCTTCCAAAGTGCTAGCATTAGCAACAACAACAATCAGAATATCCCGGAGACAATTCCGACCTCCAACACTGATGGTGGTGACACTACTCCTCCTCACGCCGAAGGTCATCCACTGTCCGGACGACATCCTGAAGAAGTCAGAGGAGGACCATCGCCTACCATTGTTGATCTTATCAAAGCGCAGGAGACTCTTGCAAAGAACCAGACTGACATGGCTGCTACACAGAAGGAGTTGTGTGATTATCTCAAAACTCTTACTGACAAGATGTCAGAGAAGACTCAAGAGAAGGGAAAGGAGAAGGAGAAATCCTCAGACGACGGTCCTGAAGTAATTCCAATCCATACAGTATAAGACGACGAAGTCCACAAAACTGCTGCAGACAACTCATCAGCGAAGGGATCACCGAATTTCATCACTCGCGAGGATCTGGAGCACCTCTTAGAGAACCATGGAAAAGGCAAGACATCGCATGACTATCGTCATCAACCTCCTTATCCTGCCGCTACGCAGAGGATTCCACTCCCCAAAGGTTACATTTATCCAACTTTCACCTTGTATGATGGAACTGGCAATGCTCGGGAACATTCTCTCGTTTTCTCGAAGCCTTGGGAGAACATGAACATAATCATGTCGTCCGTCTCAAGTAATTCTCAAAATCTCTGAAAGGCAGGGCATACACCTGGTATAATAGCATCACACCAGGGACCATCAACAATTGGAGAGAAATGGTTAACGCATTTTACAGGAAATACTTCTTCGTGTCAGAACAAGTCACCCTCTCCGACCTTGGAAGAATGTTTCAAAGGGTCAGTGAAAATCCCAATGATTATGTGAAAAGGTTCAGAGTCCAAGCCATGGATTGTCATGACCCAAACGTCATGGAACAGCAACTGGTGGACTTGTGCATCAATGGCATGATCCCGGTCTACAGGGCATTGCTAGAAAACCTTCGATTCCAGACTTTCTCAGAGCTTCACGAAGCTTCAAAGAGGTCGGAAACCACTGCACCCTCCCTTTTGGAAAGAGCAAATTCTACAAAGACTGAAGATTCAAAAGACACTCGAGGAAGCAGGCGTCTGATCAACAAGCAGTATAACCTGCAACCTTCAACAAATGCTGTCGCGGAAGGGAGTAAGCGAAAAGCAGAACCACAACACAAGCAGACTTCCTCCACCCCTTCAAAGACACACAATAAGGAGAATTCGAAAATCCCTCCTCAGCATGCGGAAGATCCAGAAGCACCTGATTTTTCCTGTTCAATGGAAGAAGTTAATGAACTACTCGATGCCTGGATTCAAGACGGCGGATCAAATTGCCTTACGTCAAGAAGGAACCAACTTAAGACGCCATGGAAAACCCTCGGTATTGTCGCTTCCGTAGATACGTCAGCCATCCCACGAGTGATTGCAAAATTTTGAAGCGCATATTCAACGAAAAGGTCGAATCAGGAGAGCTCAACCTGGGGACTGAGGGGGTGCACAAAAACCCCCTCCCAGTCAGAACTTTTACCATCTCTGAACCTCCTGTCAAGGAAACGGTCCAATCTCAGATCGAACATGTCTGCGAGCTGTTGTATCTTTCGAAAGATCAAAGGAAAGACATGTTTGCTGCACTGAACCACATCGTGTCCGGAAGACGTCCGCTGATCCAAGAGACTACCACCGGACCTTCAGCCACCGACACAGATTGTATGTCTGGGGACTGCTCACCACATTGCACATTAAAGGAAATGAGTTCAAGAGGGCGTTCATCGATGTTGGTACCGCCGTCAACATCATCCCTTTGAAAACTCTCAGAGCTGCTGGTATTACTCGACGGGAAGCCACCCACGCTCCCATAGCAATCAGGGACCACGAAGGAATCTCCAGAAACGCATACGGCCTCATCACTCTCAAAGTTATGGAAAGATCGATCTGCACTGAGGCCAAGTTTTTCATAATCCGGGAAGACCCTGGATACGACATGGTCCTTGGGAGAACTTGGATTCATGCTGAAAGGAAAACGATACCTTCAAAACATCCTGTCATCGACAAGGATTCCGATTCGTAAGACGAAGCAGAGGACGCACCACCGTTTGAGCATCTGGAAGAAGTAAAAACTCTGATGGGGCTTACGCAGGAACTTGGAGATAATCCGCACGCCTTTGTCAGAAGGTTTCGAGCTCAGGCAAGTTTTATTCCTACTCTTGCTCCAATATTACCAAAGTTCATCATACTACATTCAAGACACGAGCAAATAACATGAAAGTCATGAAAACACGTTTTACGATGAGTCCGTCTGAAGAAACTAAACTCTGACCTGTACTAAGAGACGGACTGGGAGCAATCTACAAGAAATCTGAGGATGGGTCATATGTCATTCTCTTCGTATGGATTTCCTCTATGACTTGTAAAAATTTCATTACAATCCGATGAACGAGCGGGTAGATGTGGCCAAAATATCAAGTGATGCACAATCTGAAAAAGTTCTGGAAGTCTCCTGGAAGTTTACTATTTCGCCTTTTTCAAGCTCTGAACGTGCTCAAAACTTTAAAATCTTCTTTACAAAGCTTGGAAATTTTCCCGGCTTGAATTTTCACATGCAGATCATTAAAATCCGACTCCGGACGAAGATTCTACAACGTTTTTACTAAAAAGCTGGGTTCTGAATTTTCTGACGACGAAGTTCGACTAAGTTTTCATATATTCACATGGGTTCTCATTCATTCATTCATAAGTCAGCACTTTTATACTTCTATGAAGAATATACAGGATATACTTGAGGAGTCTCCAAAGTGTCCAAGGGGTTGGAGTTGTCCACATCAACGACAAGAGGAACATCACTTCCATCCGGCTCTGAATCTTGGGAATTACCTCTTTTCCCATTCCCAGAGAATGATTGAATTCCAGAATGCTCCATCTCCATGACGACATCCTCCTGTACACGTCCTCTACAATCAATATTTTCATATATGAAGCACCACATTTGAACATGTGAAGAAATACTTACAGTTTCTTCGTCACTCAAATCAGCGATTGCTTGTTCAGTAGTAGAAAATTGAAGACCTTCGAGACTTGATGGAGTAAAATTCTGCAATAAAATTAATAACATTGGCTTCATGATTCTAATGTTAACAGCAATGGAAGTCACGGTGAGAAATATTGGGAACTTACCAAAGAACGAACTGGGGACTTTATGGTATTAGGTAACAGCTTATAACTTTTGTTCCTTCCTTCTCCGACGTGAACAACTTCTCCAATATCTGAAAAATCCGCATGGATTCGAGGTCTTATGCTACGACCGTCCTGTAAAGAATTCAATAACATGATCATAATAAAGTTACCATGGTTTCATAAAAGACATGTGGAGAATCTTACTTGAGAACATCCTAGAGATAATTTTCGTTTATCACCAGAAAGGTACTTCAGTCTTGGTCGACCAGAGATCATCTCAGCAGACGGAGGAATTTTCACTGGAAGCTGACTAACTTTCACGAATTCATGCAACCTCTCAAATTGTTGATGCCAGAATTTTATATAACCTGGGGTTACATATGCAAGTCTATCAGAACCAGGAAACCAGTAACTACTCCCTTCCACGTGAGTGTGATCTAAACGAGACGCAAGCTGATCAACTGATGGTTTCCTTCTCCGAGTATTTGGAACACATTGATCCATACCCATTTGTCGAGCCGCCCTATCAATGTTGTATTCTTCTACTGCCCACTATCCATACATAACGGATAACAACTGACCAGGAGTACAACTCAACATGAAGGATCTCTCACCATTATTCGGGTTAGCACCAGATTTCAGAGTCGTGCTCTCTCCAGTATTGAAAGTCGTTGGTTGAGAAACATAATCAGGAACCGACACCCGCGGACTAAAGTCGAACTCCGATTCTTCATCCAACACATCAATGAGGCGTGCTTTAGACCGAGGATGCTTTGTAGACCAACGCATGATTCGGGTATTATCTTTCTCGGCGAAGATGTGACGGGCATCAGTATTTGGTCCTTGCAGGATGTTACGAGGGATAGGCGCATAATTCTTGAAGTGCTCCCACATTAAAGCTTGAAGAAACATCGTGTTAACATAACACTCAATCTTCATGAAGCCATTTGACACGCTGGAATCTAACACCAAGGAGTCTAAGTTAGAATACAAGGAACCCAGGAATAAGCTACCTATTGGGAGTTTCTCACCTTGAGCCATCTTAATAGCAAAAGGGATTACGAAAGGCTTCAACAAATGTCCATTGTCTTCAACTAACCATAAGCATAAGAAAGCGGCAATAGATAGCATACTGGTGATGGGACTATCAGAAACTTCATCTCTTGGCCACCAACGTGTCAACCAATGGGCATAACAACCTTTACTACCAGACGCCTTGTTCACTTCTTCCATCGCAGCTGTCAGAGTGTCAAAAACCACTTTTTCCTCATTCGAAAGACCTCCAGAGAAATTACCTGTAATCGGGAGATGCATCAAAGCAGCCACATCTTCTAAGGTAACAGTAAATTCTCCCCATCTACATATGAAGGTATGAGTGGGAACACACCAACGGGCCAACAAAG
This sequence comes from Papaver somniferum, assembly GCF_003573695.1. NCBI lineage: Eukaryota > Viridiplantae > Streptophyta > Magnoliopsida > Ranunculales > Papaveraceae > Papaver > Papaver somniferum. The sequence continues at coordinate 129,415,594 of NC_039358.1, read as the reverse complement.
CCACGATACTTTTCACATCATGATTAATAGACAAGTCTCCAGAAGTTTGAATATCTCTCGTCACTTGCGCCTGGTTGAGCATAGCCCTGACATGAGGGAAACCCAACATATGCCTCGCTCATCCAGAAAATTTTTCCAAAGGGCGTCGATAAAGCTTAAACTCTATGGTCGATGCAAGGAAAAGCCCTCGTTCGAGACAAAGCCATATTACCATCTTCGGGGTCACCAATTTCTTATGAGTCACAGTCCTAGGGTTGATCAGAAGACGATATACTGGGGACTTGAGATATGCTTCAGCTCCTTTCGGATCCTCTTCAAAGAATGCGTCGCCTATATTCGGAATGTTTTTCATGCCAGTGGCATCCTCCTCTTCTTCACCAATGGATTTCTCGTCCATGCGTGCATCATCCCTGGAGATGTCATCATCATAATGCGATTCGTCCCTTGAAGTATCGTCGGCTGAGGAATTGGTCATTTTGCTAAAACAACTGCAAAGTCCACATTACATTCTACTTCAGTATGCTGTCCAGACACGAATCAAGGAAATACGGAAAAAAAATGGTAACTCTTAACTCTTACCTTTTGTACTTCCACTAACAATAGTGATAGTAACGGTAGAGTTAACACCTCAAAATCGTTCGTCTCTTCGAAAACTGCAAAAAACGAACTAAACTTTATTAATTTCGAAACTGATTTTCATAAAATCACGGACACAATTTTCATAATGTGAACATTCACACAACTGACCTATGAAGTTTACAACAATAAAATATTTCATCATAAATATATTGTCTATCTTCGAAGGTTTCTCAAAACCCACGTTTCTTATTTTTCGAAAAAACAGCAACTAATGCAACATTGCTTACATGAATTCTCAAGAATTTTATCTAATGAAAACAAATTCATGCAAATAAAATATACCATCATATTTTACACAATATATGTCACGGATGCATATATATAAAAAAAAAAAAACAAACTATTTTTCCTTCGTATCGTCATTATTTGTCATTAAAACGAAGGTTTATTTCAAAAAATATTGTGAAAGCTCACATATCATACATATGATAAAGTTTTATATTTACATGAAAGCTCATAAGCAAAATTTTATCACTGGACACAAGTTCATCATACATATTTTCCTTCGTGTCATCGTTATTTGTCTTTAAAACGAAGGATTATTCCGATTTCATGAAAATTCACTTCTTTTATGATAAAACCGTGACACACATGAAAGCCCATACACTAAGTTTTATCACTGGACCTAGGTTCATATATAAAAAAAAATCTCTCCTAAATCAGGGATTTTAGTTAGTTTTCAAAACTAACGATCGAACGAACATACGTTTTCAAAAACGAGTGTTTTTCATAAAACTCACACTAATATGCACACATGTATATAACTTCATCATGATCAAAACATGAACAACTCATGAGGATCATAAACATCAGCAAAAAAAAAAAAGAACCTGGTCGGCCGGAATTTGGTCGGCGACGATGGATGGTAGCGACTGGCGGCGGCAGCGCTGATCCTGACGGTCTTCTCCTGCTGCTGGCGTGAAGGCGCTGATCCCTTTTATATCAATTTTATTTCAAACACCTAATTTTCTAAGGATTTCCTTATTGGGCCCGACCCGCGAATCCTAACCGACCACGGACTCGTCGTCCAATTCAGTGGTTCAACACCAATTTATGCTCATCAAACGACGCTCCAATCATGACATTGAAGCTTTCATCAAGTCTTGGTTTGCTCATGCTTTCTAAATACGGTAATGTCTCAACTTATGACTAAGTTCAATCACTGGTACTATTATTTATGGCTGGAAAATCACCATTTAATGCTGACTGAGGAACATAGCTTTCCTCAGTAAGCAGGGGACTTAATGTAGATGGTGGATTTTCGACAAAGGATAAAATTGTAAACTCATAATTATACGAAGCTTTGATTCAACAATCAGACGTGAGTATTGAGACACGACTCTCTCATCGAATTCTCAACGGAGAGTACTTTCTCTCAGAGTACATGTAGATATGTAGTCTCACGACTGGACAACGGCATATCTCATGAATACTGAATACTTTCAGTGATTATTTCTATATAGCATCACGAGATGGACGGCTCCTATACATCTTGCTCTGCTAGTATAGAGCGATAACGTCTTCAGGAACAAACAACAAGTTTACCCTGACTATATAAAGGATATGACTTATCGGCAAGCTCGTATCAGGATAATTAATGCTCTTAGACAGCTTGCTTTGCTAGTATAGAGCCACAAAGTTAATTATTCCTAATTACAATCGCTCTTATTCCATGGTCGAATCCATGACTGGTCCCATGGAATGACAATATAAATTGTTCTGATTCTATGATCGAATCCACAGCTTGATCTCGTAGAATAGCAATAACTATATTATCTCATTACTCCGATTTCATGATCGAATCCACAACTGGTCTCATAAATGGTAATAGATAAACCTTAATTACTTCGATTCTATGGTCGAATCTACGATCCCATGGAATGGTAATGCTCAGTTTATTATTCTGAATTCATAGTCGAATCCTCAGCTGATCCTATGAATTAATAATAAACATCTTATTACTCAGTTTTGTGAATTATTCTCCACTGAATTCCACAATTAGTAATAAATAATCAAAAACCGGACGTCTGAGATACCTCTAAGTAAGCCCCGATTCAAATGGTGAAGGTGTATTCAACGATGATACACTAACAGTCACCGCACGAACGCGTATTTCAAAACTACAACGAAACGATGAACCTATGCAAAATAGAGAAGAAAATAATAAATAATTAAAAATATTGACCAGGATGCTGGGAGCACGGACACACGACCGACCGACCGTGTCGTGGTCAATCCCACGCCGGTTTTATATTTTTAATGCATTTTTATTATTTTTCATGATTTGATGAAAATCCTCTCATTTTATCAAATCTCCTTCGTCTCGAGGAAACTCCTCGGTTTCATGGTATTTCCATAAATCCATACAAAATAATATAAAATTAAGGAAAGGAGTGTGGGACGTGACCATTGGCCAACCGGACATGCCTTGGTCCCAACCGGCCCCATACCCACGGTTCCTTATTATTTTTTATTATTATTATTATTTCTCTAATTTCATGAAAAAACTCCTTGATTTCATGGTATTTTTGCACAAATCATCAAATAATAATAAAATAAAATAAATTATGAAAACTTGTGGGACCGGGCATTGGCCGACCGGCCATGCCCTAGCTGGTCCCACACGCCCCTTTGTTTTATTATTTTATTATTAGTTTTCCTTGAATTCATCAAATTCCTTGATTTCATGGTATTTCTCTCAAATTAGGAAAAATTCCCTCAAATCATCAAAAATACCTTAAAAATATTAAAAAATTATGAAAACTCGTGGGACCGGGCCCAAGCCGGCCGGTCATGCCTCCACGGTCCCACACGCCCTTGTTTTATTATTTTAATATTTTATGATTCCCTGAACTCATGAAAACTCCTTCAGTTCATGGAAACTCCCTAAATTCATCAAATTTCTCAAAATTCATGAATTTTTTATAAAATCATTATAAAATTAGGGAAACTTGTGGGACCAGGCCCTAGCCGGCCGGCCATGCCTTCCATGGTCCCACACGCCCTTGTTTTATTATTTTAATATTTTTTGCTTCCTTGAACTCATGAAAACTCCTTCAATTCATGGAAACTCCCAAAATTCATCAAATTTCTCAAAATTCATGAATTTTTCATAAAATCATCAAAATATTATAAAATTAAGGAAAATGCACCACGGGACCGTGGTCACGACCGGCCGACCATGCCTTGACCATAGCGGTCCACGCCTCCTCATTCCTTATTTTGTAATCATTTTTCATCATCTCATGGTCTTTTCCTCAGTTTCGTTGAAACCCTAATTTTGGCATATTTTCTTGAATGGATGCTCAATTGCACGCCAGAAAATATCAAAATTCTCAGGACTGAGACGCGGACGCCTTGGGTACATGAGCATGCTATCTTGACCTACCAAGATTGGCTCTTTGGCTCACGGAAGCCAGTCCCATCAATTTTCACAGTTTTTACCTAGTTCGCACAATTGCTCGTATTAGGTCCAAAACTCTCCCAAACACTTTGGATTTTCATGAAGTGATCGTCAGGCGGTCACGAGACAACCCAGGGCCCGTTTCATGATTCCATGGTCGGTTCCTCGCCTCGTCATAATTAATTAGGTTTTCTCACCTAAGGCTCAGACGAGCATTTTTGAATAAATGATTAAACCAGCATTTAATCATTCTTCCACCAACAAATCGTCAACTCTTCAGGATTTCTTCATATTTGCTCACGTGAGAATATGGACACTACATAGTTGATCCACGGTCCCGTGTAGTCGCTCCATCCTTCGTCCATGGTTGAAATTCTGACAACCATGAATTGATCATCAATTGATCAAATTAGGGTTTCTGAATCCAAGGATCATCATTCCAGATTCCAACCTTAATAATTTTACGATAGCCTCATGGTCATTAATTTTATTAATCATGCTTGGTTCAACGACCAGTATTCTAATTAATATTTTTTGGTATGCTGCCAATAATCCATCAGATGAGCAACACATGCTCAGACGATCAAATATTCAACAATTCATCACATGAGCAGCACTTGCTCAGATGAGGAATATTTGCTCAATATTGGTTCAACAATCAATATTCAACGATCCATCGAATGAGAAATACTTGCTCACTTCATCGTAAGAACTATACCTATGTCTCATGACATGTTCAATTCATGAGTTTCAGAATATCATGTTCAACTCAACGGCTACATGGAATCATCGTCCTATCAAACCACGAAGTCATCAATTGACTAACAAACCACGAGACGTCAATCGTGTCACTTGGGGGGATATCACTTAGGGTTTTGGTATGGAGGTCTATGGCACGTGTATTCAAACACACGATGGAATGTGAGAAAGTCGTGCAATCAGTTGAAGGAATTCACGAGGTAGTGGGTGGAAAATCGACCAAGTCTCCACACGTTGAGCAACTGGTTTCAAACACGATATCCACTTCCCCCACTCCTTGATTCCATCAACTGTCACACTTCATGGAATCATGGTGTCTACAATTCCAGCAATATAAATAAGTCTCTGAATAATGATTGAAATATCATCAGCATCATCAATATCATGTCTCATCGACAACACGAGATCATCAACTCATCAATTGAGCAACTACTCTCAATTGAGCAATTTCAATCACTTAGAGCTTATCGTATTTGGAATTCACACACCCACAATCTTTGATTACCATTGATTCCACACATTTCTCAGCTTCCCTCCTACAGATCAACCCATCCTGTCTTGTGACCGAATTTACTCTGGAATGGTCATTGTCTTGATTTAGGCCGGAGTACTACAGATTGATCTCTCGAATCTAAAGAACCCCCTTTGCATCGGTGCATCTGTGTGAGGTTTAACATTTCGCTCGGTTCGAGGAGTCTCCTCCGTACGATCGTCTCCTCAATTCCTTAAAAACCAGCAAATCGTTTTGCCCCATCTACAACATGAAACATTAAATTACTAAAGAATGCTTTATGCAAACCGTGGATATAATGTTCATGATCTGATTCAATCGAATCGAATCATCTTTGTATCAATTGTGTCTTGTGTAGTTACATAAGAACTCATAGAAATTGAGCAACTCTTTAACTAGTTCATTTGAGTCAATTGAACTAGTTATGGTGAAGAAGAACAAGGTTGATATGAAATGCTCATATGGTTAACCTTTTTGGGTTACTATGTTGAACCAACATACACGTACACGTTTGGGCATGGTTTTCACAAACCCAGTAAACGTTTACCCAAGTGTGTGTGACAAGCTAAGTTTTCGATCTAACGGTTGAGAAATATTAGCTTGAATCTAAATCAGGTTTTCATCTGACGGTGAATAAGGATTGTTTTGTAACTAAGGAAAAACCCTGATTTGAAGACTATATAAAGGAGACATCTATCATTGTGCAAAACTAATCCTCACACGTCTGTGTGCTACTAGTGCGCTCGCTAGAGTCGATCTCCATTAACCTTTGATTTTCTTCTCTAAAATCAGGTTAACGACTTAAAGACTTCATTAGGATTGTGAAGCCATACCGATACTACTTTATCGTAGTTGTGTGATTTGATCTTGCATCTTCTACCGTACGAGTACAATCGATTTATTGGCTTGAGATCGTGAGAGTTCTCCGATAGGCAAGATAAAGAAGTCACAAACATCTTCGTCTCACTGTTTCTGATTCCTCGACAATCTGCTTATGTAGTCAGGAAGGATTGTAGAGAGGTGATTGATTAATCTAGGTTGTTCGTCGGGAATATAAGACCGGATTATCAATTGGTTCCTGTTCACCTTGATTTTATATCTTAAGACGGAACAAAACCTAGGGTTTATCTGTGGGAGACAGATTTATCCTTTGATAGACTTTTCTGTGTGAGACAGATCTGTTTATTATCAAGTCTGTGTTATTTCTTTTCCGCATTATATTTTATATAATTGAAATAATACAGGTTGTGCGTTCGTGATCATAAATTGGAAATCCAACCTTTGGTTGTTGATTGATATTGATTGATCCTTGGACATTGGTCTTTGGTACCGTCCAAGTATTCCTTATATTTGATAAAGACTCGCTATTGTTTTTAGCTTGAGTAAAAATCAAATCAAGAGAGAGATATTAACTCCTTGATATACTTTTATCTCGATTGAGTCTGACTGTCTAGTTGATTCTCTAGCATAGTATTTCGGAGTTAGTCCATACAGATTGCTAAGCGAAATATTAGGTGGTGTTGTTAGACCCTCGCTTTTTCAGGACTTATAGGTGGAAAAGTTTTAGATTGAGGTATATTTGGGTACCCTCGTCTTTTCAACCTTAATCGAAGTTTTCTTTCTAGCGTCCGATTTCGACTAACAAGTGTTGGTATATGATCGAAAACTGAAATCTATCAAAACCTAGGGTTTATGATCAACAACTCTTGAATGGTTTTATATCAGAAGAGAAAACCTTAGAATAGACAAGAGGTGAAAAACCTAGATTACAAGTTGTATAATCAATCACGAATATTAAATCCAACTCGGCTTTGTGATCCCTAATACAAATACTTTTATCTCACTCTTGTTCATGAAGAACAGAAGACATGGAAAACAACCTTATGAAGCATACACCAATTTTCCAAAGGGGATGAAAAACGTGTAGCACTCACGAACCCTTTATTTATAGTGAAAGGTAACTTGAAAGCTAACCAAAGCTATTTTTCTTTTTCAAGACTCTCCTAATTTTAAGAGTCTTTCCTAAGTTACAAATCTTGCCAAAATAATTAATTTAGCAAATATTGTATCTATGTGAATAAATCACAATTTATATTAGGAAAGAATCACAAACACTTTAATATGGTAATCAAATATGTTTGGAGTAATAGTTATTTTGCCTAGATAAGGAAACATCAAAAACTTGACCAAAAATGGCTTCTAGTAACGTAATTGGGCTCAAGTCCGTGAACCGTTACAAACAGTTCGTGGATTGTTTCCTACTAACGAACTGTAACAATTACATCAACACTTATAATTGTTACTTTAATAAATCACTCATAACTTCATCGTTATAACTCGGAATTGAGTGATTCTTGGCTCATTGAATTCGTAAGCTCATGCACTACAACATGAGAACCTTTCCAGGGATAAAGGTTATTCTCACAAAAGTCCTGGATCAAATAACCTCGAGTATATATACATAAATATACATTTATCGTCATAGGAATTGTTCCATAGAGTGAGCATTTGTTTCGATAGATTAGAAAGTTATAATTGAACAAGAATCCAAATGAAATCAATTACCACATACCTTTGTTGATGAAGTCCTCGATGATGTCTTCTTGTAGTCTTTAAACTTCATCCTTGAAGCATAGCTTCGATTCTACTTCTTAGACTTAATCTAGTCTGAAACTATCTTTAGTATACTAAATCAAGAATGCATTTTGGCAACTAAAATTGACAACTAACTTGACATACAAAAGCTAATGGGTTCAACCGAGCAATGCCCTAACACAGTCGTGTTGCGTGCGACAGTGAGTTAGGTTTACTTTTATGTAATTATGATGTATTTTACTATGTCATAAAGGTATTTGAATAAAATGATCTTATGTATGCATATTTGTCACTTATCGACTAAACCTATACACCACCGATTAAATTTGGCCTCACAACAAAAATAAAAAACACTCAACACAGAATTGGCAAAGTACAGGGTGTCACAAGAGTCTCTGGCATATGCACTTTTCAATAAACATCAATGACCGATGACAGTGAGTTTTCAATATCGTCCCATTGAGTTATCCACCAATAGCAGTGATACTTCAAATCACTTCGATGACATTGAATAGTCTATAGATGTTTTTGATTTAGACAGAATCACGTGGAGTGAAATACAAAACTTAGTTTTAAATTATTTTTAAAATGTGGATGCTTGGCTATAAATAGGCATAAAATTGGAACACTTCTACAACCAATCTCCTTCTTTCTTTTTTTATTATCTTTCCTACTTTTTTTTTGGGTTCAAACATGGTTAGGTTCTCTCCGGAGGAAGATGAGGCTCTTATTAGGGCTTACTATTCTGTTTCAAATCATTCAAATCAACAAAGAAACCAGCATGCTGGCTTGTTTTGGGAGCTGGTGCTGCGAGAGTTACCGACATAATAGGAAATATTAATGGACAGTCTAACAAAACAATATCAACTCGTGTGTCCATAATTAAAAATAATGTTAAGATATTCATAGCACTACAAATACCACTATATCGTAATGTTGCTGCTGGATGGAATGAAGCGAGAATTGTAACTCAAACCGATGTACAGTGCCGTCTCAAGCATTTTAGAGGCTTGGGGTGAGCATTCATAAAAGGGCCCTTTTACATCTATATATGGACAAAACATAACTGATACATAGATAATCCATTGATGGATGTATGTAAAAGTCTAATAAGGGTCCAAAAATAACTGAAGTTCAATTGGAAAAGGTACATGTCTAAAAAATTAAAAACATATTTGAAATACCATCTACATCGCAAAGGAAAAACATCATTTCATAAATATTATCCTCTCGGTTCTAGTTACAATATCATTAGCTATCTTTCCAAGTCTTTCCAAGATCAATATCATCTGATCATACTCAATTCAATAGCGCTGTCATAGCTATGATTTCGACAACTTCAACATTGAAAATCTTTTTGTTGCTAGTATGCAACTGTTGTACTTCAAATGATCACTACTCTTTACGCCACAATACTAACTTGAAAACCAAAACTAAACAAACAAATAAATTCAGTTAAAGTGATCATTTAGAATTCTTAATTAGGATTGTACATAATACATGCATATGAGTTTCATATGTACTCTTTCTTAGTTTTTCTTACTTATTTCCTATCTATTGTTAACAAATAGGGAACACATGTGTGAAGTAAAAAAAAACAAACCTAAAATTTGTGCCCTAACAAAGAAGACTGTCGCTCCCTGTTTGTTCTTCAAATCACCATTATAACTTGGTTCAAAATGAGCGCAAATATATATAGGTAGTGAACAAAATTTTCAGGGCCCTTCTGAATTTTGGGCCTAGGGCGGTCGACCCTTAGGCCCTATGTCAAAGACGACCCTGCCGATGTAAAAGTATATCATATTTAAAGAGAAATTTTTGTTTAAAAAATATATGTTGATAGTGTGTATTTATTGCAGGAGGGTCATGCGAGGGAGTTATAATTGCAACAAAAAGGAACAGATTTTAAGTTCTATAATTGCTACCTTAGTTTGAGGAAACAATTTACTCATCTGAACCCACAACTGTTAGCATTTGAGAACCATGATGTCGGTGAATACTAATTCCGACAATTAATTGGTTTTGTGGGCACACCTCACTGACAAACCCTCACGAGACTATAACTCGTCCGTCCACTTAACGGTTTAAAGGCTTGTTGCACATGCTAAGTACAGTCGCATTGCCTGCGACAGTGAGTTAGGTTTAAGGTTTTGCACTAGGAATTTGTGATAAGTGTACTACATTGTTATTATATCTAAATAAAATTCACTTATGATTATGCTTCTTTATGCAGACCACCCTGACCCATTCCATTACTTTTTCAAATATCGTGTTGTCAAGTATTGTCTCTCCTATCAATGTCTAGAACAAGTGGATGGTAGTATCTTATCACGCAATAAAGATTCTTATATTCACGGAAGACTAGTTCTTATATTACCCCACTTATTTTTGTTATAAAAACCCAAACTCGTCGACAATGAGATTCACAATTGCTTCAGATAACTAATAGTCTAATTATTATTTTTATTTCCAGACATTTTAACCATCAACATATGGCCGACGCAGACCCTTGGGAAGGTTTTGATTAAGACGAGCTTGCAGATAGTTACTCGGAAGTCATCCAACAAAGTTCAATCGAGTTCTCAACAAACACACCGTCTTTGGCTAACACATCAAACCCATATGATAACTGCAATAAATCTGTTGTCGTTGACCTCACCCAATGTCTAATAGTGAAACAACCAGAATGTTTCATCACTAACTCCCGTGGTACCTCAAATAGCCGAAAAAAAATTTCTTGGTCTGGCCGGAGAGCACAGAGAGTTAAAAGATCTCAGACATATAAGGAGAGTAATGGGAAAGGAAGATGTATCTACACAAGTCCTCCAACAATTAGCGAAGGATGAAACTAGAGGTGTTAACGATATTCATTTCCAAAGTAACCCTTGGTTTCTTGCACAACAATTTTACGCAGAGGGGAGAACCGCATTGGGATCTATAAAACCAATAAACCAAAGAATCGCATGGTTGGTTGTACTGGTCGAGGAGCAAAGACAATATCTTGATGACTATATTTTGAAAGTGAATGTCATTCTTCACTTATGATGGGTTATCCACTTAGTTAATCAGTTAAATTTCGTGATTAATTAATCAAATCCATTACTCATTGTTGGATTTTTTATATTCTTGCAGGATCCTAGTGGTAAAATTCCAGCAAACGTCCATCGCAAAGTGGTTGAACATCCTGAGTATGGAAAGCATATAAGGGTGGGAGTAGTATTAGTTTTGAAGAAAGTGGTAATATTTTCTTTCGGCAAGACAAACTTCTTCATAAACATAACACTCCCCAATATCGAAAAGGTTTGTTTCAAATAGATAGTCATTAAGATTTCAAAAACATATAAGAAATAAAATTATTAACTTGATGTTTGTTCTACAGGTGATCCCTTCGGATTCTGGTTTTATTGCAATGGGTCATCGATAACTGTAACACCGTTGATAGATCCCAAATCCGTTTTATGGGCTCACCGTTGTTAACACCGTTTTAATTGTCCTACATTGTTAAAGTATCTGAATAAATTGAACTTATTTAAGCATCATTGTTACTTATATTTACTGCTAATTGATTATAATCCGATCTATCAACTGAAACATACAATCACTCTAAACATTACCTTCGTTGGAACTAAAACATACAACTACACTAAACATCATAATCATTCGTACATTGTGAGCCAGTATAACAAGCGTTTAAGCCACGTGAGGGTTTTCAGTTAGGTCTACCCACAAAACCAGTAATGAAATTTAACAAATATCTAATTTTCATCTCAATCCCTGGTAAGATTATTAATAATATCTGGATCGTATTCCGTTTGATGCGCCTTAAGAATTTGAAAAACTGCTTGGTGTATCCATATTTTTCCATTACTTTGTTTGTCTTCGTACTTAAGATGACCCTCGCGGTACTGGAGACAATTTCATAAAAAGAGTAAATAAAGTACGGGAAACAATACTTTTTAAATTCATGCAATATAGGAAACAATTATTATAAAAAAACTCACCGCATCTTCAGGGTGCCAACCGGCTGGCATGTTTATAAAGTATGCTCTTATGCAGCCAACATATCTCAAAATTTCTTGTTTTAAGCAGGAGAATCTACGTTGTAAAGCCGTCACACATCTATTAGTCTCCCTCCCACCACCCAATTTGGTTCCGTATTCAGTTTGAACCTTGGACCAAAATTCAGTATTGTTAAGATTTGTTCCTCTTGGGTCGCTGCTAAGCAAACAGTAAGCACCAATTAGAGCCACATCCTCTTCACGTGAAAATTTATACATTTTATGTAACAACAGGGAAGCAACACAAATGAGAAAATTTAAATTAGCAACACAGGAAACTAATATTGTTAACCAAACGGGTGTGTGTTTGAGTTATGTTGTGTTTGCGATTGGATTTCACAAGTTCACTTTATATACTTTCTAAAAATCAAACCCTTCCACACATACCGAAGTTGTTCTTATCAAGATAAGAAAAATAATGCTAGTGTCGGTCCTTACAACTTCACTTTGCCACTGAAAGCCTGTAACAAAAACAAAAGATTTGAAATGTCGAAAAAGAATAGGATAAAACCAATTTTGAAATAGACATTATCTTTCACAGTCGTCCTTAATTTTTCACGAATTTGGTTTCATGTTCACAATCGTTCTTACATTTTTATGAAAGCCAATAACTGTTTAAAGAGACACCTGATATTTGGAGAACATCAATAACATTGAATTATCAAGAGATAGTCATTGATTCATTTAGTTGGACAATGTACCTTTAAACAAAATTTGTTGTGAATTAACTTCGATGAAAGTCATGAACTAAAGCCTACCCAAACAACATATAATATCATAATCATTACTTCGGATCGGTAATTCAAACTAAAACATACAACCTCACAAGAAACGTTACACCATAAGCATAAACATCATAAACAATACATAAACATAAAACATAAACATTACATCATAAACTGGTCTTTACCGAACTAAAACACAGGATTAAACATTACGTCATAAACACAAAATAACACACCAGAAATTATTGAGGAACATAAAATAGACTTACTCAACCCATTCCACCAACTGACACCCCGGACATTTCCAAAAATGTTCACCAAAGGTGTTCTTATCTTTAGAACGATGTAGTTTCATAACAAAATTACAATTAGGGATTGGGTATGCCGTCACCTTTCGTGTTCAACCTTAATCATCCCTTTGTCTTTGAAGTTTTTGCATAGTTCATTTACCTTTGTGTCATGTTTGGCCTTGATTGCATCTTCCAACGACTGTGCTTTTTCACAATAATTCTCGAATTGGAAACGCAAGTACCCACCCTGTCTCGGTCCTGTTTCGACTAACACTTTGATCCCTGTACAACCTCTCTGGGGGCACTTGGAATACATCCAAGGGCACTGCATTGCAGAATGGTCATCAAGAAAACATAGTGGACAAATTTGGTTTGCTTCCACACATACTATATGTTTTCCTTTGCGGCTAGAATTTATTTGTGACTGGGTATATTTCAAGAATGGTTTTATGCTTCAAGGTAGGTGTTAATTTGAATGGTTAATGGATTGTATTTGTAGGAAAAATTATCTTTATTTATAAGAGAATTCCCTATTTTTTCATCCTATCAATTACAGTGTGTTGATAAGGATAAAGAGATATATCAATAACAGTGCATTGATGATGATAAGAATCCGAAGGCTAACAGAAACAGATATCTCTGCCTTAACATGCATTATTTATAAACAATGTGACTTAAGCCGTCTGAGTGTAAAAAAGTTGTAGGTTTAAAAATTTTAAAAAAAATGTGATTCAACTATGAGTAAAATGCACCTCTAGACATGTACATCCAACACAAAAAAAAAATACTCCAAGATATCTCCGAACTATTTACCCGTTTAGCGTCAATATAGTGTAACAATATTTGGTAAAACAACATCAAAACTGAAAATGAGTGTAGATGAAGTGTAAACGAAAAAAGGTCAAGGAACGGGTATCCGTTAACCGTTCTAAGAAACCCAAAAACGGTTAACGAGTAGCCGTTCATATGGAACGGTCAATCGTTGTCCGTTATTTTGAGGAAGAACGGTTAATGATTCATCGTTTACCACTATTTCAGAACGGCTAATGGTTAGCCGTGTTCGTAGTCTTCCCGCTGGGATTCCTGCACACTAGGGAAGCCTTGCGGGAAGAGGCACTTTCAACCACGGTTTTTTCTCTTGGGAAGAGCTTGGGTAGCTCCATAAGACCCAGTCTAAGAACCGTAGTCTTTAGCCACCAGAGTACTAGTAATTAACTTTCACATGCATGTAAAAAAAAATACTCCCTCCGTCCCACTAATAAGTGACCTAGTTACTTTTAGATTTTGTCACACCATTAAGTGACCTACACCACTAAACAAGGAGATATTTCTAAAATTATCCTTTTAATTGATTATAAGAAATATAAGAAATATGCATAATTTGATAGTCATGTTTATATTCGTTACGTAGGTGTTTTAATATGCTTTTCAATGGTACGAAGTTTGCGAACATACGTGGTGTAGTTTGAGAGATAAATCATTTCAAAATTTCACTATTTTTTATTCATAAGGGTATAATTGTAAAAAGTGCTTGGAAATACTTTTCCACTTAGTTGCCTTAAAAATTGTGCAAACTTGAACTAGGTCACTTTGTCTACTAAAATAGAAAACATAAATCTCTCTCATGCTCTGTGAATCGGTACCAGTAACTCAGTAACCTTTCCTCTCTTCTATCGTTAATCTTTGTTTCCTTATTGCTCACAAATGATTCCTTGACCATTTATCTTTCAAAATCAATGTTTTCCTACAAATCAGATCGATAGTCTTAGTATTTTTATTTAATTTGTTGGGTTAATCTTATTTCTAATCCTCATCTATCAAAAAATTTTGATTATGTTTTATAACTAATCCTTTAAGCTCCCAAATGTGTTTACAGGTTGCTTCTTCCTTAATGGCGTTTGCCTTGTATGTTGTTGTGATTACAGTGTTTGCTCTGCTATCTAGATTGGTTTTTGAAGCTAAAGTGTTTCCATTGATTCATCATGATGAGAGTTATCAACTCATCAGGTCCCGATTCATTGACTTTCAAAGGAAAATCCAACTAGGAAGAAGCGGGAAAAAAGCAATTTCAAATTTGAAAAAAGATGGGGCATAATTGATAACGGTTTCCTTATTTTACTCGGCGGATTGGTAAGCTATCAACTTGTTTCTGATATTAGAATATCCGGTTATAATTATCAGAGATATTCATTCCATAATTCTAGACCTGAAAATCTTGTATTCGGAGATGAAAACCCTAAACCTCATATTCCATACCCCTTTATCTACCAAACTCATAAAACCTTAGAAAACAACCAAATCTTTCAATTTCTCAATCCCAGAATGTCTAAAGAAGCAAATAAACAAGTTGTGGATCTTGCTGAAAAATTTAAGTAAGCTGCATTAGAGTTGGATGTGGATTCAGACAATGAAAGTCTGATAGCAGAAAATGAAGCAACTGAACATAAAGAGGATTGGGAATTTTGTTTGGTTGGAATGATCATTATGGAAGAAGGAAAAATGGGTCTCAAAGCTGTCAAAAAAAAATCAAATTCATTTGGAACTTTATTCCTGAAGATGAAGTGCAGATGGCAGAGCTAGAGGATAATATCATGGTGTTTAGATTCAAAGCTGAAGAAACAAAGAACAATGTTTACATAACTAGACCATAGAGCTTAAATGGTCATCTGATGATTTTACATGGGTATACTGCTGAGGTCATTTATAAAGATCTCGATTGGGTGCACCAATGTTTTTGGATCCAGCTCAAAAAAAATTTGCCTGAGCATATGAATCCATTTTCAGTCACAAAAATTGGGAAACTAGTGGGAGAGGTCATATCAATTGAACCAGCAGATGTAATTCCAGTGGATAAGGAAGGGGTCAAAGTTTGTGTGGTTATTGATATAAATAATCCACTACGAAGGGGTGTACTTGCAAAAACTATTGCAGGCTATACTAGATGGATTAAGTTTTTTTATGAAAGGCAACCACACAATATTTGTCCTTCTTGCTATATCATCAAACACGCAAAGGGTGAAGTATGTAAGGCAGCTTCAGATTACCTAATTAAGGCTCACAATAAACCTATATTCCTTGGTGCCAAAAACAATGCTGGAAATAAGAAGAATGGGGAAGGAAAAGAGTTAGATTCTGTTCCACAATCTCAAAAGAAAGCAGAAGCAAAGCATGCAATTTTTGTCCCTCCCAAAGATGGTTTCATGATTTTTCCTGTTAATGATCAGTCTCAAAGTTATGAGGAAGGTGAATCATCTGCAAGATTGGGTAAGAGAGCTAGGACAACAATGAACAAGGGAGAGAAAGCTGCCAATGATTCAAGCAATCAACCTACTCAAATCAACTCTTGTGATGAAAATCAATTGGAAACACTTGCTGCAGATAGAATCACACAGAAGGAAAAACAACTTCGGAACACTAATGGGGAGACTAAAGTAATCTCAAAAGAACTTTATTTATTATTCTCAAACTTGCTTTTCTTTATTGCTATTCCAGGTAACTTTATCCTTCCTTTTAAACTCAATTGCTCTCTTAACAAAATCCCGTTTAACAAAATGAAGGTCATATCATGGAATGTATGTGGCTTTGGAAACAACGATACAAGAAACCATTTACACATGCTCATAAGGTCCCAAAACCCAGATATTATTTTTCTGATTGAAACAAAGAACAAACAAAAGAGGATGCAATATTTACTGGCTAGATACAAATATCCAAATGTTACTTTCTTAAACCCAATAGGTCTGTCAGGTGGCCTATGCATGATGTGGAAGGACAAAATTGATTTGAAAATTGTGGATATGCAGTTGAATATGATTAATTGTATAGTCAAATTTGATAGTCAAAATAACTATTCCCTGCTTACTTGTTTGTATGGTGCTCTCAATAATGATGATAAGGAGGCCCAATGGAACCATCTTATAGATCTTAGAATTGTTCACAGTTAGGCCTGTCAACGGCACTTAACGTAACAAATAATGGCTCTGCCGCTACCTTTGCCGTTTAAATTAGAGGTTAACCGTTATCCGTTAAATGCCGACGGAATTGTAAAATCCAAAACCATTGCCGTTACGTCGGACTTATCGGCTAACGGTTAATTTTCCGGTATTAACCGGTATGTCACAGGACAACACAAAAGCAGGTTTAAAACACAAACCAATTACATAGAATAGTTCTAAATCCAAGCAAACAAGTTCTAAATCCATGACACACAGAAAAAAAATACAGATGTTCATGTTCTAAACCAAATTACATGTTCAGATCATCACATGTTCTATCAAAAGAAAAAAACCAAGTTTTTGCAAAAGAAAAGACAAAGGGATGCCAACTGCATCTGCAACTGCAAATGCATTCCTCCATCTCCAAATTCTCCACTGCCAATGCCAACTGCATTCCTCCTTAGTCCTCAACTTCTGCATTTTGAAAGGAAAATGAAAAGTGTTAGACAGTGATGTCAGTGAAGCAACTTAAGTTGGCAAAGTGGCAATGTCAGTGCAATAAGCCAATAAAAGTGGCAATGTCAGTGCAATAAGCCAATAAAAGTGGCAATGTCAGTGCAGTCACAACTATTAGTAAAAGCTAGTAAAATATTAAGATATAAGGAAACTTACCAGTAACACAACTATTGCTCTCACTGAGAGTGAGATCTGGCAGCCAATCACC
The DNA here is from genome assembly GCF_003573695.1 of Papaver somniferum. Taxonomy (NCBI): domain Eukaryota; kingdom Viridiplantae; phylum Streptophyta; class Magnoliopsida; order Ranunculales; family Papaveraceae; genus Papaver; species Papaver somniferum. Next base: position 129,397,955 of record NC_039358.1, on the reverse strand, counting down.
CAAACAAAGCAAAGCTTCAACAAGATCTGGAGCTAATGAACTCCTGTGAGATGTGAGAACTCTGCCACCAATACTAAACATGGATTCTGATGCTACACTTGTCACTGGAACAGCCAATACATCTCTTGCAATCCTTGAGAGAATTGGGTACTTAGTAGAATGATTCTTCCACCAACTTAAGATATCAAACCTCATTTCTTCAGCAGCTGTGCCTTTAGGAAGAACTGGTTCTGCTAAGTATGTCTCCAATTCTGACTTCTCAACCTCAAACATATTGTTTTCCATAATGAAATCATCATAACCAAATCCATATGATGTTGTTGTACTTGTACCTGCACAGCTCTCAAATGCAGTTGAATGCATTGCAGTATCAAAATAATCTGGAGCTGTAGTGTTTGTTTCATAAGCACAGAAAAGAGCATTGAGTGCAAGCTCAAAATTGTTATAGTGACTTTTATAGTGATCCACACCATATACTCTCTTCATAACAAACTCCACCCATTTAGCTTTGTACCTAGGATCTAAAACAACCCCAATGCCCATCAAAGTGTTACTTTCTTTCCAGTATCTATCAAATTTCATCCTCATATTATTGGCCATGTCTCTGATGTACTCATGCTGACTTGATTCCCATATCTTAATGCATCTATTAACTTTTTGCACCCCATTATAATATAAATTTGTTGTGGGATACTTAATCCCAGCAAATTTGGTTGAAATGACATCAAACAATTCCAAACATTCATATATGTGTACTCCTTGTTCCCACTCCTTAGAGGTTGGTAGTATCTTGAAGTCATTATCTAAATCAGCTAGCCTAACAAAAGCTTGTCTTAGAAAGATTGCATCCTTTAGCATCTTATAGGTGGAGTTCCACCTGGTATCCACATCTAAACCCACAGACCTTGAAGAAGGAAGCTTAACTTGAGCAATAGAAAATTCAAATCTCTCTTTTCTATCCTGACTTGCTTTGACATATTTTACACACTCTCTAACTGCATCTATAAATGGAGCAGCCACTCTCATTCCACACCCTACAATCAAGTGTAATACATGATTACTACACCTCATTTGGAACATATCCCCATTAAGAACTAAACAGTCTTTGCTATCAAGCCATTTCTTCAGATGGTCCATCATAACATTGTTGGAGCTAGCATTGTCAGCAGCAACACCAAAAAGCTTAGTATCTATGTTCCAATCTAGACATACTGATTTCACTACAGATGCTAGAACTTCTCCAGAATGTGGTGATGGCACTAAAGTATACGCAAGTGTTTTCTTAATCAGTTTCCAATCATCATCTATGTAATGCATTGTCACACGGCAATAACCATCCTTTGTATGCTTACATGACCACATATCTGTTGTTAAACTACACTTAGATGTAATTGTCTCAAATTGGTCTTGTAATTCTTTTTTGAACTCAGTTCTTAGTTTCATGATATCTTACCTAACTGTATTCCTAGTGTAAAGTTTAGCAGCAGGATTTAAAGACTTCACAAACTCAACAAAATATGGATGCTCAACTATAGTGATTGGATAACCATGTTTAGCAATCATTTTGGCAACTAGTATCCTAGTAGCATCAGCATCATACTTCCAATTAGCAAGCTTAGTTTGTGCATTACCTGTTCTGACTTTAGTAATCTTTGTTTCTCCTTTCTTGTTTGCAGGCTTTTTTTGGCAAGTTTTGGCATGGTAATGCAATTTGCTGGTTCCTTGGCTACTGGGTGAAGTCATTCTCTTATTACAATGTTTGCATTTAGCTACAAGTATCCCAATCTCCTTACCTTTTACCATCTTCTTTTCAGTTAACCTTTCAAAATCATCCCAAACATCAGACCTTACTGCACGCAGTTTCTTCTTTGCTTCAGTTATAATTGGATCTTCATCTACTTCTATTTCTTCTATTGCTTCTTCTATTGCAACAGCATCAGGTGTTGATTGAATTCCTGATTGTTGAACTTGAGATGCAGAAGGTAATTCAGATGCAACTGAAAGTGATTGAGAGGGATGACTTCTTTTTGATGAACCAACGCAATTGGATGCTCCTCTTTCGCTTTGGTTCATGATTAATTTCACGAATTGAAAACCCTAATTTCAATTTTCAGAAACCCTAAATTGAAAATTTAGTTTTTAGGATTGAAATTAAACTCGAAATAAAAAGTACAAGATAACCCTAGTTTTCTAATCAAATGAAGATGATGATTTTGCTCGAATTGAAAGGAAGGAGATGACCCTAGTTTTCTAATCGACTGAGGGGTGAGTTTTTCTTCTCTCGTTTGTGAGTTGAAGAACAGAAGAAGATGAAAATGATGTTCATTCGAGTATAGTAACCTAGGTATAGATGAATGTTACACGTGCTAGGCACACGTTAGCGGTTAACGGAACTAAGGCTAACGGAAATAGGTCTTTCGTTGCCGTCACCGTCGGATAAAATTAACCGTTACATTATCGGTAACGGATAACGGATAATGGATATAATGGAACTAAACGTAACGGCAACCGGGTAATCGGATTCGGCTAACGGTTAACGGATTTCCATTGACAGGCATATTCACAGTAACCCCTGGATAGTAATAGGGGATTTAAACTTCATCTTAGACAGGAATGACAAGGAGGGAGGTAATGCTTCAAACCAAAATACTATAGATGAAAATAAGCAACTTATCTTGAACAATAATCTTTTCAGTATGTCCTATATAGGAAACCCTTTCACTTGGACAAATAGAAGGAGTGGTGCAGATTTGATTCTAGAAAGATTAGATAGAGTTCTTTATTCCATTGACTGGTCTCAAAACTATCCAAATCCTGCTCTTTATCATTTGACTGTAGTTGGTAGTGACCATTGCCCCATTATGTTGTTAACTTGTAAGAATGAAAAAAATATTAAGAAACCTTTTAGAGTTAACAAATATTGGTTTAGAGACTCTAGTTGCACTGATCTTATAAATTCTGAATGGAAATGTCAAAATAATGGTTCTTTTGCTTTTCAATTTGCTAGCTGCCTCAAAAACACTAAGGTAAGTCTCAGACACTGGAATTATCATCACTTTGGAAATATTCAAAATCAGATTTATACTCTTGAATCTCAATTGTCTATCATTACTAGTGTCAGGAATTCTCACACAGATGCCAGGGTTGAAGAATTGACTCAAAAGTTTAAGTATTGGTATGATATTGAATCTGACTTTTGGAGACAGAAAGGTAAGGATGATGCCCTCTTGTTAGATGATAGAAGCACTGCGTTTTTCCATCAGGCAAAAAACTCAAATTGATTCTTTGCAATCTAATTTAGGCATTTGGCTTGATGATAGAAAGGACATATAATGTGAACTCTTAAGACATTTCAGCAGCATGAGTAAGACTTCTAATCCCCCTAATTATAGGGACTATCTCAGTAATATGCATGCCAAAATTAATGATGATGACAATGCTAGGTTAATTGTTATCCCAAATGCTGAGAAGATTAGGAAAATAGTTTTTGAGATGAAGCCATGGACCTCCCTTGGTCCAGATGGCTTCCCTCCTGGTTTCTACCAGATTACGTGGGAAACTGTTGGAAATGATGTAGTGAAAATGGTTCAATATTTTTTTCACTCACATCATCTCTTAAAGGAATTAAATCACAACTTCACTTCCCTCATCCCCAAGATTTCTTGTCCCAAGAGTGCTATAGACTTTAGACCCATAAGTCTTTGCAATGTTTCTTACAAAATCATCTCTAAGTTACTTGCTTCTAGACTCAAATGTGTGCTTCATAAGATTATTTCTCCTGCTCAAACTGCTTTTTTGTCTGGTAGATCTATCCATGATAATATCATTATTGCACATGAGTTAATTCATTCTATGAAAAGAACCAAAGTTAGAGATGGTTGTGTGGCTATAAAATTGGACATGTCTAAGGCTTTTGACAGGATTGAACAGTGTTTCCTTATTGATTGTCTTAAGAAGTTTGGTTTCTCTAATGATTGGTGCATCATGATAGAACAGTGTATCACAACTGTCTCTACTTCCATTCTTCTAAATGGATCTCCAGGTAATGTTTATCTGCCTCAAAGGGGTTTAAGACAAGGTGATCCTTTGTCACCCAATCTGTTTATCCTTTGTATGGAATGTCTCTCTAGAAGTTTGATACTAGCTGAACAAAATGGTCCGATTCATGGCTATAAAGCAAATAACAGGTGCCCTTCTATATCTCACTTATTTTTTGCTGATGATTGTTTAGTTTTTATTAAGGCTAGAAGTAAGGATGATAGAAATCTTTCTTCTTTGATTGATCAATTTAGTAAACTTTTTGGGCAGGCTGTGAACTTTGATAAATCTGCTTTAGCCTTCAGTAGTAAGGTGCCAACTGTTGTGAAGAATGATATAGCTAACATTCTTAGAATAAGGAGAATGTCACTAAATGAGAAGTATTTAGGTGTTCCTTTATTCCTTCAGAAAAGAAAATATGATTCTTTTGTTCACCTTCTTGATAGCTATGATGGTAGGCTAGACAACTGGCAGTCTATTTTCCTAGCTACACCAGGTAAAAATGTGATGGCTCAATCTGTGTTAGGTAGCCTGGCTAGCCACCATTTAGTTGTTTTTCCAATGCCTAAAGATCTTACAAATAAAATGGATAGCATTCAGATGAATTTTTGGTGGGGGAAAAAGAGTCTGGAAATGGTTATTATCCTAAGGGTTGGAGGGATATTGCTTTACCCAAAGAGTTAGGGGGTCTCAATATTAGAAGAACTGATCTGTTAAACTTGTCCTTGTTGACTAAGCTAGCTTGGAGGTTGATTACTAATCTTGATGAACCATGGGCTGTTATTATGAGAGAAAAATACTTCCATGATACTAATCCTTTAACTGGTGCAGTTAGCAAACAAGGCTCTTGAATTTGGCAAGGTATTTGTACAGGTTTGAATATAATTAGGAAAAATTTCATATGGGAAATAGGAGATGGCTCATCAGTGAACATATGGAAGGACACTTGGATTCCTAATATGCATAAACCACCATCTAGCCAGTTTTACTCTTCTAATATGACAACTGTGAGTCAACTTATAGACCATGATTCTAAGACCTGGAAATCTGAAACTTTGAATGTCCTGTTTGATGAAAACACTTTGAAAGAGATTACTAACATTAGAATCCCTATTGCAGGTAAGGATAATCTAAGGTGGGAGCCATCTAGTAATAGATCTTTTACTATTAAGTCTGCTTACAGCTATATTCTGAAGGATAACCTAGCTAATAAGCCTACTAAGAACAATCTTAATATCTGTTGGAAATCTTTCTGGAGATATTAACTCCCCCAAGAACCCAACACTTTATGTGGAAATTTCTCCATGGTTGTACTGCTACTAAGTCTAGACTTTCTAGGTTCACTAGACATCAGGATAGTAGTTGTGCTCTCTGCAATGATAGCACTGAAACCTTACAACATTTGTTTTATGATTGTCCTATTGTCAGACAGGTTTGGGACACTGTTAATCTGAACTTATCTAGAAATCTTCAAAATAAAGAGATACATAGCTGGATTTGTAATTTTTTCTTGAAAGCAAACATGTCTATGCATAAGGATTTTAGCTTGTATGAAATTTCTAGTTTTATCCTCTGGATGACCTGGAAAGACAGATGTGATAAAATCTTTGATAATAAAGATTTTAATAGTACTTATGTGGCTAACAACATTATCATGCAGATTGGAGAATGGACAAGAGCTAAAACTGTACAAGCAACTAGTAGTAGCTCTGTAAGAATAGTAGAAAATATTTGGAAAGCACCAGTAAATGGAACACTCAAAATAAATTTTGATGCCTCCCATATTGATAAATCAGTACTCTCAGGATGGGGTCTAATATGCAGAGATTTTGCAGGGAACAGCTATGGACTGCGAGGAGGTGCACATCTAGCCATTGATCCTGAACATGCTGAAGCACAATCTCTTCTAGAAGCAGTACATTGGGCGTTAAGGAATGGTTGGAGAAAGATTCACTTAGAGGGAGATTGTAAGAATGTGATAGCGGCAGTTAATGGAATTTCCACAATAATAAAATGGACAACAGCTAATCTAGTCCAAGATACTTTGGTTTTATTAAATTCTTTCGATTACTAGGCATGCACTTATGTACATAGAGATGCAAATCACATTGCAGACTCTGTAGCTAAATACGCAAGAACCCAAGTTATTTGTTTTTGCTGGCTAAATAACATTCCCGGATGGATCAATCAGCTTATCCAACGGGATAAAAAACAATTTGTAATTTTGATTCTCAATAGAAGTTTCCTTTCCTATTAAAAATAAAATAAAAATTAGGTCACTTAATAGTGGGACGGATGAGTAGTATACTAGTTAAATCTCATGGGAGAGACGAAATATCAATTATGGATGTGGTCATAAAGATTACAAAACCAGTAGTCTTTTGCCTATTATTAAAGATACCGCGAAACCTTTTGGTGATTCAAAAGTTCAAACCTCTCTTGTTCTTTTTAATATAGTAAGAACACTTTTTACTCTTTTCATTATAGTAAGAGCGCTTTTTTTTAGTGCTTTATACAAACATCGTACATTAAAATTCTCGTAAACTAATGATTGTGTCTGTATCAGACGTGAATCACCTTGGCACTGCCAGGCAAGTCATGAAATTCGTATAAATAGAATTTCTCTTTCGACTCCAAGAATCTGAGGGAAAAAAGAAGAAGTTTTTATTTGAATAGAATATCTTCAGTAGTACCTACAAGTATCTTTGATAGAGATATACTAAACATATGCAACTTGCTTCCAGTGGATACGTATTATAGACAAAACACTTAGATCTTGGAATCTGAAAATATTCCAAGTATTTTGCATGCGAGTGAGTGAGACTCCGCCAAAGTGAACAAGGAAGAAGATAGGAATTATGATGTGGACTAATGCAGGTACGGCAGATGCAAACTCGATATGCAACAGCACGAGCAAGGTTACTCGAAAAAGAAAAGTAATACGAGGCCGATTGGTTTGGACAATGACACTTCTTAGAAAAATAAACCTTGATGAGAGCACGATTGGTCGTGCCTTCGCAAACAGCCTTTTGTATAAGGTTACATTCAATTTCCTTGGTTTCAATCTAAGAAAACTATTTCGAGGTTGGTTTCAAGTGTGTAAGCACTGACTCAGTTTGTTCATAAGCTGCTAGGACTAGGAGTAGTTGCTACCATATCTAAGGAATATTTGGATATAAAGCTTATCTACTTGGGAACTTTTTGGTTGAGATTTGGTCCATTTGGATAAAAAGCTATCTGCGTAGGTACTTTCTTGGTGTACTTTTCTGATCTTTGTTGACAAGGAAGCAGACTTTGGAGTGATTGTTAATATATTTTAGAGAGAGCCTAATTACTTAATTAATCAGTGAAGAAGATATAGATAGTTTACAGTACCGTACGAATTAATATGTTTGAGCTAGTATGTTACACTCACTCGCTTTCATAATAGACATAGATAAACTCGAGCGAAATACAACTCAGTGGCGGATGGATATGTTCCATCCAAGTCGTAATGTTAGTTTTAGTTTAGATTATCTTCAATCTCTTCTTTATATAACTATATGCAAAATACATGGAAGTACAAACGATATTTTTTGTTATCGGCAAAACCAAACTTATTAGAAGCAAATAGAAGAACAAAAAAACAAACTAAAAACGAAGGAGCAAAAATACACTAAACAGTCTAGACGTATTCAACAGGAGTAATTGGAAGCAAACATCCGAACGGAAATAATATCACAACCGACGTTGATAGTATTTCATATGACCAACTTTGCTTGTAAGTTATATAAATTATAATAATATCAAGAATTTAAGAGATTGGTTTCTTTATTCATAAGTCTCCTTCACTAACAAGAGCTAAGATACACTTTCTCTTTATTTTAATTTTCCTCGTATTCGCTTTCAATAGATACTAGATTTGTGCCCGTGCTACGCACCGGGTCTTTTTTTCCCTTTTAACTTGGTGTGTGCGGGGCTTCGTCACCCCCTATAGCATTGCGCGTTTGATTTGGTTTGTGTGCGGCTTCGTTCCACCCTGTGCTGATGCATTTTTGATTTGGTGTGTGTTGGCCTTCGACTCTCCCTGTGGCGATGCATTTTTTATTTGGTATTGCAGGTGAATATGTTTTTATTTGCTACACACCGACATTTTTATTTTTCTTTTAATTTGGTGTGTTCGCCCCACCCTGTGACAGTGCATTACGGATTTGGTAAGCGCGAGACTTCGCCTCTCCCCGTGTTATGCATTTTCGATTTGTTGTTGCATGGTGAATACATTAAATAGGTAGATAAATTAAAGATATGAAATATGTACGGATTTTATTTATCTTTTTGCACAAAATATATGTGAAATATGTGAGTTTTTTCCCGTATGTATAAAAAAAGAGTCTTAACATGCTAGGTATTCGACTTCCGTATTGAATTTGAACTTCCATAAAATTCCAAACACAATAAGTAAAGTTATCCTTTTTAAGTTTGTAATTTTTGAACCAGTCACATATTGTCAAATGTCCTCACCAAAACTCTCGTTTCACAAAACTCAAAAATTCTTATTTCAGCCAATAAAAGGAAAGCATCCCTATACCAATTGACGTGGGAGCTTTATTTGGGTCTTCGGATACCCATATAGTATACCTTGTATGTCTCGGTCTAGTCTTTGGATACCCATGTAGTATCACTTGTGTACCAGTTTCAACCGATATTATATATTAAATCTCGTTAAATTTACTTAAACGGTCAGCATAATAGAAATTTTTGTCAACTTGTGCAACAAAAAATAAAAAAGACGGATAGGAATTAGGTCGTAAAGGAATTAATGATCAAAAACATTATTTTAGCAGAGTACAAAAGACCATAAATGATGATGTAAAAAAATTTACAACATAACGATGATAAATTTGTAAGTAACTCCGGTTTATTCGGATATAAGCTTGTGAAAAAACAAAAATTCTTATGTCAACTACTCACAACAGCACCGGCTCATCATATACCATCACCAAACATCCAACACCTTAACTTTATATCAAAAAAAGGAAGAAAGAAAAAGAAGAAAAAAAGCACCTTAACTGGAAGATTAAGAATTCCAGACGTTAGGGAAACTCCGGTACAAAACGGTGCTCATGTGCAGTTCATGTAGTCACCGGGTACCACATCCAACACCTTAACTTTATACCAAAAAAAAAGAAGAAAAAAACACCTTAACCGGAAGATTAAGGATAGCTGCCGTTAGAGAAGTTGGTAGTGGGGCTCGTGGTTAATGATTAGTACCAATTATATATTAATTTATCTTAGGATTAACGATTTTACTATATTCATGGAGGTCCTAATATAGTAGGTTAACAATTTCTTAATTGAGTTGGACTTCCATAAATTTCAAGCGAATAGTACGTTGCCAAGTGTCATCACCAAAACACTCGTTTCACAAAGCCCAAAAAAATACTATTTCGACCAATAGGAAGCGAGGGTTTCCTCACCGTTCAACGTGAGAGCTTTATTTGTCTAGACCTTTAAGTCTTTAGATAGTAAATCTTTGGAGGTTTTAGAGCTGCTTTTCCCGTTCACATGAATCAAAACTTGAAAGGACAACTATGCATCTAATCCTTTGAGCTTTCGACCTCGTCTCCGTATCTTTTGTAATTGTAATATAATAATAGGAAGCATCATTTGGTTGCTAGCTTTTCAAAAACATTACATTCAATTTTTCATGTTCAAAGTGTTGCAACAATTACTGATAGTATCTTGCAAAACAATACTGGCCGGATTAGGGTATACCCAAATTAATCGGGTATACTTATTTTGATCCCAACCAAGATAATAGACTACGGAATGTATAACGTGTGTAAAGTTACTCAATTACCCTTTCTTTGATAATAATTAAAACTATTCTTTTTGGTTTTAGATCAAAACCTTATTATTTTCCTTCTCCTTCATCATCAATTTAATGATTAATTTCTTTCTCCTTCTCTATGTTTCATCATTTTCAAATGTAAAAAATTAGTGACTAAACTTTTTTTTATTGTCGATTAATTCTTCCAAACTCTATCTAGTATTTTGTTTTGTTATTTGAATAGCATATTAGGTTAAAAAATTTGAAATTGTTGAATTACAGTTATACAGTCGTCGTGGTATTTTTTGGTCGAGCATGACGATTTTTTGTATTTATTTTCAGTCGTCAAGATTATAGGATAAATAGCGTGACGAATTTTCAAAGAGTTTTGAAAACCTAAACCTTGACGACTAGCGATGTAGTATGAATAGTCGTCAGGTTTTGAAAATCTAAACCTTGACGATTAGTAACTCCCAAAAAATAAGTTTTCCTATGAACAATTTTGCTATTGGTCGTCATGGTTTTATAAAAATAAGATGACGACTAATATACAGTCGTCAGTGTGATGCATTTTCGACCATGACGACTGTAAATGCGAAAAACCAATGTTTGGTCGGCATGTTTTGTTTCAGTTGAGCATGCCGGCTAATCTGGTCGGCGTGCTCTGTTTCAGTCGAGCATGTCTACTAAGTTTGGTCGGCATGCTTTGTTTTAGTGGAGCACGCCGACTTTTCATCGACTGAATTCTGAAAGTGCTTAGTCTGCGTGATTCTTTTCATTCGAGCATGCCTACTTTTCATAGACTGAATTCTGAAAATCTGATTTCCTGCAATCATTTGACGATCTAAACCAACAAACCCTGTTCAATTCCATCTCGAGAAGTGTTTGAGTAGAGGAATTCATTTTCGTTACAAAATTCACAAAAACAAAAAAAAGTTCCAAAAATTCTTCTAACAAGATTCATAAGATTTAAATTTTTCTAACAAGATTCATAAGTTTGAATTAGTGTTAAACACTTAGGGATAATCTTGCCATTTTCAAAATTATTTGGCTAAGGGTCTTTAAATTTTACTTCCTGATGACCTTATTTTGTTTTATTTGTTATACCCCAATTAATCCAAGTATACCCCAATCTCGCGAGTAAAACAATCTCAAACAAACAAATAACAATATTATGTCATAGGTACGGATCAGATCGTTCTTTTAAGACCTTTCGCGATCTCGTCAAGATTATGCAAACAGTTGATCGATGTCGTATTATCCCCAGCATAAAATATCCGAATAAAATTTTCTTCCTAATTATTCTTGCACTATGATAGAACGTCAAGTTCTACACTCTTATTTTTGCTCAGCGTCATACTTATAAACATCAAAGGACGATCACACATTTGTTATTTTTTTCAAACAAACATTACTTTCTTTTAAACTTAAAATATAACAGAAAAAATCTTCTTCTTTTTTCCAACCAAAAATCTAATCTATAGTCGGCATTTTAATAGACTTAAATGAGAATTTATTATGTTACGATGAACACAATGAACTCCCATTAAACATGAATAATCTCAGAGATTAATAGCAAAATAAAATTCATTTATGAAAACATTTTGACAATTTAAATTCATTTTAATAAAAACAGTGAACAGGAATATATTTGTTTTAAACATATATTTCCAAAAATCATCCACTTATACTTTTAAAACATTGAGCAAGAATATATAGGGTTGCGTGTAAGCAATCTCAACGATTTGAACACACATATTATTGATTAAACTCTCTTAAAATATGGACTCTCTTATATTGCAAGTAGAGAGAGTCGTAGGTTTGTAAGAGAGTCCATTAATTCCAAGAAATTCAGTTGTAGTGGTGCTCCTTACGTCTCGTAAACCTCGCAAGGTTTATGCAATTGATTCTCTTAGATGACGTCCTTTACAGCCTAAGAGTTGCTTTAATAAAAAAATTCTATGAGAGATTTCAGAGTATTTGGTTGACATTTATTGGAAATAGGAAAACCAAAATTAGGTACTTTATTGCATATCTTGAGAATATTTTCGGTTTTGGAATTTCCTTGTTGTCCAAACAACCTTGTTATATAAATACACGAGTTTTCATTTCTTGCAAACTACCCTAAGAGCCAGGAAAAATTCAATTGTGTTGTTTCTAGTGGAGTCGTCTATCTGGAGAGGAAAGTACCCTAATTAGGCGAAATCTCTTACGACCGCTCCTTTAAAGACTTTTGTGGGATCAAGAAGCTCTACGAGTATCGTTGGTGGAAAACTAGATAATTGCATTTTTATTTAGTTTACCATTGTTGATTTGATTGACCAACTGTTGTTTAGAGCCTTCTCTTCTGGCACAAGATCCACTCAAACTATATCAAAGTATCGACGGGATTTTTAGAACTATTTGTAAATCTAAAGACATCTTGTGATAATCCATTGTTAACAGACTTCGTTCTGTGTGTGATTGATCACAAGAGGATTCAATTTGTGTTGTGCTGGTTATTAAAAAGTCAATTGAAGATTTGAAGACGAAGAAGATTTTCTTATTAGTTTTCGTATCTTGTGAATTTGTGCACACATCTTGGACGGATGGGATCCCACTTAGATTAGATTTATTTTAGATAGATTTGATCATATAGTCATATTGATTGGAAACTATCATTTGGTGGTTTACTACGATTTGATAGTTATGAATATGGATCTGAAATTTCGGATTTGGATTGATCATACCAGACAAAGGAGTTTATTAGATTAAACGGAAGAGCCTTTATTGACAACTCATAATATATTTATAGAAAAGATAATTGAATTGGTTACCAAACAGATTTGTTCCTTTACTGTTTGGAATATGATCTAAAGGAGTTGAGGTACATAAAGACTTTACTGGGTAAAGCAACTTGAGATAATACTTTTGTCTGGAGATTCACGTGTGTGACCAAAATGTCGAAGACGCAGGGATACTGAGGAAACTAAGTATCTAGGGGTAGTCTACTTGGTCTCAACTATACGAAGTTTCCTTATGTTCTTTGTATAGCGGCTTAATTCTAAGAGTATTCAAAACTGGACTAGGTCTCGGGTTTTTCTGCATTTGTGGTTTCCTCATTAACAAAATCTTGTGTTGTGTTATTTACTTTACCTCCGCATTATAATTATTATTATTATTAAGTAAATAACACTATTGTATATTAATCCGAATTACTTGACATTGATCTTATAGTCAATTGGTTTTATTACTGTAACTATTGTCAAATAAATATCTTGTTGTCGTATTGTCTCGACCTCGTCCATAGACAATCACACAAGGTATAAGACTTAAGTTGTATTCTCTCAACTCTGTCCATAGACGGTCATTTAAGATACCGCACTTATAGGTTGATATTTAAAAGACTGTGGTGTATTTGGGTACCCTTGTCTTTTCAAAACGTATCCCAAATATTTTTCTCTCTTCTCACTAGTTACGAACAAAGAAGTTAAAACCAATGATCTTAATGTTAGATGTACTAAGAAGCATTACTTCCATGTGAAAAATAATCATCGATAAAAATTATTCTATATGCAAGTTACGACTCAACATAAGAATTATATCTTCTCTAGCCATGTATGAAAGTAGAGGTTAAATTTCTCAATCTTATTCCCTGCCAGTTGCGGTTTCGGGAAGGAAAGGCGACAACTAAGAACATCTTGTTGAATCCCTGTATATATTCTCAAAGTGTAATCGTGGGAAGATCAATATTGCAATTCTCAAAATAGTTTGCTCCTCTTTATCCAGTGAGCAACACAAAGAGTTACGAGTATAATCTATGAGAACATATGAGATATATGTTCTAATCACCAGAAATATGATAGCAAAGAACAAATATCACAAAATAAGCAATATACATAATAATTGTTAAAGATTAGGTACTACAATCATCTCTAAAGTAAAATTTAACTAAATAAACTTTAATAATTACAAGATGATAGTATTTGAAGTTATTAATGTGAAACAGATAAGCTACTTCGAAAGATAGTATTCCTCCTTAAAACAATAAGAATAAAATTCCTACAAGGAGTTAACTAGAAACAAAAGGAAAAAATTTAATCAGCTACCGCTGGAACAAACATCTTTGGTTTTAAGACCTTTGAGTTTTTCTTCAATAGCCTTCACGAAATCTGCTGGGAAGATCTCTTCATTGGGAAGATTATTGACATGAGATTTCATTAGAACAAGGTCAGAAAAAAAACCTTTTTCAACTCAGTTCTTGACATGTATTGACTCCTTTAAGGCTTCAACTAGTTGAATTTTAGCTTCCTCAAATTGTTTTAGAAAATTATAAACAACATTAGTAGAAATCATCTCTTCTTGCTTTACATCTTGATGATCATGAGAAAAATAATAATTTACTTCAGGATGATCTTCAGTAGTATTAGGATTTTCAAGTCCATCTTTAACAAGAGTTCTTTTCTTATTCCCTATTAACCACATATCATTGCAATCATTATCAATATATTCTTCCATGTTTTTGAGAGACAATCGAGACATGCTTTATTGCAAGAATGGCTTGAATTAGAGGACTCAACTCAAGTATGTAGTGGTTAAAGGTAAACTCAACAAGGTATTTCCAAAAATAAGACTGGTTCCGTAATCATTTTTGTAAATTGATTCAAAGCAGGAAACTAAAGAGTTACCCTTTGAATAAAACAATTCGCCAACTTTTTTTCTTGTGGAAGAGTTTTAACAAATCATAAACAGCATATAAAAAATCTCACACACACTTTTAAGTTCCTAAAGAGTAGTGTTACACAGAGCTCAAAATTAATATATGAAGTTCACTTTTCTATAGACCAATGTAAATAATATATCAATTTAGTTTAAGTTTAAATATCAACTTAGAGATCATAGGATCTAAGAGCATAGCTTACATCTTAGCTTGTTATGTAAAAATTCTCATGAATCCTTTTCTCGTCTATTGCTTAGGAGTCAGATAAGCAGGGAGAATTTAATATAAAGAGCATAAGATTTGTTGATACCCATATCAAGTCATTACATTTTGGACTCTATGGATGATGTGGTCGCGCCAACTCAAATAATGACTTAATATTAAGGTGCATACAAGATAATGATGATAAATAATTATTTAATCATTGGACCATTTCACCCAATCAGTCACGTGACTGTTTGAGAGTGGATACATCTCTTTGGAGCAGAGGCTCAATAGAGTGGGATGTTAATTTTTAGTTTTCTTTGAAGCTGATGGAACATAACATCTTCAAACAGTAATTCGAGCTTTTAATTGCAAGCAATTCAAGAACTGAAAATGTTAGGAGACACATAGAAGAAATATTTGAGACAAATATAACACACGTTATTTATAAATCCTCATATTACAGGATTTTTGGAGATGATGAGAATCTAAATTTATGTTGCTTAGACAGCACAAGGGTGAGTATTTTCACACTCTCCACGAGATACAAGCTAACATTTAAATTTATGCATGAATCTTCCTTTTGAGATTATACCTTTAAGTTTAGAGAAGTTATCATAAAACTCATTCTTATCAAGGAAAGAGAAGTTGGAACATTTTCCTGAGTTCGTATGTGTTTCCTTGAGGTTGCAAGATAACTTGTCAATGAGATCATTGTACATCATTTTCATGTTAGCCAGTTGAACAGTTTCCCTAGTCGGTAGCTCCTTGGATTCCTTTGAAATAGTATTAATACTTTTAGGAACCCATATTTTCAAAAGTTTCTTTTTGTTCTTCTTGGAGTAATTTGTAGCAATACTTTTATTTTCAGCCTGTTTATTAGTGGAGTAAGCAGAATTGAGATTTTTGGGATATGTTTCCTTGATGTGAGGATCAACACCCGTTATTATTGAACCAAGAGGTTTCGAATTTCGAATATAAGTTACACCTTTCAAGAAGAGATTCAAGGTATAATGTAGATTATTTAATCGTCTGTTCTCCAACCTAAGCTTACACTTCCTACGAAGGTGTCCTTATGTATCAAAGAAGAAGCAAAACTTCTGATTTCTCATGGGATAGGAATGAGTTAACTTGGCATAAGAATCACCATAGGAACTTTGTCCTTTTAGAGAGATAGTTTTTTCTTGATCAAAGAAATTCAACTATTTGTTCCTTAAGGAAGTAGAGACACTTCAAGCATGATCTTTTGAAGTATATATTTTTAAGTGAACATGAGTACCATCAGTAATAACTTTTTCATGCATGTAACAAATAAGCCTATATATTTCTTATCTGATTTTTTTACAGGTTTAGAAAGCTATTTGCAATAGAAAAAGTCCAGAAAACCTCATGAATCCGGAGCATTTACACTCGGTTAGTTGAGAACCCTGGATTACTAACCACCTCTCAAGAACAATCCAAATAAATCAAAGAAGAGTTTAGATGTCCATCTTGAGAAATCACAAACTCTGAGACGAATATAACTTTGTGATTTCTATCTATTTTGTTTGTGGTATAAGATTAGAAAAACCTCAAAGATCAATAAGAACAAGATCCGGATATAAGAACTATCATGTAAAAGATAGTCTGACTGGGCTTCAAGAATCCTTAAGTGAAATCTTCAAATTCGTAACCTATAATATATTTCATGATGAACCTATGTTTTAGAGGACGATTCTAGCTTAGCAACTAGGAAAGTGAAGTGTCAGGGATTAAGAAATCGTGTTGCAAGAGTCTCTCTATTTATAGATTTTCAAGGCTCTAGGTAGCTTTGAATTCAAGTTATGATAATTTGAGATGCAAGCAAACACTTTTTCTATTTAGATGAAATTCTTATTAGGAATTCATGTAAGCATGTGGGAAGTATGCCTTAAAATTACATATAAGAATATACACTATGGTCCAGCATTCTGGAACCATGTACAATGATAGTTCATGTCGGCAAGTATGCCTTTTGAATTTACAAGCATAATGGTGTTCCATAACACATAAGACTTAAACCATGATTCACAAACACATAGTGATATAGTGAACAAAGTTGTCTTACAAGTGTTTATGAGAATCGTAATAATTCCAAACATATCTGTGAAAATAGTTTATGAGCATCTGCTTAATTCAGAACTGGGTAGGTATGGCTAACTATGGGAAGTTTGCGGTCTCATGCTTCTGGGGTACGCGTACCAGGTATGTTTACCCTAGATATTCAAAAATTCATATCCCAGTGGACTGGGTATGTGTACCATCCCCATTTTCGAACTAAAAGCCATGGGGTACGCGTACTGGGTATTATCATCCCAATTCCAGAATTCAGATAACTAGGGTATTGGGTATGCGTACCTACCTTGTGTCCAGAATTTAGTATGTTCAGAAAACTCTCTTTATACAATTTGAAACATTCCCAATGGCCATAGATAATAAATATCATTGCTTGGGAAATACCCGAATGATCAACTTGAAAAAAAATAGTTTATGAACAATAAATTGTTCTTAACCAAGATTTTTGAGGATCTAAGAACATCCATTGCTTGAATCATATTTCGAGAGATTTATCAAGACAAGCTTAACTCGAAATTTTTTCTTTGTAATATTAATTCTACTAAAATCATACAACATAGTTTCATAAGATAGAATGGTAAATTCCATAAGTAAATAAGATGGTTCAGTCTTCACATACCTCTTTGTTGATGAAGTTCTCCAAACATTTTCGTTTGTTCTTCAGTTTTCAATCTTTGAAGGTTAAGTGATGTATGATATTCAACCACCATACTCCAATCCTAGTGCGAGACTTGAATTTAGTATATTAGAAATCATGATATAGTTTTGTGTATCTAACATTGACAATAATCTTGAGATAGCATAACTTGCAAGTTTGACCGAGCAGTGCTCTAACATGTTCCATCCCTTAGGTGATTCATCTGAAGGATATCAAAATCAGCATTGTGATATCCTTGATGTGATAATGGTAAACATTTCAGATAGTTTATTTCTGTATATAAGGTTCACTTCGAAAACCTTAATGTTTTGCCAATTTTTCCATACTAGGATTCTTAGTATGATTGATAAAACCTCCATTGCAAAAGAAATATATTAAACTGCTACTGTAATATATATATATATATACACGTGTGTATGTATATATGATATTCTATCACGTAACAATTAAACATTTTATGTTACCATACTCATTTTTTCTAGTGCAATCATACATAATCTCAAACATATTAGCACTAAATTACATGAGTAAAAACTAGTTTACAATCATAAATTACTAAGTATCTTAATATCTAAGCGCAAAGCATTGGTCCTTCACTATGAATAGAGGGCCTTTTGTATTAAATATTTCATTTGTTACACTTTGGGCAGTAGTTGCTGGAAGGTCGTTCTCCAACTATTCAGATTGTTCTCCTCAAGGGTGAGACTATGAAGACTTCTTTTGGGACCGAGAAGCGCAACTAAGAACTATTATTTTCATAGTTTTTGAATATGTATTTAGGAGAATCAACGAGTTTAATCAAAAGCTAGATTGCTCGTAAATAATCCATAGGCATTGTTTTTTATTCTAAGATCTTATCTTTATCAGTAAAATCGTTTAAGAAAAATTTAGAAGTTTTATCAGGGAATACTAGGATCTAGGAGACATGAACATATATCAATCAAGGAGTTCTAAAAAGGTATTGAGCATAAAAACCAATATTGATTAGGCTTAGTTAACTCTACATGTTTCAGCTAAAACCAACTTCACAAAAGATTTCCAAAACCGTGTGGTACAATCTCAAAAGAATAAAAAAACTTGCTGACTTATTGGAGGCAGAGTATCAATAGTCTTCTTGCCAGACTGGGGAAAAATCTTAAGGAATTAATAGACTTTTTTTTAGCAAACTCACATACACGGGCTCAAAAAGGTTATGGCGCAAGGACCACTATTGAAGCAAGATTACATGGAGGGTATATCTTGTCTCAAATGCTTCTAAAACGAAGTTGGACAGCATGGACAGATGTAACATTTAAGTTCGATGAATATTGAATGTGGACGAGGATTCCAGCTTTTTTTTTACAAAATTGTAGTTTCCTCGTTATCAAAATTTCTTTGTGTGTTTTTTTACTTTCTATTCGCATTATATTATTTGTGTTTTTATAATTGCAAGTAAAAATAAAAATAGCTGAATCTTCTTGTCTATTATGTTCATCTTTTCTTTTCCCACAAGATAATTCAAGGAGTGTCTATGTAGGTTAAGATAAAAAAATTGATTGTGCACTTGATATCCTCGTCTTTTCAATAAGATCACCGTAACTACTAAAAATCTAATAGTTACACCAAATCTAATCTAATAATCAAAAGTATAAGTCCGACGGTCAATGTTTTTAAATCGCGAACCAGGAAGTGACTGGTTCCTATTTTTAAGTATCAGATCGTAGATAGTCATAAAACGAAAATTCACAATCTATTAATATGCCAAAGATCGGTATATGATATATTCATATTTAATATATTATGTATGCAATATTAATCACAAAGCAAGCAACTAATGGATCAATGGATAAGGTAGTAAGTAGCACTTGCAAGATCTCATCTTCGAATTCTAAAAAGACTAAGAAAATTTTTTCTACCAAAAACTTGGATGAATTAATCATTGAATCGTGTACTGGCTAAGTATGATTCAGAAAAAAAAATTGATTCTTTGGGAAGGTAAGTCATACATGAGATTGATCGTAATGGATAGAAGTTGAAATGAAACTATGACAACATTTATCAAATTCACAGTACAACCACAATTTTAATCTAACATGAACATAACGATTAAAATAAGTTTGTTTTCATAAGAAAAGATGGATTTCTTTGGACATAACAAATCACATACGAATACGAATTTGAATCCAAAATACTCAATTAAATTAACCACAAGAAAACCCATGATTAATTTAATCGGAAATGCTCAACATAAGAGAACTTATGGAGCCACACAGTATGTACATAAAATACGGATCAAGGAAGATCAATACTGCGGAATAGACAAGGATTCATTCTATTTTCCATCAGTATTTGCACAATGACATACAATAGACATAATCCTCGTAAACAAAAGTTCATCCTATCTTCCATAAATATTTGCATAATGACATACAATAGGCTTAACGTTTTTAATGTCAAAAGTTCATTCATTCTTTTATCAATACTTGCATATTGACATGTGAAAGACTTAACTTTTGACGAAGTATGGGACAATCATAGTTCACGGACGCAAACACACATATCCCATAATACATTGCAATATATAAAACCATAAAGATTAATATTGCAAAAATCATCAAACAGTTTTACAATTTAACCAAATAAACCTAAAAAATAAAG
This sequence comes from Papaver somniferum, assembly GCF_003573695.1. NCBI lineage: Eukaryota > Viridiplantae > Streptophyta > Magnoliopsida > Ranunculales > Papaveraceae > Papaver > Papaver somniferum. The sequence continues at coordinate 129,377,816 of NC_039358.1, read as the reverse complement.
ATGAAAACGTTGGACATATCTATGTGTAATCACAATAATGGTTATTCCAAACTCTATTTATTCTTCCTAAAAACACAAGAATAAAATTCTCATAAGAAGATTTACTGGACAAAATAAAATCAACAAGCTAAAGAACAAGGACATACACTTAAACCATCAAAACCTAACACGAACTGAAATCAAACAGACGTTTCGTAATCCTCACGAGCCTTGAGGTCTTTGAGCTTGTGATTGACAACATCTACTGCTTCTTCAGAGAATATATCCTCATTGAGAAGATCTTTAACATGTGTCTTTATGAGACCAAGGTCAGAAGTAACCTTTTTCAACTCAGTTCTTAACACATTAAGACTATTCAAAGTATCAACGAGCTGCAGTTTTTCTTCCTCAAAATATTTAAGAAAATCATGAACCAATTCAGCAGAAACCATATCCTCATTATCAGCATCCTGATGCGTATAGGCATAGTAACATGAGGCATTAGGATGATCTTCTTCTACTAGGGTTCTTTTCTTCCTTCCCTTGGAATCGAAACCAATACCTTTGTCAAGAAAACCTTTTGCAAAACCGCTAGAGTTAGAAGAAGACATTCTTGAAAAACCATAAAAAAAATCCCAGAGTATGCGTACGAGACTCAATGGTTTTGGTATTTAAATGGTTTCTTAGGGAAGGTAACTTTTAGGGTTTCTAAAAGTTGATTTGTGACAGTAACATGGGTACTCATACGAACACAATCTTGACCCAACAACAAAAGTACGCAACTGGTCGTATTTTTATGACAAGACAAAATTTCAGCTATGTGAAAATTGTCACAGGATTTTTTGTCTCAATAAATTTTATATCTCCATAGAGAAGTAATTTAGAGCACACAACATAGTTGCAACAAAAACAAAAGAAGAACAACATCAGATAAAACCAAAACTTTAATCAAAGTTGTTTGCAGCCAATAGTTTAGCTATGGACGATAAGAAAATAGCTGAACTAAACAGAAAGAAATTTTTCCAACAGTATACCTGATTATTAACACATCTTACTCAACAGTATTTTTATGAGTAAGTTTTCAATCCTTGTGATTAATTGACACAAGTATGAGCTCTAAGCTCATTAAATGAACCGTGTTTACGGTTGAGTCTCTTTTTCCTTTCGAATCTAGGAAAGAATTCTTTTTGATGTGAGAAATTATCATAAAACTTACTGTCATCCAAATATGAGACATAGTTTGAGTTCTCACCAGAAGTATTTTGATTTGAGGAGGTTGACAATATGTTGACAATTTCTTTATAATCTTCAATTATATCCTTCAGGTTATTTCTCATATCATCAATTTTGTTCCTTTCTCCTGGAATTTTGTTCACATCAAAGGTAACATTATCTCCTCTTTTATCAGAAGAAAACACTTAATCTTTCCTTAGACGATTTTTGTTAAGACGTGTGTTCTGCTTCTGAGCATTCGAAAAACTCATTGGACTGACTTTCCTGGTAGCATACACAGGGTAAGTACGAAAACCAATTGGTTTAGACATACGAATGTTAGTTACACCTTTGAGAATTAAATCTAAGGTGTGTTGAAGTTGAACAAAGGAATTTTTATTCAACCTAGATATTCCCTTTTGTTTAACAGAACCTTTTGCCTTGCAAAAGAAACATACTTTCTGATCATCAGAGTGATTAGATAGTGCAGTCTTAACAACCTCGTTTGGAGATTTATTCCTTCCATGTGATGTGGAACAACCTTGATTAGAGGAGGTGACTAACACATCTTTTCCAATAGGAAGGGATTCTAGTTTTACTTCTAGAACTGGAACTCCTTCAGTTATGGTAGAAGTACATGGTATATTAGACTACTTACAGCATCCTTGAATTGAGAGTTTACTCAAGCGATGTTCAATTTCCAAAGCATCCTTTTTGAGGATCGCTTCGAGTAATATGCATGAATAATGATCTGCAGTGTTTTCTTTGGATTTACAGTCTCTTATTACACCAAGAAGAACATTGACATGTTTTTTCAACCGATTAAACCTATCAGCTTGGTTTCTAACAAAATTTAGAATCAGTTCACTCTCTTCATTTGTTTCCCTTTCATTAATTGAGATAGACTCTTTTGAAGGGTAATCGGAATAACACATGTCAGTGTCTGTCTGTCTCGTCAAAACACTAGGTTCCTCTATATTTGAGATTGACAAATCTTTCTCTTTAATAGATACGGTCGAGACAGAACTTTTATTTTTTGTGATGCGTTTATCAGAGATAGTACTCATTTCCATAGAGTCAGATCGCTACAAACACAGACTTATAAGGTCTTTAAACGTGTTTGCCTGCTTTAATACCAATTGAAAAAGCAAGGGTCTAACAACCACACCCAATATTTCGCTTAACAATTTGTATGGAAAAACTCCAATATACTTTTAAAGAGAATCAACTAGACAGTCAGACTCAATCTTAATAAAAGTATATCAAAGAGTTATATCTCTCTTTCTCGATTCAATACTTACTCAAGCAAATAGAAATCTGCGAGTCTAATTGAATACAAGAACGGTACCAAAGACCAATGTTCAAGGATCAATCAATTTCAATCAACAACCAAAGGTTAGATTTCCCAATTGATCGATTCAATGCACAGCCTGTGATATTTCAATTATATAACAAAATATAATGCGGAAAAGAAATAACACAAACAGCAGAAGTTTTGTTAACGAGGAAACCGCAAATGCAGAAAACCCCCGGGACCTAGTCTAGATTGAACACACATTGTATTAAGCCGCTACAGACACTAGCCTACTACAAACTAACTTCGGTCTGGACTGTAGTTGAACCCCAATCAATCTCACACTGATCCAAGGTACAGTTGTGCTCCTTACGACTCTGATACCGGCAGAATACTACACACTTTATTCCCTTAGCTGAACTCACCCACAACTAAGATTTGCTACGACCCAAAGTCGAAGACTTTAATAAACAAATCTGTATCACACATAAAAGTCTACGGTAATAGAAAAATCTGTCTCCAACAGAAATACCTACAAGATTTTGTTCCATCTTTTGATAGATCAAGGTGAACAGGAACCAATTGATAAACCGGACTTATATTCCCGAAGAACAACCTAGTATTATCAATCACCTCACAATAATCTTAATCGTCTAGTGAAACAAGATATTGTGGAATCACAAACGATGATACGAAGGTGTTTGTGACTACTTTTCTATCTTGCTTATCGGAGAAATTAATCTCAAGCCAATCTTACGATTGTACTCAAATACGATGGAGCCATCAAGATCATATCACACAACTACAGAGAAAATAGTTGGGTCTGGCTTCACAATCCCAATGAAATCTTCAAGTCGTTAACCTACAGGGTCTCGATAGAAACCTAAGGTTAAAGGAGAATCGACTCTAGCTTATACAACTAGTATCACACATGAGGTGTGAGGATTAGGTTTCCCAGTTGCTAGAGTTCCCCTTTATATAGTCTTTCAAATCAGGGTTTGCAATCAATGTTAGCTTAGTAACAAAGCATTGAATATTCACTGTTAGATGAAAACCTGATTAGATTCAATATAATATGTTTCAACCGTTAGATCGAACTTAGCTTGTTACACACAAATGAAATGCACGTTTATTTAGGTTTGTGTAACCGTACCCAAACATGTACATTTAGTTGGTTCAACAGTAGTTTTTTGGGATAAAAAATGTTTCTGTTGGTTTTGGTAAATTTGAGTGTGTTGATGAGAAACGAATCTAAACCCTAAAAAAATGCACTGCACGAGAGTATTTTTAGATTTGAAAGATCAATCTATACAATCCTGGCATAAACCAAGAAATGGTCGTTCCAGTATTGTTTCGGTCACAAAGTGAAGGAGAAGGGTTGGTCTTAGGGAGGGAAGCAAAGAAGGTGTTGAGACCAGAATGGTTAATTCTGAAGGTGTGGTTATTTTATGACTTGTATCAGAATATGGAACTGGCTTGCGGAATGTAAGTTATCAGTTCTTTGGTGTTTTTCTGGATACTTGTGTTATTGTTAACGAAAACCCCTGTTGTTTTGTAGAAATGGGTAGAAACCTATTTATACAAGTCATAATTGAACGCACACTGATCTCATAGAAAGTGGGAGTGATTGAGTGATGGAGAGGTGGGGTAATGTGTAAATTCCAGAGACCACATTCCCACTGTGAAGGAAACGGATTAGTTTACACCCACTACTTCTTGCCTCCACTAACTGCCCTGCTTTCTGACACTTTCTTATAATGGACGTGTTGCACGCCGCACGCTGTAAACCGCCAGACCAATACCCTGATGAACATCCCCCAGTTTGTGACATGTTTGATGTCTCGAGTATTTTCGTGGAAAATATGCAGCAAATTGCTGAGTGGGTCTTGTATGCAAGACCTGGATATTCTTATTAATTGTGTGCCAACTAAGTAGCAGATAGCCATGCGTGGCAAGTCAAAGTCAGGAGACTTGCCGCAGAAGAATAGTATGTGATGCTATTAGGCTTGTCTTGGCTGGTCGCCTAAAACTTGTCATAGGCCTGTTAATTCTGTGGCGAATTTGGACGGCTGAGATTGTAATTCATGCGAGAGGGTGGTCATTGATTATGGCCACATTCCGTTGGCATCTTTTAATAGCATAGTGGAGCCATTGGCACATGTCGGTGGCATGGTGGCATAGCCGCACCTGTGGCATGGTGGCATAGCCGCGCCTGTGGCATGGTGGAATGTCCAAAGCTAGGATTTGGCGTCGTGGACAAAGTTAAGGGTTTGGCGGCATGGCCAAGGCTAGGATTTGGCGCCGTGGCCAAAGTTAGGGATTGGCGGCATGGCCAAGACTAGGATTTTGGCATATTGGTGCTAGACCCAAATATGGCTTCGGCAATATTTGCTTCAGTGGTTATATAAAACTTAATGCCTAGGGAGCATTACTTGGCTTGGTTGGCGTGGCAACCTTAGCTAAATTAGGATTTGGAATATCGAAACCCTAATTTGCGCGTGTGGCATGTGGCCGCGGCACAATGACGTTTTTTGTGCAAACGACACCATGGCCACGCCAAAGGAATTATGATAGATCCATAACATGGGGATGGCCACAGGAGCAAGGGTGGCTATGAGTGGTCATAGCATGGCGCCATTCTTAGGGTTTCTTGGGTCCCGCATGGCTCGTGACATGTTGTGGGGCCCAAAGTAGCGTAATTTGGGCCACGACTGGAAATTAAGGTTTCGGCTAATGCTATTTAAAAAAAGTCGTGTTTTTGATTAGAATACCCTAATTGGAACTTTTCACGGCGTTGGCCACGAACTGGAGGTGGGTTAGCACGTAGGCGCGCTATTTATGGCATGTTGACACGCTCGGCATGCTACTGCGGCAAAGTGGCACGTTTGGCAAGTTACTGCGGCAAGTGGCACGTTTGGCATGTTTGGCATGATGATTATCGCATTGGCGCTGAACGGAATGTTTGGCATGCCATTAGCATGCTGGAGCGGAATGGCACATTTGGCATGCACGTTTGGCATGCCATTAACATGTTGGCGCGGTTTCGAAAAGCCAATTGACATTGTGAACATCTGGTGCAATTTGCCTCTTTTAATACTCTGGCAGGTTTAGAGCGACCTGATTGGTCAATAGAGAAGGGGCCGGCCAGACATGGGCGTGGCCACACTTCTAGTGTGCGTGTGGCGGGTTTGAAGTGACCTGATTGGTCGATGGGAAAGAGGAGGGTCGGTCAAGAAGCATGGGGCATGGCCATCTGCAAGTGGCGCCGGATGTCCTATGGCACAACCACACCTCCCTTTGCTACTGCTCCTATTTTTCGTGGCTCCTCTTTTATCCCTTGTTTTCTGATTTTGGGTAGGACTTTGCACCTACTAATCCATGGCGGATCAATTTCCTAGCTTTCCTAGGTTTAGTTTCGACCAGCGAGGTCTGATATACTGCGCGGGGCGCAAAACCCTAATTTCGCAAATTAATAGGGTTGAGATTTGATTTTCGTGATTTATCACAAAATTGATCGAACTCTGCATAGAGTTCTTTAAATTTATTGTTGGAGAGCAGTATGCTTTCCTATTGAGTACTTTTATGCAAAGACCTTAACCTTGATATTTCGGGAAATTCATGCTACTCTGCTGCGAGTGAACATTAATTGTCATGTCATATAAATATTAAGGGTTCAAATAGGGAACATAGCACAGAAATCATTCAAAGAAGCTCATATTAATTGGATAATATAGGCAAGGTGCCGAAATTTACAGAATATCTGGGATTGTTGTTGCGTGCACCATTCTGGATAAATTTCATGTGAATATATTGAGTTGCTCAATAAATGCGCCAGTAGAGAGGTTGAACACTCATCACTTTTACATGGCTCCATTTCTTTGCAGAGTGACGGCACATTAAATGCAAGGTTTTACAATTTTAACCCTGAACTAAAAACCACCATCAACAAGTAGTTAACCAAATAGTTAGCCATATGAGAACTTTCATATCAACCATATTCATCTTAACCATAACTAGTTCAAATATCAAAAGAACTAGTTAGAGAGTTGTTCAATTGCTTAGATCTCATAGAAGTATATAAGACATAATCGAAGCAAAAACGATTTGATTCACTCAAATCAATTCATGAACTTTATAGCCACGGTTTGCAAGTATGTATTCCTTAGTTTATATAAGTTTAAGTTCATGAATAATCGTTTTTAGAAACTAACCCACTTAAGCACGCATACTGGTACGCGGACTTAAGTACCCGGAATAAGTTTGTTTTCAGTTCACAAACTCCAGCAGAAATTCACGGGATGTGAACTTCCGACAGTGCGTGTACTGGTACGCGGACTTTAGTTCTGGTTTTCCTGAGCAGCAAAGTACGCATACTTTGGTTCAAGGAATAAGGACTTACACACGTATGAGTTATCACACAATGTTTATATCCTTTCAACATTATATTCTAAACTCTCATTCCAATCATTGAAACATTCTTAGAGGACGTAATATAGTTGTTATTCATAAGCTATCTCTCGTTAAAGCGATTTTCAAGTAATTGAAACTAATATGACTTTCGTCACTAGTAAAGATGAACTTGGCCAAAACGAAAGCTTACCAACACATATTCCGAGAAATAGATAAGCGAGATAAACTTCGCTCGAAATAGAAAATGTGTATAATCATAGTCTATATAGCAATACGACTTTTATCTCAAGATAGGAGATAGAGTAGATAGACTTTTGAGTGATAGATAAGTTCAAGTCTCCACATACCTTTTAGTCGATGAAGTTCCACCAGTTTCTTGAGTAGTTCTTCGTCTTTGTATGATGATATCCATGGAGTCTAGAGCTCAACTGCACTTTCTATCCTAGTCTGAGACTTAGCTAATAGTAGACTAGAAATCAAGACTTATAGTTTTGATCACTAATATTGACAAACATGCTTGAGATAGCAACGCATGCGAGTTCGACCGAGCAGTGCTCTAACAATCTCCCCCTTTGTAAATTTTAGTAACAAAAATATCAATACATATGGAATACAAAACAAATAAATAAACTTTTGTAGCTTCTCTTCCACATGCATGATCTCCTTGGTTCTTCAACATTACTCGAAATCTTCGTCACTTCCAAGTACTCCAATGATTCCAAAGGTTGTAAGTTTAGCATCATCATTGTTGAAAATCCGTAGCTATAACAATGAGAAAACAAGAGTTCTTAATTATTGTTACACAGTGTCATAGTATTATTACACAGTGTCATAGTATTATTACACAACATCAAAGTTCAATTGTATCACAACTTCGACAACAATGCTATGGTGATATGTATCACTCTCCCTTAGTCAATACTCCATCTCACATGGAAACCACTCCCCCTTACATAATGATCCGAAAACCATATGTATTTGTAGTGTAAACTACACATTAATTCTCCCCCTTTTTGTCAATAAAATTGGCAAAGGTACGAAAACTAGTGGGATCCTAATGAAATTTCCATCGAGACATTTCATGACCAAAAGAAAGCACATATCAACTTTTTAGATGCACATAAAAATATGGGTCAGGGAATATCAATACTGCGGAATAGACAAGGATTCATTCTATTTTTCATCACTATTTGCACAATGACATACAATAGACATAATCCTCGTAAACAAAAGTTCATCCTATCTTCCATCAATATTTGCATAATTACATGCAATAGTCTTAACTTTTGTAATGTCAAAAGTTCATTCATTCTTGTTGCATATCGACATGTGAAAGACTTAACTTTTGACAAAGTATGGGACAATCATAGTTCACGGACGCAAACACACATATCCCATAATACATTGCAATATATAAAACCATAAAGATTAATACTGCAAAAATCATCTTTCAAACAATTTTACAAATTAACTAAATAAACCTAAAAAATAAAGATAAAAACGTTGGACATAGCTAGGTGTAATCACAATAATGGCTGTTCCAAACTCTAGTTATTCTTCCTAAAAACAAAAGAATAAAATTATCATAAGAAGATTTACTAGACAAAATAAAATCAACAAGCTAAAGAACAAGGACAGACACTTAAACCATCAAAACCGAACACGAACTGAAATCAAATAGACGTTTCGGAATCCTCACGAGCCTTGAGGTCTTTGAGCTTGTGATTGACAGCATCTACTGCTTCTTCAGAGAATATATCCTCATTGAGAAGATCTTTAACATGTGTCTTTATGAGACCAAGGTCAGAAGTAACCTTTTTCAACTCAGTTCTTAAACATCAAGACTCTTTAAAGTATCAACGAGCTACAGTTTTGCGTCCTCAAAATATTTAAAAAAATCATGAACCACTTCAGCAGAAACCATATCCTCATTCTCAACATCCTGATGCGTATAGGCATAGTAACATGAGGAATTAGGATGATCATCTTCTACTAGGGTTCTTTTCTTCCTTCCCTTGGACTTGAAACCAATACCTTTGTCAAGAAAACCTTTTGCAAAACCGCTAGAGTTAGAAGAAGACATTCTTGACAAACCACAAAAAAAATCCTAGAGTATGCGTACGAGACTCAAGGGTTTTGGTATTTAAATGGTTTCTTAGGGAAGATAACTTTTAGGGTTTCTAAAAATTGATTCGTGACAGTAACATGGGTACTCGTACGAACACAATCTTGACCCAACAACAAAAGTACGCAACTGGTCGTATTTTTTACGACAAAGACAGAATTTCAGCTATGTGAAAATTATCACAAGATATTTTGGTTCAATAAATTTTATATCTCCATAGAGAAATAATTTAAAGCACACAACACAGTTGCAACAAAAACAAAAGAAGAACAACATCAGACAAAACCAAAGTCTTATGCAATGCCATTGGATGTATTCAAAGTGTCCGCGGGAAGGTTGTTCACGCATCAGAATGGTGATTGAATCACAACGAAATAGCTCAGGTATTTGCAATGTCAAGATCCCAATTGTCCAAAGGAACCACATATGCTAGATGATGCTATGAAGATTAAAAAAGAAGAAGAAGAAAAGATTGCAACACTCTGCAAAAACTTCAAACTTAAAGCCAAACTGAAGAAGGAGTTATTACACTGCAAGCATTGTGGATATGGAAATCACGAATACAAACATTGTCCACAGAGAATCAGTGGATGCTCAAAGCCCGATTGCAAGACTTTTATGCATTTGCGGACTTCTTATGAAGAAGATACATATGGAAGGCATTTCTGGGAATGTCTTAAGTGTTTTTTGGTGGAGTGGGCTGATTGAAGTTGAAGGACAAATCGATTCACTATGGTATTATGTTATTTAGTTTGTTGTTTATTTTGTGTTATTACGATTATCCAAAACCAAACATGTGGATGTCTTCATATTTGCACCATCAATATCATAAGTAATTTAATTTTTTCCTCGATTAAACATTGCACCACCAATCTCATAAATAAAAATATACTGCATTGAACAACCACATCATACATGAGAATAAAAGAAATACATTAGATTAAAACAACTACTACATAGGCGTCAATTCTCGGCGGGTGGTGGAATTCCTAGGGCGATGTAGGGATCGTATCTGTTGAGCACCCTAAGAATGTTGAAACAAGCATGGAAGTCGAAAGGACGACCGCGGTGAGATGTTGGCCACATCGCTAGAGTTCTGGGTTCCACTTCATGTTCGGCTTCACTGTTGAGCTTATTTTTGCGATTCTCAATTAGTAAAGCGACGAACTCCAATACTTTCCTACTAATTGAACTAAAATGATGCGACAATCCGTGAGAATCACGCCCATTAATGTTCCCCGTTTCAGCGGTGAACATTCTGTAAACTTTCTCCCAGAAAGTCAACGTCGATTCGGCTACATTACTAAAGACAGCATCTTGTGTGTGAAAATCAAAGGCTCTACAAATAGCTAAATCTTCTTGTTGAGTGAATCTAACACCACGAACTCTGGGAGGCATTTTTGTAGATGATTTGAGAGTGAAGAATGTGTAGAATGTGTGAATTTAGAGTTGAAATGAGGAGTATTTATAGAACTCAAAAATTATAGTCGTTAGATCACAAGAGTTTTCAGCCGTTCAGATTCCGTCGTTGGCGCTTCTATGAAAAACACGGCGCTTTCAGGAAAGACGCTGGCGCTTTAAGTAAGAGCGAGCGTTGAAAAGACAAGCGCCAACGTTTTTGGCTCAAGCGCCAGCGCTAAAGACAAGATCGCCCGGCCTTTCATCAAGTGCGCGCTACATTATTTAACTAGCTCAACAAACCAACAAATTTGTTGGTTTGAACATCCATTTTTCATATTTGTTGAGTCCATAATGGGAGCAAAATCAACAAACTTCAAGTTTGTTGAGTCCACAGGAACTGCTTTTATGGTTCGAATGTCACCACAACGGTGAGATCTTGGAAGTTTAATTGGGGAGATGAAAGACTTAGTAGAATATGGAACAACATCCCGGTTGCAATATAGCGGTGTATATGGAACGAGCGAAATGCAAGAGTCTTCGAAAAAAATTTGGTAAGAAATGTTAAACTCCAAGCCTTCTTTTGGGCGGAATCGAGCACAAGGATGTTAGGTCTAACGGTGAACACGATGATAGCACATTGGGACTCTTTATTCCGGCCTTCGTGAATTTGGTTTATTTTTGTTTTGGATTCTGAATCCCTTTCGGCTCCCTTTTCTCATTGCTGCCCATTTCCAATGAATTTTTTCCTTGGTCAATCAAAAAAAAAGATAAAAGGACATTAATTACCTACACAGCTTACCTTTTTCCTTCTCACGTGCCCAAGAACAAGTTGGGAAGAAATTCAACAAATCAAATAACTTATATCGTGGCCCTTCATTCACTCGCTCGATTATACAAACTTAAAATCAGCAAGTAGATCGCAGAAAGGATTATACACCATTTTGGTGTATGTATTTTTAAACTTAGACGTTGGAGCAGGGATACAATGCACGGGCATTCCACTTGTTTTCATGGAGAGGATAAGACACAAATGGAATCTAAGACTTCTGAGTGGAGCTTTCCGAGAGAAAACACTGGCTAAAGAGTTTAATCCGATAAGATTAGTCTTTAATTAAACACTTTTCATTCCACACTCGTCTTAAATCTAGGCTCCACTTAGCAGTGAAGACGGTAGTGGAAAATCCAAATCATGCAAATTCGTTGTATTTTTATACATGAAAAGCTTAGCCTTAGTTTGATCTTAAGAATTGTTTATGCTGTGAATATTCAATTACTTGTCGATTTGATATCTAGTATTTTAAACATCAAAAAGCTAACACTCTAGCTCTATATATATCTTGCATAACCAACTTCCAATAAACTCAAAAAAAAAAAAATCTAAGGAAAACCAGTAACAAACTCAAATAACCAACAATGGCTTCTCCCATTACTTTTTCTTCTTCGTCTTACTCCTCAACACTTTACTCAAGGAAGCTGCTACTACATGCTATACCTCACCTATCAGCCGATTCCCCAATTCCGTCACATCCTGGTAGAGATTCCAATACACACCAGAGTAATTTCGATACAAATGTAGTTATGGTTCTTTCAATTCTTTTATGTGCTCTAGTTTGTGCACTAGGGCTTAATTCCATCATTCGATGTGTTTTGAGTTGCTCAAACCGGGTTGCACATGATTCAGGAGACACCACCCCAGTTCAGTCAGCTAATACTGGAATAAAGAAAAAAGCCCTCAAGACATTTCCTGTAGTTACATACTTATCTGGGTTGAAGCTACAAGGTTTGGACACTGAATGTGTTATTTGCCTCTCAGAGTTTGCTCAAGGAGAGCGTATTAGAATTCTACCCAAGTGCAACCATGGATTTCACATTAAATGCATCGATAAATGGCTCAGTTCACACTCATCATGCCCAACTTGCAGGCATTGTCTGATTGAGACATGCGAGAAAATTATCAATGGGGGTAGCCAACCTAGATCTTTAATTCCCCAAGCGCCTGCACCACCACCACCACCATCCAGCAGAGTGGTTCCGTCAGAACATGAAGGTATCATACCGACACCATCAACCATTCTTCCATCAGAACGTGAAGGTATGATAAGGAATCTGGCTGATATCTGCTAAAATGTACCTGTAATTGTAACTGTATACAGATGTTAACTAGATGCTTCAAAGGACCCAGGAAACACACCATTGTACAGAAACTTGAAAAATATGAAACTTTTTGATTTATATATTTGCATCTTTAATATAGTGGTCCATTTTGACTTTCAATCCAGTAAAGAAAGAACAAGAAAGCAAATCAACATTAAACAATGATTCCGTGTATACCATTCAAAATGAAAAGCAAAAAAAGCAAAATGTTTCTTATCACGATTTTACTAAGTTTAGTATAACCCCAATTTTAGTGGTTTCTCCAACTTCATATCAATAAAGCAAGGTTTTGCTAGTCCTAATTAGCTAGTCATCTGCCAACTCATAATCTATAATGGTTGTAGGACCTGCATGTTTTACTTTTCAAGGGATAACCAAAAACTCTTTCGGCATCCATCTTGACACTGGCTGATTGACAATGTGAACACATCAGACGATAAAGAGCATGAGCATCCACATTAACCCTGTATGTGAAAAGCAAACCAGAGAGATTCTTTTCAAGTGGCATTTTCTTTGATCTTTGGTTTAGGTTTATAGTGCCATTTATTTCATTCATCTTCTTATTCATCTCAAATTTTATGTTTTCTGAGAACCGAATTGCTGCTCAAACATTTTGTTCTCATTACTTAAAAATTAAAGCAAACACTCTTAGTATGGATAGTTGGAAAGTCTTTATGCCAAACCGCCATTTATTCGTGTCGGTTGCTAGTCCTCATGTTCATCCTTAAGAGTTAACTCTTGTCTTCGGATTTTTTCCTTCATTTATCTCCGAGTTCCATTGTTTAATGAGTATGTAAAGGAGAAACTATGAGTTTGAGCAAGCAGTATCTGAAACATAATGGTGCCCAAGAAAGAGCTAAATATGCAAAACTAGTGAGAAAACATACAATTTCAAACTGTAAAGAAGATAATCTTTAAACATCATTTTCTTTATCATAATTTGGTTAAGTTCGTCTTTATTCCTAATCTCAAGTATTTTGTACCCACAAAAGGAGAAAGAAGACAACGAGCTCAAGGGTAAGCGGTTTTGTTCAATTTCTCATAAGTCAAGTGAAGCTCCGCTTACTTACAGCTTAAGTCCTTCACAATTTAAGCCCCCGGCTAGAAGCCTTGTAGCTAACCCACAATTTTAGAGTCAACTCTTCCTAGTAACCAAATTTTATTGCAAATTAAGAGTTGGTAACTTACACACCAGGCCGCCTCCACTGAATCACCAAGCAATCATGTAAGCCAAACAGTAATTACATCATTCTTTTGCTTTGAGGTCAAGCTGCAAAAAGAGTACAAAAATTATATTATCACATGCATGGAGTCTCTGGAAACCAAAAATGTAAATGAACAACGATAGCTTTTAACAGAATGAAATCTGAATCAAATAACTTGAGGAATTAATCCAGTGGGGCATAAACTGGAAATACTACAAGTAATAAAAAGCTAAGAGATGAGTCTGTTTTTTTTTGTTGATTTTTAACTATTTGACAGCATGTGTAATTATTATTTAACTGAATGAGCAAAAGGTGAATAAATGTCATCAAGTGTGAACATCCAACAAATAAACCATCGAAAAAACCGCTCAAATTGGCTATACATAATATAGAATAGATGACAAAAGAAAACTTAACCATTAACGGACCAGCGGGAGCATGGATGATAGCTTTGCCTATGCATTACCTAATTTACTGTCACGGTGGAGTCTCATCGTCCTCAAAGAGATCTTTATAGAACCTCTCCCTTTCTTTTGGATCATACAGGGTTCCTTGCTTTCCTATTGGATCATCCTGTTCAGACGCTTTAGCAGTACCTCTACTCCCATTATTACTTGATCTTAGCAAAACCATATCTTTAATCTTTTTCTTTTCCAAATTTACTGCATGGTGCCTCCGATTAAATTCATGAAGACCTTCCTGCATCAGGTCACCAAATTTCTCTTTCACAATGACAAGTGGATCCTTATTCATCAGTTCTGAACCATTATATCCTTCTCTAAGAAGAACGGTGTAACTCTGATACTTATTGGAAACATAAAAAATTCCAGGATGTTTAAGCAGTATAACATTTAGGTTCTCAGGCAACTTAAACTCTCTTCTAAAATGAGCCAATTTCATAATAGACGCTTTCTTCCACAGCATCAATGAAAGCAGCTCGTGCACCAAACCTACTGCCCTTTTCTCCATCTCATGTGATCCCTCCATGAAATCCCTAACATTCATATAATAAGGTGAAATATATGGAGTTGCATTAAATTCGTGAAACTTCACCCAAGTTTTGACCCAACTCAAAGGCAAAGAGCAAGTAAAAGAAGGCTCACTTTTCCTTTCCTTGGCTAAAGTTTCTATCACAGAAACTGCTAAAGCAGGGTCCCAGGAAACAAGTTCTATCTCCATTGAACTCTGTCTTCCACTATAATTAACAAGTCGAAACATTTCTGGGTACTTGGGTAAAATCCGAACCAAAAAATCATCAGGAAACCCAAAATTCCTCTTTAATTCATTAAGTTTCAGAACATTTAGCTTCCTATTGGAGCTCATCAACAATAACTTAGCTAGCCGTTCAACAATGACTGGTTCCTGCTCATCCTGAACAGATTCCTCATCCACAAGAGACATCATTTGTTTTGTTAATCTACAATAGTAATCACCATTTTCTAGATACACTTCAAAGCAACATGGGTACTTCTTAACCCAATTGAGAGCCTTACCTTGAAGGTCGAGAGTCTTAAACTTCTTTTGGAGAAACCAAGTTGGTACAACCTGGTTAGGGTATCGGAGAATGATATTCTTGATCTGGTTGTTGACAATCCATCTGCGCCTCCGAGTGAGAGACAATTCTAGAGCTTGATCCTTTTGCGATGACAGTAAGGAGAAGCTTCTCCCGAAAATGAGAAGTTTTGCAGGTGCGGAGAAAATGACAGGTGCTCTAGATATCTCTCGGAAAAATTTCTTGATCACCATTTTACCAGCTCTGTGCATAGCTCTCTACAAACTTAATGATGTGACGGGAAACTTGAGATGCAACGCCTACAAATATTTTTTTCACATAGAGCAGTGTTGTCAATATCTTGAACTAGTTCAAATGATGTTCAGTGTGGCCAAACTTTGAAGACTTCTATCTGGAACTACACCTGCAGAACAAAGATTTCATTAAGAAAATAGATTCTTATTGAAACTTGACTTACTATAGAGCCAGTTTAATGACAGATGATAAAACATCAAACGAAACAATTCTATGGTGACTTTTTCGAGTGAAGAATTTTTACATACATGAGATGTGCATTAAAAAATAGTACTGTACCACACGTAGACATGCAAAAGATTGTGCAAAACTCTAATTTCTACTTTGGTTTGGTTTGTTGCATTAGATTTTTGTGGAAGGAAGTTCAGACCATTAGATTGTACTGTACACCACACTGATGAAAAAGTATGTGAAAAGAACTAAGCAAATATATGGAAGAGAATACTTGCCCTAATTTATCAAGAGATTGCTGATGGCTTGAGATCACTGATTCACTGTCCTACTGAAGGATTGTCTTCGCTATGGTGATTCAAATGGCAGATGGTGGTTACAGATTTGTACAGCTACAGAGAAAACCATGAAAAGCGTTCCTTAAAATGCCCTACTTGGAACTGGATACCAGTTAGGTCTTAAGATTGACTTCTTTTGGACAAGCCAAACTTAATTTGATTTTGGCACCGAGTGGGCAGAGACTAGAGAATATCTTGTGCTCGCCAGTTTAAGGCAGCATGATATACAACGAGATGGAATGAAAAATAGCGAGATCGGATTTGTCCCTATGACGAACTCTTTGTTGTTTGGTAAGTTTATGTTATACATTTCAAATGCCCTTCTTTTTTGTTCGGGGAAAGCAGAAATAACAGTCTGAAAGAAAAATAAGAAGAACTTTGGCGTTTAAATCAAATTTTCATACAAATAAATATTAACAGAGAATTGTCCCCGACTATAAAATGACTAATAAGCATCACCACCATATCTTGAAGAAAAATAAAATAACAAGAAACAACAAGATCGCACGAGGTATATTCATCTGTTGTTCATGAAATCTAGCAGCAATAAGCTAGCTAGCACACTAAAAAGTTTTCAAAAGAAAAGGAAACAAAAAAGAATCATCAGGCTCTCTCAAAATACGATGTTGATGCAGCAAATCTGTAATGTAATAGTTTAACATAACGCCTCCCCCACTTATTGACGAACGTCAGTCCCATTTTCCCGAACACCACAAACAAATTGGTTTTCTCTTTTCAACAACCCAAACTGAGTAGCAAGTAATTCACATACACAAGACTTCTGAATGGCAACCAAATAAAAATAGCAACCCACCATTATCATTTGTTGTTCCTATATCAACCAACTTAAAAGCACTTCCTGTGAACGATGGCTGGACCAGATTCATCGTACTCAGCCTTGGAGATCCACATCTGCAATCACATTTCAAATAAAAAAAGATACGAGCATGTTACAGCTTAATTTGTTTATAACAAACTGAACCATATGACTAGCTAATTGAGCACCATTAAAGTAAACTATTCTGGACATCATGCAGTAACAACTCACCTGTTGGAAGGTGCTGAGGGATGCCAAGATGGACCCACCAATCCAGACACTGTATTTTCTCTCAGGTGGTGCAACCACTTTGATTTTCATGCTGCTGGGAGCAAGGGCAGTAATCTCCTTGCTCATACGGTCTGCGATCCCAGGGAACATAGTAGTTCCACCACTGAGGACAATGTTTCCATACAAGTCCTTTCTGATATCGACATCACACTTCATTATGGAATTGTAGGTAGTTTCATGGATACCAGCAGCTTCCATCCCGATCATTGATGGTTGGAAAAGCACCTCTGGGCACCTGAATCTCTCAGCCCCAATTGTAATTACCTGCCCATCGGGCAACTCATAAGTCTTTTCAATAGACGAGCTGCCTTTGGAAGTGTCAAGCTCTTGCTCATAATCAAGAGCAACGTATGCAAGCTTCTCTTTTATGTCACGGACAATTTCCCGTTCTGCAGTGGTGGTGAATGAGTACCCTCTCTCCGTAAGGATCTTCATCAAAGCATCCGTCAGATCACGGCCAGCAAGATTCAAACGAAGAATTGCATGGGGGAGAGCATAACCCTCATAGATTGGCACAGTGTGACTCACACCATCACCAGAATCCAACACAATACCTGTTTTCAAAAGAAAGTACCAAGCCATAAGAAAAAAGAAAGGACATAACATTTTCTTTACAATTTAATTTGTCTGATCATCAAATACGAACCGGTTGTACGTCCACTGGCGTATAGAGAGAGAACAGCCTGGATGGCTACGTACATAGCAGGGCTGTTGAAAGTCTCAAACATGATTTGAGTCATTTTCTCCCTGTTAGCCTTGGGGTTAAGAGGTGCCTCAGTGAGAAGAACAGGGTGCTCTTCAGGAGCAACACGGAGCTCATTGTAGAAGGTGTGATGCCATATCTTTTCCATGTCATCCCAGTTGCTGACAATACCATGCTCAATTGGATACTTTAGGGTAAGAATACCTCTCTTTGATTGAGCTTCATCTCCCACATAGGCATCCTTTTGACCCATTCCAACCATGACACCAGTGTGTCTAGGTCTACCTACAATACTGGGGAACACTGCCCTAGGAGCATCATCACCAGCAAATCCGGCCTGGAAATGAAGAAAAATTATAATAATAAGAAACAGCCATCTCTTTCCCATTAAGAATCGTCAAATCAGTACCGATTCGTAAAATAACTAACCTTAACCATTCCGGTTCCATTGTCACAAACGAGAGGTTGGATTTCCTCAGCATCAGCCATTGTTTATATCTACACATGAGTTGAGATGAAATGAGACGAAAATAATTTATGAATTCTATAAGCCTTGCAAAATCTCATGTCTTTTATAATTCAAGATTAATAAGATCATTTGAGTTACAAATCTGAGCCTTAGCTTTATATTGTGGTTCATTAACCAATTTTAATTCAGATTCTCGACCAGATCAACGACTTCTATATATCTACAATTACAAAATTCCCTAGCCAGCTAAATTCATCATCGGCACACATATATACATAAAAGAAAATAACATGATCAGTCAGCTATGCTGAAAACGTCTATCACACGCAGAAATCAGATAGTTTTAATAGTTGGATGGTCAACGCTGAGAGGTCTCATGGATAACGCATAGCCTCATACACCAAGCAAACAACACTACTGCCATGATTCATATGGATCAATACTACAGATGATCAAAGAAACCTAGAAGTACTAAATTCCAATAACAAAATCGTTTAACTTAATACAAACAAGTAAAGAAGAACTAAATCAGATCATCAGATTCACATATACAATAAACAAATCTAATTAACATCAAGAAATACAACAGTATATATAATCTTTGAAGTTATTTGTATAGATCGAACTCAATGAATCCAGTTTAAGCAGTAAACACAACAAAAATTTAAGATCAGCACAGAGAATCTATACTTTCAAAACAAAATTACGAACCTCAATTATCAATTAAACTTGAAGGAAATTGAAAGGAAAACTTACATTGAGATTAATAGAGATGGTGAAAAAACAGGATCTTCTCTTCTAAGAGGAAAGACTTTGTTTGTCTAGATTTTGAATCTCCACCTCTAGCTGAAGAAAACGATGTAAGAGAGAGAGATCGAATGAAACGGACAAATTTATATACAAGTCGACTAAATGGAAAATGAAAAATCAAATTTAATTTAGAGGGAATTTAATATCTTTCTTTTTTGTCATCCTTAACTAATACCCGTCGATTACGTTTGATCACTGAATCGTACAGCAATCGAGGATGAACTGACGGTGTGTAAATAAGGATGACAGATTGGAGGTGGTTGTAAAACGAGGGATGATGACTCATAAATAATTGTTGGCAATAATTTATCTGAAATAATTAAAGTTGTAGAATCATTTCAACCACGATAAAAGATTGGATGACCTGGCTGACAGCCATAGCCAAATCATCACCGTTAGATCGGATGGCATGAAAGATTCCTCGCCTTTGGATTTGACTTTTATCTTTTGGCACGTCGTTTGGCCGGCTTTCAATAGCACGTGAGCCGGCACCCACGCCGTCTACGTGTTCTCGACTAGTTTCCAAAACCGTTGGGCAATTGCTAGGTTGTCCGAGTATAGTTGGACCAAGAACTGGCTTTTTAAATTGTTATTCTTCTAGTTACATCTCCACGACCATGTCTCCATGACTGTGTCTCCATGATCATGTCTCCTACGACTTTTTTTTTGATCGATCAGTTGAAAATAAGTCGCTGACGTGAATTATCATAGACGTGTATTCAATTTTGTATTTTATTTCTTCTCTGGTAAAATTGTTGCGTTTCATGTTTGAGAATTGTTTTGGAGCAATTATGATGTGATAAGACAGGTTGTAGGAAAGTTGCCTCATGTTAAAACAGAATAATACAGTTGTGAAAGTGGTTACTAAAAATGTGGCAAATCCAGCAGAGCTGGCAACAGCAGAGCCACCACCTAACAGGCTAACACTTCTTTACAAAGATCGGATAAACGTGAGAAGAAATGATGAGATAAACATAAATTTGCAGGACCAAAAAAAGGAAGGTTTTATGACAACAAATTTGGTGATCTCCTCGTTTAGAGTTTCTAATTTCTTATGAGCCTGATAACTTGACTCGTTTTTTCTACAGCATGCAATTTACATTCATCCTATAGCCCTTGGGAACCCTGTGTGTCACTAAAGTCAGTAGAGGACCATGTGACGTTGTAACCTTTGGTGGAAACAGCACCAGCAATTATATCTCAGGAAGGATGGTTATTAGCCGAAGTCTGAAAACACAAGTCATTTCTGTCTGCTTAAAGAACAACGAATCTATTATACAGAGACAAAGAAGATCAAGCCGGAGAACGCATGGAAGACATTCAAATTCGTACAGTTCTATTACTAAAATAGCAGACGGTTCGCTAAAGATGACAGGAACCACAAAACTGAAGAGCTCCAGAAGAAAAACAGCATTATTTGTGTAGAAGACCAGCACAATTTTCCCAACCAATATCAACTGCAATACCAATAGGATGGTTCCCTCCAGCTGAAACCAGATCGAGCGCTTCACAATCAGATCATTCAAAAAATCGTCCAGCATTTCAGTAATAACATTAGACATAAGTCCACAACATTTCCCCAACTAAGGCATGACTAATAAGCGTCGCGCCATATCTTTAGAATACAAACAAGAAACATCAAGATCCTACGAGGTATATTTATCTGCTCTTCGTGAAATCTAGCAATAGCTAGCACACTAACCTTTTTGTTTAGGCTCTAGAACCAACACTAAAATTGGGAAGCAAGAACTTCACATAACACAAGAGGACTTCTGAAAGCCATCAGAAAAATAGAAACCGACCATTAGCACCTGCTGTCCTTTATCAACCAACTTAGAAGCACTTTCGGTGGACGATGGATGGACCAAACTCATCGTACTCACCCTTGGTAATCCACATCTGCAATCACAGTAGAGCCAAATTGGAACAAAAATCTGTCAAGGCTTTATGTCATAATAACAAAAGAATGAGACAGAGTGTTAGATGAGTGAAAACAATTAACATAAACTTGTTTTATACTATTAGAAGACCACGGCTTGCTAATTTCTAATACTTTCTTTTGCAAACTCAACTGTGAAGACTTTCGAATTTGAATTCAAGTAGAAACTCAAAAAACAAGTTTAGTTTTCCTAAAAGAATTACCGTCTTCTGAAATTTAGTTTCTAATCTCCGTAAGAATTACCCTCTCTCCGTAAGGATCTTCATTAAAGAATATGTGAGATCACTGCCAGCAAGAAACAAACGAAGGGTTGCATGGCGGAGAGCATAACCCTCATAGATAGGCACTGCGTAACTCATATTCACACCAGAATCGAACACGATACCTGTTGTCTAAAGGAAATACAAACAAATCACTGAGTAAAAGAAAGTAAACGACTTAAAAGAGTTGCTGAAATCGAACTTTGCTGGTGATCCATTACAAACAGGTTCTACGTCCACTGGCGTATAGAGAGAGAACAGCCTGGATGGCTACGTACATAGCAGGGCTGTTGAAAGTCTCAAACATGATTTGAGTCATTTTCTCCCTGTTACCCTTCGGGTTGAAAGGTGACTCGGTGAGAAGAACAGGGTGGTCTTCAGGCGCAACACGGAGCTCATTGTAGAAGGTGTGATACCAAATCTTTTCCATGTCATCCCAATCGATCACAATACCACAATCAATTGGATACTTTAGGGTAAGAATACCTCTCTTTGATTGGGCTTCATCTCCTACATAGGGATCCTGATAACCCATTCTTCCAACCTCGACACGAGCACCTCGAGGTCGGCCAACAGTATTGGGGAACACTGCCTTAGGCGCATCATCACCAGCAAATCCGGCCTGGAAATAAAGAAACAGAAAAAAAACAAAAAAAAAAAACATTGTTAAGAATCGCCACAAATCGTTTCTACGTGTTGGAAGAATTACCTTAATTGTTTCGCTTCCATTATCAACAACAAGAGTTTGGATCCGCTCAGCATCAGCCATCGTTTATATTTACACAAGGGTTGAGCTTGAGATGAAATGAGAATATAAAAAATTAAGGCCTTGATAAACCGAAAGGAAAAAAAACTCGTATTTTTGGTATACATAATTCTGAAGTAATAGTCAGAATGCGTGCTTTACTGATTAGATGGTGATCGTAAAGAGAGAGGTGGCTGGTTAGACTCCATTCAAGTGATCCTAAATTATCAGGAAAAAACAATTGGTTCCATCAACTAGCATAACTAAGAAATGTGGTAGTACTAGAATACCAACATTGACCAATCGAGTACAAACAAGCAAGAACAGGAAGACTTAAAAAAGACTTACATTGTGATTAGTAGAGATGATGAAGAAACAAACAGGAAAGCTTTGAAAGACTTCTCTGTATTGACTTTCAGTAATGAAACATTCTCCTGTATTTGCTGGTTAATGAAACGTTCTCCTGAGATTTCACTTTTCGTAATCGATGACTTTTTCTGGTCAAATTTATCCCCAACACGCTACACAATGTACTATGTAGAGTTGGATGCTAGTAGTAATACTTTGTACCAGTCACCCCTCTGCTATACAACTTCCCCAATCAATAACGTCTACTTCGCAATCTAGAGTGGGTCGACGACCGACTTCTCTGTTGTTTAAGCTTCTTGACAATCTCCTTCGAGATAAGCTGCTCTTAACAGTACAACTGTCTAACTGAGTGCTGCCTGAAATCTCCTTCACAGCCGTAACATTTTAGAGATACAAGATCACATTTTACAATTAGGCAGGTAACTACGTGACAGAGAGACGTTAACCACAATGCCACCACTTAACACTTGTATAATTATCTTGCTGCATCTCTTCTTGGGAACTACATCAGGCGTAAGCCTTCATCGCATAAACATATACATATGCAGAGACAGAGGGAGGGAGGGAGAAGATAATATTCAAATCATTTTATATCTTCAATTAAAGTACCCGATAGTTTGCTGAAGGTAACAAAATTAACGATCTCCCATGACAAGAAGAGCTTCATTTATGTTGAGGACAAGCACAGTTTTCATTCCCAACTAGATTTAGAGATACTAGATTTTGTGCCCGTGCTCGGCTTCGTCTCGCCCCGTCGCTTAGGGTTTTGATTTGGTGTGGCTCGGTTTGGCCTCGTCCCGTCTGCATTTTTAATTTGATGTCGCGGGACTTTTTCTTTTTCGATCGTGTTACATTTTTGATTGGGTATGGCTCGGCTTCGCCTCGCCCCGTCGTTTAGGATTTTTAATTTAGCTTGGATTTCTGATTTGGTCTTAGAATCTTTAATTTGGTGTGGCGTGGCTTCGTCTCATCCCGTCGTGATGCTCATCTGGGTGAATTGTAGAGAGTTCCCGCAACAACACGGGATTTAAAGAAATATTGTTACTACTTACAAAATGAGTTACTACCAAATCCAATGATCAACCAAAAAATTTAAATAAGCAAGAGGTCAAATACTAACCATTTTAGATCCACCCAATGATCTGAAAATTTCAAAAATTACATAAAACTGAAAAGTGCAAGACTGTCGAATTTGTTGGCTACCTTTCAATATTATTAGTTATTATTGGGTAGTAACCAAGAACTTAAATCGTGCAGCTAAATATTAATTTACAATATTGAGGTTTACATTTAAATCCAATTTTCAATCGAATTACAACATTCAACTACAGAGTTCCATTTAATCTTTTGGTAGTCCAAGATCTTAATAATTACACTAAACACACCTTTCTTGTACGGGATAATACCATACCAAGCCCTTAATGCAGTATTAATCCACATGGTAAACTAAATATCTCCCCTTGTCGAAATGCTCCAGTATATATAAACCGAAATTTATTCAGTTTCTCCTTCCTCTCTCGTTGTCCTCATGATGATTGTGCTCTGTCCATTGTATATCAAGACTTGCTTTTCACGACTGATAAAAAATGGATGTAACCCAATTAGTTTTCCTTACATGAATGTAAATGCTCGAATAGAAGCACGCAGCATGCAAACAGGCAAATAGGGAATGATATTTAAGAAACAACACACGGGGAAGGATATATTACCTGGCCAAACTAACATTCTAGTACCCCAAGACAATCACGGGTACATCCATTTGTTTCTCTCACGCAGACAATTCAACGCGAACTATCATGCCCTGGATGAAGCAAACATCTCAAGCAATTTCCCGCATATAGAAATTCAAATAGTACATCTCAAGCAATTTCCTGCAGAGAACAATTCAAGGAGTACACTATTTCCTGAATACATCTAATAAACTCTCTCGGAGTAGATCATAATGGTTCTTACCACTGCATAGGAGTCTCACTGCTTACATAGTTTTCACCCTTTAGATGAATTACCAAATTCATCTTCATACTCAGCTATTCGTATAAAACCACGACCCCCATCCTCCCTTATTATGCTGCAAATTGATTGAAAATGTTTATCAACAGACAATCAACAACTGGAAACCAATTGAAGTTCATCTTATGAGGTATTACTTTGCAGTTTTCGAGATACCAATTAATAACTACATCAACAATGATTTGAATTGGGTTAGCAACAGTTAACAGATGAATGTTGTCCATTGCATGTTTGATAATGTTACGACTATGCCATATATTTGAGTTCTAGTAGGGACCCATTTACCTTGGCTCCGTCATGCAATCTGTGTTACACGCTGGACTCCAAAGCAGACTTTCCGTGTCCTTTTTGCAATGCATGTACTGGCCCATTCTGCCCAACTCCTTGTCCCGTAAGAACACTTATCATTTTCTAGTTCAAGATAACTATTAAATAAGCAAATATACATAGCATCGCATAATTTAAAATTTAAAAGTCTTTCATAACAATTACCATGATTGAAATTGTATCTATCTTGTTCACCTCCTTGTCAACAGTTAGAACACCCGCATTTTCAACTGTTTTATTAGATTAGAACAAAACTTGTTTATCCTAAAAACAATTTTATATGCACTGTAACTGTGCTAAACTGTAATTTTAGAGCTGAACTATGACAGAGATTTCTTGTAAGTGGTAAGTATTTCTTACATTTCTTAGCACGATAAAGTCATTTTCTTAAATAGAATGAGATTATGAAAATTTACAGTAACGGTAAAAGCTTAAGGAACTCGTTTGATAAGGCACGATAATGACCATTACCATGAAGTGAAATCAGCATGAAAATGTCTGGCATAACTGATTATTTCATCAAAGTCGGCTGATTAGGCACAGTAATGACCATTACCATGAATGTCAGTAACCACCAGAGCAGCAGGTTCGAAAGACTCATTATGTTGTTTGGGTGCTTCATCTGTTTGAGTATGAGTATTGTCTGTGTCACTTTCAGCTCCAACGAACCCCCTTGCTAAAAATCAGAGCCTGGAAATATTCGCGGCCAGTAAATAATGAAGAAAATGGACATAAGAAAACAATATAGTGTCAATTCCGTATAAAAAGTCATCAGAAAAGGAGTTACCTTGCGAATGGAGAAAACTTGGTGTGGCAAGATAATGAGTCTCTTCCTCCAGTTCCAACAATCATTATGTGGTCCATGTTATTTTCACCAAGTTCTCCCAATTTATTGAGCTCAGGTTAGACAATCTTCCGGAATTCTGGACTATTTTGTCTCTTATACTCCGCATACATGCAAGCTTGGCAATCACCACTTCAATTGCTAGGCCAAATAGACATGTAAGCGTCAACATCTCTCAACCGTGTGCCCTTTCTAGTTCCCGCTCTACAGAATTAGTTAAAACATAGGTGGCTTCACTGTTATTATTACTAAACGCATGATACCTAGAGAGTACATATTAGTCTGTTGTCCAAGTATTCTGTAGTACCAAATCTCCAAGCAGAATTTTCATTTCATTATCACAAAAATAAGGTGTTTCAGAATAGTTCCACCAACATCACCAGCACCACCCAACACCAGCATCATTCACCACACCCACCATCTAGATTTCAGTACCAAATATGCATCAGGTTAATGTACTTCTGATGACTTTTTATACGAACTTGTAATCTCCCACCCTAACACCTTGAAGATTCTGCGACTCTAGTGCAGCTTTTGGACCTGAAAAAAAAAGCAAAGAAGAAAAGAGGATTCAACTTTTAAATAGCATAACCAAAGCATTATAATTATATACGTAAGAGGTGGGTTTTAGGATTACAACAACCTTGTAGCGATTAAAACTCAAGAAAAAATCATAAACATCATACACGTTCTTAGCAATAAAAAATCTAATTCATACTGGCAATGATAAAATTGTTTAAGACCTATAGGTTGAATTAGCACCCTGCAACATCTTCAATACATTAACACCTGCACAAAAGAAACCCAATTTAATAGATAGTGTGTAACGTACTTGAACATCAACATATATTTTCTCTAGAAAGTATACAGTTGTTTCTGTTTATGATTACTGGCAGAACTTCTCCACCGTTGCTACAATCTGTACCCACCATATTCTGTTTTAAGAAAATTATGTGAGATATGAAAGTAATTTCGTTATTCTAGTATAAAAACTTGCTTGTCCGCGAAGGAAAGAAGAAATTAGAGCATATTACACTCCAATACTGAACTTCCCCTTCCCTGCAATGATTTCCATATTCAACCATTCACACACACGTTTTCACATTGTCGATGGCAAAATTCATCTTAACTTTCATATTCATGGCTTTACCAATTCAATCAACAACTGCAAACACAATGGCACAGTTATTCCCTTGTCGTCTCTAATCCAGATCAAAACTTTAGTAGCCCCATTTCAGTAAACTGTGACGAAGTATAACAGATCTTAATTGCATATGAAATGCCTTATGGAGCAAAATAGAAAGCCTGAGCTTCCTGGCAATCCTGGTTCTTTTCTAACGTAAGTCTGGTATTTCATTGGACCATGGTACCTATGATTAAGTGCACAATAGAATACCTCAACTGAAGCCCATTGCACTATTCAATTGTCATTTTCTGCTGTCAAGAACAAAAGTTATCCCTGATCCACTTTCGGATCAAACTAAAGTTTAAAAAACACAAACCAAACCAAAATTTAAAACTGAAATTTTATTAACCCCCATAAAAAAAGTCAAAAATGATTTAATATGAAACAGGATTTCATAGAAGGCAAAAAAAAATGTTTACCCATGATATGACACTGCAAAGGATTATCCTTCTCCACCACAAAATCATAACCTAAGATTACATCTACATATCACAAAACAGAATTTGCAGCAAAAACTCCAGCTTGAAAGAAATACCCACCTTTGACATTGTGATGTGTTTACGGGGGAAAACCTTAATCGCATTAACCTAGTATCAGCTGCACGATTAAAATAATAATTAACAAATCAATAAAACAAATTATAATCAGTACTAACTTAGAAATCATTCTCCAACAAAACTAAACATGGGTTAGGGTTTACTGATTAAGAGAAACGAAAAGACAGAAAGAAAAGGGTTAAGGTTTACCAAGAGCAAAGTTTGTACCTACAAAATAAAACATGGGTTAAGGTTTATTGATTATACCTGCAAAACAAAACATGGGTTAAGGCTTATTGATTCAGAGAAACGAAGAGACAAAATAAAAAGGTTAGGGTTTACCAAGGACAAAAATTAGTTTTAGAATTAGAAAAGTGAACAGATAGAAGATGGTATGAACAGAGAGACGGAGAAGGAGTGAAAGGAACAAAAGAACATCAGTTGATTAGTGATTAAACCCTTGTCAAGTTTTCTTGCCGTAGGAAACAGGAAGAAGAAGAACTCTTTAGGCCGTGTTCCATAAGAGAGGAGAGCGAGATTAGATTAGATTTTGTTGTTAGCGGTATTTTTCTTTTTTCGGGTTTTTTTTTCGGAAAATTCTGGGGGAGAAACCGTTTTTTTCTCTCCTCTTTTCTTCTTTTTTCTGTCCGAGGGTGAGGGTCACCGTTCAACGTGGAGCCTAAGGAGCTTAGGATTTTAAAGGAGTTAGATTCTGCAATACATGAAGCTTGAACCTTTCCCACCTGAAACCCGTTGGGCGTCTCTCAATTAAATAATTCAAAAGATCATCCAACTTAGAAGCACTTCTTGTGGACGATGGATGCACCAAATTCATGGTACTCACCCTTGAAGATACATCAATCGTATGCCTTTACGCTTTATATGCAACCTACACAGATATGGTGCAAACACCACCAATCAAAGAGAGAAGCAGATGATGTCATCAGCCTAGTTGGATGGATATCTTCTAACAAACAAAACCTGCTTGTCTGCAAGGAATCCACCATATTGGGCTTATACATATGTAAAGTATAAACAGGGAGGGAGGGAGGGAGAACATAAGCGCATGCAAAATACTGAAATCATTTTATTTCTTCAATTAAAATACCAGATGGTTCGCTCAAGGTAACAACAATAACAAAACTGAAGAGCTCTCGGTACAAGAAGGGCTTCATCTATGTTGAGCACAAGCACAGTTTTCATTCCCAATATCAACTGCAATACATGAAGGTTGAACCTTCCCCACCTGGAACCAAGTCTTGCGTTTCTCAATCAGATCATTCAAGAAATCATCCAACTTCTCAATTGAGACACTGGGCATAACCACCACGTGAGCAATGCTACCCTGGCAAGCAAGTTGCCACTGACGAATAAACTCCTCATCTTGAGGCCTTTCAAATACAACAGTACTACTGAGCTCGTTAAGCATGGCACCTATTCCTTCAGCGCGTAAACGATCTTTCAAATAATGGGCATTCCTGAGGCACTTTTGGACTTCCTTTTGAAATCCTCGGTAACCTTTCCGGTTCAGCGTGTACCAGAGGAAGATTGGAGCATGACCATTGCGACTGCCCATGATTGTGGCATCTCGTGAAGCTAAGTACTCGACATTCCTTGAAAGAGCATTGATGTGTTCCAATCTTGTTATCTGAACACCACAAGGCATTGGACATCCAATGAACTTGTGACCCGAAACACTAACACTTCCAATTGGCTTCTTAAATGAGACTTTAGGAGCCTACTCAATGTCAAAAACAACGTAAGCAGTAAGTAGTAAGAAAATAAAAGGTGAAGAACAGAAATGAAGAGAGGTGCTTTAGTTTGCAATATGGAAATGAACTTGCAAACAAACTTGTAAACAATGAAAACATTCGAAATAGGTTCTCATGATTTGGATTTCCAACAATTAACTTTTGTATTAACTCGGGTATCCTTCTTTATATCAACTTCAAGATTCAAACATATATAAAACTACAATGAAAAATGTGATATTTTGCCCATTCATTAGTTGTAACTTCTATTCTATATGACAAATTCGCTACCAAGATATAAACAAAGTTACGTTTCAGGGATTCTTTGTACAGATTTCATTTTTCCTTTTGATCTGAAATTGTTTCAATTGGAAGTTCTCTCAAGAGGACAATCAGGTGTGTCCAATATAATTTGCAAGTCTTTTCATATGTGGCACAGGTAGGTGTAAGCACCCCTACTTTTGAGCATCTGAGTGCAAGAAGAAAAAAACACGAGAAAGACAGAAAAACTTACACGTTTCACGAAAGGCATCATCAGCCCAAATAGAGCCCCATCACAGTGAATGTAAAACCTATCTTCGGAGAAACCAGCTCCTTTAAGGGTTTCTATAACCAGGTCGAGATCATCAACAGCTCCTTTAACAGTCGTTCCTGAAAAAATATACAACATTAAACTGAGCAACTAATTCTGTACAGATAACTTCTTAGTAGCCTTAAAGTTAACAGTCGTTCCTGAAAAAATATACAATATCAAACTGAGCAACTAATTCTATACAGATAACTTCTTAGTAGCCTTAAAGAGTAGCAAATGGCACACCTATATTGACGTTAATGATGGCTGGTTTGTCTTTGTTACGGAGCAGTTTGGCTTTAAAATCTGCACAGTCGATTTCCCCAGAGATCAGAGTGTCAACTTTTTCACAGTCCATTCTGTACATTCGTGCAGCTTTAAAGACAGAATAATGTGAGTCTCGAGATGCATACAAAACTCCATCTGGAAAAACTTCCCTCCTACACAAGCACAAAATTTTCATTATTACTACATCAAGCAAACCTATAAAAGTAATTATTAGTCGATTT
This sequence comes from Papaver somniferum, assembly GCF_003573695.1. Taxonomy (NCBI): domain Eukaryota; kingdom Viridiplantae; phylum Streptophyta; class Magnoliopsida; order Ranunculales; family Papaveraceae; genus Papaver; species Papaver somniferum. Next base: position 129,347,583 of record NC_039358.1, on the reverse strand, counting down.
GAAATAATTTAACAAGAAATACTCACCCTACAAGGATACCGTGAAGATTGCCTTCTGTACCACAATTTGTAATGTAACCCCAATATTCATGATTTTCTATTTCCCAGAGGCGAGCGAACCAATCCAGCACACCCACTTCAAACTGTCTGGAATGGACACCGTAATTGCTCTCAATAAAGGGGTCACCAAGATTGTTGATGGAGAAATGTTGCAGCTGAGCAAGAGCACCATAATCGAAGTCCAGATTATATGGGTAACCTGTATAGATTTAAGATTTTGGCATCACGTCAGCTCAAGTGGAACAGCGGATGAAAAAAATAATGTGCATCACGTAAGCTCAAACAAAATAGCATATGCAAGAAATAGTGTGCATCACGTAAAGGTACACCATTCTATTAAATCCAGATCTTAACTATTTGTTAGAGAGGATAGTAAAGTTGGCTATGGATGTAGATGCAAGTTCAGCATAGAAAAGGTAAGATAATTAATCTACACGGTAATATTTTATGATTAATGTATAGAACAAAAAATTATAAAGAACAGAGATGTTTTTTCATCTTATTGTTCATGTCTTTCCTCGATTATATCAACTACTAGTGTTTTGTAATGGTTTTAGAACGTTTCCTCGCATCGCCATTTAGATTCTTAAAATTCAGCTAGACACATGATAATGAAACATGCATAATCTAATAGACTAGGCCCATACTGACTCACCCTTCAAATCATATGCATCCCACCAAATTACAAGTCCAGAAGTACAATATACTAGGACAACTCAACCAATTTTACTAGGCAATTGAGGCTTATGTTGCTAGAATCATTTACTAAAAACCCTGCAGAAAGTTCATGCAGCCCAGGACCAAACCACCTTAAAAGGCTTACCAATCTTCAATAATGGCTCAAATGCACACTTCTTCAAACTGACGCTATAAGTATGCATTTTTTTCATGTTGCTAACAAAAAACAAACACAACTTAACAAAGTCAACTCCCTTTTACTATTCCAACCAAGCACTTGTTTCGATAACACAAAGCTGCTCCGGTGTAAACAAAATCAATAGAAACAACCAACCACATACGCAATTTGCCATAAAAATTCATTATTCCTACTGGAATCCTTAAAAGGTATTTACCAATCCCGCCAACAAATTCCATGCGTCAAAAATTCAAAAGAGTAATCACTTCTTTGACTTTTTTTTACTAAGATTGTATAAAAAGTTAAAAAGAACTAATGTTTGAAATATACCTAAGTGATTTTTAGTCCTTTCAATTAAAGATCTTCTGTATTTAGCTAATACACTAGCCATCCAAGCTTCTCTTTCACCAGTAATCTCATCATCAGCTTCAGGTTCTGTAACAGCATGAGACATGGTATGAACATTTCTTCCAAGTACTATTTCTCTTACAACTTTCTGATCCTCGTTTGCTCCATTTTCAGCTAAAACAATCGGAATAACCGGAAAAATCTCTTCTGGTAATGGTTCAACCTTGCCATTCATTTCAACTTTTCCGTTCATTTCAGATGGCGATACTTCCAATTCAGCTCCAACACTTCCAACCATTATTTTTCAAATCCCTAGATCTGTAATTACTTCACCGCCTTTATCAAGCTCTCTCAAATTTCACAGAATCAATCAAAAGAGAGGTTTTCTAAATTGTGATCTGCAAAACAAAACCCGGAAAGAAAAAGTTTAGAAATCAAAAAATTTGATTAAAAATACACAAAACTGTAAATATAGAATGGAGGTAAAGCGCAGAAAAAGAAGGAGATTTAATGATTAAAACAGAGTCAAAGAAATTTGGGATCTGAGAAAGAGAATGGGGAAGATCATAGAGAGGGTTTAGGGAAATGAGAATAAACCTAGACGGCTTGTAATTGCTGTGTGGAATGGTGCGGAGACGGAACAAGTTCGGTCACTGGTTCGTATTTATAATCCCGTTCGTGAAGCTGTAACTATTTGTTTACAGGGTAACAGGAGTGTGAATCGTGTGATATTTCTTAAAAGAGGGGGGGTTTTATTTTTCAGTACATATCTGACACGTCTGGGTGAGTTGGTACTTACCCTTGTGAATTCTCTGAGACCATGTGAATATGTGATGTGAACGACGTTTGACTACAAGTTAAATTTTGCAGCAGGGTTATGAATTTCATGATTTTCTAATGCGTCATGTTCAATAATTGAAGACCATAGGTCAGTGCTGAGCTTCGGAATGCAACGTCCATCTAAAACTATTGTGAGAGTTATTTGGCCCTTGTCTGACTAGTGTCGAGTACTAATTGTTTAGGCATATCAATCATCAAGCGTCCATACAAGGTCGAATTTGGCATGTCTACTAATGTTACCAAATGCACTGAGACAGTACCAGATTGCATATAAACTGGTACACTCGTTAGCAATGTTAGAATTTTGCTGTGAATAGCCGAGAAAGGATAGAATAATGTGCTTTTTTATAAAGTATCCCAGCTTTTTACATTACACTAAAAAAGTGCCCCGTTTTTTAGAAATTTGCTAAAGTTCTCCGTTTTATTCAAAAGGTAAATTTCATCCAGTTAAGTGCTAGGTGGCAGTTATCTTTCCAATTAAAAGTCCTATTTACCCCTGAACTATATCTCCTTGGTGGGGAGGATAAATGATTCGACGATCCTGAAAACAGTGTAACGATCCTGTACCGGGCTCGACGAACCTGAAAGTGTTGTCACGATTCTGAACCGGGTTCGACGAACCTAAAAAATGTTGTTGAAAGTCGATTTTCTTCCAACCAAAAACCCCAAAACACTTGAAATGATGAACCCTTTTTGGGAAATGATGTAACGAACCTGAAAGCGGTGTAACGATCCTGAACCGGACTCGACGAACCTGAAAAATGATGTAGAAACTCAATGTGGCAATAAGTAAAGGGAAAATATGTAAAGTGAATTAGTCTTAACTAACACTAGATGGAAAAACTAACGTGAGGGCACTTTAACAAATTTCAAAATAACGGGGATATTTATTTTTTTTGGGTTCCTGAGAAAGGCATACTTTATCAAAATTCTCTAGAATAATTCATTTTGATCTTAGTGTGGGATATGGAATAAAAGACTATAAATTCATGTCATTGATGATGGTTTAAGTGGTAAGAAAAAAAAAACATTTATTTATTTACTTATTGTTGATGGTGGTTTTTAGCTTAAGGTTAAAATTGTAAAACCTTACATCTGATGTGACGACACTCTGTAAGGAAACGGAGCCATTAGTGTTAACCTCACTGGCATATTTATTGAGTCGTTCAATATATTTACATGAAATTTATCCAGACTGGCGCATGTAGCAACCATCCCAGATGTTCTGTGAATTTTGGAGCCTTGCCTATATTACTTATTAATATAAGATTCACTGAGTACTTTTCATGTGATATGTTCCCCGGCAGAACCCTTAATATCAGTATGGCATGACGGATTTGTGTTCACTCGCAACAGAGTAGCACGGACCTCCAAGTACCAAGGTTAAGGCATTTGCGCAAACTAATCAGTCAGAAAGCAAAGAATAAAAAGAGCCGCGGAGTAGGAGCAACAACGAGGGAAGCCTGGCCATGCCATATGCTAGCCGGCGCCACTTGGCCACGCCCCATGCTACCCAAACGGCTTTTATTCCTTTGTCGACCAATCAGATCGCTTTAAACCCGTCACGGTGCACTGAAAGTGTGGCCACGCCCTTGATCCCCCTTTCCATCGACCAATCAGGTCGCTCTAAATGCGCCACATGCATTTAGAATGAGGTCGGCCCCATGCTGCTTGTCCGCCCCCTTTCCATCGACCAATCAGGTCGCTTTAAATCCGCCACGGTGCACTGGAAGTATGGCCACCCCCTTTCCTCAACACCACAATTGTGTCGCCAAGAATGTTGCCTCAACACATCCTTTCTCTTAGTGTTGATACGTGCAAATTCCTCAACACTCACCACTGTGTTGCTAGGCATGCTTCCTCAACACACCCTCTTCTTGGTGTTGAGACGTGCAAATTCCTCAACACCACTATTGTGTTTCCAGGCATCTGTCTCAACACATCCTTTCTCTTAGTGTTGAGACGTGTAAATTCCTCAACACTCACCACTGTGTTGCTAGGCATGCTTCCTCAACATACCCTCTTCTTGGTGTTGAGGCGTGCAAATTCCTCAACACCACTATTGTGTTGTCAGGCATGCTTCCTCAACACATCCTTTCTCTTACTGTTGAGACGTGAAAATTCCTCAACACTCACCCCTGTGTTGCTAGGCATGCTTCCTAAACACACCCTCTTCTGGGTGTTGAGACGTGCAAATTCCTCAACACCACTATTGTGTTGCCAGGCATGCTGCCTCAACACATCCTTTCTCTTAGTGTTGAGACGTGCAAATTCCTCAACACTCACCACTGTGTTGCTAGGCATGCTTCCTCAACACACCCTCTACTTGGTGTTGAGACATGCAAATTCCTCAACACCACTATTGTGTTGTCAGGCATGCTTCCTCAACACATTCTTTCTCTTAGTGTTGAGACGTGCATATTCCTCAATACTCACCACTGTGTTGCTAGGCATGCTTCCTCAACACACCCTCTTGTTGGTGTTGAGACGTGCAAATTCCTCAACACCACTATTGTGTTGCCAGGCATGCTGCCTCAACACATCCTTTCTCTTAGTGTTGAGACGTGCAAATTCTTCAACACTCACCACTGTGTTGTTGGGAATGCTTCCTCAACACACCCTCTTTTTGGTGTTGAGACGTTCAAATTCCTCAACACCACTATTATGTTGTCAGGCATGCTGCCTCAACACATCATTTCTCTTAGTATTGAGACGTGCAAATTCCTCAACACTCGCCACTGTGTTGCTAGGCATGCTTCCTAAACACACCCTCTTCTTGGTGTTGAGACGTGCAAATTCCTCAACACATCCTTTCTCTTAGTGTTGAGACGTGCAAATTCCTCAACACTCACCATGGTGTTGCTAGGCATGCTTCCTCAACACACCCTCTTCTTGGTGTTGAGACGTGCAAATTCCTCAACACCACTTTCTGTTACCAGGCATGCTGCCTCAACACATCCTTTCTCTTAGTGTGGATACATGCAAATTCCTGAAAACTCACCAATGTGTTGCTAGGCATGCTTCCTCAACACACCCTCTTCTTGGTGTTGAGACGTGCAAATTCCTCAACACCACTATTGTTTTGCCGGGCATGCTGCCACAACACATCTTTTCTCTTAGTGTTGAGACGTGCAAATTCCTCAACACTCACCACTGTGTTGCTCGGCATGCTTCCTCAACACCCCCTCTTATTGGTGTTGAGACGTGCAAATTCCTCAACACGTTGCTAGGCATGCTGCCTCAACACATCCTTTCTCTTAGTGTTGAGCAAATTCCTCAACACTCACTATCGTGTTTTCAAACATCACTGCCTCAACACATCTTCATCTTAGTGTTGAAATGCGTCATATCCGCTTGCTTCTTGCCAGCCAAAGAAGCGGCATCTACCTTTCCTAGCCAGCCAGCGCCCATTCCGCGGACCAAGTTGCAGTGCCACCTCTGGCAATCAGTAGCCAAAGTTGCAGCACTGATGCCAACACCCCGTGGCCAAGACGAATTTATGCAAAGCCGTCAATGCAAGGATCATAGATTCTTCATGCCTCCTGACAAAGGCTAGCCAAATCTTCCTGACAATCTCTTCATGACTTGTATTTTCGATTTTATCCTTGTCTGTCACCATCTCATGCTTACCCCGCAACAATGCCACTTTTCCGAGCTAAGCAGGGGACTTGATGTTGATGGTGGTTTTTAGCTTAGGGTTAAAATTGTAAATCTTGCATCTGATGTGACGTCACTCTGTAAGAAAACAGAGCCATGAGTGTTAACCTCTCCACTGGCATATTTATTGAGTCATTTAATATATATACATGAAATTTATCCAGACTGGCGCATGTAGCAACCATCTCAGATCTTCTGTAAATTTCGGCGTCTTGCCTATATTACTTATTAATATAAGATTCACTGAGTACTTTTCCTGTGCTATGTTCCCCAGCATAACCCTTAGTATCGGTATGGCATGAAGGATTTGTGTTCACTCGCAGCAGAGTAGCACGAACCTCCAAGTACCAAGGTTAAGGCCTTTGCGCAAAATACTCTGTCAGAAAGCAAAGAATAAACAGAGTCGTCGAGTAGAAGCAACAACGAGGGAAGCGTGGCCATGCCATAGGCTAGCCGGCGCCACTTGACCACGCCCCATGCTACCCAAACGGCCCTTATTCCTTTGACGACCAATCAGATCGCTTTAAACCCGTCACGGTGCACTGAAAGTGTGTCCACGCACTTGCTCCTCCTTTCCATCGACCAATCAGGTCGCTCTAAATGCGGCCACATGCATTTAGAATGAGTCCGGCCCCATGCTGCTTGTCGGTCCCCTTTTCATCGACCAATCAGGTCGCTTTAAATCCGTCACGGTGCACTGGAAGTGTGACCACCCCCTTTCCTCAACACCACTATTGTGTTTCCAGGCATGCTGCATCAACACATCCTTTCTTTAAGTGTTGATACGTGCAAATTCCTCAACACTCACCACTGTGTTACTAGGCATGCTTCCTCAACACACCCTCTTCTTGGTGTTGAGACGTGCAAATTCCTCAACACCACCATTGTGTTTCCAGTCATACTGCCTCAACACATCCTTTCTCTTAGTGTTGAGACGTGCAAATTCCTCAACAATCACCACTGTGTTGCTAGGCATGCTTCCTAAACACACCCTCTTCTTGGTGTTGAGGCGTGCAAATTCCTCAACACCATTATTGTGTTGTCAGGCATGCTGCCTCAACACATCCTTTCTCTTAGTGTTGAGACGTGAAAATTCCTCAACACTCACCACTGTGTTGCTAGGCATGCTTCCTCAACACACCCTCTTCTTGGTGTTGAGACGTGCAAATTCTTCAACACCATTATTGTGTTGCCAGGCATGCTACCTCAAAACATCCTTTCTCTTAGTGTTGAGACGTGCAAATTCCTCAACACTCACCACTGTGTTGCTAGGCATGCTTCCTCAACACACCCTCTTCTTGGTGTTGAGACGTGCAAATTCCTCAAACCAACTATTGTGTTGTCACGCATGCTGCCTCAACACATCCTTTCTCTTAGTGTTGAGACGTGCAAATTCTTCAACACTCACCACTGTGTTGCTAGGCATGCTTCCTCAACACACCACTTTGTTGAGACGTGCAAATTCCTCAACACCACTATTGTTGCCAGGCATGCTGCCTCAACACATCCTTTCTCTTAGTGTTGAGACGTGCAAATTCTTCAACACTAACCACTGTGTTGCTAGGCATGCTTCCTCAACACACCCTCTTCTTGGTGTTGAGACATGCAAATTCCTCAACACCACTATTGTGTTGTCAGGCATGCTGCCTCAACACATCCTTTATCTTAGTGTTGAGACGTGCAAATTCCTCAACACTCACCACTGTGTTGCTAGGCATGCTTCCTCAACACACCCTCTTCTTGGTGTTGAGACGTGCAAATTCCTCAAACCAACTATTGTGTTGTCAGGCATGCTGCCTCAACACATCCTTTCTCTTGGTGTTGAGACGTGCAAATTCTTCAACACTCACCACTGTGTTGCTAGGCATGCTTCCTCAACACACCCTTTTCTTGGTGTTGAGACGTGCAAATTCCTCAACACCACTATTGTTTCCAGGCATGCTGCCTCAACACATCCTTTCTCTTAGTGTTGAGACGTGCAAATTCCTCAACATTCACCATTGTGTTGCTAGGCATGCTTCCTCAACACACCCTCTTCTTGGTGTTGAGACGTGCAAATTCCTCAACACCACTATTGTGTTGCCAGGCATGCTTCCTCAACACATCATTTCTCTTAGTGTTGAGACGTTTAAATTCCTCAACACTCACCCATGTGTTTCTAGGCATGCTTCCTCAACACGCCCTCTTCTTGGTGTTGAGAGGTGCAAATTCCTCAACCCATCCTTTCTATTAGTGTTGAGACGTGCAAATTCCTCAACACTCACCACGGTGTTGCTAGGCATGCTTCCTCAACACACCCTCTTCTTGGTGTTGAGACGTGCAAATTCCTCAACACCACTTTGTGTTGCCAGGCATGCTGCCTCAACACATCTTTTCTCTTAGTGTTGAGACGTGCAAATTCCTCAACACTCACCACTGTGTTGCTCGGCATGCTTCCTCAACACCCCCTCTTCTTGGTGTTAAGACGTGCAAATTTCTCAACACCATTATTGTGTTGCCAGGCATGCTGCCTCAACACATCCTTTCTCTTAGTGTTGAGACGTGTAAATTCCTCAACACTCACCACTGTGTTGTCAGGCATGCTGCCTCAACACATCCTTTCTCTTAGTGTTGAGACGTGCAAATTCCTCAACAGTCACTACTGTGTTGTAGACATCACTGCCTCAACACATCTTCATCGTAGTGGTGAAATGTGTCATATGCGCTTGCTCCTAGCCAGCCAAAGCAGCGGAATCTACCTTTCCTAGCCAGCCAGCCCCCATTCCGCGGACCAAGTTGCAGTGCCACCTCTGGCAATCAGTAGCCAAAGTTGCAGCACTGATGCCAACACCCCGTGGCCAACCGAATTTATGCAAAGCCGGCAATGCAAGGATCACAGATTCTTCATGCCTCCTGACAAAGGTTAGCCAAATTTTCCTGACAATCTCTTCATGACTTGTCGTTTCGAATTTATCCTTGTCTGTCACCATCTCATGCTTACCCCGCAAAAATGCCATTGTTCCGAGCTAAGCAGGGGACTTGATGTTGATGGTGGTTTTTAGCTTAGGGTTAAAATTGTAAAACCTTGCATCTGATGTGACGTCACTTCGTAAGGAAACAGAGTCATGAGTGTTAACCTCTCCACTGACATATTTATTTAGCCGTTTAATATATATACATGATATTTATCCAGACTGTCGCATGTAGCAACCATCCCAGATCTTCTGTAAATTTCGGTGTCTTGCCTATATTACTTATTAATATAAGATTCACTGAGTACTTTTCCTGTGCTATGTTCCCCGGCAGAACCATTAGTATCGGTATGGCATGACGGATTTGTGTTCACTCGCAACAGAGTAGCACGGACCTCCAAGTACCAAGGTTAAGGCCTTTGCGCAAAATACTCTGTCAGAAAGCAAAGAATAAACAGAGCCGCGGAGTAGGAGCAACAACGAGGGAAGCGTGGCCATGCCATAGGCTAGCCGGAGCCACTTGAACACGCCCCATGCTACCCAAACAACCCTTATTCCATTGTCGACCAATCAGATCACTTTGAACCCGTCACGGTGCACTGGAAGTGTGGCAACGCCCTTGCTTGCTGTCCCCCTTTCCATCGACCAATCAGGTCGCTCTAAATGCGCCACATGCATTTAGAATGAGGCCGGCCTCATACTGCTTGTCGGCCCCCTTTCCATCGACCAATCAGGTCGCTTTAAATCCGCCACGGTGCACTGGAAGTGTGGCCACGCCCTTGCTTGCCGTACCCCCTTCCCATCGACCAATCAGGTCACTCTAAACTTGCCACACCCACATCAGAAGTGTGGCCACGCCCGTGTTTGGCCGACCCTCTTTTAATCGACCAATCAGGTCGCTCTAAACCTGCCACAGTATTAAAAGAGGCAAAGTTGCGCCAGATGGTCACAATGCCAAATTGACTTTCCAAAAGTCGCGCCAATACGCTAATTGGCATGCCAAACATGCCGAACGCGCCACTTTGCCACAGAAACATGCCGAACGTGGCAACTTACCATAAATAGCGCGCCAATGTGCTAACCCACTACTTGTTCATAGCCGAACGCCTTAACATATTCAATTAGGGTATTCTAAACACGACTCTGCTTTAGTGGCGTTAGTCCTAACCCTAATTTCTATTCGTGGTGCAAATCATGCCACTTCGGGCCCCACAACATGCCACGAACCGTACAAGACCCAAGAAACCCTAATAATAGCGCCATGACATGGCCACCCGTGGGAATCCTGCTCTTCAACGGCTGATATTCAAAATCGTAGATGGTGGTTTTATACATTTCGGAATGCTCTCATTTTTGGTTGGAATGTAGAGGCTTATAAGAAGAACATGTCACCAAAAAATTAGCTTCAACTTCATTACCGGTTGGGCTCAGTAGAAAGTGAAAATTATGTCAATATAACCATATCAACGGATCCTACCCCATAAGGAAAGGGGAGGAAAACACCTATAGCATTAAAAAAAGCTGAACGGCTATATTTCAAAGCATCTGGCATTGTCGCAGCATTGATGTTGGTATTCTTTGGTGCATTTCGCTTGAAGTATAGCCCGTTTGGATTTGCCTTTTTTTCCCACAAAAAACACTTTGTAATAAACTTGCAACAAATTTTAGCGCAAAATTGGGTGTGGTACATTTTTTCGAAAGTATTTTTCTCCAAAAACAATATTCTAGTTAATTGAATCTTTATTTTAATTTTCTTATTATATTAAAAAGAAAAATTAATCATCATTTCAACGTGATAATTTACCAAACAGAAGCTAAAGTTTATTAGTTCCACTGCATTTCATATATAATAATTTACCAAATGTCGAATTATTTTAACTTACAGCATAACTGAAAGGCGATTTTCAAAAACTTACAGCAGTTTCATTTATCTTTAAAAAGTAACTCTTTGAGGTAATAAAGTCGGAAATTCAAGAGTCAGATTGGGAACAATTTTTTAAGAAAACTTCCAAAAACAAATATATATATATATATTTGTGCAAACAATAGGCCGTGACTTTTTTTCAAGGTAATGTTTTTCTAGAGGAAAAAACGGTTGTTTTCAACCTTGCCTTATTGCTGGGTAATACTGACTTGTGTCATGGGGATTCAGATTCAATGATTTTGTCTCCATTATCTTGAAAGTTCATTTGTAAAGTTTTTCCCATAGATGTATCCCAAATAAGTCGAGTGAAACATTTACAAAGTTATTTATCCTTGCCATCTCAAAAACCCTAGAAAAAAACGTTCATTTTTTTCCTCCTTTGCTGAGCATATATTACTTATCTTTAATTAGTGTTTATATATTTAATTTTGATTTAGAAGTTATTCATTAATTTTTAGTAATTTTCTTCCCTCTTAGGCCTATTATTGTCTTCGCTATTAGGCGATTGAAAATGAGAGGGCACCAAGTACACCACCAAATTTTTCGTTCGGCAACTTGTATGGACAAATACTAATACAATTGCAAGTATATCTAGATAAAAGATCCTTTATAACAATATGAATATAGAGTTTTCTTCTTCCCTTCCACAATAAATATGTCTAAACTAAGAAGTCTATGAACCTGATTGTGTAGAAGAGTTCTTGGACAATCTCACAAATCAATATCCAAGATCCATCTAGTCATATACAAATATCAAGAGAATCCGAATTCAAACAAGTATAAAACTTGCGATCTATCTTTCAAGGTACAAATTCAACAAAAACGAGTCTTGTTTTTTTATCTAAATAAATTATGACTTAACTATCTAGATTGATTATGCACTACTTGTGATATTCCTATTACAGAGATAAAATAGTATAATGCGGAAAAGGAAGAACACAATACACCGGAAGTTTTGTTAACGAGGAAATCTGCACCTGCTGAAAAACCCCGGGACCTCGTCCATCTTTGAACACCAAACTGTATTAAGCCGCTACAGACATTATCCTACTATCAGACTTCGAACTAGAATGTAGTTGGGACCGAATTAACCCTCCAAGCAGTTTAGCTATAATCGTGTTCCTTACGTCTCTTGAACCTCGCAAGGGTCTACGCAATTGATTCCCTTAGCTGACATCGTTTACATCCTAAGAGTTGCTTTAACCTAAGTGAAAACTTTTGATACTATTTGATTTTCCTTTTGACATGCCGATTTAGGTTTGGAATTTGTTTTCAATGGACAAAATCCAGCAAACTTCACGAATTCGAAACACTTACACCCGGTTAGATGAGAAACTTATATTATTAACCATCTCTCAAGAACAATCCAAACAAATCAAAGAAGAGTTTAAATATTTATCTTGAGGAATTACAATGTCTGAGACTAAGAGAATTTTGTGATTACTATCTATCTCGTTTATGTTCTAAGATTTCGAAAGCCTCAAAGATTAATAAGAACAAGATCAGAATACAAGAACTATCAGGTAAAAGATAGTATGACCTGGCTTCACAAATCCCTAAGTTAAGTATTTAAGTCATAACCTAATTATGTTTCACATAGGAAACCTAGGTTTTAGAGGACGACTCTAAATCATGAACTAGGACGCAAAAGTGCTAGGGATTGAAAAATCATGTTGCATGAGTCTCTATATTTATAGATTTTCAAGACTTTAGGTAGCTTTAAATTCAAGCTAAGATAACATGAGAAGCAAACACTTTCTCAATTTAGATTAAATTCTTATTAGATACTCATGTAAGCATGTGAGAAGACCGCCTTGAAAGTACACAAAAGGATATGTACTATGGTTCAGGGTTCTGGAACCATGTAGAATGATAGTTCATATTGAAAAATATGTCTTTTGAACTCTCAAGCAAAAGTCATGTTCATCAACGTTAGAGACTTAAACCATGATTCACAAACACATAGTGATTCAGTTATAAAAGTTGTCGTAGAAGTGTTTAAGAGAGTTGTAGCAAAGATAAACATATTTGGAAAACTGTTCGCGAGCTTCTGCTTATTTTCAGACTAAGGAGGTATGTGTGCCGGTATGCGCTATGATCCTTCCGCGAACACATGCTCCAAGGGTACATTTGTATGCTTAACTTGGTCGTACACAAACTCAGGCCCTTGAGGTACATGTACTGGGTATTTATACCTTTCCCGAACTCAGTTTAATAGGGTACGCATACTGGGTCTGCGTACATACTCTGTAACCAGAATTCAGATAGTTTTGGAAACTCTACTTAAGCAATTTGAAACATTCCAAATGGCCATTGATAATAAATGTAATTGCTTGGGAAATTTTCAAATGATCAACTTGAAACCAAAATAGTTCATGAACAATAAATTGTTCTTAACCAAGATTGTTAAGGATCTATGAACATCCATTGCTTAAATCATATTTCAAGAGATTTATCAAGACAAGTTTGACTCAAAAAATTTTCTTTTCAATATTAAATCTACTTAAATCATATTACATAGTCTCATAAGATAAAATGCTAAATGTCGTCAGTAAATAGGATGGGTCAGTCTTCACATACCTCTTTGTCGATGAAGTTCTCCAAATGTATTCGTTTGTTCTTTAGTCTTTAATATTTGAGGTATTCAGTGATGTTTGAACCTCAATTATTTTACCGTAATCCTAGTTTGAGACTTGGCTTTTAGTAGACCAGGAATCTAGATATAGTTTTGTGCATCTAACATTGACAACAAATTTGAGATAAAGAAAACTTGTGAGTTCGACAGAGCAATGCTCTAAAGCGATTCTTATGTACACTTTCATAGCGTTTCTTTTTTTAGATTTGTTCGTAATTTGTTATCTTGGATACAAGTACATGGGCGATTCGACGCGACCAAGATCAAGTTCTTTTTCATCAGAATAATAGATTTAGGGCTTCCAGTTACTCACTACATGTGGAAATTTTTTGGCAAATCACTCATCTACATCAAAAAAAAAACAGAAAAAAAAAATAAATCAAAATGGTCGAATTATAATTTCGAAAACCATTATATCTCCGATTTCTATGCACAAGAATTGGGTCTTATCACAGATAGCTCTTTTTCTTCGCGATTTTTTTGTGTTTTGCATCTTACTTGTATTTGTTTAATGTTTATGATGTACTTGTTTTTCTTGAAAACCATCACGTAAATGTTTCTCATCGAGATCAAATAATAGTGATATGAATATCGAAAAAAGAAAGAGAAAAATGAACTGGACAAAATTATAGCAAAATTTATATCATATAAAAAAGAGGGAGGATCCACTCACATGGTTATATTCACACTATCTGACATTTTTCGCGATATTTTTCCTAATAAAACCTAAACCGTAATGAATTTAAAGTTAATATTTTCGGGATATGCTCCACTTATAAAACTCTACATACTTACCAAAATGAGCACATTCCGAAATACCAAACTTCATTATCTATCGATCTTTTAATGGTTGAAAATCCATTAATTTTCAACGGCTAATTTTCAACGTATTAGATGGTAGTGTTGTACATCTCAGAATGTGCTCATTTTTAGTAAAAACATAGATCTTTATTTGAGTCCCAATTATCAATTTCAAATCTGTCGCCGTTCAAATTTTATTAAAAAAATATCACTCAAAGTATGAGATAATGTGAATATAAGAGTGTGAGGTGTTCTTCTCTCCACACAAAATGGGGCTGCAGTTACTTAACTAATACAGTTTTATGGTTTGACTTTTTTTTTAAATAAAAAAAATTATAATATAAAAGTAAAAAAAATATAAAAGCTAAATTTACATGGCCAGTCGAGCAAGTGAATGGTTACATTAAATTTTTACAACCATAATAACGATTTCTAATTAAAAAATAATTTCTTATTATATTTAACAAACATAATTAATTAATTAAGTTTTGGGTTTATTGTATATATAGAATTATACAAAGCTTTTGATTGGTAACCTATCACCGCTATTTCCTAATAATATACTTATCTTGCATCAAAATTTATATTTCTGTTAAAGATTAATGTATCACGAAATGCCAAATTTTATTATCCGCTAGTTTTAATTTTAATCGATGATTTCCCATGAACGATTTTCAAAATGGTAAAAGATGTTATTAGAAGTCTCATATTTTGCTTAAGAATATTTAGATTCAATCTCATCATCATTTGATATATATGGTTCAAAAAAAATTGATTTTATAAAAATGATAATAATAATGCTCAAATTGTGAGACAGTGGGAAATAACAATAAAACAACTCAAAAGTACATAATAACCGGATCACCGGACGTCTCAATTGACAAAATATCTGAACACATGATAAGGGCCCTAGATTGACAACCATCCAACCGTTATAAATGTTGCTGACGTGTTTCAAGTTCACCATAGACTTGAGGACTCTTATTAAACCGAGTCAATACACTAACTCGTCTTCTCCAAAGAAAGAAGATCTCCATTTTTGTACCATTTCAAAAAGAAAGTTTTTTGTATGGAAAACGACATTGTTGGTTGATGGGGTGATTTTTATGTTTAACTTGTTACGGTTCGTGAGTTATAACCCCAAAGATGTCACTATCCATCCACAAAAAAACCCATCAAAATAAAAGTAACACAAAAATTCCAAAAAACAAAAATAACACAAAAACCCCCAAAGAATTTGATGAAACCAATTTTGAAATTTGGGATTTTTGTATCAATTTTTAAAAAATTTGGATTTTTGTATCAATTTTGTTTAAGATGGAGTTTTAATAGATCCCAACATTTGAATGGGGTTTTTGTACCACAAGTTTGATCACCTTGGATTTTTATGACTAGTTCTGTTTATAAACCATATGTTCTACTGTTACCAGAGTGAGAATCATTATTTATTTTCTACACGGAGAATTGCTACAAGCCAATGTCACTCAATTGGTGTGGATTTACCTGTATGCTCAATTGGATTTGTCTTCTGATAAATTGGGGTTTTCAAAAATCTAAACCGATGACCTAAAACTTAAAAAATCTTATGTAAACAATTATATTGAAATAAATAAAAGATCAACTAGGAACTGAGAATGTGCTTCGCAGTTTTATGGTTGGAAAACAAAAACCAGAGAAAACTGGAAGACAAAGATGTCAAGGTTTATTGTCATTGTTTTAAGTAGTAGGAATTACCAATAGGTACCATTATAGTGTTCTTAGTTAGTGGCAGGTCCACCCATTAAAGCCCACTAATCAGAGGTCCATAATTAAGAGAAAACATGAAATTGGACCAAATTTTTTAAGCCCAGGTCCTGTACACGTGCGGGACAAATTGTGCGAAATTTCTAAATACCTAAACTACCCTTCCAATCCTACATATATTAAAGCAGTCTATTTCAAAGTTTCTAAAAAAAATTTCAGCCGATTATTCTTGGGAAAATTCTGCTCTCTTTCTTCTTCTGGATTTGGGACTAGGGTTTCTGAAGATTTCTTCTGCGATTTTTAACAGGTATGTTGCTTAATCTTTTCGTTTTCTTCTTTCTGCTACAGTTTAATGGAGATAGGTTGTGTTCAGTTTTTTTTTATGATTCTTGTTCGTTTTTATTCAGTTATTTGGTTAGATTGTTAAGTTTTTAGTTTATTATAGCTTTCGATTTGATTATCTTTCTGTTTTCTTTTCAAAATCAGTTTTTTTTTCGCTTTCAGATCGTATTATCCAGCAGTACATATATGACATACTCATTGTTTCTGCTACAGTTTTTGAATCATTATAAGATTTGAATTTTGGATCATGGAGATCGGTTGTGTTCTGTTTGCTTTTTATGAATCTTGTTCGTATTTATTCAGTTATTTGGTTAGATTGTTAAGTTTTTAGCTTATTTTAGTTCGATTTGATTATATTTCTGTTTTCTTTTCAAAATCAGGTTTTTTTTCACTTTCAGATCGTATTATCCAGCAGTACATATATGACATACTCATTGTTTATGCTCTTGGATTCTGTTTCTTGCATAGATCTTTCACTTTTTTTAGTTTGACCCATCAGTACGTATGTGAAATACCGTATTACGTGCTTCGATTCTGTTGTTTCTCCTAGATTCTTAATTATTCTTTGTCATGCAGTTGATTTTATAGTTCATGAATCTGCAGTACATATATGGCATACTCATAGAAACTGCTCTTAGAATTTGTTTCTTGCATAGATCATGGAGATCGGTTGTGTTCTGTTTGTTTTTTATGAATCTTGTTCGTATTTATTCAGTTATTTGGTTAGATTGTTAAGTTTTTAGCTTATTTTAGTTCGATTTGATTATATTTCTGTTTTCTTTTCAAAATCAGGTTTGTTTTCACTTTCAGATCGTATTATCCAGCAGTACATATATGACATACTCATTGTTTATGCTCTTGGATTCTGTTTCTTGCATAGATCTTTCACTTTTTTTAGTTTGACCCATCAGTACGTATGTGAAATACCGTATTACGTGCTTCGATTCTGTTGTTTCTCCTAGATTCTTAATTATTCTTTGTCATGCAGTTGATTTTGTAGTTCATGAATCTGCAATACATATATGGCATACTCATAGAAACTGCTCTTAGAATCTGTTTCTTTCATAGATCTCTCACTTTTTTTAGTTTGACCCATCAGTACGTATGTGAAATACTGTATTTTAATAATGTTACATCTTTGTGACATTTGCAGGTTCAAAACATGTCTGATGCAGAGTGTTCCAATCCAAATACCTACTGCTATGCATACATTTATTATAATCATCATCATTTTGCTCACCTGGTTACTTTTAAGTCTAGTATTGATGACCTGAAATTTCTTATTTGTGAAAACTGGAGAACCTTGAACCCTTCTGAGATTATCATCACTTATGTTGAGAATGGTGTCAAAGTGCCTGTGATTGCTGACTTTGCTGTGTTTTTGCTCCTTTTTTAGTCTTACCCTTCAGTACTTATGTGAAATACTGTAATATGTCTTTCGATTCTCTTATTTTTCATAGATCTGTCACCTGTTGTTGTCATACTGTTGATTTGTAGTTCATGAATCTTCAGTACATATATCGCATACTGATAGGAAGTGCTCCTTGTTATGTTTAAGGAGAAGTGAAGTAGATGCAGGCATACAGTGGAGCTGCAATAATGGGTGTTGCTGTACAACAACCCAATCTTTTTACTAAAGGTTCTTCAACTTTTTTCCCAAGTTGGGTACTACTACTGCGGATAGATTACCTTCTCAAGTTAGGCAGACCCTGAAGTACGTTCAATAATTGATAGTGAGAAGAATCGTCAGTTTAACAGCTTGGAGCTCATTGCTTCAGAGAATTTTACATCTCGCGCAGTGATGGAAGCTGTGGGTTCTTGTCTCACAAACAAGTATTCAGAGGGGCTTTCTGGTAAAAGGTAAAGATGGTGCTTAATTTTGTATTTTTTCCCTGTATTTGTATTGAAATGCATTTTATCATTTCATTCTGCAATGTAGGTATTATGGTGGCAATGAGTACATTGATGAGCTAGAGACACTTTTTCAACAAAGGGCTTTGTTCATGTAACTGGCACAGGGTCTGGATCTTCCTCATGGAGGTCACTTGTCACATGGATTTATGACTCCTAAAAGACGGGTATCTGGGACTTCGATTTATTTTGAATCGATGCCCTACCATCTTGATGAATCAACAGGTGCTGCTCTGCATTCTTATATTGTGTAATGATTATGTGGTCTATTGTTGTTCATTTATAATTCGTTGATAATTTGCATTCATTACCAAATTCACTTGCAGGCCTTATTGATTATGATATGCTTGAGAAAACTGCCACCCTCTTTCGACCAAAACTCATCATTGTTGGTGCTAGTGCTTATCCTCGTGATTTCGATTATCCTCGAATGAGAAAGGTATACACATATATTTTGATTGTCAACAGTTGTTATTCTTAGTGATCAGAGAATCAGACTAGTTAACCCATTACGCACACCTAATTCCCTTTCCTGCTATGTTTCTTGAATATTGCAGATTCTGTTGGGGCTTTTCTCATGATGGATATGGCTCACATAAGTGGTCTCGTTACTGCATCTGTACTTGCCGACCCATTTGAATACTGTGATGTTGTAACAACCACCACTCACAAGGTACACCTAGTCACATTCATGAAGTCTGCAAGACTGCAACTACTGACACCAACACAAGCAGCATTTGTTTTTATTGGTTTAGATTCAAGGGTCTTGTTGTTTACTATGTCTTCTGTTTCAATTTGCAGTCATTACGAGGTCCCAGAGGTGGCATGATTTTCTTCAAGAAAGATCCTGTTCTTTGGGTTGATATGGAATCTGCGATTAACAATGCTGTTTTCCCAGGGTTACAGGTAACTAAAACTGTAGCGGTTATTTGTGATTTATCATTGGTTCAACATTATAACATTTTTTAGGTTTGTTACAGTTGTTTTTCGTGTATGAATTGACAGTACATATATGGCGTACTGATACAAAACTCTTCTAATTTTGTTTTATTTGAAGTTTTTCCAATTTTTTTGGTTCGATCCATGAGTATGTATGTATAATACTGATAGGAAGTGCTATTTGCTTTGTTTTTGCTCCTTTTTTAGTCTTACCCTTCAGTACTTATGTGAAATACTGTAATATGTCTTTCGATTCTCTTATTTTTCATAGATCTGTCACCTGTTGTTGTCATACTGTTGATTTGTAGTTCATGAATCTTCAGTACATATATCGCATACTGATAGGAAGTGCTCCTTGTTATGTTTGATTCAGTACGTATATGAAATACTGAAATAGATGCTCTTTGTTA
Source organism: Papaver somniferum (assembly GCF_003573695.1). Lineage (NCBI taxonomy): Eukaryota > Viridiplantae > Streptophyta > Magnoliopsida > Ranunculales > Papaveraceae > Papaver > Papaver somniferum. The sequence continues at coordinate 129,328,167 of NC_039358.1, read as the reverse complement.
CGTTTGATTCAGTACTGGAATTGGATATGGAGATGATCTGGAGCTGCAATTCAGAACTTATTGCAAGAAATGACAGATTTTGAATGATAGGAACAGGAGTTGTTGTTGGTTCAGATTTGCAAGCTTGTGAAATTGGTGGTGGTCTTGATGAAGTTACAAATTGGTTGTGACGTGTGTTTGAAAGAAGGTGTGCTGCAAATGGATTTGGAGGAACATAGAAGGTTGGGTTGCTACATTGTATGATCCTACAATGTATGTGATATAATACGTTTTCTAATTTATTTATCATTGATTCTTACAGATTTGTACTCTACCTGGAAGCAGTGCAGCAAATATGTACTCGAATTTGTAAGCATTCAGATATATAATTTGATTTGTAAGCAGTACGACAGATATGTACTCAGATAGATATGTACTCAAATTTGTAAGCAGTGTAGCAAATATGTACTCGAATTTTTAAGCAGTGTACCAGATATGTACTCAAATTTGTAAGCAGTGTAGACACACACGTTTGGTAGTAATGGGCATTATGGACATTTCCATGTTTTAATTAATTTTGGACCTCCGGATAAAAAAAATTCCGGTTGGATCCTACTATAAATAACTATATGGACCTAGGACCAAACAAGAAATTCCATTGTTTCGACTCGGCTAGACTCGTGGACTCCAAAACATGTTATTAGCCATTGGATTATTGTCAATTTAGGGCCCTTATCATGTGTTCATATATAGTGTCAAATTGAGACGTCCCATGATCCGGACCCATAACTATAGGGTATAGTCTAGTGACTCTAGTCTAGTTTCGTCAAAGTGCAGTATGTCGGCCGTTGCAGTTGGCTATCCTTTAATTTTATCGATATCTATTTTATATCGACCCCTAGTGGCAGATATGATGAATTTGAAAAAGATTATCAACAGTGGGCTCCTTGTAGATTCTTTCCTAATGGGTCCAATAAAGATTCAAAATCAAGTCGTATCTTTACGGTGTCCCTATACAGTAGATTCATGTGAGAGTTTCTCGGTGAAAAAGAACCCACGTGTATTTGGGTCATGAGAATCGCGATGTTTTTGTCCAAATCCCCTTTGTTTTTGTTTAAGATATCTATGTTGTGATTCTCATTATGCCACCAGGACCACACCTCAATGTTCAACTTGTTGTTTCTTAATCGGAGTTGTTCAAATTGGGAATGTTATAAATACCTTCCATATTGGTCAACCTTACACAAATACTTTCAAGGGATAAAAAATATTCTTTTTGGAATGAATTTGAGAAAGTTGCTTTCAATTTTGGAGCCAACTTGAGAAAATTGCTTTCAATTTTTGGAAGCAACTGGTGCTAGTTGCTTTCAAAAGTGAAAGCAACTTATGTTAATTGCTTCCAGTGAGGGGTATTTTTAAAATTGAACAAGAGTATATTTCAAATGGTGGATTTTGAGAGGTATTTGAATAATGTCCCCCTTTTTTTTTTGATGGATATTAACAAAGTATTCGTGATTATCTTCCAATTGTTAATTACTCAATGGTAATCTATTATATCTATTTTTTTAACAAAAACTTGATTTACGGATGTGTGTTGTGCCCTGGCCTTAATCGGTTCTTGTGACACTAAAACTGCTGTGATGGGTAAGTTCATCCACAGGACCTCTATTATTGGGGCCGAAGGGTAAGTTCATCCACATGACCTCTATTATTGGGGCCGAAAAGCGGGGTTTTAGGCTCACTAAATGACGAAAGGGTCATAAAATAGTAAATTTTTTTTGAAGCATGTGTTTTATTAGAAAGAGATTAGATTACAACTTGTCGTGGATATGTGGTACCCACAGAGTCTTGAAATAAAATGTGACTGATAAAAGACGGGATTGCCTGGTGCCATATTTTGGTTGAATAGTTTCCTGTTTGGCTTCCATCTGCTGCGTGATTTTCCAATTCATCCGCTGCTTGATTTCCTTCCATGTAATTGTGTTGTATAGCGACTTGCGGGATCTGCCGAAGCCCACTTTTTATTTCTTTAATCATTCCTGCTATGTGCCATGGTGGAGGGGTAGTTGCTGTGATGAAACGCATGAGGTTCTCTGAGTATGTTTCAAAGAGAATTTTAGGCCATTGTCTCTCTGTTGTTGTTCTTGAAGCCAAAAGCATAGCCCAAGTTTCTGCAGTTAGTGTAGTCGTAATTCCCAGTGGTTGGGCCATTGTCATTAAAGTTCGTGCATCAGAGTCCCTACAGACGAATCCTGCTCCTACAAATCCCGGGTGTCCTCTGGCTGCTCCATCTGTGTTGATCTTAATCCAATTTAAGTTTTGAGTGGACCAACCTACCGATATTGTTGTTATCCTTTGATTTGTCGTTGGGTGGTTGAAAGTTGGTGTATCTCCTGGTATGATTGGTGGTGAAGCGTGCAGTACCCTGATGTATTCTTGTTGTAGTTTTTGTGCCCAGGCTAGGATTTCTTCTGATGTTGTTTGTTTTCGTTGGTAGATTAGATCATTTCTAGCTATCCATAAGGTCCATAATAGAAAACAGAATGAGGAGGTTACAGATGTTGGTGCTGGTTGTTGTAGGATTTGGGAAATGGTTGTTTGCGGAGTTAATGTAAAGGTTGGGGTGGGGTTGGAGTTGGGTGCACTTGTAAATTGGTTGAATAAGGTGTTTCAAGAAGAAGCTGTCGTCGGACAGTGAATTGGAAGGTGGCTAGTTAATTCCGTATCAGTATTACATCTTGGGCATATGTTGGAGTTGGTCAAATGGATACGATGTAAGAGAGAGAAGGTTGGTAGTCCTTCATTGATGGCTTTCCACAAGAAAATCCGAATTTTTGGTGGACATGGTAAAGTCCATAGGAATTTAGTAGGTGGAAGAGGGTTGTGATTTGGATGACCATGGGTTAGACATTTGTATCCCGAAGATGTAGTGTAGTTTCCAGATTTTGAATGTGGCCAGATAATTTTATCTGGTGTATTATTTTGGGGAAGGTGGATGTTTATGATTTTTTGGATTATTGGATTGGGAAGGGTGTTCAATTTTTCATGATTCCAGGAATGGGAGATTGGGTCGATGATATCTGTTACCCTTTGGATTGGGTAGCATTGTGTTGGGTCTAGATTGGGGAGTGTGGAATCCAATTGACCTCTATTGGAGTTGATATCCCATTTCCAATATGATGGAAAATTAAAATTTGCATGGTAGGGATAATTGATTCGAGTTGTCTCCATTGAGGACTGGAAGAAGAGGGAACTGAAATGCTTCCTTGTAGAATTGGTTGATTATTAAGGTATTTTGCACTGAAGATACTTCCGCATATAAAGTTAGGTTGTTCATGCAAATTCCAGATTCTTTTCATGAAAAGAGCCTCATAAAATAATAATGACAAACCCTTCCTATCATGCTAATTTTGATAATGCCTTTTTTCAAAAGAAAAAAGAAGAATATATTAAAAAGAGGAAAAATAAATACAAATGTGCAAGGTCATGAGTTGCAAAGCTCATCCCAACAAGAAACCGGAAACAATAGATTACAAAGCAACTATAATTTCCCATTGGAATAAAATCTGGTTAATAGACAAGCTACCAAAAATAGAAGTTGTCGAGCTCCACAAGCAAATATTCTGCTTGACATTAACTTCCAGCTCCTCAAATGATTTAGCACAACCACCATGAATTCGAAAATTCCTTTCATTCCAAATTTCCCAGAAGATAACAAAAGGTATAATCTGCCAAATTACATATTGTGTAAGCCTCCAACTATTCAGTAAAGCATTAAATGTTTTCTTCATTGTCCAACTAACCTGAAGTGAAGAAATGATATAATCCCGAAGCTTTTTAGTCCAGCTGCAATGGATAAAAATGTGATTAATATCTTCGTCATCCTCATTACACATCACACAAGCTGTTGACTGAACCTGTATAGCTCTATCTCTTAACTTACATCTAGTAGGAATAGAATCATGTAAAGATACCCAAGTCAGAAAGATGACTTTAGAAGGAATATGATTGCGCTTCAATAAAACCGAGAAGTCCGGATCTTCAGGGGAAGCAATCAGCTTCTCGTAGCATGCTTTAGTTGTAAAATTTCCGTCTATTGTGTCAGTAACTCCTTTCAAAAGTATCAAATCTCTTGTGTCATGCCTGAGCTCCAGGAAATTAATTCTTTTCGCCGAGTTGAGTTGAGTTCTCTAGAGAATAACAGTCTCATGTTCCCAAAATATCAGCAATCATGGCATTCTTTTGGGTACTTAACTTATACAACCTAGGATATTTGTCCTTCAACGCTCGTTTCTTGATCTACCAGTCCAACCAAAAACGAATATGCCTTCGGTTTAATTAGTACTACAGTCTAATCTCGATAAACGAATGCCTTTGGGACCAGAAAAAATATTCGTTTAGCGAGGTTATTTATTTACCGATAAATGAATAAATTCATTTACCAGTAAATGAATGTTCATGTATCTAGAGAGTATTTTTAGTTTTTTACATATATGATTTTGATGTTTCCGAATCAGAAGTTGCACAACTAAAAAAATTATTCAAGAACTATTTGATGTCAATTCTAACTTATACTATAAAAATGTGATAGATGTTGAATATCTTTTGAACTATACTAACGAGAATGATGCAATTATGGGATCGCCTATGCACAAAGAAATTGTCGAGACACTAAATGATGAGAATGATCATCCACCTAAATGATAGTAGTTCCATGCCAAATATGTCGTTAAAAGGGGTATGTCAAGCAATAATCACCATGAAAAACGTCTTACTACAGCACTAGCAAAGTATTTCATAGTTTGTCCATGCATTACAAAATATTAAGGACGGATGCATTTTTGTTTAGGTGGAAGGAAAAATATCAACTTAAAATGCATTTTTTTTAACAGGAAACGATTTCTTATATGAACATTGTTGATTAGATGAAGTATTTTGCTTTATTTATATATATTTTTTGTATGGAATTTAATAATTATTCATTCATACTTTTATAGGGCCTTTAAGGACTCTTTTTTTTTATTCATCAATGAATTTAGCGAGGTTATTCATTTAGCCTCTTTGCTCAGGTCGGGATCGAAGAAAATCATTCTTTTGACGAGGCTATTAATTTATTGAGCATTCATTTATCGAGGTTCGCGGTGAAGTTGATTAACAAAATTAATTATAATTAGTGATTCAATTAACTTAATGATCCGGTTTAAATTTTGAAAATCAAATTATTTACTTTTTCTACGAAGAAGAATGTGAATTTTTCGATATTTGTTTTTTGGAACCCTATAATAATATGAAGAAACATATGCCCAGAATAGCCATGAACACCTCTAACTTAAATCTCATTATGATTTTGTTGCTTCTAATCCATTAAATTACGTAATTTTTTTCTCAGTATTCACGGCTGGGAAAATGTTACACCTAGCCGAAACCGACACTTTACGGCAGGGAAATAAAGAACTCGCAGCTGAAAGTGTTTTTTTATTTTTATTTTATTTTCAGAACTACTAATGGCTGGGGAAAAAAGCACTTTCGTCTGGTTTTCCCAGCCGTAAATAATTCTGAAAATAATTTTTTTTTTTAAAAGAACTGATTTGGATGGGAAAACCTAGCTGAAATTGGGTCTCTCTTTTTTTATGTGTGATTATAAAATTACTTACGACTAAATCCTAACCGTAGGTACCTATTTACGGCTGTGAATTTTTATTTTCCCAACCGCATACCTACTTTATGTCTAGAAGTTTGCATTCGTAAAATACGATTTACGGTTGGCAAAGTTAGAACTCCCAACTGTAAACAGTTTCAGTGACTGAGTTTTTTTTAATCTTACTTCAATCGAATCGAACTTTTTAACCAATCAAAAGCAGAAATAAATGATGGGTTTTCTTAGTTGTTTTTTTTTATGATCATCATCTTCATCATGATGAAAATATGATCAACATCTTCCTCATGATTTATGAATGAGAAGAGAAGGATAAAGAGAAGATAATATATTTAGGTTTTTTTTTAATGATCTTCATCATAATAAAATCATGATCATCATCTTCATCATGATTTGTTAAAGAGAAGGAAGGAGAAGATCATAGATTTAGGTTTTTTTTTTTAAGTGAATAGTTAGATTTAGGTAAGGATATTTTTGACTCTCATATACATTACGCCCCCCCCCCCCCTCCCATCCACTTTTTGGATACCAAAATCCTATGAAGCCCTTAAATCCTGTTGGGTTGCAGACCCAATAATAAGATTCATTTACAATGATAATCGAGAGAATTTTTACAAAAATTTATGTCAGATACGTATCACAATGGGGGACCCGTTGACATAATTGTTTTTCAAATTATTTGTGTACATATAAATTAAGTATTTCTATAACTTTTGAAGAGTATTAGCCATAGTCTTGGAATTTTGATTCATTTAAATTTAGGGAATCGATTTGTACTCCCTGATTTAGAATCAGAAAGGAAACCACTAGGCGTCCTGTTGGAGGCACGAAAACTGATGCGTGTCGCAAATGAAACAAATTACTCGATTTATTTCCCAGTAAATAACTAGTAATATAGCAGTAGTAAGGATTCTTTCTCATGGAGAGTTGTGTCATTGATATGTTATTTGGATCAACAAAACAAGAATAAATATTAAAAATGGGGATTGAATTGATTAACTAAAACTCAGTAAAAAGATAATAAGAAGAAAGAGATGATTAAAAAATCCTTTGTCGTTACCAATCGCTAACTGGATTAGTATACTTATCTATCTTTCATTAAAATCATTCATCACCAACCATAGGATAACAGGTTTGCTTAGTTATCCTCAAAACTCCTTGTATCATCGGATAACGGGTACGCTTAGTCACCAGATTCTATCCAACTGGCCGCCTTGAGGTTCGCTTACAAGGTGTAACTCGATCGAACACTTTAGGTTTTGTGAATGTATGCCTGATCCCAGCAGTTAAACTAAGTATGCTCGGTTCACTTATTGGTGTTGTCTTCACACACGATTGCTCCACGGAATCCCTCTGCTAGGTCTCACGATTTTTACTTATGTAGGAGATGATCGACAATTACAGATCTCCCAACTCTCTACTAGCAATGGAATGATCAATAGACTAATCTAGTTGTGCACCCAAGTCGATCTAAGAATCAATCATAAACCCTGGATATAGTAAAGACAAACAAGGATGATAAAAAAATCCAAATGGATTTATATAACAAATAAAGTTTTACGTCTAGAACGTTGAATTCATCCTTAACCAACAAAGGTTTAGCTACTCATAATTACCAGAAGAATAGGTTCCCCCTAAAGGGGTAAACCCTAGTTTTTTAATGGAGAATAAAAGTATTATGAGATGTCTCATTATATGAGATCAAGAAGTATTTTTTTAATAGTCTCCAAGTTGTAGAAGTTCCCGTGCTTAATTCCGTGTGAAGTAGTATGCCAAAATCGAGCCAAATTCCAAAATAATGCATGCCCAAGTCTTGGCCATGCAAAGAAGTCGCTTCATTGCCAGTTCTGCGGAACTGACAACAAATCCTCCAGATTTCCCTCGGACACAAACCCCTCAATGAAATTCTCAAACATCCGACTTTTTGTTTTCCGACCAACAATCCCTCGATCACTTGTCCCTTAATGAGAATAAGGTCGTGTTTGGTATGAATTTTAAAAACAATTTTCCGTTTTTAAAAACAAAAAAAAAAAAAAAAAAAAAAGGAAAACGCGTTTGGTAGAAGTATTTTCAGAAAGAAACAGGATCGCTTAACAAAACATTTTGAAAAAAATACTTTGACAAAATATCTTAACCTTCTGTTTGTGTATATCTGACGATCCACCACTCCTTTTTATTCGGCTCCTATGCAAGCCAAGCCAATAACTTAATTACCTTATTTAGAGATAAACAGAGAAAGTTATGTTTCTGTAACTGCTTACCCTTAAGTTAACTCTCTGCTTATAATCTATGAAAAAATTAGTTCAGAAGATTTTAGAATTTCTTCTTTGTTACTACACCAAAATACACAAAAAAGAAAAATTATTCTGTTTAGAATTTAGGATTATGTATTATTTGATCAAATTGAGTAATTCTCTGCAAAATAAAAAATAATGAGTAACCTGCAAAATTAAAAAAGAATGAGTAATTCTCTGCAAAATAAAAATAAAATCAATTTTTGATCGATCAAAATCAAGAAAATAAAAAATAGAATATACGAGACCCTTGCTATTTGCTAGTATTCATGGTTATAAAACTCAAAACACCTTAAGAAATATCAATTTCTTGTGATGATTCACATGATCTTGTCCAGGTTTTCACAATTGAATTAGGGAATACAACTTTTTTTTGATAACTGCATATTTAGACCATTGTTAGTGAACCCAGTCTCGCATGACTTTTGTGATTCTTTTTGATTAATTATTCAATGATCACCGTCAAAATTGGGAAACCCTTTTTATCTCATGCAGTCAAAACCAGGCAACAAACAACTACATATATATGTATACCTAGATCACGAATTGGTAGCGAGGTTATCAATTAGAATAAAAGGAAGCGATGGTATATCTGAAAAAGTGGGGGTACAACAACCACACCCAATATTTCGCTTAGCAATCTGTATGGACAAACTCCAATATACTTTCTAGAGAATCAACTAGACAGTCAGACTCAATCTAGATAAAAAGTATATCAAAGAGTTTATATCTCAATCTCTCGATTTGATATATACTCAAGCAAATAGAAATCTGCGAGTGTTTATCAAATACTAGAGAGATAACTTGGATGGTACCAAAGACCAATAACCAAGTGTCAATCAATTTAAATCAACAATCAAAAGGTCGGATATTATAATTGATTGAACAACGCACAACCTGTGATATTTCAATTATATAACAAAATATAATGCGGAAAAAAAATAACACAGACACCAGAATTTTGTTAACGAGGAAACCGCAAATGCAGAAAAACCCCGGGACCTAGTCCAGTTTGAACACACACTGTATTAAGCCGCTACAGACACTAGCTTACTCCAAATTAACTTCGGTATGGACTGTAGTTGAACCCCAATCAATCTCACATTGATCCAAGGTACAGTTATGTTCCTACGTCTCTGATCCCAGCAGGATGCTACGTACTTGATTCCCTTAGCTGATCTCACCCACAACTAAGAGTTGCTACGACCCAAAGTCGAAGACTTTAATAAACAAATTTGTATCACACAGAAAAGTCTACGGTAATAGATAAATCCGTCTCCCACAAATATACCTACGAGTTTTGTTCCGTCTTTTGATAAATCAAGGTGAACAGGAACCAATTGATAAACCAGACTTATATTCCCGAAGAACAACCTAGTATTATCAATCACCTCACGATAATCTTAATCGACGCAGCGCAAAAAATATTGCGGAATCACAAACGATGAGACGAAGTGTTTGTGATTTCTTTTATATCTTGCCTATCGGAGATATCATTCTCAAGCCAATTATTAAAATTGTACTCGTACGATAGAAACAACAAGATCAGATCACACAACTACAAGAAAGTAGTATCGGTTTGGCTTCACAATCCCAATGAAGTCTTTAAGTCGTTAACCTGGTTTAGAAGAAGAAACCAAAGGTTAAAGGAGAATCGACTCTAGCTTAGCACAAGTAGTATCACACAGAAGATGTGGGGATTAGGTTTACCATTTGCTAGAGTTCTCCCTTATATTGCAATCAATGTTAGCTTGGTAACAAAACATTCAATATTCACCGTTAGATGAAAACCTGATTAGATTCAAGCTAATATCTTTCAACCGTTAGATCGAAGACTAGCTTGTTACACACAAATGAAATGCACGTTTCTAGACTTGTGTAACCGTACCCAAACTTGTACATTTGTTGGTTCAACAATAGTCAACCAAATGGTTAGCCATATGATCACTTTCATATCAACCATATTCTTCTTCACCATAACTGGTTCAAGTGACTCAAATGAACTAGTTAGAGAGTTGTTCAATTGCAAGGAAATCTTATGTAACTACACAATACACAATCGAATCAAAAACGATTTGATTCACTCGAATCGGTTCATGAACTATATAGCCACGGTTTACAATTTGCATTCCTTAGTTTATATAAGAATAAGTTCACAAACATCGTTTTTAGATATAACCTACTCAAATTCGCGGACTGGGTTCGCGGACTTAAGTTCCCGGACGGAGTTCACAAACTCCAGCAGAATTTCTCGGGTCGAGAACTTCCGCCAGTTCGCGGACTTGGCTCATGCCACTATTCCGGTTCTCTTGATCAACAAAGTTCGCAAACTTCGGTTCAAGGAATAAGGACTTATACATATATGTGTTTCCACAACAATGCTTATATTCTCCAATGGTTGTATAATCTAAACTCTCATTTCAATCATTGAAACATTCTTAGAGGACGTTGATATTCTATAGTTGTTATTCACAAACTATTTTTCGTCAAAGTAAGAAATTTTCAAAGTGATTGAAACTTGTCATGACTTTCGTCACTAGGTAAAGATGAACTTTGCTAAAGCGAAAGCTTACCAACACATGTTTCGAGAAATAGATAGGCGAGATAAACTCGGCTCGAAATAGCCAATGTGTATAATCTAAGTCTATATAGCAAAACGACTATTGTCTCAAGATAGGAGATAAATATACTTTTGACTGATAGATAAGTTCAAGTCTCCACATACCTTTTAGTCGATGAAGATCCACCGGTTCCTTGAGTAGTCCTTCGTCTTGTATGATGATTTCCATGGAGTTCTTGAGCTCAACTACACTTTATATCCTAATCCGAAACCTTAGCTATAGTAGACTAGAAATCAATACTTATAGTTTTGATCACTAACATTGACAAACATGCTTGAGATAGCAACGCATGCGAGTTCGACCGAGCAATGCTCTAACAATATCTCGTATGCTCTTTTTATTGGATCAAGTAGTTCTAGAGTGTCTGCTATTTGAAGAAGAAGATGACCGACAGGAAATCAAGAATTTCGTAGAATTAATGAAAAGTAATATCAATCTAAGTTTTGGCTTGGCTTGGCTTGCGAGAAGACGGGTAAAGTTAGAGTTATCATGTCAGCAAAATTTAAAACCGTCAGATGTTAATAAGTGTACGGCTGAGATATTTTATCAAAATATTTTGTTAAAATGGTTTGTCAAGGGATCCCGACCATTTCAGAAAACGTTTTTCATTTGTTTTATGTATTTGAAAACAGAAAAATCAAAACACCAAATAATCGTTTTCTATGTTTGTTCTTTTTTTTTTCCTTCTTCTTCTTTTCAGAACAAAGTAAGAGCTTGCGGAAAGAATTGTATGTGCAAGAATTTTTTTTATCATTATATCGACGAGTCTTTACATTTGATTTAGTTTAGTTAATTTCCTTTATTTTCAAAACAGTTTTTAAATTTCCAACCAAATAGCTTTTAGAAAATGAAACAACGAAAAATGATATGTTTTTAAAACAGTAGAAAACTATTTTTAAAAACTGTTTTTAAAAATCGTACCAAAGAGGGTCCAACTTTTTCCTGAATGTTAACTTTCCTCGAGTCAGAGTCACGGAGAGACACCACTCCGTGAGAATCCAAAGTTTCTTGATTTTACTCGGCTTCAGACTTTCCATATTCCGTAAACTTCTCAATCTTCTGTTATTTCTCTCTCGAGCTCAATTGTATCTCCATTAGTTCTGATCATTACTGATCATCCTCATTGACATGGTTAGCAGCAAAAACAACTTCCATTCCATGTATTCTCCTTGTCCATCACCTCCGGCTATTAATGGCAACTCCAATCCTCATACCAATAATCACCACTACTTCCAAGGTCCGTTACAAACTACTCCTCCTTCAATCAGTCAACAACCACATCTATCTGTTTTTCATTATCCATCTCCTCCATCTCAGTCGTCAATGGCAACAAAATCAATCACCGGCAAAAATCGTGACCATCATCTTACCAACAACAATACAGCTTCACCAGCGACTATATCAACAACTTCATCTGAATCTTCTGTTTATCTCTATCATCGATCAGTACCACCAATGGCAGCAAGCCAAACCATTAACCATTGTTGCCACCCTCTCCATTGCTGCCAATCTTCGTTGCTCACAAAAACCGAGCTCCATCTTCTAATCCCATCCAGAGACAAGCACTCAAACGGTACAACTCTACCATTTCATAGCAACTGCAACGGATTCATCCCGATCGTGATTCTGTTGTTGAAGAGGAAGATCATAAGGTGCCCTTATCACTGGTGCTGGTACTCTTAAAAATTATGACAGCCTTGAGCAATTCATCAGGGCTTTAGGGGTGCCTTTAGTAAAACTGTTCAACTGTCATTTTAGGAGAACCGACAAGCTCACATTCTCGTTTCTCTCTTAACATCTTCATATTGCATCGTTCTTTCGTCGTTGGCTTCGTCTTTTCATCATCTTCAACATGATGAGAAGAAATTCTGGATTTGAGCGAGTTTCAATTGGTTTTGGCCCTTCTTTACTTGTAGACTTCAGTTTTGTAGCTATTTCCACTTATTCTCGGATGATTCACCTAATAAAATTAATAAACTAGAAACAATCATAATACAAGGTAATACACAAGAAACATAGCTAAAACAAGTATGGATTGTATAAAGCACTTCTCAATAACGCTCGTCTTCACGACAGACTGTAGAACAACTCCTAGCTAGGGTTGTAAAGGACATCAAATAGGGGAAACAAGCACGTGGGTTATTATGAGAATCAAGAGATATAGGGGCATAAACGCAGTAGATTATCTCGGAGTGTTTATTTTGTCTCAACTACATTATAATTTGAAGTCCAATAGTAGGCTAGTGTTTTTAGCGGCACAGTGTGTGTTCTAATTGGACGAGGTCCCAATGCGTTTTTGCTTTGCATTTTTCCTCATTAACTAAATTTTTCTATGTGTTTTTTACTTTTCCACATGAATTTTATCTTTAGTAGTGAAAATCACAGTCTTAGTTCACATTCACATGCATCTGAAAGTTGTTGGTGTACTTGGTACCTCCATTTTCTAGAGGAAAACCATTTTACAGAAAAATTCGGGACCTAGTCCAGTTCTGTATACTCTCAAAATTAAGACACTTCGCAAATTTCATGGAGTTGAGACCAAATAAACTGCCCTAGTTACTCAGTTTCCTCAGCATTCGTGCGCGCCTATAAACAATATGGTTTGCAAACGTGAATCCCTCGACATCGTCCACTGCCAAGAGTTGTTTCACCACTGTGAAGAATTTTGCAATCCTGTTAGGGCATTACTTGGTTGAACCCACCAAGCGTCAGCATGTCAAGTTTGGTTATCATATTTTAGTTCCAAATATCGAAGCTGCTTGATTTGATTACTAGGGTCAACTTCGTTGGGTTAGACTAGGAACATAGAAATTTTAAGACTCGCTCTTGTTACTCTGAAGAACCTGAAGACATATCAGAACTAACGAACATATCATTTTTCTTTTCGAGGTTAGTAACACAAACTTGATTTGTTCCATTTTTATCTATGTTTCTTTCCAGTCGGTTTATATTGAAAATATAACATATGAAGTTTATTACTTTCCCCTTGTTAAAGCACTGCTTGGTCAAACTCGCAAGTTAATTTTGTTATATCAAGCTTGTTGTCAGTGTTAGATGCACATAACTATAACAAGATTTCTAGTCTACTGAAGTCAAGTATCATACTAGGACTAGTGTATTGTAGTTCAATATCAGACATCACTGAATAACCCTCGAAGGTTGAATACTGGAGAACAAACAAAGACATTTGGAGAACTTAATTCATCGACAAATAGGTATGTAAAACTGAACCATCCTATTTACTCACAAAATTTTCCATTCTATCTTATGAAACCATGTCGTATGATTTTAGTAGATTTAATATTCCAAAGAAGAAATTTCAAGCAATGTATATTCATAAATCCTTAATAATCTTGGTTAAGAAAAGTTTATTGTTCATGAACTATTTTTCTTTCAAGTTGATCATTTGAAATTTATCCAAGAAGTGATATTTACTATCTGTGCCCATTGGGAATGTTTTGAACTACTTAAAGAGTAAAAAGACGAGGGTACCCAAATACACCACTTTTTTTTTATTTCAACCTATAAGTCCAATACCAAGTGTGATCATCTGTGGACAAAGTCGAGACAATACGACAACTTGATATTCACTTGATAATAGTTACGGCCCGAAACCGATTTACTATAGGATCAATATCAAGTGATTAGGATTAACACACAAGTGTATTTACTTTATTATAATATAAAACAATTATAATGTGGAAGTAAATTAAATAACACAACACAAGATTTTGTTAACGAGGAAACCGCAAATGCAGAAAAACCTCGGGACTTAGTCCAGTTTTGAATACTCTCATAATTAAGCCGCTATACAAAATCTAATACCAACTTCGTATAGTTGAGACCAAGAAGATTACCCCTAGCTACTTAGTTTCCTCAATATCCCTGCGCCTTCGAATTCTAGAGTCACACACGTGCAAGTCCTTTGGATCGTATTCCAAACAACAAAGGAAGAATTTGTTTAGTAACCATTCTAATCAATCTTGATACAAGATAAGATGAGTCATTGACAAAGAATCTTATGTTCAATCTAAAAAAACTCCTTTGTTTGGTGAAATCAATCTAAACAATAATTACCGAAATAGTCAAGTCTAGATTCACACTCAACCAATAAAAATCTCAAAGAGAAAGATAGAGAATGTTGATCTCACGGAACTAATCAATCAGATCTATCAAAGATAAATCGATTCTAGTTGGATCCCAGTCGATCAATGTTTGTGCACTAAATCCACAAGATATGAAAACTAATAAGAATTCTTCTCCTTCTTAAAATATTTTATTGCCTTCAAATACCTGCACAATACCACTTGAATCTCTTGTATCAATCACACACATAACGGAGTCTGTTAATAATGGATTCTCACAAGATGTCTTTAGATCTAAAAACAATTCTTAAGATCTCGTCGATACTTTGATCTAGTCTGAGTGAATCTTATATCAAAAGAGAAGATTCTCAAGAATAAACAAACTAGGTGCAATCAAAGTTTCAACAACCATTAGTTAATCAAATAAAATCGAAAACTAATAACACTGAAATTATCTAGTTTCCCACCAATGGTACTCGTAGAGCTTCTTGATCCCACATAAGTATTTAAACGAGCGGTTGTAAGAGATTTCACCTAATTATGATACTTTCCTCTAAGAATATACAACTCCACCATAAGCAACAAGAAATGAAGTTTGCATGGATCTTAGGATAGTTTGCAAGAAATGCAAACTTAAGTATTTATATACCAAGGATGTTTGGACACCAAGGAATTTCCAAAACCGAAAATATTCTCAAGATATGCAATGAATTCCCAAATTTGGTTTTCCTAATTCCAATAAATGCTGGTTCAATATTTTCCAAAATCTCTCATAGAAAATCTCCAATTAGTTAATGCACATTACTAATTTTTTATTCTCTAGAGCTATGCATTAATTGCTGGTAATTAAAGCATATAAAACCAAAAACCTTATTTTTAAAGATTCTTAATTTATTTCAGAACAGGATCACCTTGAGCATCAAGGAATATCTTTGAAAAATAAATGATAAGAGTTATTGCTCGTGTTCAAAGTATGTTGACATCTTTTCACTGCAAATCCTTATTTCATATTTACATGGATTTGCTTCTTGGAATCGGTTGTACCACACTTCCAAACAAGTTTATAATTGGTTCTACCAAGTCACATACATGGGTTCAGATCGCTTATACCAATCACTAGGATCGATTCTACCTAAATATGGTATCTACTTGTGATCGGTCACACCAATTACAAGGATCGGTCACACCAATTATCAGGATCGGTCACACCAATTACAAGGATCGATCATATCATCTCATGGTGATTACTTAAGATCGGTTACACCAATTACCATGACCGGTCATACCAAATCATAAGTCTAGGTATTGTGATCGGTTACACAAAGATACATAACCTGATTTAAGATCAGTTCTACCAACTCACACATATTGGTCATCCAAAGATATGCCATGAATAGCAAGACCAATAAACCTATTGATTTCCCTTTCGATTCATGAAACAAATTCATGAATTTACTTCCTTTAAACAAATGTAAAACATTGTTTCCTAGGATGAAATCTTCACCATAACCCATTCACATAATCATAAAACTATATACAAGATTATGTCGATGTCATATCTACGAAGTTCAAAAGATAACCGTTATACTTCGTAGTCTAATTCCTTAATACTATGATCATACTATTATGATCATGTCATATCACTAGAGTATTATATTATATACAATATGTACAACATATACAATTTCGCATGTTATGTTTTCAATATGCACGACTTGAAAGATACGTTAGGAATGAAACAAGTTCAAGTCAGTATTACTAGCCTCAAGTAGAAGGATGATGTCGTCGTTGTAGTTCGTTACTTCTGCTCATTCTTCATGTCTTCAGAGTAATACTTGTATATCTCAACATTCCTAGACTTTCTAGTGTAACCTAAACGAAGTTGACTCTAATATTTAATCAAGCGACTCTAGATGAGTTTTGATACTAAAATATGACAACCAACCTTGACATAACAACGCTTGGTGATTTCAACTGAGCTATGCTCTAACAAATAGAGTTTTTAGAAAACTAGTACAAAGATTAAAAAAAAAAAAGACATCTAAAACCTACCAAACAAAAAAAAGCTTCATCGATCTTCTCATACCTTTCCAACTCACCATCATATAACGTGTCACTGAGGTCCTTGGTACGTTTGACAATGGAGAGACCATGTTTGTGTGTTAAAATTCCAACCTTTCGGTTAACAATCCTGAATTCTTCATACAAGGTAGGTACACATATCCAACATGTGTACCCTATTAAACTAATTTCGGAAATAGGCAGAGGCACACATGCCCAGTATGTGCACCTAGACGACTTGAGTTTACGAGAGGCCAATGTATGCATACCCAGTACGCGTACCCTTGGAGCCTGAGTTCGCGGACTGAGTATAGGTGTTCATACCCGATAAATATACCTACACAATTTGAAAATAAGCAGAAGCTCATGAACTATTTTCCAAACATGTTTAGCTTTGCCACAACTCTATTAAACAAGTTTGTTTGTGCGGGTACTTTGAAGAATTTTAATATTTGAAGACAAAAATATTTCTTATTGGTTTTTGATCTCTGTGATTTACTTCATGCACACACTTGATCGCTTGGGATTCGACTAAGCGTTGTTTGTCTTTGATAGACAATTGATTGCTAGTCGTATTAGATCGGAAAACTATCATTTGGTGGTATTCTTCGGTATCTGGATTTGATAGCTTGGTTGATCTAACCAAATAAAGGAGTTTATTAGATTAAAGGGAAGAACCTTTGTTGAACTTAACATAAATCTATGTTTAACTTCTTGAGATTGATAGAGTAGTTAACGAAAACAAATTAGTCTTTTACTTTTTCGATAGACGATCCAAAGGAGTTGAGCGCTTGAAGTCTTCAAATCCAGGTGAAGCAACTTAAAATAGTGGACTCTATCTAAGGATTCACGTGCATTGGCCAGATTGGTTGTAGGTGTCGAGATACTGGGAAAACTAGGTAAATAGGGGTATTATACAAAGTTGCTAGTAGTCTTTGTATAGCGGCTTAATTTTGAGAGTATTCAAAATTGGACTAGGTCCCCGGGTTCTTCTACATTTGCGGTTTTCTCGTTTACAAAATCTTGTTGTGTGCTTTTACGTTACTTATTGTATTATATTATTGTTTAGTTATAATTAAAGTAATTGCACTTGTATCTTAATCCAAACACTTGGGTTGATCAATACCAAGTGTATTGATCAGGTGTATACCTTGTGTTTGATATCTTCTTGACAGTCTCTGTCTATGTTAGTTCATGGAAGGCGATCATATAGGTTGATATCGAAAATATTTTGGTGTACTTGGTACCCTCGTCATTTTAATTGTTATCTGAGAAGGCAAACACAAAAAGATCTAACAATATGTGTTTGGTGCGATCCAACCTGTAAGACATGGGTCAAAATAAAGGTAAAAGATAAACCTAAAGACTCAATTAACGTATCACGAGAGTTTGGTGAATCATTCTTTGGATTTGATTTCATTAAATGTTTTGAAGGGGCCTGTTCTTCAAGTTCTACTTGCTCTATTGAAAATATGTCAGTATATTCTCCAGATGAAATTAAGCTAAGCTCTGTATTCATGATTACTGACTCTGACTATGAAACAAATGAAAATCCATTGCTCATATGAATATAAAAACATTTGAACTAAAAGGTTTAAGCGAACAATTCCTCTCTTGTACAAAGGAACTTAATTTTGCACTAAAAAGAGAAATCAAACCTCTAACCTGCTTAGATTCAAAGCAAGTGGAAAATGATCATCTCCTTCTTGATCTGGAGCTTATTTCTCACAAGAAAGTTTCTTTCTTTAAGATCCAAGGAAAAATAAGAAAAACCAGATGTGCATGGGCAATAAAATGAGTTCCAAGTTTGAAGAAAAATGCAGTATTCTTGCTTCAAGGAACATAGGCAGTGAGCGCCTCATTTACAAGGATTGTGATATCGTTTGCACTGTCCAAGGAATTTGTCTGCAAAAGTCATTGAGTAATATGACTTACTGAGATCTATGATGATGCGTAAAATCACCAAGTTAAGTCTAATCCAGCTGTACAAAGGTGCACAAGACTGTGTCAAAATTTGGGAGTTAACTAGCATGGCATAAATGCAACATTAACATGTGTCGAATAGGATTTTGGCATAGCTAGGATGCATGATGTGTCTAGAGATGCAAGTTAAGACGAAATGTATATGCATGGAAAAGGAAGGACAAAGTAGTGTTGATGCATAAGGATGGCATGAGGTCATTCTTGAAGAAATGTTCATAGAAGCTAAAGTAACATGAATGCCTCATTTTGAAGGAATATTCAACTAAGTGTCAATTACATTATGCTTAATTACAGGAGTTTCATAAGAACGTTGATAAGCTAGAAGAAGGCATGTGGAAAATGTGATTTGCAATATTGGAGACAGTTGGCCGTCTCGTTTCCTTGTTTATTGCTTAATGCGAATGTGAAGTCAATATTGCAAGGCTTGTTGGGTCTTACAAGTTTGTAATCAGTTGGTGCGAGTATTTGCTTAAGTTTGTGTATAATTTCGGTTTTAGATCTTTTGGACCTTGGTATTGGAATTAAATCTCTCTATGTAAGGTAGTAGTGAATGAGTGTATTTGAGATAAGAGTTCTCGTCTCTTTCGTTCAAAGTAAAGCTAGTTCACATGGTAAGATACTACATAGCATATTATGCCAAAATATGCAATAAAAGACGCTGCAAGTAAAAAAAAGCAAATAGACTTAGTGGGGTAGACGAGTTTGCTGTTGAGATTTATGTTGAAATGCGACAATATGTTGGCAGCGACGGCAAGAATGTAAAAGTAAGCTCATCGAGTAAAATGTGTTAAAATTGACTCATGGCTTGGAAGAACATGTTTTTTTTCCATTACATTAAAGCAAGCAGTTTGAAAGAACAGTGAGGCATGTTGGTTTCAAAGACGCGAAGAGGATACCTTGTCCAAGTGACGGTGGGATGTTCTTGGTAATCCTAAGTCATGACTGTACCAAAGTCATGTATTTAAATTATGGTGTTGCGACAATGCAAGCAAAGAACAACAAGGTGTTCTTTTTTTGGCATACAAATGATGCAAGTCTAAGAGGGCAAAGTTCGCAATATGATTTGGATGCCAAATCCAGTGAGTGCACTGATGTTTGCAATGTGCATCAAAGACTAGGTTGTGGCGCATATAAGAGTGGTATAGAATCATAGTGCGTATACCTTAAGACATGGCATGTTTTGGAGAATGCACAACATGATTGAAGAATAAGGCCGAGTCTTGCATAAGTTCTTTTATGTTTCTTGGTGCAACTAAAGTCGGAGCGCAAAGGCAAAAGGATATGGCAATGATCAACGTGATCATTTGGGGAAGAATCATTACTTGTGCACATTCAGCCACAGATGATGACTCAAGTGAAATTCAAGCCTAATTGAGGGAATTGGCAAGAGGAATTTCAGTTTGCATTTGAGTATTAATATACTGCTTGAGATGGAGTTGGAACGTATGTGCAATGTAACAACAAAATCTCAAGATCAGTAGGATCAATAGCAAGGTTGTAAATCTAATGCTAAGGCATGAAAATTGGCTAAGGTGTTGCAAAGGACAATGAGTATGCTGAATTCTGTGAAGGAACTCTTGGAAGCGCATGAAGTTAGAATTTCAGGATATCCTAAATGGGGCGTTGCTGATGCATACAACAATTATGGAGAACAAGTATAACGAGTATATGGTTGAGTCCAACGAGGACGTTGAACAAGATGGGTGAGGGAGGTTTGTTACCGTCATAGTAAGTGAAGCGCAATGATGGCACTTTACTAAAGTCAGTGTCTTGGCCAATGGAGCTGCATTGCCTGACGATGCAGCGCCATGATATACGAGACAAGAAAGGCTACTTGATACATGCAATGCTATGCGATAATATTGCATATCCTTGATTCAGAGTTAACCCAGCTCAATGAAGGAATTAATAATGAAATGCAAGTCATGGAATGACTTAGGCATTGGCCCATGCATTTGGACAATGCATATGCAACAATGACGTTTCCAAATACAACATTGTTTTCTATTGCTCGGCAAAAAGAATACAAGTGATGCACTTAAACTAAAGTATGAAGCCGAGTCAAGCAGCAGATCAAGGCGTGATTGGCATAACTTTACTCAGATATTGGAATCAATATGAGTTAAGTGTATGGCCAAGTTGAGTATAGCGCTATGATAACTGTACATTGGCTCGGGTCAAAACACGTGTAGCGCTATGATCGCGGGATTTTGTCTCAGGATGTCAGTTACAAGTTGTATGCGTATCACACGCATGGCAGAGTAAAGAGTTGGTTTGAGGCGGTTATAGAGTGGCTTTATAACCGAGCTTGGCATTCCCTAGACGTCGAGGACAAGTGTGGCATCAATCTGCAAGAAAACAGAAAAACTAGTAGTTATAAAGCATTGTAGGCGTTTATGGAAGCTACCCCTTAGACACTTGGTTGTCCAAAGCTTGTGCATTCGGTTATGCACGGTTTTGGATATGTAACTACTGCATAAATAATGTGAGAGACATTGTAAATCAGTAGGATATGTTAGGCTAGCAAAGAATAGGCCTTGAGAGAGTTAAGTCCTCAATAGTAAGGCAATTGTAATCCTAGTATGGACTAGTATTGTTTATCTTCCTTTGATGCAATAAGGGTTTCTTGCATAATATCTTTGCGTTCATTGTGTTGCTGATTATGTGGGATTGTTCAAGTATATTGATGGATAGAAAACCTCTTATACTTATGGGGGCATAAAGAGTCAGAGAGAAAAGAATAAACATTTCAGTTGCGTGAAGCCTTAATAGTGAAAGCATACGCATACTTCGATGTAAGTGTGCAACGCTCAATATTGTGGGTGAAGTTGATTCAATGAATTACAGAACATTACCGGTCATGTTCCGTGAAAAATGAAAGTTGTGAAATGAGCATGCAACACCGTGTTTGGTACGAGTTTTAGAAATGGTTTTGAGTTTTTATTATAGGGGTTTTTAATAAAATGCCCATGTGGGGAAATGCATTTCATAAAATGCCCACGTTTTTTTCATAATATATTTAATGCCCATGAATTGACCTTTTCCGTCCCGTTTTTAAAAAAAAAACGGCTAACAGCGTTAAATGCATAGCTTGCAGTTATTCTATCATACAAAAAGAAACAAAAACCATCCAAATCATCTAACTATGACCGAGTTAAAGTTGGGTTAACTCACTGATCTTCTTCTTCTTTCAACCGAGTTAAGTGGGTGCTAACTCACTTCTTTAGGTCCAAATGCTACTATCCAAATTTAACTCACTACTAAGTCAGTTTATAATTACCTACTAATCTTCACTTTGACAAAGATGAAGCTAATTTCTGGAAACGGATTTGGAAACTTAATATTATCCCTAAAGTGAATATGTTCTGTTGGAAAGTTGTGAATAATGCTCTTGCTCTTGGAAAAAACATGTCTAAATATGTTAAGGATACTGAACCATACTGCATGATGTGTGATAATCAGAATGTTGAGGATGAAATGCATTTATTTGTGAATTGTAGCTTTTCTAAGAAGGTCTGGCAAGCTTTTAATCTGAATAACATCCACCTTAACAGTGAAAATACTAATATCTTGCAATGGATTAAAACCTAGATGAATGTTAAATCTCTTAATGAAAAGCACAATTTGATTTCTTTTATCTTGTGGTCCATTTGGAAATATAGGAACAATGTGCATTTTGATAATGTAGTGCCTGATGTGCAAAAACTGATTGATAATATTAGAGCATCCCACCTGAAGGTAAGTCTAGATAGGGACAGTAAAGCTGGTCATGTTTCTACCGATGCTAAGAAGTCTCATTACAACAGTCACAACTCTGACAGTGACAATTATGATTGGTTTATACACTTTGACGCCTCTTTTATTGAAGCTGATTACACTATGGGATATGCAATCCCTATTCTTGATAAAACAAGGACCAGAAAACATTGTCGAGCAGGATGCAGTTGGGCTTCCAGCCCCTTAGAAGCTAAAGCAAAAGTCAGAATTTAGGCGATAAGGTGGATGAAGGAACTAAAGCTACAAAATTGCTGCATAATCAGTGATTGTCAAATCTTGATGAACATTTTGAAAGGTGAAGCAGATCCTGAAAACTAACCTTGGATGTCTCAAACAAGCATCAATAGATGCAAATTTTCTCTTATGCATTGTGTTTCGGTTTCCTTTATGTATAAATTTAGAACCTATGTTAATTTCGAAGACAAATTAGCTAAAGAAGTAAGATATAGGAAAATCAGTTATTTCTCTACGGAGAATGAAAATGGACATGTAATGTCAAACATCCTAGAAAGAGTTAATCTTGGATTAACTCCTATCTTATATATTTTGCAAACTTCAGCTTATATATAAATAAATGTCTTCTTAACAAAAAATAAAATAAAAATTTAACTCACTACATAAATAACAAAACCAAACACTGAGATAAAAAGAAACCTTCAAAGGCAGAGCTACTTTACATATCACAAAAGATATCGTTGATAACTTACACCTCATTACAAATACACTTGATGCCCAAAAATATTTCAGCAAAAAAAATACATCAAACATATCACATATAGAGCTGATCCACATGGATGGACAGGACAAAAATCCAATTCAGCAAAAAGTAAGAATCAAAGGAATGTAAAGTTACTAGAAGAAAAAACAAAAAGCTAAATCATATTCGATACATGTAAAGTAACTGAGATCTTGTGGTTGTCGTTTTTCTTAATAGAACCACGATCTGACACGCCTTCTATTTCGATTCAAGTAATCTGTAATCAGTTCATCTAACTAACTAATCATTTAATTAATTTATCTTTATACATGTATATACAGAAGCAGAGAGGAAGAGAGGCACGAAACCCATGACAATACCTGGCAAACATGATGTACATAAAGATATCGAAGAAGAATTTCTTTGGAGACTTTCTTCAAACAGTGATTTAGCGAGAATTGGTGTTGGTAGAGACGAGTTCCTCTTTCTTCTTCTAGTCCTTGTTGATCTCCTTCACTGCAATTAACCGCACATTTAAGACAATCCCAGATATCCTACACCATTCAACATCAGATTACAGTGACAAACCACGACAATTTGTTTCCTCCCCTTTAAACGGCAGTACCATTTCTTCCGTCCAATCACTAACATTCACAACCACCATTGGTACTTGTACAACAACTCAAACAAACCCATCTAAATATCATCACATCAACCTGCATACAAATGAAGGACATCAACCTCAAGAACGCAACATAGATAACGAAAATGACCAGAAATTGGTCAGATTTGGGAGAGAAGAAAGAGGGGTTATCTATGAAACAACTGGTAGTCGTAGTTATTGATATGGTGGTGGTGGTGATGCGAGAAAAGAAGAAGCAAATGTAGGTATTGATTCAATCGAAGAAGAAGAAGATAAAAGAAAAAAAGAGTTTTGTTCCAGTCACAGCTACAGTTTAACGATTCACTTGTGCTGAGGAAACAAGTGATAAACTAGGTATTACTATTAGGGCGTGCAAGGACAAATAAGTCATTCCGTCATCATAAATTGACTAAGTAAAACGTGTTTGACCTAATTGGTGGGTCCTGACGGATTTGTTAACAGTATGGGCATTAAATATCGTAGCTTAATTTGAGGCCATGGTTTCTAATTGGGGCCATGGAATTTTGTTTGCCCCCAAATTTTTCAGGGGTGTAAAAATCGGAAGATGAATATGCTATTTTACTCTTGATTAGCTTTTTTTTCTTCAAGTAACGATCCTCATTAACGACCCTTCACCGGCACTAACGACAGTTTAGGGTCGTCATATACATCATGATCAAAACAATAACGAATCTAAATTGTCATACACTAACGACTCTTTTTAGAGATTAACGACAGTCTATAACGACATTTCTAAAATATTAACGACTGTTTAAGTCGTTAAATGCGTAACCAAAACAGTAACGACCCTTCCAAAGGGTCGTCAGGGAATTAATCATTTTTATGACGACCCAAAACTGTCGTACATTTCCGCCATTAATGAATCTTCGACAGTTTAGAATCGTCATTAAACAATTTAAACATTAACGACTGTTGAGGGTCGTCAATGAAATTTTTTAATACCTTGACGATTTTTCATACTATCTGGGGAAAAAAAAAAGTTAGACTAAAAATTGCAGACAAAAAATCTGGAAAACTCTAATTAAGTAAGATTATCACTAATTAATTAAGATTATCATTAATTAATTAAATTTTAACACTAATCATTTAGGGGCATTTTAGCCATTTAAAAAATATTTTTATAAGGGGTAACCCAGATTAGGTTATGGTAACCTTTTTTGTCCTCTAGTGCATGGCCCCAATTAATTCTGATGGCCCCCAATTAAGCTAGGTTAAATATACTCCCTCGTCCCACTATTAGATGACCTAGTTCAAGTTTGCACAATTCTTAAGGCAGGGAATTAAAGGGAGTATTTTTTTACAATTATACCCTTATGATAATAATTTGTAAAATTTAGAATTGATTTATCTCTCAAAGTACACCATGAATTTTCGTAAACGTTGTATCATTGAAAAACATTTTAAAACACCTGCGTAACGAATATAAACATGAATATCAAATTATACATATTTCTTATACTACCGATAATCAATCAAAAGGATAATTTTAGAAATATCCCCTTGTTTAATGAAATAGGTAAACTAATAGTGAGACAAAATTTTAAACTAAGTAGGTCATCTAATAGTGGGACGGAGGGAGTGTTATGGAAAAAACGTGGGCATTTTCTTAAATGCCTTTCCCCACATGGGCATTTTTTTAAATTCCCTTTATTAAACAATCCTGTTAAAGGGACGGGTGGTTCCATTGGAGGGGCGGCAAACCTAATAAGACAAAAAGGGTCATTAGGTGGTAATTCAAGTGCCCCTTATCAAAAAAATATGTAAATGGCCAATTAACCTTTATTAATAATAATCGAGATTAGTGATGATAATCAAGATTAGTGTTACTAATTAATTTTCACTTATAATAACTCTAAAATCAGATTTTTAGAGTTATAAAAAAAAATTTAGAAAAGAAAACTTATGTGATATTTGTGAAACCCTAGATTTTGATTCACTCAACCAAAATGAGTGATTCCAGTGGCAAATTTGAGATGGGTGAATCTCTATACGATAAAGAAAACAAATACTACATACCTCTTGATGGAGATCCTGATATGGAGTATTTGTTAGATGGTAATGATGTTTTAACCCATAGTGAAGGTCAATCTCAACCAATTGAAGAAATTACCCAACAAAGTGAAGAACCCAGCACTGAAAATCACCAGGTATACTTCCAAACTAGTTCCCAATAGCTTTTTGTTGCTTAAAATTCTCTAAAGAACGTAAAAAAAATCAAATTTTTAAAAATTTCAGAAGAACTTACGGTTGGTAATTAGCTAGTCACCAACCGTAACTATATGTTACGTTTCGTAAAGTATCCAATACCAACGGTAACTGGTTCAATTTGGGGGAAAACCCAATCGTATTATCAGTTACGGTTGATAGAAAATTTTCGAGACGAACCGTAAGTCCAGTACGGTTGGATATGTCCTTCAGTGGTTGGATATGTCCTTCAGTGGTTGCCAACCGTAACTCATCATGTGCATGGCAGTATTTACTGCACTCTTTACGGTCGGTAATGTGTAAATCGAGACCAACCGTAACTTGGTTACGGTTTGTTATCTGTGTTTTTACCAACCGTATATTTCTATGTCTGTTTTCATTTTCATTTCACCCTATTTACGGTTTGTTACTGGTGGACCATAATCAACCGGAGTAAAGTTATGGTTTCTAAATGATTGTAGTTACCAACCGTATCTCTGTTACGGTTGGTGATTCCTGTGTCGTGTCCAACCGTATCTTTATATATGTTTTCGTTTTGTTGCCTTGTTTAGACTAATGTGGGTATATTGTTGTCCATATCGTGGATGTACCTCCCCTAATGGATGAACAACCTTTAGCAAATCAACTTCTCACCAAAAATTCTAACTCTCACTATTTAACCGAGGAGACATGGGAGGAAAAAGATGATGCAAAGCATTGGGCTAGAGAACGAGGCAAGTTGATTATGTGTATCATAGTTTGTAATGGTACCACTAGTGAAAGTGCCTTTCAAATGGTTTGCGAGTGTAGTGGACAACATAGAAATCATGCAAAAAAGGGTATCGTGCAAGTAGCAAAGGCAAAGAGGAAGCAAACTACGTTCACTAAGATGACCCGATGCCCCTTCAAGCTTCAATTTAAAAGGAACGCGGCAAAAGGGTGGTTTTTGGAGAAAGTTGTATGCGGTAGTCATAACCACCCTATACCGGAGAGTTCGCTATCACATTCGTATGTTGGACGCCTTACCGAAGAAGAAAAGAAGATCGTAGAGTCACTGACACAAATTCGTATGAAGCCCGTTGATATCCTCGCTCACTTAAAGGAAAGAAATCCACAAAATGCTTCTACTTTGGCTAACATCTACAACGCAAGAACAAAATTGAAGGCTAAGAAATGGGAACAAAGGAACGAAATGAAACAATTAAGGCATTTGGGGGAGGCGAATAATTACTCGGTTTTCCACGATGATTATGAGAAAGGACGAATAAGACATCTTTTGTTGACTAATCCTGAGTTTGTGAAGTTGGCACGGTGCTCTCATCAAATCCTTCTAATGGATTGCACATACAAAACCAACAAGTTTGAGATGCCGTTGTTGAACTTTGTCGGGCAAACTTCTACCAATGCTCCTTTTAGTGTTGGTTTTTGCTTCTTGAAAGATGAGATCGAAGAGATCTATGTGTGGGCATTAAACCAAGTGAAGCTATTCTACGTAGAGGGATATAGTCCAAAGGTGATTATTACCGACAAGGAACAAGCTTTGTTTAATGCAATAAGGAGGGTTTTCCCGGAAGCTCATAACCTTCTTTGCACGTTCCACTTGTGGAAAAGTATTGAAACTAAGTGCATGCGCCTTGTCCGTCCAACCAAAAAAAGCGAAATGGATAGAATAAAGAAACTACCGTTACATCAACAAAAGGATGCCAAAGAGAAATTTAAGAAGGATGACAAGTTGGCGGAACTAAAATGGGAAAGTTTCAAAACGGAGTGGAGAGCCTTGACCTATTCTATCACCGTGGATGAATATGAGGATAGAGCTCGTATGTTAGTGGCTCATTGGAAAATAGGTTATCCAAGTGTTGTGAAGTATTTGTTGGATAATTGGTTGGATCCGCACAAAGAGAAGTTCGTATCGGCGTTCACTAACCAATATAGGCACTATGACAACCAAGCTACAAGTACGGCGGAGTCATCTCACAACCGGTTGAAGAAGAAACTTCATAATTGTAATGGTAGGTTAGTTACGCTATTCGAAGCCATGGATTCGTATTTCCGCCGTGATCACGATAGATTTACGGAGTCTTTTGAAAAAAGCTGAAGTAAACAACACACCAAATGGTTAGACAATAAGTGGCTAAGGGGAATTACACATCAAGTTTCGCACCGCGCTGTTGGTAAGATAATGTATAAAGTACAACATTATGAATTGAAGGGTTATGAAGAAGAGTGTGTTTGTCCAAACATGACAAGTTTGAGACTCCCATGTCGGCATGTTATAGCCACATACCAAGACAAAGTGATCCCGATTCAAGATGTTGATCCCTTTTGGAAACAATTATCATTCCGTGAAACAATTTTTGATCAACAATTTGGAGGAACGTTTGCCGATACCGATATTGGTCAATCTCTAGCCAAGAAATATGCTACACTAAGCCAAGGCCAAAGGCAAATATGGTTGAGTAACTTGAGAGATTTCGTATATCCACAATTTAAGTATGATATCAAGGAACCACCAAAGGGGAAGAGTAAGGGGAGGCCTCCTACCAAAAAAAAGAGGTACGTAGGAAATAAAAAAGCAAGGGAATTGGCGGAAGAATCAAAGAAAAGAGATCCTTCGGGTTATGAATGGTTGAGAAAGGAATATGAAGCGGAGGATGAGATGGAAGAAGATGATGTTCAAGATAGAAACAAACGAAAAAGAGGTCAAGCGGATAAAGGAGAACCAAGCCGTCGAAATGTACAACAAAAATGTATCGAGATTCCTACTCAAGAAAGTGTAACAAGCAAAATTGATGTTAAAGGAAAAGGTCTGGTATTTCGCTCTAAACAACAACAAAGTGGGAAAACAAATGATGGAGTTAAAGGTAAAGGTTCATATATCGGTCCCGAGGTTTCAAAGGAAGTGGTTGTTAAAGGAAATGGTTGCAAAGAAAGTGGAAAAACAAATGATGGAGTTAAAGGTAAAGGTTCCTATGTCGGTCCCGAAGTTTCCTCCCAAGATAGTTCAATAAAAAGACTTGTTGGTAAAGTTGGTGTTAAACAATTATCAAGGAACAATGGAAAGAGTCCGATGGTTGAAAAAAATCGGTCAAGTGGTGAGAAGGAGAAGGAGACGATATATATAAAAGGAGTCCCTAAACCACCACCTAGAGATGAGAATGGCCGATATAGACGGAACTATCACATTCGCTATGAATATTACCTTCGTTTTTTCCCCGACTTTATTCGTGATCATATCAAGGCCACGGAGGATGTTCATGGTGATGGGAATTGTGGTTACCACGTCTTCGTGGAACAATTTGAACCCTTTGAAGACGCGATAGGGTGAGGTTGTGACCAAGTTACTTACGTAAGGAAAAAATGCTTAATGGAACTACGTGGTTACCGCGACTTCTATAAGCCAATGATGAGAGTTGAAAGAGACAAAACTGATGAGGTGTTAAATGAGAGCTTCGCAAAAATGGAAAGGCGGTTAACCGACAATATATGTTTGACAAGCGAATATTGGATGCACATGCCTATATTGGCCAATTACTCTCTAACGCATTCAATTGCGTCATTCATTTAATCTCCAAGACCATGAGCCATACATTTGCACCAACAAGAAACCCGCTTCTCGAAGATTTGTCAACAACAAAAACTATTGTCATGGGGCATGTGGAAGGAAATCATTACATCGGATTGCATGAAGGAAGCCCATTACCTCCATTGTGGAGGGAATTTGGTTGTGACGGTGAACTCCCCAAGACTTGGTGCAATCGATTTGAGAAAATGATTGAATTATGGAATGCCATAATGTTGTCTATGCCGAAGCAATTCATAGTTATGACCGATGATGAAGAGGATGCTTAAATGTTTACAAGTCTTGGTGAAATACATTTTATATTTTGTATTTTGGTATTTTAACTAAATGTGATATGATTGGCAAGGTTTCAGAGTAAGTTACGGTTGGTAACTAGTGAGGTACGGTTGGTAACTAGATTCAATCACCAACCGTAAGTAGTTCCATAAAAAAATTTATCTGACATTTGCATTTATGGTTGGTCCCGATAATACAGTTACCAACCGTAACTAGCTTTAGAAACAAATTTTAACTGCCATTTGCACTTACGGTTGGTATCGATAATCTAGTTACTAACCGTAACTGACCCTGACACCAAATATAAAGCAATTATAAGTAATTAAAACCATTAAACCATGTTTATTACTAAACCAACACTACAACTATCAAACCATTACAAATATAAATGACATTACAACTCATTCATTCATGCGAACTAAAAGGATACTAATATCCGGGTCTACGAGTGCGATAGAAGTCTTTAAGGATGTTGAAATGAGGTAAGTATTGAAAATTCGACATTTTCCACCTTCTCCATTCTTGAATAGAGCTCTATAAAACTTCAGCGTCAGTTTCACCCCTTAATCGTATTTCACCCATAATACGAACTAATGCCATAAATTCTTTAACGTTATCCCGAATAGTTCCATATTGAACATACAACATAATTCCATCGCGGTGATTAGGGTTACCTGTTTCTGAACAAAAATTTTCAAAAAGAGTTCTCAAATAAATTGTACTCACAAAACCACATCGACGTCGTTCTTCCCCTCTTTTTGGATACCATAGAACAAAGTTGCGGCAAATACATAAATCTTCTTCCAAAGTGAATTCAGGGTTTAGAGCCATAATCTAGTTTAAGGTAAGAGATGATTCACGTGGAAGTGTAACTTCTAGCAAGGAGGATAAGTATATATTTATAAAAAAAATGAAGTTGTTAGTGCAAGGACATTTCAATAACGGATCTATTTTTTGAAAATGAAGTTGTTGAAGGTCTCAACGGCTATATTTTCAAATTGCACAAGGACATGTCAGTGTAACTGTAAGCACTAATTAATTATTTTTTCTGCCAAAAGTTTAGTTACGGTTGGTAACTGTAAGCACATCACGAACCGTAACTCTATAAAATTTTGAATTCGAAAGTTACGGTTCGTAATTATTTTAGAGATGATAAACCGTAACTCTGGAGAAAACTGAATTCCAGAGTTACGATTCCTTAGCCGGAAATATTACCAACCGTAAACCTGTCAAAATCAAAATATACAGAGTTACGGTTGGTAACTTTGACTCAAAATGAACCGTAATAAAATTTATAGGTTACATGATGTTTTACGGTTGGTTAGGGTGAAAGAGTTACCAATCGTAACTTTCTCTACGGTTCGTCTCGATAAATTTTTACGAACCGTACCTTAAGTTAGTAAAAAATGCTTGTTCCAGTCTGTGCAACGGTTCATAACAAAAAATAGTTACCAACCGTAATTGACTCTGTAACTCATAATTTCAGACAAAAACTGTCACAAACAAACATACATAAGTTTAAATCCATAATTAACACAAATAACTTCAAATTCATAGATAATATCCATAAGTTTAAATCCATAACTAACACAAATAACTTCAAATTCATAGTTAATATCCATATGCTAAATTTCATAAGCTAAAATCCATAATTAACACACAACTATTAGTTTGTCATAATATCCATAAGTCGAAATTCATAACTAACCACACACAACTAACATAAATCCATAACTAAGCATGGCGGCCACCACGACCCCTTTTGTTGGTGCTACCACCACCACGAGTTTTAGGACCACCACCACGGGTTTTAGGACCATCACGACGACCACTGCGACTACCGCGACCACGACCACCTCTTTGGCTAGTGCCCACACCGTGCACCACCTCTTCATCATTTGTCTCTTCGCTGCTAGATGAAGGTTGATGACGGCTACTACCCTCACCTCCAAGAGAGTTTCTACTCCTCTTTAAGCCTCTTTCGTCCGTGACCAACCCCTCATACATTTCTGCGATGTTTGGATTATGCATGTTCCTTATTTGGTCTTGCAAGATATTTTGTTCACGAGCTTTAAGCACACCATTACGACGGATGCATGAAGTCATGCTATTTGCCAAAGCTTGTCCTCGCTCTTTCTATTCACATATCAAAAAGAGTGTTAAGAGATTATTTCATAATAATCATTAATCTTAAAACCCAAAGTTATGAGGATAACAAAATTACGTACCAACATGAAATATAGCTTCTTCCAAGTCAAACCAAATAGACCTTTTTTCTCTTTAGTCTCGTCGACCGCCTTCCTTTGATCCATAGCCTCTTGAATATATGGTTGGGCCTCCGAATCATTATTGATCACATATGGATGTCCAAAATGAGAATACCAACCCATGTAATCAGCAGTGGCTTCTTTCGTGTTGTTACAAGGAATTGCCTCTCCCGCTGCGAGTTGGTATCTTTCTTCATGGCGGTTGTTCCAAGCATCAACCGTTGGAGTTGGCCTGTAGTTGAGCACAATGGTGGGGCCTTTTGTCTCGGATCCTTCCTTGGATAATTTGAAGTTTTCTTTTACAACCCTTTGTTGAATATGAGCAATTTGGTGTAGAGTTCGACGAGGATTGGTCATAACGTAACCTGTGGGATGATACAATGGTCCATTGTAACCTGCGGTCTTTGTGAACCTTCGAACATCAACTCCATTTTCAATCCTCAAATAAGGGTCAAAGATAACATCTTCAACAGTGAAAGCATCTATTTTCTTCCTCATTTGAATGAGCTTCTCCTCTTTGTTCCTTAGTTGTCTGCCAGTGAACTTGAACTTCTTTCCCGTAGGGCCATAATCATGTTCTTCCCACTCAGTAGGAGGTCTCAGACTCGGAAAGTGGTCATAAACCCATGCCTAAAAAATAAATTAAGTATAAACAATTGACACATGACTAAAAATATAACAAACAAAGAAAAATGTAACCAAACTTACCATTAGAAGCGCAACATTCCCGACAATTTCAGTAGCTCCAACCCTAGAGCCCTTTCTTAGGCTGTCAAGTAAATATGCAAGGGTTGCAGTGGCCCACGAATAGTTTTTGATGTTGTCCAAATTCTTCAACAGTTGTAGGTAATGAACATTGACCCTATTTCCCGAGTTATCGGGAAAGAATACGGTCCCAAGAGAATACAACAAATACGTTGTGGCTGTACGCCTAACTGTTGTTTCATCCACCACCTGACCTTCCCTTTCCTTTGTTGCTGTTCCTTCAAACTTGGTCCTCAGATTCTTCAACAATAGCTTTTTGATGATTTTTGGTTTATGTGGTTCAGCAGGGTCATAACCACCAGCCAACTGAAACTCCATCTCAGTTTCATCTTTCTCCCACCCAAGTGTTTCTTGAACAAGGATATAAAGGTCAGTCCGAGACATGTTGTTGTCGAAACCTTCAAACACAGATTGTCCTTCAACTTCAAGGTCAGTAATTTGCTTCACATCGTCCGGTGTTATTGCCATCTCTCCAAATGGAAGATGAAACGTATCGGTTTCAAGCCAATATCGTTCCCTGAAGGAAGAGACCACAACACTATCATACTCCGATTGAAGGTGAAGAATTCCAGGCCCTAGTCCTGTACTAGCCACTAGATTGCGAACCGAAGCACATTCTTGACTTAATGACCAATGTTTACCCCTTTGACGCTTGAGCAATTTAATGCATCTTGCGTGGTCCTAAGAAAACAAATATACAAAAATATAAGCATATTATGGTGAACTGAAATAAACAAACAAAATGTATCAAAATAATGAATGTTTTAAGAAAAGCAACAAAATACATACCCTTGTCTGACAGACTTTTGCGGACCAGGAACCGGTATAACCAAATAAGATTGAAGACTTATCTGGGGCCTCACCCCAAGGTATTTTATTCTTCTTCGGTGGCAACAACAAATCTTTGCCTTTAGGAATATGCATCCCTTTCGGTGCGGGCTCCTTTCTCGGCTTATTTTCTTTCTTTTGCCTTGGAGGTGCAGCTACAACTACCTCTTTTCTCTTGGTATTTTCTACCTCTTCATCATTTTCTTCATAGGCCTCCTCTTCATCATTTTCTTCATCTTCCTTTTCTTCATCGGCCTCCTCTTCATCATTTTCTTTATCTTCCTCCTCTTCATCATTTGCTTCCTCTTCCTCCCCTCCATCATCATCGGTTCCTTTAAATTCTTCTTCATCTTCATCATTATTAGTTTCTTCCTCCACAATTTCATTTTCGTTGCCTTCACGGTTAGTTTCGACTCCGACCTCTTCTTGATCATTATGTTCCACTCCTTCTAGATCAACTCCAGATTCAGCCACAGGTTGTTCCCTCAACTTTATTTCAAACTTATTCTTCATCTTCTTCTCATTCTTGTAGATACCTCTATTATTAACCCCTAAATGCTTGTCACCGCGAGGGGTGGGCGTATGATCAATCGGGGTTAAGTCATTTCCTCTCTTTTTCTTCCTACACAAGCATTACAATTGATTCATTTACTAAGGGTAAAACAAATAATATAGACAACAAAAAACAAAACAAAATGGTGAGCCTGCATAGTTACGGTTTGTAACCAATGAACAGAGACCAACCGTACCACTCACACGGTTGGTAAATAGTGAATCGAGACCAACCGTATCAACGATACGGTTGGTGACTGATGTATCGAGATCAACCGTAACTAAACTACGGTTGATATTTTATCTTAGTTTTCAACCGTAAGTTTTCTTTGGCCAAATACTAACATACAGGATGTTCTACGGTTGGTAATGGATGTTGAGTTATAAGTCGTAACTCAAATACGGTTGATAACATTGATGGAATTACAAACCGTAGAAACCAAATGAAAGTTGCAGAACAATGTACGGTTCGTAACTCAACACACGAGACCAACCGTAAGCTACTTACGGTTGCAAAAAAAAACGTAACTGAACAATTTCTCATAAATTCAAGAACTTACAGTTGGTATTTCAGTTATTACGAACCGTATCATCAACAAAAACCATAGTTACGGTTGAAATTGGAGTAATTATCAACCGTAACTCACATGCAACACACAAATTTCAGTTTCAATTTCGATCCAAAACCCTAATTTTTATACAAAACTAACTAAATCAACACAATAAACTAAACCCTAACTGGGTTTTTCGAAACATACCTCATGAAGGTCATTGTGCTTGATTTTGACGGTTGAGGAGTTTCAAATTGATGTTCTTGACCTAATGGAGGATTTGGTTCATTAGAACGGCTACAATCTTCGTCAACCTTCTTCTTCGGCATCTCTAATATAGTTTCCAATCAACGATTATCAATTTTTCAAATCGCCGATTAATCGAAGAGGATGATGAAAAATCAGTTTTAATGGTGGAGAGGAGGAGAAGAGAAGATGAAGTACAGTTGAAAAAAAACTGTTTTGATTTTCAGATTCAATTGGGTTAATAATGGGGAAGGACAATTCGGTCCTTTCAACCAAAAAAGCAAGGGTAAATTAGTCCATTTGAGGTGAAAAGGGTAATCTAGTCAATTAACAACCCATATAGGACACCCCCTAACCAATAATAGGGACATTGCTATCACCCTTGCCGCCCCTCCAATGGAACCACCCGCCCCTTTAACAGGATTGTTATTAAATCCCCTTCGCAGAAAACCGAAAACACGATAAAAACGTGTTTGTTAGGTATGTTTTTACAAAACGTTCTTTTCCTGTTTTGTCTTTTCCTGTTTTCTGTTTTTGAATACAAAAAAACGGATACGATAAATAATTATTGCTTTCTTTTTCTTTCTCTTCTCTCAAACGAACAGACAGCTAAAAGAATTGCAAAGGATTTCTTTACCAGGTATGATCTCTTGCGCCATCTATTCTATGTTTAATCTCTCTTTCAACTTAGGGTTTTTATTTTTAAATAGATGGCTTGATTGATTTGGTCCACCTCAAAATACTAGGGTTGGTGCAATCTATAGGTATGCCCCTTTATGCTTAGGTTTAGGTAGAATATTGTGCAGAACAAAAGATGGCGGCATCTAGTGGTGATAATATAGATGATGTCGCAGATGGAATAGTTTATTGTGAATTACTTCGTTGAATTGGTTCATGAAGAAGCCAAAAATGGTTTACAAACCACTACATTAGTGAAGAAAAAATGGTAGAAATAAACAATGCTAGCTTTACTAGGTTTGGTAAGAGGTACACCGTTCTAAAGTTGAAAGCCAATCGACTGCGTATAATGCGTAGGGAGTTTGCAAATGTGGTGTAAGAGTCTGTAATGAAATTTTTTTAGAATATGAACAAGGTTCACTGTTTGTGGTGCTCGTGACTGTCTTTTAGGAATGTGCTTACCAAAAACTTAGACAAATAACTGCACGTTATTAACCTAGAGGTGGAGGGTGATTCCAAATTCATATAAATCTGTGTTGGCAACTGTAAGGTGCCTTGGTATTTTGGTAACTTGTTGACAAAAATGGATATTTTGGCTTAAGAAATTTTTGTAAGAACCTGACTTTATAAATGAAATGAATATTGGTTTGGATTGAATAGTTGGTATATGTGATGGGACAATAGCTCCTATAGAATCTCATGCCACATCAACTTGCTTGCAGCTATCTATCGAGTTACATTAAAAATGATAGGCAAACTATCATTACACGTCTGGTTTTGACAGATATTAGCCTAAGTGCCGAACAATATATCATTGTAACTTGAAAACTTCTTTCCTTTCATAACATCTGTATCACTTGTGCGTTTTTTCACGGGAGATAGTCTTCAATGTTTGAATACAACCCTTTTTCTTTGACTGTTCGTTTATTCTATCCTATTCCTTTCTAGTTTTCCTAATGTTGAAGTATTGTATAATAATCCAAAAACTTTTAGTGTAAATCCAGGAAGTCCACACTGCTCTTCACAAACTCGGCTTGTGATACCTGGGCTTTTCTTGTATACTTGCTAATCACTCTTTCTTAATTAATTTGCTTTCCCTTCTAACTGTTATTGAAATAACTGTTTATATTGTGCTTCTAGTTTCGGGTACTTCTAGTTTGTCTCATGCTAATCATATCTTTTTACTTGTTCGTAAATTTGTTCCCACTGTTCTAATAAATTGCTTCTCAGGTACCAAGAACCCTTATTAGGAATTCAGTTTTAAGATGGAAATCCAGTGATACAAGGTCATCGAGTAACTTATCCTCGGACTTGGAAGACTCATTTACAAGTATAGACTTGTTATGATGTGTAGAAACACTTGTGTAAGCTTATAACTGATTTTTGAATTCTTGGTCGTAACTTATAACTAATATTTGAAAATATATTTGTAAATATTAGACTCTGCTCATCTCCGTTTGCCTCACTTCCATTACATACCTCTATTTGAATTTTCAGGGATTACTGGACTTAAGAAGTTGAAAGAACCTGAGGCATCTTAATAGGGTAAGCTGCTTTTGCCATCTTTAATCCTTGTAAAGGAAATATTATTTAGGTCTTAGTGCAAATATAGGGTTTTTATGTCTCAAACTCTTTTAGGGTGGAGCAATTGCAATATAGGGGAAGCTACAATATAGGGGAGTGAGAGTGAGAGTTGGGATTTCCATCCATTAATGATTGCCGCGAAGGTTTAAACATCAGACTATCAATTGAATGAGAAGAAGTATTTAGAGCAAATTGTTTTTCTGCTGTCTCCATGAAGCTTGTGAGTTTCTCCCTCCCTCCATATACTCTCATTTTATTGGTGTTTCCCTTGTATTTTATATATTTTTCTTGTTGCAGTGATATAAAATTGAGTATCAGTTGTGTGAGGTTACTTTTTTGTCTCTTTTCTCAGACATGCTTAAGCAAAGGAGATGGATATCACTTTCCACCATGCTACATAATCACTCTGTGCGACTTTAATATCTTACTTGATTGCCCAATTGACCTTTCCGCTCTTACAATATTCTCGCCAATCCCAACTAGTTCTTATCAACCTGAAGCTGTTGAAATTCCTAATAGCCTTTTATATTCATGTGAACCAAAGAGGCGGAGAATTGAGAAAACTCTCCATGCGGACGATTTAATCCATGCAGAGCCTTGTTACAGAACTGTCACTAACTTGAATTTGTGGGATGTATCTTCCATTGATTTGGTACTAATTTCGAGCCCAATGGGTATGCTTGGATTACCATTTCTTACCCGAAATGAGAATTTCTCCGCCAAGGTAAACACCGTGGGAGAAACTTGAGTTTTCTTTTCTTGTTATACTTGGTTTATTAGCAGTCTCTTGATTGGATTTATGGTTTTGATTTTGTTTGGTTTGGTTTAGATCTATGCTACAGAAGCTGCTGCAACACTTGGGAGGCTCATGATGTTGGATCTTGTATCGATGCAAAAGGAATTCAAGCAATACTATGGTACTAATCAATCTGAATACCCCCGATGGATGACTTGGGAAGAGATTAAATTGCTTCATCCGACAGTGAAAAACATTGCAGTGGGTGAAAATGGAGCAGACTTGGGTAGCTGGCAACCATTGTATTGGTAACTGTGCATGGCTTTTCTTTTTTCTTAAATTTATCGTTATCACTAGGGAGAATTTCCAAAAAAAATTAACTGCAAAAGACTTTGGGATGCAGGACAAGCCGACAAGCACCTTTTTCTTTCTTTAGTTTGACGTTATGTTTCGTAACAGTTGAAGGACGATCTGTGAAAAACTTTAGAAAGATTATAGTGTGGATGTTTAGCATCCTTTTGAAGATCTAAAATTTTAAAAGAACAAAAACAATGAAGCTCAATTCATTAAATCTATTCAAGTTTGATTGTAATTGAAGCTTTGGTACTGGAAAATACCGGCTTGTCCATCATGCTAAGCATACCGTGAGCTGGGCTGTTCTTTCAATTGAACTTTTTAAGTGCCATTCTTATAGTAGCTAAACAGGTTGTATCGGTGCTGAAAATGTGAAAGATTGTGGATATTAGCATACGTATAGTCAAACGCTTATAAATGTTCCCTTGAACAAAATTGATTTTCCAATGTTGTTCTATGTTTATAAATGTGAAGGATTGTGGATGTTAGCATACGTATAATCAAACGCTTATAACTGTTCCCTTGAACAAAACTGATTTTGTAATGTTGTTCTATGTTTCAACTAGTTGCGCGAATGTCTTTATGATTCTTGATAATGTGATAAGCGTTTTTGATCAGTGCAGAAAATGTGGAGAAGTGCACGGAGAGATTGCAATATCTCAAATACGGTGAAGAAACATGCTTCAGTGACACATTAATCATAAAACCGTTCAGCTCAGGTCTGGAAATAGGCTCATCTAATTGGACAATATGTAGTTCAGGAAGAAGCATCACATGGCTGTCAAGCTCCATTTTTGACTCTGCTCATGCAATGAATTTTGATTACCATTCTCTGCAAGGGAATGATGTGATCATATTTTCAGATTTGTCACTCTTGCATAGTGCTGCTAAGGATGCTGATGGGAATAGGAACTTTCCTACCTTTCAAGTTCCAACTGCTTCTGATGTCCTGGCTTTCAGGTACATGTCTTCTACACCATTAATGCCACTTCCTGTTTCTTTTGGTCTTAGCTCTGCCACAGTTCCGATGTATGATTTTGTTCTTTATTGTTAAAGGGCAATCTTTGTTCCCATTATTCTTCTGTTCCTAATGAAAGATGAAGTTTGTAATGTTTTTTGGTTATCATGTGGTAGGAATGGAAATGACTCGGAAGAAGAATTTAGCAAATCAGTGGTTAACACGGGCGAAAGTTCAGAAGAAATGGATAAGCTAGCTTACATATGTGCCCATGCAATCGATTCTGTTAAAGCAGGAGGTTCTGTTCTTGTTCCCATTGGTCGCCTTGGAATAGTCCTCCAACTTCTAGAGCAAATATCACTATCCCTCAAATCTTCAAATCTGAAGGTAATTTTTTCTCGCTTTTCTTTCTAGTTTCTGTTATATTTGTTGCATTTGCAAAAGTCTACGGTTGGTCAGGTACCAAATTGACAATCAACTACAATTTATCTAGGCTGTTAAGTGTGGGTCAGCTATGTCGATGCAGAAAATTCTTCACATTCAGCATATATTGTTGTACAATAAGTTTTATTATTATAAATAAAACATATGCTTTTGTGGTTACGTCCATGTTGGTTATGTTTTGGAAAATTTTCACAAAATGTTACTGCTGTGTTTTTGCTTGTTCATTTCAGATAGAAGGTTTCCCAATATGCTCGTCATTTACATAAAGTGTCAACATGAATATCCTACTGGATACTGATCTCTGAATATTTTGAATCAAAGCAGACCAGAATTGACTGAAGTGCATAATGTTGCTTTTAGCTAATTTATCCATATGTACAGGTTCCTATACTTATAGTCTCCTCTGTGGCAAAAGAAGTATTGGATTATACGAATGTTGTGCCAGAATGGCTATGCAGGCAACGTCAAGAAAAGGTATGCACAGGGCTTTATCTCTATGTGTAACTTATATGCAATGCTTAATTTTTTTAAATAGAAGAAACTAATAATTGCTTTATATACAGCTTTATTCAGGTGAAGCGTTATTTGGTCATGGAGACCTCATAAAAAGAAACAATCTTCACTTATTCAAAGAAATTCATTCACCTGATTTTTTGTAAGATCTCCTCTTTTATGTTTTAAGAAATCTTGCAGTTACCTTCATTCTATTGTGAAACTAATTTCACAGTCCTGCATATGCTCTTTTATCCCTTGGCATAATAACCTGAGAGTGGGAAACCTTAAGAGAGGTTAGGTTTTGCCTCTACCGCCTTTACTCGAAAGACAAGAAACCGCTAAATATGTAAAAAGGACCCAGTATTTGAAAACTTACTATAACACCATCATTTCTGAGCAATTAAGCATCTCAAATAAACGGTCATGAGGCAGAAAAATGCAGACAAGGCAAGGGGTGCCTCGAGGCGTATGTTCAAATGGCTTTTAAAACCATGAGTATTAGTGGTATTGCTTTGCATGGAAGTAATGAAATATTACAGCATTTACATAACGTTTAAACAATGGACAGAATGACATTTCAGGAACCTTGCATAGTTTTCTCTCCTCACTGGAGCCTCCGGATTGGCCCCGTTGTGCACTTTCTTCGAAGATGGAGCAGTGATCATAACTCTTTACTTGTTCTTGAGGTATGCTGTGATTCTATGTTTACTGAAGTCCGATAACTATCTTCCTCTATTGAATTGCAATTAAATATGGTATTGGTGTAGTCTTAACCACTTCCTCTAATTGGGTAAATTTTATGCGGCTGCAGCAAGGAGTGGACGCGGAGCTAGCTTTGTTGCCTTTCAAGCCAGTTGCTATGAAAGTCCTTCAATGTTCATTTCTTTCTGGAATAAAGTAAGCTCATCGCACTTGCTCGATTTTTTAATTCTTTAGATGCCTCTTTTTGCAACCAAATAGATGCTTTTTGTGATAGTTAATTTAGGAAATATCTTGCTGGGAAGTATTTAATGAAATCTGATGACCATCTTTTTGCAATTCGTCTATGCATTTGAAATGGCAATACAGCTTTTGATAACCTAGGAGCATAAAGTCATGGTTGAAAACTATTTTCAGCCGTGTAACTTATCCTAGTTGCACTGTTAACATCATTCTTGTTGTTTTAGTAGTTTTTATAAATTTTGATGGGATAGGATAGAATTAGCAGAGCAATATCTATACTTCTAAGTTTGTAAATATTCTGTTCCAAAAATCTCCATATGCAGTACCTTGGAAATATCTGGTGGATAACAAATCGACTCAGTAATTACAGAACTTTAACTAGATTATAGAGCTCTACACATAATGCCTATCAGTTTGCAACACATGCATGAAATTGCTGAGTCGATTTGTGATAACCACTTGATTTTTGTGTTATTGAAGTTTGGAAATTTGATGCGACAATCGTCACTGTCTGACAGTTCGTTCTCTGTTTGTAGGATGGAGAAAATTCAACCATTGCTGGACATGCTACAACCAGAATATGTTCTGGTAAATTTGATTTACTTACTGTCTTGGTTGAAAATTCAGATTTCGTTATTCTGTTAAAGTTCCATAAGTTCGATCATGTCTGCACTCTCGAGCTCCTAGGTTTATAGTCTGTGATTCTTGTTCTTCAATACCGAGCGTTCATTTTTTTTTTCCTGTTTGAAATAGTTTCCAGAGGATCTGAGGCAGCAATTTCCTAGTCATGTCACAAGTTCATTCTCATGCATTCATTATTCCATCAACGAAATGTTACATTTACCACGTGTGAGAGATTACGTGACTAACATGGAAACAGAGTTGGCCTTCCAGCTCGAACCTAGAAGAATGGAACATGAAAGTATTGCCATTGCCAGATTAAGAGGGAAAATCTTCATACATAATGGGAAGTATGTGCTAGTTTCTATGAAGGAGCCGATTGACTCTTCAATAATGCATGATCTGACACATTGGGATTCCCCTGATTCAAAGCTACTACTTGAAGCATTGAATGGCAGGGGCATAAATGGGTCTATAAGCCAAGACAGAAGCTTCTTAGAAATCAGTGAGCCCAGTAAGGCTTTAATACAATTCCATCCTGCACAGACCATTATTAGCACAGATGAAAAGGCTCTCGCCAACGAAATCTTTGAAGCCTTGTCCACCGTTCTGAATAAAATTTAAAGAATGGAAGCATATCAGATCATGTTCTAGGGGACAGCACTGCAGTTCAATATTGCCTTTTCTTTCATTTTCTTCTTATAATTGTCTGACGTTTTAAATATTAATTAATGGAATCTTTACTCTTAGCTGTAGTATCGAGTGTTGTTTGGCAAAATTTAGAAGTGTTGTTTATGTACTGTTTGTGTTACAAAAAGTTCTCCAAAACTAGCCCATGTGAGAGGTTTTTGTACCTTCTTTCCCCCAAATTTGAAGGTTGAGATTCGCATGGTTTTATCGAGAATCGGTTGATATGAATGTCCATATTAGCCTATTTTGAACAGTCGGCTGATATTCACATTCACGTCAACCGATTGTTCTTGATGTTCTTCGTGGTTGAAGAACATCAACCCAAAATCGGCCAATGGGGACTTATAAAGATCGATTTTGGGTTACCCATTTTTTCCAGTTAATACTCGATCATAAAATGAGTATGAAATCCTACTCATTCTAAAGCCCGGTGATGTACACTCGATTTCAGTCGAGTATAAAATTTATACTCAAATTGAAAATGCATATGAGTACGATTTGATTTGAGAACGGGTTGATTTTATATGCTCAAACTGAAAATGAGTATGAAATCATAATCATTCCCAACTCGAGTATGGATTTAAATAAGGTTTGATTTTTTTTAGCACCAGCAGATAATCGGTCAATGTTAAGGTTCATATCAACCAATTCTGGGTAAAATAATTTCTTAATGTTTTTATTCTGTTTATCTTGATGCTACAATCGATCTATGTAAGTAACTAGTATCGTCTGATTCTGGGTTTTTTTCATGCATGATGAACATCAACAAGTATCGGCCTACGAGAGCATGACATCCACCGATTCTTGGTTGATGATTTTTACAAAAAAAAAAAAATTCATGTTTGATGATCATTAACATTAGTTGATTTTTGAGTTAACAAGTTAAACATTTATTAATCAATCGTACTAACACTAATAAATGGGGGGCAAGTTAGCTATTAACTAAAATAATTGGATAAAGAGTTTTTGATTTTACAAAATATTCCTTTGTATCTTTTAGGCCTTAAATAAAACTTATAAGCCTCAAACTAGCAAGGATAATTATGGATGCTCTAACTTTTTTAGTCCAAAAGAAAACGGTGCAACTATGATTTGGTGAAGCATGTGACCCTTCTTAGTTTCTTAATACAAATTGGTATTATTTTTTTTCCAGGGATTTAGAGGAGGTTACTTTTTAGGAAAAAAACTAATTTTGTGTTTTATACGAAAAAAAGTAGGAAGTTTTTTAATTTAAAACTAATTTCTAATATGTGTGTTGATGGTGAGTTTTTGACAAGGACACAAATTGTAAAATTACCCTGCTCGGTTTCAGAAACGTAATATGAGAATCCCTGACCCGACATCAGAATCAAGGATTTGTATCTACAACTCGTATTCCGCAAGAGAATCAGTAATGCATATCCGACCTCCGATTTAACTATCGTATTATATATATATATTTATGGAGTATTTCAGTACCAATACTGTACTCTCTTTATCATACTGATTGGACAGCTCCCGGACGGATTGACTGCTAGTATAGAGCAATATCGTCCTCAGGTTGCCGCTGATGC
The DNA here is from genome assembly GCF_003573695.1 of Papaver somniferum. Taxonomy (NCBI): domain Eukaryota; kingdom Viridiplantae; phylum Streptophyta; class Magnoliopsida; order Ranunculales; family Papaveraceae; genus Papaver; species Papaver somniferum. Next base: position 129,284,043 of record NC_039358.1, on the reverse strand, counting down.
TGGTGGCAACTACCCTTCAGATGATCTCCACCTGTACAAAATAAACATAGCCATATCGAGTATCGTCTCAAGTCGTAAACTCCCACGGATAAGTCGGCGATATCGTATTCAATTTCATATTGAAATGGCATTATATTCTAAATTTGGGTATGGCATATTGCCACAGATCAAACCCTAAATTATAGCCACCCAATGATTAGGTCATAATCATTGGCATAGATATCATGGCACCTTGGAAAGTTATAGCCAAATCCGTAGCTTACATTGCATCTCTTATAGTTGGCCAAGGTCACATCATAACCGCTGCAGCTCATGACGCTCCAACTAAGATAAAAATGGACTTATGTCCTGAATGAAACCATCCCAAAATTATCGGCCAAGTCCATAGCATAAATCTCATAGCCAATGCCAACTTGGCAAGCCATGGAAAAGATTGTGGCATAGCCGCTATCGCGCCTATAGGCTGTGAATCACCGCCAAGTCGTAAACCCTAAATTGGCCTGATCTTGCACCAAGACCGTGGCATAACTTTACACGCTCAAAACAAGTTGGACAAATCTTGGCCAAATCTGTAGCATTGCTAGCACAACTCATACAACTTGGTCAGGCCTTGGCCAAATCCGTGACCTAACTTCCCATGCTCAAATCAACTTGGCCAGGTGAGGCAAAGTTCGTGGACTAGCCTGGCACACTAAAAAAAAAAACTTGGCCAGGTGAGGCCAAGTCCGTGGCCTAGCCTGCCCCGCTCGTATAACTTGACTAGATCTTGGCCAAGTCCGGAGATCGTCTGCTACGCCCACATCTTCTAGGCCAACTAACGCTAGATCTCCTGGATACTTCCTACGGCTTTTTAGATCTTGGCTAAGTGAGTTATCGTTTCATGGGACCTCGACCAAGCCACGCCCAAGTCTGTATCATAACTATGGGACCTTGGCCAGCCGTGACTAAATTCATAACACGTGAGATACGATTTTGTGGGACCTTGACCAGCTACGACCAAGAACATAACATATACTATTTACCCCTACAGGTCACGAACACATTATGGCCAAGTTTGTGGAACCTTGATACGCTATTAGGGGCCATGGACAATCAGCGACCTAAAAAGGATCTAACCTCAGCATTAGCTACACCAACTTTAGCTTAGATTTATCCAAACTCTGACTTGGCTATCCTAGTTGAAGTAGGAATCCCCGTATAAATAGCTTTATCCGAATTGAGGCCAAATCCTAATTCTCGGTTATGGCCTAACCACATCATTTCTACGCTATAATCGGCCAATACCGAGCCATAGACAAACAATACATTGGCCCAATCACTATGGATGGCTACTAATATGATACAATAACGTACATGTGCTACGAAAGTCTGTGGCTAAGGTAAGATTCGATTATTTCGATCTCAATCACCTTGGGTAGCGTTGGACATATTACGCCACTTTTAAGACCACGGCTTGCTAAGCTAGCACCACCTCAGGTCTTAGACATGCCACACGCCACCTTAGGTTCAATACAGGCCACTACAGCTCCCTTGGACCGTCGCTTAACTTATTTATCCCGTGACCAAGTAATGTCCCCACCATTCCTCTCTCATCTGTTGTAGCTAAGGCAAAACACGCTAAGCTGCTACAAAACCGCAGCTTTCCAGGCTAAGCACTAGCGCTATTTTAGGAAACATCGTGTCAAACCCTAATGCCACATTAGGTCACCGCGCCATCCGATGCCAATAGCCCCAATTAGATCTAATTACGATTTTGGTGGTTAAGGCCAAGTTCATTGAGATGTATTCTAGATCTCAACCCATTAATCATAATGTCGTTATAGGCCACTATGCCACTTGATATTTTAGCGCCATAAATAATCCATGAACATATCATGCCAAAGGCCATGCGATTCTTTAGCACTCCAATATATCAGGTAAAAATTATGGCTCGACATATTTTTCTCTATTTTAGATGTGGTATAAAGTGTGAACATGTTATGCTAATTTTACGCCACTAGCATGCCATGCTAATTTATAGCATCACAACTAACTATTAACGTGCCAAGCCATCTTCTAGCGCCTCAACAGGCTATTAGCTTTCCATGACACCTTAGCTGGTAATGGCCAAGTTTTTTTCACAACTCTACAAAACACGATCAAACATGCTTATAATGCGTATGACATATCAATGACCATGATTTAGCCTAAACAAGATGAAGTCCATGACTCTTCTAGAACACCTACGAAACATCAAAATACATCACATGAGGGGATTCTTTATGGGGTATTGATCTGGTGGGTTATAGCAACATGCGGCGTGACAACACCCCATGTGAAAAGTTACAGGTAGTGGTGACAATTACAAGCAGTTGGAGAGATAGTGGGATAATGATATAAAGGGGTTTTCCAGAAACTTCCCTAATATATCGTACCTTACCTACACTATCTCCATATTCTCCATCTCTCCACAATCTCACGACCTCCAATACTTACAGGAAAAGCACTGTGTATTCCTAACTACTATAAATAGGCAACTTAGCCTATTCAGAAAACAAAACAATCTTTCATACCCAAAATCTCTATTATTCTTCATATTTTCAATACCCAAATACACAATTCAATACCCACTGCAATTTCTTTAACTTTTTTGCTTCCCTCCCCTAAGATCAACCCGTCTTCTTCTCCTCGTGACTGAAGCAGGACGAAATGGCTACTATCGTAGTTTAGGTTTGTCCTGTTCGATTTTGATTTTCGAACTTAAAAATAAAGTACCATAGTGGTGCATTTATTTTTCTTAGAAGTAATTTTTAGGTACTAACAATTGGCGACCACATACGGAGATCAACCTCTCGGTCACGAAATCATATTCTTCATCCAGTTGAAAATAATTTCTTCAACCTTTTGAAAACATGGTAGAGCTTAGATCCGGTGCAGGGTTTGATCCCAGTTCCAGCAACACTAATGGTGCAAATTCTGAGAACCCTCCTTATAATATTATCCCAGAAAATAATGCTACTCTCCCATTAATGAAGCAGAAGATGCTATCAACACCGAAGACGTCAGAAATGAGGAGGCGCCCCCGAGCATGGAGGAGCTGATGCGGAGACAAAATGACCTATCCAAGACGCAAGCAACAATGACGACTACTCAAACAAAAGTTCTTACTTGACACAAAACTTTAACAACATAATTAACTCCGGAGCAACGCCAAAATCGAGCAGAGCAAGTCCAGAACATCCCTGAACTTACCGTTGGAGCTAACGCTTCAAGGAAGCAACCTCGAGAAGATGACGGTATCCGCGTTACCATACCAGAGAACAATCAACAGCCGAATTTCATTACCCGAAAAGATTTGGAGAAACTCCTGCAGAATCGTGGAAAAGAAGAATCGTCATTATTCCATCATCACTAGCCACCGTACATGGAGGGTGTCCAAAAGGCCCCTATACCAAGGGGATACGTATCACTACCTTTTCTCTCTACGAAATGGAACATGTAATTCTCGGGAATCTCTCGATATCTGGAATCTTTATGAGTGCATGAATACCATCAGTATTGCGACTCAAAGAATTCTCCAAGTCGCTCACTGGGAGAGCTTACACATGGTACAACAATCTCTCCCCGAATAGTATCTCCAGGGTGAGCGCCTTTTATCGAAAGTGTTTCTTAATTAGTCTCCGAAAAATCATATTTTCGGACCTGGGAAGGATGTTTCAGCACAACAACGAGCATCCCAATGACTACCTCAAGAGATTCATAATTCAAGCCCTTGATTGCCACGACCCGAACGTGACGGAGAAACAGTTAGTGGAGTCATGTATTAACGACATGATTCCTGTGTACCATGCTTTACTTGAGAACTTACATTTCCAAACTTTCTCGGAGTTGCACGAAACGACCAAGCGATCAGCCATCACCACTCCATCATTACTCGAAAGGACGAGACCAGTCAAAGAAGAAGTCTGCAGAGACACCCATAGGATTAGGCATTTGATCAGCAAGCAGTACTCAGTTCAACTATCCATTGGTGCTGTTACCAACGAAGAGCCCCAGAGAAAAGGCGCACCTCAGCAAGCTGCACGAGCCAAGCACCCCATGTTTGCCTCAGCACCTTCCCAAAATTCAGCACTGCTTACCCAAGGTCCGGCCCGCGCGTCAACAACCACATCAACCAATGAAGTCGGATTCAAATTTCTCAGATTTTCTCTTTCCTATGGAGGAAGTTCTCGAATTGCTGGAAGACTGGATACAAGACGGAGCCGTCAAATTTCCTTATGTGCGACGCCCACCTACTGAACATGATATGTTAGATCCAAAATATTGTCACTTTCATAGGTTTGTCAATCGACCTACCAGCAAATGCAACGGATTAAAGCGCATCTTTAAAGAAAAGCTAGACTCATGGGAGTTACATCTGGGGATTGAAGGTATTCACAGAGATCCGCTCTCTATAAGAGATTTCACTCTTTCTGGAGAATCCATCAATTAGACAGTTTAGACTCTGATAGAACGCATGCGCGAAATTCTTTACCTCTTGAAAGGACATCATAAGGATATTTTCACAGACCTGAACCGAGTCATCTCTGATAAGCTCCTACTCTTTGCCGAAAAACTACGACCCTATACAAGCCTACTTCAAAAGTTGAGATCGACAAGAACAACAAGAAGTCCGATCGGAGACTTCTTACAACCGCCCATATCGGGCAGGTCGAATTCGAGAAAATGCTTATCGATGCTGGATCAGATGCCAATATCATCACTATCAAAGCTTTGCGAGCCACATGAATCTCAAGACATGAAGTCGTACGTGCACCCGCCGTGAAACAAAACCCAGATCTACAAAGTTTCAAAAAGAAATCAAACCTGGAAGACACCAGAAGTAGGAGTAATCAAAGAGAAGTTGGATTGAACAACACCAGAAGAATCACGAGAAAGAGCTTCCTGAACCAATTTCCTTTACAAATCATAAGCACAGCTGCACAGTCGGTTGATTTGGAAGTGGAACTGTGGAAGAGCTTTCTGATAAATGATAATACCTACGAAAGAAGAGAAGACTCAGTCGAGTCGAGTGATGTAACTCATGTAAGTTATTAGGGTTAAATATCCCCATCCACGTCCTAAAATCATTTAATCCTATGGTCACTATTAATCGGTTAACCAATTGGTTATTGGTTCGGTTTTATTTCAAAACCTAAACCGAAACCGATACTGTCGGTTATCTGAAACTGACAACCATTAATGAACCATAGGAATATGGTTATGGTTCGGTTCGGTTAATAATTTTCGGTCCCGGTTTCGGTTTTCGGTTATGGTTCGGTTTTGTGCAGCCCTATCCACGACTGGTCCCATTGAATGGCGATAACAATTGTTCTGATTCTATGATCGAATCCACGGATTGATCTCATAGAATAACAATAACTATATTATCTCATTACTCCGATTTCATGATCGAATCCACAACTCGTCTCATAAATGGTAATAGATAAATCTTAATTACTCCGATTCTATGGTCGAATCTACGATCCCATGGAATGGTAATGCTCACTTTAGTATTCTGAATTCGTAGTCGAATCCTCAGCTGATCCTATGAATTAATAATAAACATCTTATTACTCAGTTTTGTGAATTATTCTCCATCGAATTCCACAATTAGTAATAAATAATCAACAATCGGGCGTCTGAGCTACCTCTAAGTAAGTCCTGATTCAAATGGTAAAAGTGTATTCAACGATGATACACTAACAGTCACCGCACAAACGAGTATTTCAAAAATACAACGAAACGATGAACTTATGCAAAATAGAGAAGAAAATAATAAATAATTAAAATATTGACCAAGGTGCTGGGAGCACGGACACACGACCAATCGACCGTGTCGTGGTCAATCCCACGCCAGTTTTATATTTTAATGCATTTTTATTATTTTTCATGATTTGATGAAAATTCCCTCATTTTATCAAATTTCCTTCGTCTCGAGGAAACTCCTCGGTTTCATGGTACTTCCATAAATCCATAAAAAATAATATAAAATTAAGGAAAGGAGTGCGTGACCATTGGCCAACCGGCCATGCCTTGGTCTCAACCGGCCCCACACCCACGGTTTTTTATTATTTTATTATTATTATTATTATTTCTCTAATTTCATGAAAAAACTCCTTGATTTCATGGTATTTTTGCATAAATCATCAAATAATAATAAAATAATATAAATTATGAAAACTTGTGGGACCGGGCCTTGGCCGGCCGACCATGCCCTAGCAAGTCCCACACGCCCCTTTGTTTTATTATTTTATTATTAGTTTTCCTTGAATTCATCAAATTCCTTGATTTCATGGTATTTCTCTCAAAAATATTAAAAAAATCATGAAAACTCGTGGAACCGGGCCCAAGCCGGCCGGCCATGCGTCCATGGTCCCACACACCCTTGTTATTATTATTTTAATATTTTTTGCTTCCCTGAACTCATGAAAACTCCTTCAGTTCATGGAAACTCCCTAAATTCATCAAATTTCTCAAAATTCATGAATTTTTCATAAAATTATTATAAAACTAGGGAAACTTGTGGGACTGGGCCCTGGCCGGCCAGTCATGCCTTCCACGGTCCCACACACCCTTGTTTTATTATTTTAATATCTTTTGCTTCCTTGAACTCATGAAAACTCCTTCAATTCATGGAAACTCCTAAAATTCATCAAATTTCTCAAAATTCATGAATTTTTCATAAAATCATCAAAATATTATAAAATTAAGAAAAGGCACCACGGGACCGTAGTCACGACCGGCCGACCATGCCTTGACCACGGCGATCCCACGCCTCCTCATTCCTTATTTTATAGTTATTTTTCATCATCTCATGGTGTTTTCCTCAATTTCGTCGAAACCCTAATTTTGGCATATTTTCTCGAATGAATGCTCAATTGCACACCAGAAAATATCAAAATTCTCAGGACTGAGACGCGGACGCCTTGGGGACACGAGCACGCTATCTTGACCGACCAAGATTGGCTCTTTGGCTCACGGAAGCCGGTCTCATCAATTTTCACAGTTTTGACCTAATTTGCACAATTGCTTGTATTAAGTCCAAAACTCTCCCAAACAATTTGGATTTTCATGAAGTGATCATCAGGCGGTCACGGGACAACCCAGGACCGGTTTCATGACTCCATGACCGGTCCCACGCCTCATCATAATTAATTAGGTTTTCTCACCTAAGGCTCAGACGAGCATTTTCGAATAAATGATTAAACCAGCATTTAATCATTCTTTCACCAACAAATCATCAACTCTTCAGGAGTTCTTCGTATTTGCTCACGTCAGCATATGGACACTACATGGTTGATCCACGGTCCCGTGTAGTCGCTCCTCCTTCATCCATGGTTAAAATTCTGACGAACCATGAATTGATCATCAATTGATCAAATTAAGGTTTCTGAATCCAAGGATCATCATTCCAGATTCCAACCTTAATAATTTTACGACGATCTCATGGTTATTAATTTTATTAATTATGCTCGGTTCAAAGACCAGTATTCTAATTAATATTTTTGGTACGCTGCCAATAATCCATCAGATGAGCAACACATGCTCAGACGATCAAATATTCAACAATTCATCACGTGAGCAGCACTTGCTCAGATGAGGAATATTTGCTCAATATTGGTTCAACAATCAATATTCAACGATCCATCGAATGAGCAATACTTGCTCACATCATCATAATAACTATACCTCTGTATCATGACATGTTCAATTCATGAGTTTCAGAACATCATGTTCAACTCAACGACTACATGGACTCATCGTCCTATCAAACCACGAAGTAATCAATTGACTAACAAACTACGAGACGTCAATCGTGTTACTTGGGGGGATATCACTTAGGGTTTTGGTCTGGCGGTCTACGACACGTGTATTCAAACACATGATGGAATGTGAGCAAGTCGTGCAATCAGTTGAAGGAATTCACGAGGTAGTGGGTGGAAAATCGACCAAGTCTACACACGTTGAGCAACTGGTTTCAAACACGATCTCCACTTCCCCACTCCTTGATTCTATCAACTGTCACACTTCATGGAATCATGGTGTCTACAATTCCAGCAATATAAATAAGTCTCTGAATCATGATTGGATCATCAATCTCACGTCTCATCGACAACACGAGATCATCAACTCATCAATTGAGCAACTACTCTCAATTGAGAAATTTCAATCACTCAGAGCTTATCGTATTTGGAATTCACACACCCACAATCTTTGAGTAACATTGATTCCACACATTTCTCAGCTTCCCTCCTAAAGATCAACCCATTCTCTCTTGTGACCGAATTTACTCTGGAACGATGATTGTCTTGATTTAGGCCGGAGTACTACAGATTGATCTCTCGAATCTAAAGCACCCCTTTTGCAGCGGTGCATCTGTGTGAGGTTTAACATTTTGCTCGGTTCGAGGATCCTCCTCCTTACGGTCGTCTCCTCAATTCCTTAAAAACCATCAAATCGTTTTTCCCCATCTACAGATTGGTGACCACAGTGGGAGATTAATCTCTCGGTTGCAATCTCACAATTTCACAAGATGGTCGATCTCGGGTCAGGTTCAGTAACAAATCCTAATACAAGCCGTGCTAGCACTAACAACAACAATAACCAGAATATCCCGGAGACAATTCCGACCTCCAACACTGATGGTGGTGACGTTACTCCTCCTCACGTCGAAGGACATCCACTGTCCGGACGACACCCTGAAGAAGTCAGAGGATATCCAATACCTACCATTGTCAATCTTATCAAAGCGCATGAGACTCTTGCAAAGAATCAGACTGACATGGATGCTACACAGAAGGAGCTGTGCAATTATCTCAAAACTCTTACTGACAAGATGTTAGAGAAGACTCAAGAGAAGGGAAAGGAGAACGAGAAATCCTCAGACGACGGTCCTGAAGTAATTCCAATCCATACAATAGAAGACGACGAAGTCCACAAAATTGCAGCCGACAATTCATCAGCGAAGGGATCACCGAATTTCATCACTCGCGAGGATCTGGAGAACCTCTTAGAGAACCATGGAAAAGGAAGGACATCGCATGACCATCGTCATCAACCTCCTTATCTTGCCGCTACGCCGAGGATTACACTCCCCAAAGGTTACGTTTATCCAACTTTCACCTTGTATGATAGAACTGGCAATGCTCGGGAACATGTCTCTCGTTTTCTCGAAGCCTTGGGAGAACATGAACATAATCATGTCGTCCGTCTCAAGGAATTCTCAAAATCTCTGAAAGGCAGGGAATACACCTGGTATAGCAGCATCACACTAGGGACCATCAACAATTGGGGAGAAATGGTTAACGCCTTTTACAGGAAATACTTCTTCGTGTCAGAACAAGTCACCCTCTCCGACCTTGGAAGAGGTTCAGAGTCCAAGCCCTGGATTGTCATGAGCCAAACGTCACGGAACAACAACTGGTGGACTTGTGCATCAATGACATGCTCCCGGTTTACAGGGCCTTGCTAGAAAACCTTCGATTCCAGACTTTCTCAGAGCTTCACGAAGCTTCGAAGAGGTTGGCAACTACTGCACCCGCTCTTTTGTAAAGAGAAAAGTCTACAAAGACTAAAGATTCAAAAGAAACTCGAGGAAGCAGGCGTCTGATCAATAAGCAGTATAACCTGCAACCTTCAACAAATGCTGTCGCAGAAGGGGGTAAGCGAAAAGCAGAACCACAACACAAGCAGACTTCCTCCACCCCTTCAAAGACACACAAGAAGGAGAATTCGAAAATTCCTCCTCAGCATACGGAAGATCCAGAAGCACCTGATTTTCCCTGTTCAATGGAAGAAGTTAATGAACTAATCGATACCTGGATTCAAGTCGGCGCAATCAAATTTCCTTATGTCAAGAAGGAACCAACTGAAGAGGCCATGGAAAATCCTCGGTATTGTCGCTTCCATAGATACGTCAGACATCCCACGAGTGATTGCAAAATTTTGAAGCGCATATTCAAAGAAAAGGTCGAATCAGGAGAGATCAACCTGGGGACTGAGGGGGTACACAAAAACCCCCTCCCGCTCAGAACTTTTACCATCTCCGAACCTCCTGTCAAGGAAACGGTCCAATCTCTGATCGAATGTATCTGCGAGCTGTTGTCTCTTTCGAAAGCTCAAAGGAAAGACATGTTTGATGCACTGAACCACATCGTGTCCGGAAGACGTCCGCTGATCCAAGAGACTACCACCGGACCTTCAGCCACCGACGCATAAATATATGACTGGGGACTGCTCACCACAGTGCACATTAAAGGAAATGAGTTCAAGAGGGTGTTCATCGATGTTGGTACCGCCGTCAACATCATCCCTTTGAAAACTCTCAGAGCTGCTGGTATTACTCGACGGGAAGCCACCCACGCTCCCATAGCAATCAGGGACCACGAAGGAATCTCCAGAAACGCATACGGCTTCATCACTCTCAAAGTCACGGAAAGATTGATCTGCACTAAGTCCAAGTTTTTCATAATCCGGGAAGACCCTGGATACGACATGATCCTTGGGAGAACTTGGATTCATGCTGAAAGGACAACGACGCATTCAACACATCCTGTCATCGATAAGGATTCCGAGACGGAAGACGAAGCAGAGGACGCACCACCGTTTGAGCATCTGGAAGAAGTAACAGCTCTGATGGGGCTTACGCAAGAACTCGGAGAAAACCCGCACTCATTTGTCAGAAGGTTTCGAGCTCAGGCAAGTCTTATTCTCCCTCTTGCTTCAATATTACCAATATTCAAATACGCTACTATGGTCCAGGGACTTCTCCCCATGAATAATTTAGCAGTCATCAAAAGCTACGAGTGGGTAACTTCACCTCAACAATATTATACTCAATGGTTAGGTTCAGAACTTCTTCAAATCGGTCACTCCATCGAGAGTTTTATTGCTGAATACTTGGATAAGCATGATCAACACTATGATGGATACTCTCTTCCGCGCGAGTGTCCATACGGACCACAATCATGGAATTCCATCAAACAGGGAATTTCGAATCAGTGGAAGATATTCAAGGCACGATCGACCAAGCCCAACAAGTTTCATGAAGGGGACCTGGTTCTCAAAGCAGTTCAACGCGGTCTTTATTCTACAAGGAACTCCAATTGGGAAGGACCATTCATGGTCGCTGAGTACGCGGCCGGAGGATACTACAAATTGACCAACACAAATGGCAGAATCCTACCACTAATTCACGAAAATTGGCTCAAGGCGTTTATCTGAAATTATTGGATATTTAAGGTATTGGGCGTTTGAAGCACTCATGACGTTGGGATTTAACATTTAGGATTTTCTTTCATTTGTATTTCAATTCCTCCAAAACATTTGCAATACTAGCAATCAGTATTTGAACCCAGCAATTTATCAAAAATCAGTTCATATTTCGTAAATCTCTATCAAAGCTACGAGAAAATCCTTAACCATCAGTAAATCCAAAACCATCTAAATATCAAAACCCAAGTATAAACCTCACATCTCTCAGAAGTTCAAGAGATCAGCAAGAAAAGGCTTTCGCTCATTAGCATCCTTCAAGATTTGCAAAGCCGCCCTCTCCTTGTTCAACTCCTCGGTCAGCTTGGCAATCTTGTCCTCTTTCTCCTTCACAACATCTTTTGGGAAGGGTACGTTCTTCTCACATGAATCCTTGATAACGTTTATTTGCTTACGAAGCCATCTCACGTTGAGGCCAAGTCTTTCTGAATTCTCCAAGTTAAACTCCCAATAAAAGAGTATATCTGGAGTCACGGTATTCCTGGGTATCGTATGCATATCACTCACGACACGCAAGATAACGCCTACTTGCATGGTTAAAGCATAAGTAAGCCCAGGGTTCCTGTCAACGATCATGCGGCCGAACTTCTTCCATATAGTCTCGTACAACCGTGCATATCCAATGGGAACGCTGAATCCGCCGACCAGTTCATGATACGGGAGTGAAGTGTTAAAGGGAGGATCGAAAGCGGCTTCCACGACCAAAGCAACAGTTCCTTCGGTATTCTCCGCTGCTATCTCGGTTTCTTCTATCACTGAGGCAACAACCAACTGGTTTTACACAACATCAACAACGACCTTCTCATGGCCTTTAAGTGAAGGGATAGCCGTCTCTTCATCAATAAATTCGTAAGGGTTAGAGTTATCATCATTGACTCCAGTATCCTCAACTTCGGTATTTAGCATCTAATACGAAGATTACATGAGGTTAGAGTCACAAAGCCAAAGGAGATTATGAAACACAGTATACCCGCAAGGAAAAATCATCAAAGTTCATCATACTACATTCAAGACACGAGCAAATAGCATGAAAGTCATGTAAACATGTTTTACGATGAGTCCGTCTGAAGAAACTGAACTCTTCCCTGTACTAATAGACGGAATGGGAGCAATCTACAAGGAATCTGAGGATGGGTCATATTCCATGGATGTCCTCTATGACATGTCAAAATTTCATGACAATCCGATGAACGAGCGGGTAGATGTGGCCAAATATCAAGTGATGCGCAATCTGAAAAAATTCTGGAAGTCTCCTGCAAGTTTACTATTTCGCCTTTTTCAAGCTCTGAACGTGCTCAAAACTTAAAAAGCTTGGAAATTTTCCGGGATTGAATTTGCACATGCAGATCATCAAAATCCGACTCCGGACGAAGATTCTACAACGTTTTTACTAAAAGCTGGGTTCTGAATTTTCTGACGGCGAAGTTCGACTAAGTTTTCATATATTCACATGGGTTCTCATTCATTCATTCATTCATTCACAAGTCAGCACTTTTATACTTCTATGAAGAATATACAGGATATATACTTACTTGATGAGTCTCCAAAGTGTCCAAGGGGTTGGAATTATCCACATCAACGACAAGAGGAACATCACTTCCATCCGGTTCCGCATCTTGGGAATTACCTTCATTTCCCTTCCCAGAGGATGATTGAGTTCCAGAATTCTCCATCTCCATGACGAAATCCTCCTGTACACGTCCTTTACAATCAATGAAGCATAACATTTGAACATGTGAAGAAATACTTACAGTTTCCTCGTCAATCAAATCAGCAATTGCTTGTTCAGTAGCGGAAAATTGAAGACCTTCAAGACTTGATGGAGTAAAATTATGCAACAAAATTAACAACGTTGGCTTCATGATTCTAATGCTAATAGCAATGAAAGTCACGATGATAAATATTGGGAACTCACCAAAGCACCAACTGGGGACTTCAAGGTATTAGGTAACAACTTATAACCTTTATGCCTGCCTTCTCCGCCATGAATAACCGCCTCAGTCTCTGAGAAATCTACACCGATTCGAGGTCGTATATTACGACCATCCTGTGGTGAAATCCAGTAATATAATCAGAATACAGTTCTTATAATTTCGTGAAGATTATATGAAGAAACATACCTGAGAGCATCCTGGAGACGACTTTCGTTTATCACCAGAAAGATACTTCAATCTTGGTCGACTGGAAATCATCTCAGCCGAAGGAAGATCCTTGAATGGAGGTCTGGGAAATCTTACAAATCCACGCAAACGCCCAAGTTGCTGGTCCCAGAATTCTACGTAACCTGGGGTTACATAGGCGAATCTATCAGAACTAGGAAACCAGTAGCTACTCCCTTCCACGTGAGTATGATCCAAATGAGTCCTAAGTTGCTCAACTGATGGCTTCCTTCTCCGAATGGTTGGAACACACTGATCCATACCCATTTGTCGAGCTTCTCTATCAATATTGTACTCCTCCACTGAAAGCTCTCAAAACGTGACTGATAGCAAATGACCAGGACTGCAACTCAACATGAAAGATCTTTCGCCATCACTCAGATACGCACCAGACGTCAAACTCGTGCCTTCTCCAGTATTGAAAGTCATCGGCTGAGAAACATAATCAGGGACTGACACCCACGGGCGAAAATTGAACTCAGATTCTTCATCTAACACATAAATAAACGGTATTTTAGAACGAGGCTGCTTGGTGTACCAACGCATGATCCTAGCATTATCTTTCTCAGGGAAAGTATGGCGCGCATCAGTATTCGGTCCTTGCAGAACATTACGTGGAATAGGTACATAATTCTTAAAATGCTCCCACATCAAAGCTTGAAAAAACATCGTGTTGGCATAACGCTCAATCTTCATAGAGCCGTTCGACACACTGGAGTCTATAATCAAGGAGTCCAGGTTGTAATATGATGAGTGCCAAATATTGTATATATTTATCCCTTTTTGTTGGCATTTAACTCATCTTTTGCGCATTAATTCTACATTTTATCCCATATTCTGTATTTTCATTGTTTTCAAGAATAAATATTTTTATTAATTAATTTTGCATTTTTAGGTAATAAATAAAGTTCGGATGAGTCGCGGAGCGAAAAGAGCAGAAAAGTAGTGAAAAGCCGGGAGAAATTACGCAAGGAAGCCGCGAAGAATGGTGCGCACAACCTCATTTTCTACACAACAAAAGCGCCTCCGTTCTCAGCCATCAGATCAGTTCTCAGGAGCATCCGACGGTCGCTCCTTCATAGAGCATCAAAATCTGAAGTCTCTGCCGAGCACCACAGCGCTGAAATTCCAAGCCTTCAGATTAGATGGTAGTTGAATCCAGCGGTCACCTCATCACTGTGCATCAAATCCTGATGGTTCCGCCCAACACTACAGCACCTAACCTAATCTAGCACCGTTGACTTCGTTGTGTTCCGCATCCAACGGTCGATACAAACTGCTTCTCTCTTAGACGTCCGATCTACCTACCATCGTCACATCCTACGGACCAGATAGCTGCTCATCAACTTCAGATAATCCCGCCTCACACCAGAACATCTCATGCCCTAAAACTATCGAACCAACCTCATTCTTCCTCTTCCCTTCTCTTTCTTTTCCTTCTCCTTCACCCGACAGTTGCAGAGCTCTGCAACTGCAACTCCTGCCCCTGCCATGCCGCCAACACCATCACCTCCACAGTTCTGCCACCACCACCCCATCCCAAGTTTCTCTCTTGTCTCGTTTTTAGCATCAAACTAGGTGCTACAAGCTAGAACAGTGAGAAGCTAGGGTTACATAATCGCAAAGGGGACAAAACTTGAAGAGACAGGAGCAGAAGAAGAAGATAAAGCATGGGTATGAACTTAATCGCAGAGGGGACAACGAAATCAGTGAGTAATTTTGGGAATTTGAGAAAACCCTAATTTCAATTTAGGGTTTCGAAAAATTAGGGTTTGTTGTAAACTATAAATATGGATGTTGTTGCCACTGTTAAAACTTGTTCTTGGACTAGCCAAGTTTCCCCCTAATTGGGTTAGGTTTGATTTTAATTGTTACTGTTATTATCTTGCTCCTGTTACATTGCACTGTTAACCATTTGCATATGTTTTTTATTGTGATGTGTATGATGTTGTTGTGTGTATCTGTTTGATGTTTGTTAGCATGTTCTAATTCACCACTAGGGTGAAGATGAAACCTTAAAGCCACTGTGTAGGAGATTACAATTTTTGCTTTTCATCACTTTGCTCTCACATTGTATGTCAGGCATACTCTGTAGTTAGGATACCCCGTGACTGAAAGTGCAGCAACCCATGTGAATTGCTTATGGTCCAAACCTCAGACTAGTTATGCTTTAATCAGATAACTAGTACCTTGGGAGGACATTTTGGTTGCAATTGGAATATCCAACTTAGTCTAGGTTAAGAGGTGGAATCAATGCCCTAGTTTGCCATCCATCTTCAACTGTTAGTATTGTTTTCTTTCATTTGTTTGGTTTACATGCATTTTCTGTTTTGCATTTTCACTGCTTACTTTTGCTCCTGCTGCATTTCTTCTATTTGCTACAATTGCTGCTGCAGCTCTTGTGCTGCTGTGCAGTTCTTTTTCTGTCACTTTTGCTGCTGCTGCATTTCTGCAACTGCTGCTGTCAAGCTGCAGCTGCCTTTCTCTTCTACTGCAGCACTTGTGCTGCTTTGCTTCCTCTCCTGCCCTGCAACTGCTGCAGCCCTTGCTCCTGCTGTTGCTTCCCCTGCTAGTGCTGCTGCTGAAGCTGCTGCTGCAATCCCTGCTGTGCACCTGCTCCTGTTGTGCATTTCCCATGCAGTTGCCAAGCCAAGTCCAAATCACTCCCAAAGGCCCAGATTCTTTACTAAAACAGAAGCCCAAGGTCTAGACCAACTGTAAGACCAAGGCCAAAGCCTAGTTCTCTGTTAAGCCCAACTCATAGTTGAACTGCTGAGCCCAAAGCTCAAATCAGCTCACTGAAACAGAGCCCAACTTTCAAAAACCAAGCCCAAATCAAATTGAACTGTTGAGCCCAAGGCTCAAACCAGTTTCCCAAAACCAAAGCCCATTTGCACTTTAAAGACAACTGAGCCCAAGCTCAGTTCATTTTATACAAACCCACTAAGCCCAATCCATTCAAAGGGCATTCAAACCCAATAGTACATTAAGCCCAATACTTCCAAAGGGCTTCTAAGCCTAAAGCAAATCTAGGAACCCAATTAGCTAAGACACTTTTCCGAAACACACCCAATCTCTGTGGATCGACCCGTACTTGCACGAGCTACAACTGACGACCGTGCACTTGCGGTATTACTGTAGGCCCGTTTCCATTGCACCAAATTTATACGCCTTTCCGGACCTGCCAAGTTTTTGGCGCCGTTGCCGGGGATTGGTGCTGTGTTTTATCTGTGTTTTTTAGCTATTTTGCATTTCACTGCATAGCATTTGCATCTGCATCTGCTTCACTTCATTTGCTGTTGGACCTGCTGTTCTGAACCTGTTCTTCCTCTGCTGGGACGCCACTAAGGAAAAGAACCAAAACCCAACTGGGTTTTTGCAACAATATCAGAGCAGCTGGGCTGTGCTAAAAAGGTAAGCCTAAACCCATTCAATTGAGAGAACCCAACCTGTGGGCTTCCAATTTTTTATTTGTGGGCTTGTAATAATTAACCCAATTTTTTGGGCTTTTTATTTTTCTATTTTGGGTTTGTAATAATTTATTTGTGGGCTTGTTGTTTAATTTGTGGGCTTGTATTTATTTTGTGTGGGCTTGTTTAAATTTTTCCATTGGACTTGTATTTTGGACTCTGGGTTTAAACCCAGCTGAGCTGATAACCGATTGTGGGCCGCATCCTTCCTTCCATTTCCTTAGAGGCTTGCACAGTGGGCTTGCTCCCATTCAAAAACCAAATTTTACTTTTACTTTAAAAAAAAAAAAAAAAAAAAAAAATTCTTTTGCTCCCAATTTTAACAACCAAATTTTTTCTAAAATATCCCATTAAAACCAAACTTGCCAAAAAAATGTCTCCCACCAAAACCAAATTTTTCCCAAAAATCCAAACCCTTTAAAAACCAAATTTTGGGCTTTGTAACATAGTTACTTAGCTTTTGAGCCCAATCATGTATAGATCTTTTTCTACAGTTGGGGAATACAACAAATCCCTTAGAGAACTTGCGTGTGGACAAACTTCACGTTATGAACCTTCCACGGACCATGATGTCAATAGTCATAGGAATTATTATGGACATTTTCAAAGTCCCGAGCCTCAATACATGAACCCTAATGACTATTCACACATGCATCGTTTGCCACAACGTGAAAATGAACATTTTGCTAGTGCCTCACTCACACAATCATCTCTTGTGGATCAATTAGAAGCTCGAATCGCAGCTTTAGAAATGCAATCACATGAGGAATCTGTCACATCTAATTTTCTTAGGCAACCTGAAATCTATGCATGTCCCGCATGTGGTAGTTTAGACCACCCTGTTGAGAATTGTCATATTTTGCATAATTTTAGGCAATCTAGAGAAAATCCAAGGTATGAAACGCCCATAAATTGTGAGAATGGTAGTCATTGGGACCATAATCAATCCTTTGAGGGTTGCGATCAATATTTTGTAAACCCTAATGACCATGCATACATGTACCATTCACCACAATTTGAACATGAAGAATTTTGTACTCCCATGAATTTAGACTCCACCACAGAAGCTTTCAGACTCAGTGAGCAAAACTTCGATAGATCTACATCACGAATTCAGGCATATTTAGATCAGATTTTGCTTCACCTACAAAAGGGGGAAATTCATGAGGAAATGTATGTTGTCCCTAATGAAGTGTCTAGTCCCATCCATGTAAATGATGATTATGAACCTAATTTAGAGGAACATGAATCGACTAATGACACCACCACTTTTAATGAGGACCAATATGCATGCTACCATGATGATGATTATGATGATTGATGATGTGTTAGAAGAACATGAAAATATTGTGGAACCTGTTGGTTCAATAACATATGGCTTCTCGCCCTCGACCTTCATGAATGTTGTTTTTTCTGATACTCATGGTAATTCATATGATTTTGATATTGACATGGGATTCGTACAATTATTCTGTGAAGATGAACATGACATAGGAATAGTTGAATCTTCTGTAGACACTAATATGCATGAAAATATATTTGATGTGTCTGATTCTCTACCTAGGTCACATTGTGATATTTCTCCTGATTTGCCGATGCATGAGAATGAATCTGTTGATGATGTTGATGATTCTAAGTGTGAACTTGCCAATGTGAGTGATGATTGTGAGCATGATGTGACATGTGTAGATGATTTAGGAGATTTTGATTTGATTGATAATGATATGCCTATTCTTCTACCTAAGTCACAATCTGTTGGCCTTCCACCCAACCTAGATTTGGTTTGTACCAATATTATAAAACCAATTTCTCTGAGAATGCCCAACCTAGGTTTGGAACTGTGTGCTTCCCAAGTCCTCTTGGACTATTTTGCTTCCAAATATAATACATTTGAGGAACCACAGTTGGAAATAGCATGTTTGCCCGTCCCTAGCACAGTTCATTTTGAGCTAGACCTTGTGCATGATGAACCCCCAAAACTGCGCGATTTTGTTTTCAAAATTATATCTTCTGTAAAATCCAGGTTTGGGGGTAGCTCATTTTGTTTCACAGTTTCACTTGCGTTTCTTTCCTGTTATTATTGTGTGAAGCTGTTGAAATGTCTACACTTCGTCTTTTGGGTTGATCCTCAACTCTTTAGATTGTTAGTGTATGGTGAATTTTTTGTATATAATCCAGTAGATAAAATTTTAAAAAACACTTTTGTTCCTTTTGTATATATTTTACTAATCCAATATGATCTCGGCTGAAATATGTTGGATTTTTGCCTTGAATAACGGAGTTTTAATTCTGCTTTCGCCGAAATCGGGTATTCTCTCTCCTTTTACTCTACTCAGCATGTCCCTTTCCATATGTTGCATTTTAATCCTTTCCATATTTTGAAACATTGAGGACAATGTTTAGTTTAGGTTTGGGGGTATAGAGTAGATGCCACGATAATATGCTATAATTGAAAACGAACTCCTTCTTCTTTTTGAAAAAATTGAAAAATTTCAAAAAAAATTAAAAAATCAAAATTCAAAAAAAAAATTTAAAAATTGAAAAAAATCATAAAAATGGAGCTCATCTACCTTGAAATGTTGACTCTTGTGCAAATATGTATTTTTATTAGGAGTCTTAGTCTAGATATTTAGGCACCCTGATTCTAGCACAATTCACATAGTGATAAGAAATTTGCACGCGCACGATCTACCAATACATGTATGGCCTCGATCTTCAAGGTGTTGGATAGGAAGTTACGATTGCCAATCACTTTAGAATACTGAACGAAACTTGACTAGCTTGTTCTTTGGTTGGTTGGGATAGAAGGTGGAGGTTACATTAAGAAAGACAACCATCGAATTTAACTGGGTGCATCAAAAAGGGCTACCTCTTGCAAAGTGTCATGTAATCTTTTGTTTCCTTTTGTATATGTATCAAAAGTGTTTCCTTGTTCAAAAAAAAAAAAAAAAAAAAAAAAAAAAAAAAAAAAAAATCAAGTATTTATCAATTCCATCATCTCTTGTTCCAAAAATAAAAAGAGAATAGTCAATGTAAATAAGAGTCATGTAAAGAGTTATTTTGTTGTTTTTTGTAATAAGCAAGGAGGGTGTATGCCATTGATGTACAACGCGAGTAATTGTGAAATACCTCCAACTCATTCACAATTCTCGTAAAGTCCGGACAGCTAGCTAGATTTCGACCTCAGTTCTTAGCCTGAGAAACTATCTCTTGGTGATTAGTAGTCATAACTTCAGATCTTTCTTTACACATGTGTAGATACACTTTACACTCTTATCACATGTCCTTATTTGTTATCAGTGCTAGGATTGTGCCTTCGATAGCTAGATTGACATCTCCATTTTGCTGTGAGCTTAAACTGTTTTGCACATGTCACATTTGATGGAATATGAGCTTATATTTTGTCCTTAGGTTTTGTAGGCACACCTCTGGTAAACCTTCACGAGACTTCAACTCGTCCACTAGGGACACTTAGTGGTTTAAAAGGCTTAGTGCATACGCTAAATGCATTCGAGAGACCAGCGACAGTGGTATAGTTAGGATTTCCTTAGTTTTGTTTTACTTGAGGACAAGTAAAATTCAGGTTTGGGGGTATTTGATGAGTGCCAAATATTGTATATATTTATCCCTTTTTGTTGGCATTTAACTCATCTTTTGCGCATTAATTCTACATTTTATCCCATATTCTGTATTTTCATTGTTTTCAAGAATAAATATTTTTATTAATTAATTTTGCATTTTTAGGTAATAAATAAAGTTCGGATGAGTCGCGGAGCGAAAAGAGCAGAAAAGTAGTGAAAAGCCGGGAGAAATTACGCAAGGAAGCCGCGAAGAATGGTGCGCACAACCTCATTTTCTACACAACAAAAGCGCCTCCGTTCTCAGCCATCAGATCAGTTCTCAGGAGCATCCGACGGTCGCTCCTTCATAGAGCATCAAAATCTGAAGTCTCTGCCGAGCACCACAGCGCTGAAATTCCAAGCCTTCAGATTAGATGGTAGTTGAATCCAGCGGTCACCTCATCACTGTGCATCAAATCCTGATGGTTCCGCCCAACACTACAGCACCTAACCTAATCTAGCACCGTTGACTTCGTTGTGTTCCGCATCCAACGGTCGATACAAACTGCTTCTCTCTTAGACGTCCGATCTACCTACCATCGTCACATCCTACGGACCAGATAGCTGCTCATCAACTTCAGATAATCCCGCCTCACACCAGAACATCCCATACCCTAAAACTATCGAACCAACCTCATTCTTCCTCTTCCCTTCTCTTTCTTTTCCTTCTCCTTCACCCGACAGTTGCAGAGCTCTGCAACTGCAACTCCTGCCCCTGCCATGCCGCCAACACCATCACCTCCACAGTTCTGCCACCACCACCCATCCCAAGTTTCTCTCTTGTCTCGTTTTTAGCATCAAACTAGGTGCTACAAGCTAGAACAGTGAGAAGCTAGGGTTACATAATCGCAAAGGGGACAAAACTTGAAGAGACAGGAGCAGAAGAAGAAGATAAAGCATGGGTATGAACTTAATCGCAGAGGGGACAACGAAATCAGTGAGTAATTTTGGGAATTTGAGAAAACCCTAATTTCAATTTAGGGTTTCGAAAAATTAGGGTTTGTTGTAAACTATAAATATGGATGTTGTTGCCACTGTTAAAACTTGTTCTTGGACTAGCCAAGTTTCCACCCAATTTGGGTTAGCTTAATTTCAATTGTTACTGTTATTATCTTGCTCCTGTTACATTGCACTGTTAACCATTTGCATATGTTTTTTATTGTGATGTGTATGATGTTGTTGTGTGTATCTGTTTGATGTTTGTTAGCATGTTCTAATTCACCACTAGGGTGAAGATGAAACCTTAAAGCCACTGTGTAGGAGATTACAATTTTTGCTTTTCATCACTTTGCTCTCACATTGTATGTCAGGCATACTCTGTAGTTAGGATACCCCTGTGACTGAAAGTGCAGCAACCCATGTGAATTGCTTATGGTCCAAACCTCAGACTAGTTATGCTTTAATCAGATAACTAGTACCTTGGGAGGACATTTTGGTTGCAATTGGAATATCCAACTTAGTCTAGGTTAAGAGGTGGAATCAATGCCCTAGTTTGCCATCCATCTTCAACTGTTAGTATTGTTTTCTTTCATTTGTTTGGTTTACATGCATTTTCTGTTTTGCATTTTCACTGCTTACTTTTGCTCCTGCTGCATTTCTTCTATTTGCTACAATTGCTGCTGCAGCTCTTGTGCTGCTGTGCAGTTCTTTTTCTGTCACTTTTGCTGCTGCTGCATTTCTGCAACTGCTGCTGTCAAGCTGCAGCTGCCTTTCTCTTCTACTGCAGCACTTGTGCTGCTTTGCTTCCTCTCCTGCCCTGCAACTGCTGCAGCCCTTGCTCCTGCTGTTGCTTCCCCTGCTAGTGCTGCTGCTGAAGCTGCTGCTGCAATCCCTGCTGTGCACCTGCTCCTGTTGTGCATTTCCCATGCAGTTGCCAAGCCAAGTCCAAATCACTCCCAAAGGCCCAGATTCTTTACTAAAACAGAAGCCCAAGGTCTAGACCAACTGTAAGACCAAGGCCAAAGCCTAGTTCTCTGTTAAGCCCAACTCATAGTTGAACTGCTGAGCCCAAAGCTCAAATCAGCTCACTGAAACAGAGCCCAACTTTCAAAAACCAAGCCCAAATCAAATTGAACTGTTGAGCCCAAGGCTCAAACCAGTTTCCCAAAACCAAAGCCCATTTGCACTTTAAAGACAACTGAGCCCAAGCTCAGTTCATTTTATGTTTACAAACCCACTAAGCCCAATCCATTCAAAGGGCATTCAAACCCAATAGTACATTAAGCCCAATACTTCCAAAGGGCTTCTAAGCCTAAAGCAAATCTAGGAACCCAATTAGCTAAGACACTTTTCCGAAACACACCCAATCTCTGTGGATCGACCCGTACTTGCACGAGCTACAACTGACGACCGTGCACTTGCGGTATTACTGTAGGCCCGTTTCCATTGCACCAAATTTATACGCCTTTCCGGACCTGCCATAATACAAGGAGCCTAAGAATAAACTACCTATCGTAAGTTGATCACCTTGAGCCATCTTAATAGCAAAGGGAATCACAAAAGGCTTCAACAAGTTTCCACTGTCTTCAAAAACGTCTCTGGACAACCATAAACATAAGAAAGCAGCAATGGGTAACATACCGTCGATGGGTTTATCAGAAACCTCGTCTTTGGGCCACAAGTGTGTCAACCAGGAAGCATAGCATCCTCTACTACCAGCCTTATTCGCTTTCTCCATTGCAACTGTCAAGACATGAGAAACGGCGGTCTCCTCATCTGAAAGATCCCCAGGAAGATTTCCCGTGATCGGGAGATGTATCAGAGCCTCCACGTCTTCCAAGGTAACGGTAAACTCTCCCCATCTACATATGAAAGTGTAAGTGGGAATGCACCAACGAGCAAATAGAGCCACAATACCACTTGCGTCATGATAAATGAACAACTCTCCAGAAGCTTGAATAGCTCTCGTCACCTGCGCCTGGTCGAGCATAGTCCTCACATGAGGAAAACCCAACATATGCCTCGCCCAGCCGACAAATTTCTCCAAAGGACATCGAGAAAGCTTAAACCCTATGGTTGATGAGGCGAAGACCCCTCGTTCAAGACAAAATCGAATCACTGTCTTAGGAGTCACCAACTTCTTCTCAGTAACAGTTCTGGGATTTATCAAAAGACGATACACTGGGGATTTCAAATGTTGCTCAGCTCTTGGGATATATTTTTCAAAGAATGCATCATCTATGTTCGGGACATTTTTAATCCCAGGGATTTCGTCTTCGTCTCCCCCAACAGAAGTTTCATACATGCATGTCTCATCTCTGGAGATACCATCATCAACGCATATCTCTTCCCTCGAGGCGTCGTCAGCTTGGGAATTAGACATCTTTGCTAAGTAGCTGAAAAGGTTCACACTACATTCTACTTCAGTATGCCGTCCAGATATAAATCAAGGAAATACGAGCAAAAAATGGTAACCCTTAACTCATACCTTTTATACTTCCATTAACAATGGTGATAGTAATACTAGAGTTAACACCTCAAAATCGTTCGTCTCTTCGAAAACTGCAAAAAACGAACGAAACTTTGTTAATTTCAAAACTGTTTTTTCATAAAATCACGGACACAATTTTCATAATGTGAACATTCACATAACTTACCTATGAAGTTTACAACAATAAAATATTTCATCATAAATATATTGTCTATCTTCGAAGGTTCCTCAAAACCCACGTTTCTGATTTTTCGAAAAAGCAGCAATTAATGCAACTTGCATAATAAACTCTCAAGGATTTTATTTAATGAAAAAAACTCATGAAAATAAAATATATCATCATATTTTGCACAATATATGTCACGGATTCATATACATATAGAAAAAAAAATTATTTTTCCTTCGCATCGTCGTTGTTTGTCTTTAAAATGAAGGTTTATTTCAAAAAATATTGTGAAAGCTCACATCTCATACATATGATAAAGTTTTGTATTTACATGAAATCTCATAAGCAAAATTTTATCACTGGACACAAGTTCATCATACATATTTTCCTTCGTGTCATCATTATTTGTCTTTAAAACGAAGGATTTTTCCAATTTCATGAAAATTCACTTCTTTTATGATGAAACCTTGGTATACATGAAAGCTCATACAATAAGTTTTATCACTGGACCTAGGTTCATATTTAAAAAAAAAATTCTCCTAAATCAGGGATTATAGTTAGTTTACAAAACTAACGATCGAACGAACATACGTTTTCAAAAACGAGGGTTTTTCATAAAACTCACACTAATATACACACATGTATATAACTTCATCATGATCAAAGCATGAACAACTCATGAGGATCATAAACATCAGCAAAAAAAAAAAAAAAAAACGTACCTGGGAACGCCGGCCCGAAATTGGCCGACGACGGCAACCGGCGGTGGCTGGAGTCTTCTCCTGCTGGCGTGAAGGTATGATGGAGAGCTGGTCGTGAAATAAATAATAATAATAAAAAAGGATTAATCCCTTTTATATCAATTTTATTTCCAAAACCTAATTTTCTAAGGATTTCCTTATTAGGCTCGACCCGCGAATCCTAACCGACCACGTACTCGTCATCCAAACCAGCGGTCCAACACCAATTTATGCTCATCAAACGATGCTCCAATCATGACATTGAAGCCTTCATCAAGTCGTGGTTTTCTCATGCTCTCTAAATCTGGTAACGTCTCAACTTACGACTAAGTTCAATTACTGGTATTATTATTTATGGCCGGAAAATCACCATTTAATGCTGACTGAGGAACACAACCTTCCTCAGTAAGCAGGGGACTTAATGTAGATAGTGGATTTTCGACACAGGCTAAATTCGTAAACTCATAATCATACGAAACTATGATTCAGCAATCAGACGTGAGTATCGAGACACGAGTCTCTCATCGAATTTTCAACAGAGAGTACTTTCTCCCAGAGTACATGTAGATATGCAGTCTCACAACTGGACAACGGCATATCTCATGAATACTGAATACTTTCAGTGATTATTTCTATATAACATCACGTGATGGACGGCTCCTAGACAGCTTGCTCTTCTAGTATAGAGCGATAACGTCTTCAGGAACAAACAACGAGTTTACCCTGACTATATAAAAGATATGACTTACCGACAAGCTCATATCGGGATGATTAATGCTCCTAGACAACTTGCTCTACAGTATGGAGCCACAAAATTAATTATTCCTAATTGCTCCTATTTCATGGTCGAATCCACCACTGGTCCCATGGAATGGCGATAACAATTGTTCTGATTCTATGGTCGAATCCACGACTTGATCCCATGGAATAGCAATAACTATATTATCTCATTACTCCGATTTCATGATCGAATCCACAACTGGTCTTATAAATGGTAATAGATAAATCTTAATTACTCCAATTTTATGGTCGAATCTACGATCCCATGGAATGGTAATGCTCACTTTATTATTCTGAATTCGTAGTCAAATCCTCAGCTGATCCAATGAATTAATAATAAACATCTTATTACTCAGTTTTGTGAATTATTCTCCATCGAATTCCATAATTAGTAATAAATAATCAAAACCGGGCGTCTGAGCTACCTCTAAGTAAGCCCCGATTCAAATGGTAAAAGTGTATTCAACGATGATACACTAACAGTCACCGCACGAACGAGTATTTCAAAAATACAACGAAACGATGAACTTATGCAAAATAGAGAAGAAAATAATAAATAATTAAAATATTGACCAAGGTGCTGGGAGCACGGACACACGACCAATCGACCGTGTCGTGGTCAATCCCACGCCATTTTTATATTGTAATGCATTTTTATTATTTTTCATGATTTGATGAAAATTCCCTCATTTTATCAAATTTCCTCCGTCTCGAGGAAACTCCTCGGTTTCATGGTACTTCCATAAATCCATAAAAAATAATATAAAATTAAAAAAAGGAGTGGGGGGCGTGACCATTGGCCAACCGGCCATGCCTTGGTCCCAACCGACCCAACACCCACGGTTTCTTATTATTTTATTATTATTTCTCTAATTTCATGAAAAAACTCCTTGATTTCATGGTATTTTTGCATAAATCATAAAATAATAATAAAATAAAATAAATTATGAAAACTTGTGGGACCGGTCCTTGGCCGGCCGGCCATGCCCTAGCCGGTCCCACACGCCCCTTTGTTTTATTATTTTATTATTAGTTTTCCTTGAATTCATCAAATTCCTTGATTTCATGGTATTTCTCTCAAATTAAGAAAAATTCCCTCAAATCATCAAAAATACCTAAAAAATATTAAAAAAATTATGAAAACTCGTGGGACCGGGCCCAAGCCGGTCGGCCATGCCTCCACGGTCCCACACGCCCTTGTTTTTATTATTTTAATAGTTTTTGCTTCCCTGAACTCATGAAAACTCCTTCAGTTCATGGAAACTCCCTAAATTCATCAAATTTCTCAAAATTCATGAATTTTTCATAAAATCATTATAAAATTAGGGAAACTTGTGGGGACCGGGCCCTGGCCGGACAGTCATGCCTTCCACGGTCCCACATGCCCTTGTTTTATTATTTTAATATCTTTTGCTTCCTTGAACTCATGAAAACTCCTTCAATTCATGGAAACTCCTAAAATTCATCAAATTTCTCAAAATTCATGAATTTTTCATAAAATCATCAAAATATTATAAAATTGAGGAAAGGCACCACGGGACCGTGGTCATGACCGGCCGACCATGCCTTGACCACAGGGGTCCCACGCATCCTCATTCCTTATTTTATAATTATTTTTCATCATCTCATGGTGTTTTCCTCAGTTTCGTTGAAACCCTAATTTTGGCATATTTTCTCGAATGGATGCTCAATTGCACGCCAGAAAATATCAAAATTCTCAGGACTGAGACGCGGACGGCTTGGGGACACGAGCACGCTATCTTGACTGACCAAGATTGGCTCTTTGGCTCACGGAAGCCGGTCCCATCAATTTTCACAGTTTTGACCTAATTTGCACAATTGCTTGTATTAAGTCCAAAACTCTCCCAAAAACTTTGTATTTTCATGAAGTGATGGTCAGGCGGTCACGTGACAACCCAGGGCCGGTTTCATGACTCCATGACCGGTCCCACGCCTCATCATAATTAATTAGGTTTTCTCACATGGGACGAAGGAGGGAGCGACTACATGGGACCGTGGATTAACCATGTAGTTTCCATATGCTCAAGTGAGCAAATACAAAGATCTCCTGAAAAGTTGATGATTTGTTGGTGGAAGAATGATTAAATGCTGGCTTAATCATTTATCCAAAATGCTCGTCTTAGGTGAGAAAACCTAATTAATTATGACGAGGCGAGGGACCGACCATGGAGTCATGAAACCGGCCCTGGGTTGTCACGTGACCACCTGATGATCACTTCATGAAAATCCAAAGTGTTTGGAAGAGTTTTGGACCTAATACGAGCAATTGTGCAAATTAGGTCAAAACTATGAAAATTGATGGGACCGGCTTCCGTGAGCCAAAGAGCCAATCTTGGTCGGTCAAGATAGCATGATCGTGTACCCAAGGCGTCCGCGTCTCAGTTCTGAGAATTTTGATATTTTTTGGCGTGCAATCGAGCATCCATTCAAGAAAATATGCCAAAATTAGGGTTTCGACGAAACTGAGGAAAACACCATGAGATGATGAAAAATAATTATAAAATAAGGAATGAGGAGGCGTGGGACCGCCGTGGTCAAGGCATGGTCGGACGGTCATGACCACGGTCCCGTGGTGCCTTTTTTCCTTAATTTTATAATATTTTAATGATTTTTTGAAACAATTCATGAATTTTGAGAAATTTGATGAATTTTGGGAATTTTCATGAATTGAAGGAGTTTTCATGAGTTAAAGGAAGCAAAAAATATTAAAATAATAAAAATAAGGGCGTGTGGGACCGTTGAAGGCATGGCCGGCCGGCTAGGGCCCGGTCCCACGAGTTTCCCTAATTTTATAATATTTTGATGATTTTATGAAAAATTCTTGAATTTTGAGAAATTTGATGAATCTAGGGAGTTTCCATGAACTGAAGGAGTTTTCATGAGTTCAGGGAAGCAAAAAATATTAAAATAATAAAAACAAGGGCGTGTGGGACCGTGGAGGCATGGCCGGCCGGCTAGGGCCCGGTCCCACGAATTTTCATAATTTTTTAAATATTTTTTAGGTATTTTTGATGATTTGAGGGAATTTTTCCTAATTTGAGAGAAATACCATGAAATCAAAGAATTTGATGAATTCAAGGAAAACTAATAATAAAACAAAGGGGCGTGTGGGACCGGCTAGGGCATAGCCGTCCGGCCAAGGCCCGGTCCCACAACTTTTCATAATTTATATTATTTTATTATTATTTGATGATTTGTGCAAAAATACCATGAAATCAAGGAGTTTTTTCATGAAATTAGAGAAATAATAATAACAACAATAATAAATAATAAGGAACCGTGGATGTGGGCCGGTTGGGACCAAGGCATAGCCGGTTGGCCAATGGTCACGCCCCACACTCCTTTCCTTAATTTTATATTATTTTTTATGGATTTATGGAAGTACCATGAAACCGAGGAGTGTCCTCGAGACGAAGGAGATTTGATAAAACGAGAGGATTTTCATCAAATCATGGAAAATAATAAAAATGTATTAAAAATATAAAATTGGCATGGGAATTACCACGTCACGGTCGGTCGGTCGTGTGTCCATGCTCCCAACACCCTGGTCAATATTTTTTATTATTTATTATTTTCTTCTCTATTTTGCATAGGTTCATCGTTTCGTTGTATTTTTGAAATACTCGTTCGTGCGGTGACTGATAGTGTATCATCGTTGAATACACCTTCACCATTTGAATCGGGGCTTACTTAGAGGTAGCTCAGACGCCCGGTTGTTGATTATTTATTACTAATTGTGGAATTCAGTGGAGAATAATTCACAAAACTGACTAATAAGATGTTTATTATTAATTCATAGGATCAGCCGAGGATTCGACTACGAATTCAGAATAATAAAGTGAGCATTACCATTCCATGGGATCGTAGATTCGACCATAGAATCGGAGTAATTAAGGTTTATCTATTACCATTTATGAGACCAGTTGTGGATTCGATCATGAAATTGGAGTAATGAGATAATATAGTTATTGCTATTCTATGAGATCAAGTCATGGATTCGATCATAGAATCAGAACAATTGTTATTGTCATTCCATGGGACCAGTCGTGGATTCGACCATGGAATATGAGCGATTGCAATTAGGAATAATTAACTTTGTGGATCTATAATAGCAGAGCAAGCTGTCTAGGAGCATTAATTATCCTGATACGAGCTTGCCGGTAAGTCATATCCTTTATATAGTCAGGGTAAACTTGTTGTTTGTTCCTAAAGACGTCATCGCTCTATACTAGCAGAGCAAGCTATCTATGAGTCCATCTCGTGATGCTATATAGAAATAATCACTGAAAGTATACAGTATTCATGAGATATGCCGTTGTCCAGTCGTGAGACTGCATATCTACATGTACTCTGAGAGAAAGTACTCTCCGTTGAGAATTCGATGAGAGACCCGTGTCTCGATACTCACGTCTGATTGCTGAATCATAGCTTCGTATAATTATGAGTTTACGAATTTAGCCTTTGTCGAAAATCCACCATCTACATTAAGTCCCCTGCTTACTTAGGAAAGCTGTGTTCCTCAGTCAGCATTAAATGGTGATTTTCCGGCCATAAATAATAATACCAGTAATTGAACTTAGTCGTAAGCTGAGATGTTACGGGATTTAGAGAGCATGAGCAAACCACGACTTGATGAAGGCTTCAATGTCATGATTGGAGCATCGTTTGATGATCATAAATTGGTGTTGAACCGCTGGTTTGGATGATGGGACCATGGTCGTTTAGGATTTGCGGGCCGAGCCCAATAAGGAAACCTTGTAAAATTAGGTTTTAGAAATAAAAATTAGTATAAAAGGGAATTAATCCCTTTTTTTTTTTTTTTTATTTTCCACGACCAGTAGCTCCCTTTACTTCATCACCTTCACGTTGCCAAGGAAAGAAGCAGAAAAAAATTCGTCGGAGCACCTCCGTCCGACCGACGGTCGTAGCCACCGTCGACCAACTTCCGGCCGGCGCCGACAGGTGCACGAATTTTTTTTTGTTTGTTTGCTGATTTTATGATTTTCATGAATTGTTCATGATTGAGTTTATATATACATGTTTGTATATTAGTGTGAGTTTTATAAAAAAAACCTCGTTTTTGAAAACGTATGTTCGTTCGATCGTTAGTTTTGAAAACTAACTATAATCCCTGATTTAGGAGAGATTTTTTTAAATATGAACCTAGGTCCAGTGATAAAACTTAGCGTATGAGCTTTCATGTATACCAAGGTTTCATCATAAAAGAAGTGAATTTTCATGAAATCGGAATAATCCTTCGTTTTAAAGACAAATAACGATGACACGAAGGAAAATATGGATGATGAACTTGTGTCCAGTGATAAAATTTTGCTTATGAGCTTTCATGTAAATAAAACTTTATCATATGTATGAGATGTGAGCTTTAACAATATTTTTTGAAATAAACCTTCGTTTTAAAGACAAATAACGACGATACGAAGGAAAAATATTTTTATTTTATATATGTATATGCAGTCGTGACATATATTGTGCAAAATATGATGATATGTTTTATTTTCATGAGTTTGTTTTCATTAAATAAAATCCTGGAGAGTTTATGCATGCAAGTTGCATTAATTGCCGCTTTTTTGAAAAACCAGAAACGTGGTTTTCAGGAACCTTCGAAGATAGACAATATATTTATGATAAAATATTTTATTGTTGTAAACTTCATAGGTCAGTTGTGTGAATGTTCACATTATGAAAATTGTGTCCGTGATTTCATGAAAAATCAGTTTCGGAAATTAAATAAAGTTTCGTTTTTGCAGTTTTCGAAGAGACGAACGATTTTGAGGTGTTAACTCTAATATTACTATCACCGTTGTTAGTGGAAGTGTAAAAGGTAAGAGTTAAGAGTTACCATTTTTTGCTTGTATTTCCTTGATTTATATCTGGACGGCATACTGAAGTAGAATGTAGTGTGAACCTTTTCAGCTACTTAGCAAAGATGTCCAATTCCCAAGCTGATGATGCCTCGAGGGAAGAGATGTGCGTTGATGATGATATATCCAGAGATGAGACATGCATGGATGAAACTTCCGTTGGGGAAGACGAAGACGAAATCCCTGGGATTAAGAATGTCCCGAACATAGATGATGCATTCTTTGAAAAAGATATCCCAGGAGCTAAGCAACATTTGAAATCCCCAGTGTATCGTCTTTTGATAAATCCCAGAACTGTTACTCAGAAGAAGTTGGTCACTCCTAAGACAGTGATTAGATTTTGTCTTGAACGAGGGTTCTTCGCCTCATCGATCATAGAGTTTAAGCTTTCTCGACGACCTTTGGAGAAATTTGCCGTCTGGGCGAGGCATATGTTGGGTTTTCCTCATGTGAGGACTATGCTCGACCAGGCGCAGGTGACGAGAGCTATTCAAGCTTCTGGAGAGTTGTTCATTTATCATGATGCAAGTGGTATTGTGGCTCTGTTTGCTCGCTGGTGCATTCCAACTCACACTTTCATATGTAGATGGGGAGAGTTTACCATTACCTTGGAAGAAGTGGCGGCTCTGATGCATCTCCCGATCACGGGCAATCTTCCTGGGGATCTTTCAGATGAGGAGACCGTCGTTTCTCATATCTTGACAACTGCAATGGAGAAAGCGAATAAGGCTGGTAGTAAAGGATGCTATGCTTCCTGGTTGACACACTGGTGGCCCAAAGACGAGGTTTCTGATAAACCCATCGACGGTATGTTACCCATTGCTGCTTTCTTATGTTTATGGTTGTCCAGAGACGTTTTTGAAGACGGTGGAAACTTGTTGAAGCCTTTTGTGATTCCCTTTGATATTAAGATGGCTCAAGGTGAGCAACTTCCGATAGGTAGTTTATTCTTAGGCTCTTTGTATTACAACCTGGACTCCTTGATTATAGACTCCAGTGTGTCGAACGGCTCTATGAGGATTGAATGTTATGCCAACACGATGTTTCTTCAAGCTTTGATGTGGGAGCATTTTAAGAATTATGCACCTACTCCACGTAATGTTCTGCAAGGACCAAAGACTGATGCGCGCCATACTTTCCCTGAGAAAGATAATGCTAGGATCATGCGTTGGTCCACCAAGCAGCCTCGTTCTAAAATACGTTTTATTGATGTGTTAGATGAAGAATATGAGTCAATTTTCGCCCGTGGGTGTCTGTCCCTGATTATGTTTCTCAACCGATGACTTTCAATACTGGAGAAGGAACGAGTTTGACGTCTGGTGTGCATCTGAGTGATGGTGAAAGATCTTTCATGTTGATTTGCACTCTTGGTCATTTTCTATCAGTCACGTTTGGAGAGCTTTCGTGGAGGAGTACAATATTGATAGAGCAGCTCGACAAATGGGTATGGATCAGTATGTTCCAACCATACGGAGAAGGAAGCCATCAGTTGAGCAACTCAGGACTCATTTGGATCATACTCACGTGGAAGGGAGTAGCTACTGGTTTCCTGGTTCTAATAGATTCTCCTATGTAACCCCAGGTTATGTAGAATTTTGGGACCAGCAACTTGGGCGTTTGCGTGGCTTTGTAAGATTTCCCAGACCTCCATTCAAGGATCTTCCTTCGGCTGAGATGATTTCCAGTCGACCAAGATTGAAGTATCTTTCTGGTGATAAACGAAAGTCGTCTCCAGGATGCTCTCAGGTATGTTTCTTCATATAATCTTCACGAAATTGTAAGAACTTTATTCTGATTATATTACTGGATTTCACCATAGGACGGTCGTAATATACGATCTCGAATCGGTGTAGATTTCTCAGAGACTGAGGAGGTTATTCATGGCGGAGAAGTCAGGCATAAAGGTTATAAGCTGTTACCTAATACCGTAAAGTCCCCAGTTGGTGCTTTGGTGAGTTCCCAATATTTACCACTGTGACTTTCATTGCTATTAGTATTAGAATCATGAAGCCAACGTTGTTAATTTTGTTGCAGAATTTTACTCCATCAAGTCTTGAAGGTCTTCAATTTTCTGCTACTGAACAAGCAATTGCTGATTTGAGTGACGAGGAAACTGTAAGTATTTCTTCACATGTTCAAATGTAGTGCTTCATGGATGAAATATTGATTTTAAAAGACGTGTATAGGAGGATGTCGTCATGGAGATGGAGAATTCCGGAACTCAATCATCCTCTGGGAAGGGGAATGGAGGTAATTCCCAAGATTCGGAACCGGATGGAAGTGATGTTCCTCTTGTCGTTGATGTGGAATTCCAACCCTTTGGACACTTTGGAGACTCCTCAAGTAAGTATATATCCTATATATTCTTCATAGAAGTATAAAAGTGCTGACTTGTGAATGAATGAATGAGAACCCATGTGAATATATGAAAACTTAGTCGAACTTCGCCGTCAGAAAATTCAGAACCCATCTTTTAGTAAAAACGCTGTAGAATCTTCGTCCGGAGTCGGATTTTGATGATATGCATGTGCAAATTCAAGCCCGAAAGCTTTAGCAAAGAAGATTTTTAATTTTTGAGCACGTTCAGAGCTTGAAAAAGGCGAAATAGTAAACTTCCAGGAGACTTCCAGAACTTTTTCAGATTGCGCATCACTTGATATTTTGGCCACATCTACCCGCTCGTTCATTGGATTGTCATGAAATTTTGAAATGTCATATAGGACATCCATACGAAGAGAATGGAATATGACCCATCCTTGGATTCCTTGTAGATTGCTCCCATTTCGTCTCCTAGTACAGGGCAGAGTTCAGTTTCTTCAGACGGACTCATCGTAAAATGTGTTTTCATGACTTTCATGTTATTTGCTCGTGCCTTGAATGTAGTATGATGAACCTTGATGATGTTTCCTTTTTGGTATACTGTGTTTCATAATCTCCTTTGGATTCGTGACTCTAACCTCAGGTAATCTTCGTATTAGGTGCTAAATACCGAAGTTGAGGATACTGGAGCCAACGATGATAACTCTAACCATTCTGGAGTTATTGATGAAGAGACAACCATCCTTGCACTTCAAGGCCATGAGAAGGTCGTTAATGATGTCATGGAAACCCATATGGTTGTTGCCTCAGTGATAGAAGAAACTGAGACAACAACGGAGAATACTGAAGGAATTATTGCTTTGGTTGTGGAATCCGCTCCAGTGACTGAGAACCGTATAATAGTATATGAATATCCAACTGCAGGGGTCGCTTTCGATCCTCCCTTTAACACTTCACTCCCGTATCATGAACTGGTCGGTGGATTCAGAGTTCCCATTGGACATGCACGCTTGTATGAGACAATATGGAAGAAGTTCGGCCATATGATTGCTGACAAGAACCCTGGGATTACTTATGCTTTAACCATGCAAGTAGGCGTTATCTTGCGTGTCGTGAGTGATATGCATACGAGACCCAGGAATACCGTGACTCCAGATATACTCTTTGATTGGGAGTTTAACTTGGAGAATTCAGAAAGACTTGGCCTCAACGTGAGATGGCTTCGTAAGCAAATAAACGTTATGAAGGATTCATGTGAGAAGAACGTACCCTTCCCAAACAATGTTGTGAAGGATAAGGAGGACAATATTGCCAAGATGACCGAGGAGTTGAACAAGGAGAGGACGGATTTGCAAATCTTGAAGGATGCTAATGAGCGAAAGCCTTTTCTTGCTGATCTCTTGAACTTCTGAACTTCTGAGAGATGTGAGGTTTATACTTGGGTTTTGATATTTAGATGGTTTTGGATTGACTGATGGTTAAGGATTTTCTCGTAGATTTGATAGAGATTTACGAAATATGAACTGAATTTTGATAAATTGCTGAGTTCAAATACTGATTGCAAGTATTGCAAATGTTTTGGAGGAATTGAAATACAAATGAAAGAAAATCCTAAATGTTAAATACCAACGCCATGAGTGCTTCAAACGCCCAATACCTTAAATATCCAATAATTTCAGATAAACGCCTTGAGCCAATTTTCGTGAATTACTGGTAGGGTTCTGCCTTCTGTGTTGGTCAATTTGTAGTATCCTCCGGCCACGGATTCAATGACCATGAATGGTACTTCCCAATTGGAGTTCCTTGTAGAATGAAGACCGCGCTGAACTGCTTTCAGAACCAGGTCCCCTTCATGAAACTTGTTAGGCTTGGTCGATCGTGCCTTGAATATCTTCCGCTGATTCAGAATTCCCTGTTTGATGGAATTCCTCGATTGTGGCCGTATGGACACTCGCGCGGAAGAGAGTATCCAGCATAGTGTTGATCATGCTTAGCCAAGTCTTCAGCAATAAACCTCTCGATGGAGTGACCGATTTGAAGAAGTTCTGAACCCAACCATTGGGTGTAATACTGCTGAGGTGAAGTCACCCACTCATAGCTTTTGATGATTGCTAAATTATTCATGGGGAGAAGTCCCTGGACCATAGTAGCTTATTTGAACATTGGTAATATTGGAGTAAGAGGAGGAATAAGACTTGCCTGAGCTCGAAACCTTCTGACAAAGGTGTGCGGATTATATCCAAGTTCTTGCGTAAGTTCCATCAGAATTTTTACTTCTTCCAGATGCTCAAACGGTGGTGCTTCCTCTGCTTCGTCTTCTGACTCGGAATCCTTGTCGATAACAGGATGTGACGAAGGAATCATTGTCCTTTCAGCATGAATCCAAGTTCTCCCAAGGACCATGTCGTATCCAGGGTCTTCCCGGATTATGAAAAAATTGGCCTCAGTGCAGATCGATCTTTCCGTAATTTTGAGAGTGATGAAGCCGTACGCGTTTCTGGAGATTCCTTCGTGGTCTCTGATTTTTATGGGAGCGTGGGTGGCTTCCCGTCGAGTAATACTAGGAGATCTCAGAGTCTTCAAAGGGATGATGTTGACGGCGGTACCAACATCGATGAACGCCCTCTTGAACTCATTTCCTTTAATGTGCACTGTGGTGAGCAGTCCCCAGTCATACATTTCTGTGTCGGTGGTAGTCTCTTGGATCAGCGGACGTCTTCCGGACACGATGTGGTTCAGTGCAGTAAACATGTCTTTCCTTTGATCTTTCGAAAGATACAACAGCTCGCAGACATGTTCGATCAGATATTGGAACGTTTCCTTGACGGGAGGTTCGGAGATGGTAAAAGTTCTGACTAGGAGGGGGTTTTTTGTGTACCCTTTCAGTCCCCAGGTGAAGCTCTCCTGATTCGACCTTTTCTTTGAATATGCGCTTCAAAATTTTGCAATCACTCGTGGGATGGCTGACGTATCTATGGAAGCGACAATACCGAGGATTTTCCATGGCCTCTTCAGTTGGTTCCTTCTTGACATAAGGCAATTTGATTGCGCCGTCTTGAATCCAGGCATCGATTAGTTCATTAACTTCTTCCATTGAACAGGGAAAATCAGGTGCTTCTGGATCTTCCGTATGCTGAGGAGGGATTTTCGAATTCTCCTTCTTGTGTGTCTTTGAAGGGGTGGAGGAAGTCTGCTTGTGTTCTGGTTCTGCTTTTCGCTTACTCCCTTCCGCGATAGCATTTTTTGAAGGTTGCAGGTTATACTGCTTGTTAATCAGACGCCTGCTTCCTCGAGTGTCTTTTGAATCTTCAGTCTTTGTAGACTTTGCTCTTTCCAAAAGAGCGGGTGCAGTGGTTGCCGACCTCTTCGCAGCTTCGTGAAGTTCTGAGAAAGTATGGAATCGAAGGTTTTCTAGCAAGGCCCTGTAGACCGGGAGCATGCCATTGATGCACAAGTCCACCAGTTGTTGCTCCGTGACGTTTGGGTCATGACAATCCAGGGCTTGGACTCTGAACCTTTTCACATAATCATTGGGATTTTCACTTACCCTCTGAAACATTCTTCCAAGGTCGGAGAGGGTGACTTGTTCTGACACGAAGAAGTATTTCCTATAAAATGCGTTAACCATTTCTCCCCAATTATTGATGGTCCCTGGTGTGATGCTGTTATACCAGGTGTATGCCCTGCCTTTCAGAGATTTTGAGAATTCCTTGAGACGGACGACATGATTATGTTCATGTTCTCCCAAGGTTTCGAGAAAACGAGAGACATGTTCCCGAGCATTGCCAGTTCCATCATACAAGGTGAAAGTTGGAGAAACGTAACCTTTGGGGAGTGGAATCCTCAGCGTAGCAGCAGGATAAGGAGGTTGATGACGATGGTCATGCGATGTCTTGCCTTTCCATGGTTCTCCAGATCCTCGCGAGTGATGAAATTCGATGATCCCTTCGCTGATGAGTTGTCTGCAACAGTATACAAATTGAGTAATAAGATTTAGACGACTTGGCCAAAGTAGGCTAGTTGCACTATCTCTTATATAAGAAACATAATCTAAACCGTCCAAGTCAGTCGCAGAACGATCACGACCACACGACTTGGCCAGTCGATTTGACGAGCTTAGCTACCTTCTGGCGCGACCAAACAAGTTCCATGGTACTTACCGATAGACATACTTTTATTTAAGGCAATCAGAACTCTCCTGGCCCGCGAAGCAGCGTTCAAAATTACTAGCCAAAGTAGGCTAGTCGAGCGTCTTCAAAAAGGGTTTTAATTAGGTTAAGACCTCCCATGGAGGTCTTAAATTGATCACAACGCCCAACTTAGCCGGCCGAATCGCTGTCTTAGATTCAATCTTGGGCGACCAATGAGGTGCCATTATGCTCACGCCGACCCATCTTTGGCCTTGACCAATCATGTCGCTCCTAGACGGCAGGTTCCGCTCCGATTTATAGGCCAATGTAGGCTAGTCACGCTACATAAAAAATCTTAAATAAATTCAACGGCAACCAACAACTGCCGCAAATCATCTTAACCATCCAACTTGGCTAGATGATTTAAACATCTTAGATCTAATTTGGATCGACAAATGAGATGTCATAATGTCTACCGGTCATCCTTATCCTATGAGGACCGGTCACCTCGTTCCCAAAATACACCAAACAGCTCCTGGCAGTTGCTCAAAAATAGCCGGTCATACTCCTTTATAAGATCGTGAAATCTGCGACTGGTTTGAGCAGGCTGTGAACAACGATGCTTTACATGCATCGATTATGCTTAAGCTACTTGCATAACAACGATCCTTTACAAGTATCAATTACAAAGGATATTTCATAAATATCAATTTCATGAATAATTTAATTATTTAACCTAAAAGCACCATATGCTATTTTATGATCTCCGGTTCACAGCAAGTCTTATTCATACGACTTGACTTGCCACTTAAGACCACCTGCCGCTTAGCTTGCGCGTGAATGGTCACAATTATTAGGTCGTGCAGATAAGACCCACTTAACAATTAACGTCTGATACTTGTTACATTCTTTGTGTAACTTGCTCCATATTTTGTACAAAAATACTCGAGACATCAAACATGTCACAAACTGGGGGATGTTCATCAGGGTATTGATCTGGCGGTTTACAGCGTGCGGCGTGTAACACTCCCATTAAGATAAAGTGTCTGGAATAGCGGATAGGTGACAGGTAGAGGAGTAGTGGGAGTACAAACCGTTCAGTCTTTCCATAACAATAAGACACGATTTTTCACCACTCACTCATGATCTCCACTACTTCACAACTCCCACTTCCAACGAGATCAGTGTGTTCGACTATGACTTGTATAAATAGATTTCTCAATCTATTTAAACCAACAACATTGGTTATCAACGCAAGTATTTAGAAACCACCCAGATTTTATAGCTTACACTTTGCAAGCAAATTTTACATTCTGATACAAGTCATAAAAAGCTACACTTTACAGAGTTCATCATTCTGATATCAACACCTTATCTGCTTCCCTCTCTAAGATCAACCCATCTCCTTCATTTTCTGTTTGAAACAAGACTAGAACGACTGTTTCTTGGTTTAGGATAGAATTGTACAGATTGATCTCTCGAATCTAAAGTACTCATGTGCAGTATATTTGTTTAGGGTTTAGATTCGTTTCTCATCGACACACCCAAATTACCATTTTCATTAGAATCGGTTTTTACCCTGCTACAAATCGGCGACCATAGTGGGAGATTAATCTCTCGGTTGCAAAATTAATTTCTCAATTTTCATTTCAATTGTCTCAATTTCAAAATGGTGGATCTTATGTCTGGGTCAGTAACTAATCCTGATTGTACTGGTACTGACAATACTCCTGGAGCCAACATTCCTATGCGTACACCAATTTACCGCCTACCGGCGCTATCAATACATCCCATGGCGTTATATCTTCCACCACAAACTCCATTGGCGCTGGTAACACCTCCTCTGATGTGACACCTCCAGTCACCAGAGCCAGAGACGCTGCTACCCTTCCCAATGTTTCTTCGAGTGTGACTCCTCCAGTCACTACCAGATCTAGCATCACTCCACCGTCAAGTCGGGAGGCTAGAGGAACCCGAGGAAACCAACCTCCTATTGCCATCATCGATTTAATGGAGATACAAGAAGTTCTTGCTAAGGCTCAGACAGACATGGCTACAACTGAGAAGGAGGTACTCACTTTTCTCAAGACACTGACAGAGCGACTACCACCAGATCCGCGTCAACCCCAAATGGAGCAGGCAAGGAACACTTTCATGACTCCTGGTGCAAGCAATTCAGCATGGTGTGCCTTTATAGATGAAGAGATCGTGTTGTCCCTGAACGTCAATCATAAAGAAATCAGCAATCCAATTTCATCACATGTGAGGATCTGGAACAACTTCTCCAAAATCGAGGCAACAAAAACCCGGCGACCATTTATCAGCATCAACCTCCTTACGTACCCTCCTGATGTGCAAAGAGTTCCTTTTCTCAGAGGATATCCCTCTCATCAATTTTCCCTTTATGACGGTACTGGTAACGCTCGTGAACATATCTCTCGTTTTCTAGAATCGCTAGGAGAGAATGAATACAATCACGTCCTTCGCCTAAAAGAATTCACAAAATCACTCACTCGGAGATCATACACCTGATACGTACAACAACATTTCACCAAACAACATAACCAATTGGTGCGAGATAGTTAACAGTTTTTACAAGAAATATTTCTTTGTGTCTGAGCAAATCACTTTATCAGATTTGGTAAGGATGTTTCAACGAAACAATGAGTACCCAAATGATTATGTCAAGGGATTTAGAATTCAGGCACTAGATTGTCATGATCCAAATGTGACTGAACAACAATTGGTAGAGTTATGCATTCATGGCATGGTACCCGTCTATCGCGATTTATTGGAGAACTTACGTTTCCAAACATTCTCTGAACTTCATGAAGCTTCTAAGCGCTCGGCTACGACGACACCTGCCTTGCTGGAAAGAACCAGGCCTACCAGGAATGAAGATGCGCGTGAAACTCGAGGGAGTAGACGTCTCATTAATAAACAGTACAATGCCCAACCCTTTGCAAGCGTGGTACGCGAAGGAGGAAAGTGGAAGCTCCAACTACAGAACAACAACCCAAACGTGCGGCACCAGCGCAACATACAACTCAACCTCGGAAAGATGTGACTAAGACTCCTGCACAACAACAAAAAACATGAGAGGCTGCTCCAAACTTCCCATTTTCAATTGAACTCCTAGAGGCGTGGATTCAAGATGGTGCTATCAAGCTACCTCCTATCAGACGTCCGCCAACTAAGAAAGAAATGGAAGATCCCAAATATTGTCGTTACCATAGGTTCGTCAATCATCCGACCAGTGACTGCAACAAATTGAAGTGCATTTTCAAAGAGAATGTGGATGCAGGAGAGCTCCAACTAGGCACTGAGGAGTTCACAGTGACCCTCTTCCTGTTAGAAGCTACATGCTCTCTGGGGACTCCGTCCACAAAACTGTGCAGTCTATGATGGAGCATGTATGTGAGATTCTCTATTTCTATAAGGCGTAACGTCAAGACATATTTGCAGATCTCAATCGTGTCGTGTCAGGTAATCGATTATTTTCAGTCAGAGAAGCTGCTCCTGAACCTCAACCTCTTCTGGAGGATACGACAGGTGTATGTAACCGGGGACTCCTAACCACTGCTCACCTCAAAGGCGCTGAGTTTTAGAGCACACCAATTGACGCATCCTCTAACTTTAACATTGTCACCATCAAGACTCTGAAAGATGCAGGAATTTCAAAGCAAGAAGCTGTTCACTTCCCAAATGTGATCAAAAACTCAGAAGGAGAGTCTAAATATGCTTACGGGTACATTAATCTCGAAATCAAGGTATGAGATGCCCTGACACACGCCAAGTTTAATATTGTTAAGGAATACCCAAATTATGATACGGTTCTGGGGCGCTCATGGATACATAACAACAAAGCGAAGCTAGGAATATGCCCTTTGCTAGTATCTATACCTGAGAGGGTCTCCAAAAGCCGTCCAACCTTGAGGATTATTTGTTGTCGTATCGACAACTCACAAACGTGAAACAATTACCTGGA
This sequence comes from Papaver somniferum, assembly GCF_003573695.1. Lineage (NCBI taxonomy): Eukaryota > Viridiplantae > Streptophyta > Magnoliopsida > Ranunculales > Papaveraceae > Papaver > Papaver somniferum. Next base: position 129,242,046 of record NC_039358.1, on the reverse strand, counting down.
GAGAGTGGATCAACATTTGTTCGCAGGTTCTGAACACAAGTAAGTCTTGTTGAACAACCCTTTTTACAACCAGTCACTCCTGATTCCATCAAGACCTTGGGACTCAGTCCAACTATCAACCTAGATGTCACCAGGCGATGTGAGTGGGATTCCGGTCCTTTCGAATATTTTATCAAGTGTTTAGAAGCTGTCTCAGTCAAAGATAATAAATCTAAGAGTCAAGTAGCTACACAACACCCAAATCCCTTTCAAGTTGGATATATGGTAGTAAGGATTACTACTCAATCTGCTATACCCGATTTCCAGAAGGAAATGACGAGCCGTACCTAGTGGCATAAGTTATCTTAGGAGGTTACTGCAAGCTCATCAATGCTGACAAGCTAGAAGGCGTACTAATACACGTTAGGTGGCTCAAACCTTTCAATGCATAGGATGACATGTCGCCTTTCCCTTTAGCATTTCCTATAGCATTTCCCTTTTTCATGCAATATTTGTAATTCCTCCAAAATGATTGCACTGGCTTGCATTCATAGTTAGGATTTCAGTTTATCAGAAGCATTATTTCCTTTCAGAAAATTACTCATGAGTCATTTCAAAACAAAATCCCAAATAAACTCAAAATCCTCACAAAACGGTTACCTATTAGTTCAAAACCAGAAAATCAAACCCTAAAAGAGGCGTCTCTTTCCTTTCAAAAAAAAAAAAAACCTAAGAGGAGAAGGTTCAGAAAATAAAATAAAAGCATTCAAGGGAAATCGTCCAGCAACTGATCATCTTTCTTAGAAAAGACGTCTTTCATGTTCTGAAGAGCAACCTGCTTCAACTTCAACTCCTAGGATAATTTCTCAATCTCTAACTCTTGCTGATTAACTAGATCCATGGAAGGAACTTCATTTATTTCAGCCTGCAACTTTTGGATTTTGGAAATCCCTTCGTAGAACCAGGAAGCATTGAACCCAAATCTAACACACATATCTCGATAGTACTCCCAATTTGCGACTACTTCTTTAGAAACGGTGTGTCCAGTTACATTACACATGTCATCAATTGAAGACAGAGCTTCCTCTACACGTTTAACTAGCGAAAAACGACTTTTGGATTTCTTGGTCGTGGAAATGTGTCCATACTTCTTCCATATTTGGGTATACAACTTTGCATACTTAGATGGCACTCTGAATCCTCCAATATGCACCCGGTATTACCGGATTTTTCCTCTTCTTATGGAGATACCTTGAATGTGTTTCCACCATGGCTACATGCTGCCACAAGTATGGAAAAAGCGTTCGTACTCCCAAGGCACTGGAATTTCGAGAAAAGTTCAATAGGATTAAGATCAAAATTATCCGGATAATTCAGTTGGTCAAATGGAAATGTGTACATACCTGCACATTCGAGGAATTAAAGACCACCGTAGATGTTGGAATTGTTCGAATACCACCTGCACGCCTCTTTGACCTAATATTTTTCTCCTGGAGAGTGCCTCCGACTTGTCTAGGTTTGGCCTTACTCTTTTCCTGAAATATTAAACAAATAATGTGGGGTGGCATGACGAATATTCACGGATGTAAAGCAATTGAAGACATGAATTCTTACTTGGATCGCCTCATGATAGGCTTTTCGTTTGCTCACAGGTAGTGGCTTCAACCTGGGGTGACTCTCCAACGTCTCAGGAATAGGCCTACCCCGAGGGAATTTTCACAACTACTTGTACAAATTGATGAAAATCAAGAAGCTCTTTTCGCCAGAATTCTTTATACTTAGGAGTGGCCACTGGTTTTCTACCGGAAAGCAGAAATGGGAGGCTCTTCTCTTCTACATGATCGTCAGAATCAAATACATGTTTCAAATGACCTACGGAGGGCTTTGGCAAACGAAGAGAAGGAACTCCCTGATCGAAACCCATTTGGCGTGCATCTCTATCATGTTATAAGATTCTGCGGTGAAGTTTTCCATGAAGAAAAATGGGACATATCCATGTGTACAACTCCGTATGAACACGGTTTCCTCGACACTCATGTTTTCTCCATTCGAGCGCAATGCTAAACCAGAGACAGAAGAAAAAGTGTTCGGTTGAACCAAAGATGGGTGAATTGGGGTCCATGGACGATAGTTCACTGCATGCATCTTGTCCAGAAAATCGATAAGTCTCCTACCAGGCTTTACGTGCTTATCTGACCAACGGAGTATTCTAGCGCCTCCGAGAGTACTGGCAGGCTTGTAAAAGGTCCTAAAAATTATCCCCGGCCAAAAACTTGGTGGACCCGGAGATATGTATAAAATTAAGCGCAATGAAAACGGGGGCCTACAGTAATACCGCAAGTGCACGGTCGTCGGTTGTAGCTCGTGCAAGTACGGGTCGATCCACAGAGATCGGGAGTGTTTGGAGTGTTTCTAGCTAATTGGGTTCCTAAATTGCTATTGGGCTATGAAGCCTTTTGGCTTAAATTGGGCTTTGAGTACTAATGGGTTTGATAACAATAAAATGAACTGAGCTTGGGCTCAGTTATCTTTGAAGTGTAAATGGGCTTTGGCCTTAAACTTAGGCTTTTGATTAAGCCCACAGTTGATTGAATTGGGCTTTGAGTCTTGAACCTTGTTTTGGGCTTTTGGGCTCAATGGGCTTTGGAAAGGCAAGAGGAAGAAAACAGCAGAAAACAGTAGCAGCATAAGCAATGAATGCAGCAAGCAACAGAATGCACAAGCAATAAGAAGCAGAAAACAGTGCAATCAGCAAGCAACAGAAAACAGTGCAAGATGAATGCACAAGCAACAGAATGCATCAAGCAGCAGAAAACAGTAGCAGCATAAGCAATTAAGACTGCACAGCAGCTGCAGGGCAAAAGCAACAGCAACAGCAGCAGAAGTGGCAGAGAAGGCAATGCAGCAGCTGCACAAGCAGTGCACAACAGCACAAGGCCAAGAAGAAGGAAAGGCAGTTAACAGGAAAAGAAGTAGCAACAGGGGAAGAAAAGGCAGCACAATGCAGCAGTGCAATGCAGCAAGGCAAGTGCACAGCAGCAGTGCAAGGCAAGTGAAAAAGATGGCAGTGAACAAAACAGTGAAGACAATAAAGAAAACAAGCAGAGAACAATGCAAGAACTAAACAAAGCGAATACTAGACAGCAAATAAAGATAACAAAACAAACCAAGGCCTAAGGCCAAGGGCAGGGATGTGGAGAAGCTAACAGAGCAAAGCTAAGGCATTCTTCTAGAGTGGGAAGAGAACTAGCTTGCTCATTGTCACTAGTGAGCACTAGTTTCTCCCCACTACTCAATCAAATCAGTGCAACCTAAGCATACAAAAGGAATGGCAAGATAATCAGCTTGCTATGAGCACTGATTTCTTCCATTACACAATCAGTTCAATGCTTCAAAGGTATCTAGCCTAGCATTCCAAAACAGTGAATTAAACATAACAGGAACATTAACAAAGGAAAAAGCAATCAAAGGAACTTATCAACACAATGCATCAAAACAAGCACATTAACAGGGTAAACACTAACAGGATTAACATTAACAGGAACAACTTTAACCTAACATGATAAATTAACACTAACAGGGAACAACAGGATTAACATTAACATTAACAGAACATAGTAAACATGAACATAAATGAAATTGAACTGAAATTAAAAACATTAACAGGACATGAAAGTCCTGGATGCTGGCTATTCCAAGCATACCTTTCTACCCACACCACACTTCTCTATTTATACCCACAGACACATTTAGGGTTTTCCCCCAATTTTCCCCCCAAAACAGTAGAACTAGGGTTTGGTGAAACTCACCTAATTCCTTGAAATAACAGCTCCATCACGTCGACCCATCCTTATATTTGTCCTCCTCTACCTCTCCATGTCTTCATTGCCTCTCCTCACTTACACCTCTCCAATTTTCACCTAATTTACCAATTTTGCACGCTAGGTTTCTGATAGAGAACGTGCAGAAATTGAGAAAATAGGTGGCTAAGGAGAAGGGAAACTGATGGTATTGGTTACTTTGATGGACGTGGTGACAGAGAGGTGAGTTGGTGGCGGAGCATGTGGTCCAAGGTGGAGAAGGTGTGGTACGGTGGTTTCTGCGAGGAGTGGGGAAGAGAAGAAAGAAAGAGGAGAAGAATGGGTCGAGTTTATGGTATAGGTATAGGTTGCTAGTGTGTGAGGCGGGATATCACATTTCGATGTTGGCGAATCGGAGTCACTGGATGCGAAGCTGGTAGGTGAATCGGACGGTGATCCCTGAAGAGTCTGGTAGCGACCGTCGGATGCTTTGATACAACAAAATCAACGTGAAGATCGAGGTTAGGTGTTTTGTGTTAACCGGAAGTATCGATATTTGATGAACAGGCAGAGAAGCGACCGTAGATCTAAATATGATCTAATCTGAAGGCTTGGAATTTAGGCACTATGGTGTTTTGCAGGAGCTTCAGATTTTGATGCGCGATGAAGGAGCGACCATCGGATGATGAGATGGATCCAATCCGACGGCTGAAGATGGAGGCGGTTTTGGTTATAGAAAATGAGGTTGTGCGCAACCATTCTTCGCGGCTTCCTTGCGTGATTTCTCCCGGCTTTTCACTACTTTTCTGCTCTTTTCGCTCCGCGATTCATCCAAACTTTATTTATTACCTAAAAATGCAAATTAATTAATAAATATTATTCTTGAAAACAATGAAAATACAGATATGGGATAAAATTAGAATTAATGCACAAAGATGAGTTAATGTCAACAAAAGGGATAATATATACAATATTTGGCACTCCTCAAATACCCCCAAACCTGAATTTACTTGTCCTCAAGTAAACAAACTAAGGAAATCCTAACTATACCACTGTCGCTGGTCTCTCGAATGCATTTAGCGTATGCACTAAGCCTTTTAAACCACTAAGTGTCCCTAGTGGACGAGTTGAAGTCTCGTGAAGGTTTGCTTAGAACGTACCTACAAGTTCTAGGTCAAATATAAGCTCAGATTCCATCAAATGTGACATGTGCAAAACGTTTAAGCTCACAGCAACATGGAGATGTCAATCTAGCTATCAAGGCACAATCCTAGCACTGATAACAAAAAAGACATGTGATAAGAGTGTAAAGTGTATCTACACATGTGTAAAGAAGATCTGAAGTTATGACTACTATCACCAAGAGATTTTCTCAGGCTAAGAACTGAGTCGAAATCTAGCTAGCTGTCCGGACTTTACGAGAATTGTGAATGAGTTGAGGTATTTCACAATTACTCGCTTTACTCAATGCATACACCCTCCTTGCTTATTACAATAAACACAAATGACTATTTACATGACTCTTATTTACATTGACTATTCTCTTTTATTTTTGGAACAAGAGAGAATGGAATTGATAAATACTTGATTTTTTTTTTTTTTTTTTTTTTTTTTTTTTTTTTTTTTTTGAACAAAGAAACACTTTTGATACATATACAAAGGAAACAAAGATTACATGACACTTTGCAAGAGGTAGCCCTTTTTGATGCACCCAGTTAATTCGATGGTTGTCTTTCTTAATGTAACCTCCACCTTCTATCCCACCACCAAAGAACAAGCTAGTCAAGTTTGGTTCAGTATTCTAAAGTGATTGGCAATCGTAACTTCCTATCCAACACCTTGAAGATCGAGGCCATACATGTATGGTAGATCGTGCGCGTGCAAATTTCTTATCACTATGTTAATTGTGCTAGAATCGGGGCCTAAATATCTAGACTAAGACTCCTAATAAAAAACATATTGCACAAGAGTCAACATTTCAAGGTAAATGAGCTCCATTTTTTTATGATTTTTCATTTTTTTTTTTTTCATTTTTTTTTTTTTTTTTGAATTTTGATTTTTTTATTTTTTGGAATTTTTTAATTTTTTCAAAAAGAAGAAGGATTTCGTTTTTAATTATAGCATATTATCGTGGCACTACTCTAACCCCCAAACCTAAACTAACATTGTCCTCAATGTTTCAAAATATGGAAAGGATTAAAATGCAACATATGGAAAGGGACATGCTGAGTAGAGTAAAAGGAGAGAGAATACCCGATTTCCGGCGAAAGCAGAATTAAAACTCTCCGTTATTCAAGCAAAATCCAACATATTTCAGCCGAGATCATATTGGATTAGCAAAATATATACAAAGGAACAAAAGGGTTTTTAAGAAATTTTATCTACTGGATTATATACAAATTCACCATACACTAACAATCTAAAGAGTTGAGGATCAACCCAAAGACAAAGTGTAGAGACATAGAAAGTTTCAAACACTAAATTGGACTTAAATGGGAGTGAGAGTGAAAAACCGAATGAATCACCCCTAAACCAAAATTGTTCAACATGTTTACTTTTAAGCACAAAATCTTTTAATTTTAAGGGTTCAAGATTCAAAAGGTCTAACTCATAATGGACTGTTTTCGGATGGGCAAACATGCAATTTCCAACTGTGGCTCTTTAAAAGTGTTATATTTTGAAGCAAAATAGGCCAAGAGGACTTGGGAAGCACACAGTTCCAATCCTAGATTAGGAATTTTCAGAAAAGTTGGTTTAAAATTTTTGTTACAACCAATCTCTAGGTTGGGTGGAAGGCCATCATTGTGACTTAGGTAGAAAATAGGCATATCATTATCAATCAAATCAAAATCTTCTAACTCATCTACACATGTCACATCATGTCTCACAATCATCAATCAAATTGGCAAGATTACAATCAGAATTATCAACATCATCAACAGATTTATTCTCGTATATGGCACAGCATGGGAACACACTCATGGAATACTAGAAAATATCATGCATTAAGGTCGGGGCGAGAAGCCTAATGTATTCAACCCAAAGGTTCCATAACATTTTTTAGTATAGACATGTTCTTCTAACATAAACTCATAATCATCATCATCATCATGATAGGCATTTTGCATCTAGGATAATTTTCAATCCTAAGGTCGGAGCTATACAAGAATAAAACTCTAATTCATGAGGGTGACACATATCATGTGGTGTTGTTCCTGTTTCCCTAACGGATTCCCATTGATGGGTTTTCTCTGCAATCTCGGCTAAAAAATTCCATGCATCATCCACAGATTTATCAATAAATTCACATTACACATAGATTCAACCATGGTTCGAGATTAAAGTCTAGTCCTTCATAGAGGATGACGACAAGTCTCCACTTCTCAATTCCATTGTGCGGACATTCACTCAACAAATCATTAAAACGTTCAACTAGTGAAAACATTGTTTCCTCATCCATTGGACAAAACAATTAATATTTGACGAATAGCGATGGTCCTATGGTGTGGAAAATTTTTTTGGAAAAATTGATTAGTGAGTTGTTCCCCAAGTGGTGATTGATTGTGGTCTCAAACCGTAAAAACCATGTTTTGGCCCTTTCTTTTAAGAAAATGTAAACAAATTGGCATTTCAGAGAGTCTTCGACATGTGATCAGGTTTGCATAGTCGACAAATTTGTTCAAACTCTTTTACATGAGTATAGGGGTTCTCAGAATCGAACCCTCGAAATATAGGAAGTATTTGTATCATGCTTGCATTTATTTTAAAAGGGTTATTGGTTTGAGGTAATACAATACATGATAATGGAATTTGTATTGATGGATACATGTATTCATGGAGAGCATGAGGTTGGTCCATTTTGAAATGACACAAAGCCCACTATTTGGTTTTAAATGGGAAAATTTTGGTTTTGGTGGGATATAAAGAAAAAGAAGATTTGGTTTAAAAATGGGAGCAAGTAAAATTTGGTTTTTTTTGGATGGGAGAAAAGTAAATTTTGGTTTTTTTTTTTTTTTTTTTTTTTTTTTTTTTTTTTTTTTTAGAAAAAGAAAATAAAATTTGGTTTTTGAATGGGAGCAAGCCCACTGTTTGTCCTCTAATGGAATGGAAGGCTGTGGCTCACGAAACACTAAGTTTTAACTTTGAAAGTTGAATTTGGCCCAGTTGGTTAAGGCCCGACGTTTGTTTTAAAACTTTGGTTTCGAGGTCCACTCTTGAGTGGAAACAAGCCCACAATCAGTTATAAGCTCAGCTGGGTTTAAACCCAGAGTCCAAAATACAAGTCCAATGGAAGAATTTAAACAAGCCCACACAAAATAAATACAAGCCCACAAATTAAACAAACAAGCCCAAAAATAATTAATTACAAACCCAAAATAGAGAAATAAAAAGCCCAAAAAAATTGGGTTAATTATTACAAGCCCACAATTAAAGAAATTTGGAAGCCCACAGGTTGGGTTCTCTTAATGGAATGGGTTTAGGCTTACCTTTTTAGCACAGCCCAGCTGCTATGATATTGTTGCAAAAACCCAGTTGGGTTTTGGTTCTTTTCCTTGGTGGCGTCCCAGCAGAGGAAAAACAGGTTCAGAACAGCAGGTCCAACAGCAATTGAAGTGAAGCAGATGCAGATGCAAATGCTATGCAGTGAAATGCAAAAATAGCTAATAAAACAACAAGAAAAACACAGCACCAATCCCCGGCAGCGGCGCCAAAAACTTGGCAGGCTTGTAAAAGGTCCTAAAAATTATCCCCGGCCAAAAACTTGGTGGACCCGGAGATATGTATAAAATTAAGCGCAATGAAAACGGGGGCCTACAGTAATACCGCAAGTGCACGGTCGTCGGTTGTAGCTCGTGCAAGTACGGGTCGATCCACAGAGATCGGGAGTGTTTGGAGTGTTTCTAGCTAATTGGGTTCCTAAATTGCTATTGGGCTATGAAGCCTTTTGGCTTAAATTGGGCTTTGAGTACTAATGGGTTTGATAACAATAAAATGAACTGAGCTTGGGCTCAGTTATCTTTGAAGTGTAAATGGGCTTTGGCCTTAAACTTAGGCTTTTGATTAAGCCCACAGTTGATTGAATTGGGCTTTGAGTCTTAAACCTTGTTTTGGGCTCAATGGGCTTTGGAAAGGCAAGAGGAAGAAAACAGCAGAAAACAGTAGCAGCATAAGCAATGAATGCAGCAAGCAACAGAATGCACAAGCAATAAGAAGCAGAAAACAGTGCAATCAGCAAGCAACAGAAAACAGTGCAAGATGAATGCACAAGCAACAGAATGCAGCAAGCAGCAGAAAACAGTAGCAGCATAAGCAATTAAGACTGCACAGCAGCTGCAGGGCAAAAGCAACAGCAACAGCAGCAGAAGTGGCAGAGAAGGCAATGCAGCAGCTGCACAAGCAGTGCACAACAGCACAAGGCCAAGAAGAAGGAAAGGCAGTTAACAGGAAAAGAAGTAGCAACAGGGGAAGAAAAGGCAGCACAATGCAGCAGTGCAATGCAGCAAGGCAAGTGCACAGCAGCAGTGCAAGGCAAGTGAAAAAGATGGCAGTGAACAAAACAGTGAAGACAATAAAGAAAACAAGCAGAGAACAATGCAAGAACTAAACAAAGCGAATACTAGACAGCAAAGAAAGATAACAAAACAAACCAAGGCCTAAGGCCAAGGGCAAGGATGTGGAGAAGCTAACAGAGCAAAGCTAAGGCATTCTTCTAGAGTGGGAAGAGAACTAGCTTGCTCATTGTCACTAGTGAGCACTAGTTTCTCCCCACTACTCAATCAAATCAGTGCAACCTAAGCATACAAAAGGAATGGCAAGATAATCAGCTTGCTATGAGCACTGATTTCTTCCATTACACAATCAGTTCAATGCTTCAAAGGTATCTAGCCTAGCATTCCATCAAACTAACAGTGAATTAAACATAACAGGAACATTAACAAAGGAAAAAGCAATCAAAGGAACTTATCAACACAATGCATCAAAACAAGCACATTAACAGGGTAAACACTAACAGGATTAACATTAACAGGAACAACTTTAACCTAACATGATAAATTAACACTAACAGGGAACAACAGGATTAACATTAACATTAACAGAACATAGTAAACATGAACATAAATGAAATTGAACTGAAATTAAAAACATTAACAGGACATGAAAGTCCTGGATGCTGGCTATTCCAAGCATACCTTTCTACACCACACCCATTCTCTATTTATACCCACAGACACATTTAGGGTTTTCCCCCAATTTTCCCCCAAAACAGTAGAACTAGGGTTTGGTGAAACTCACCTAATTCCTTGAAATAACAGCTCCATCACGTCGACCCATCCTTCTATTTGTCCTCCTCTACCTCTCCATGTCTTCAATTGCTCCTCACTTTCGACCTAATTTACCAATTTTGCACGCTAGGGTTTCTGATAGAGAACGTGCAGAAATTGAGAAAATAGGTGGCTAAGGAGAAGGGAAACTGATGGTATTGGTTACTTTGATGGACGTGGTGACAGAGAGTTGGTGGCGGAGCAGGTGGTGACAGAGGGGGAGAAGGTGGTGGTGTACGGTGGTTTCTGCAGAGGAGTGGGGAAGAAGAAGAAAGAAAGAGGAGAAGAATGGGTCGAGTTTAGGGTATAGGTATAGGTTGCTAGTGTGTGAGGCGGGATATCAAATTTCGATGTTGGCGAATCTGAGTCACTGGATGCGAAGCTGGTAGGTGAATCGGACGGTGATCCCTGAAGAGTCTGGTAGCGACCGTCGGATGCTTTGATACAACAAAATCAACGGTGAAGATCGAGGTTAGGTGTTGTAGTGTTAACCGGAAGTATCGATATTTGATGAACAGGCAGAGAAGCGACCGTAGGATCTAAATATGATCTAATCTGAAGGCTTGGAATTTAGGCACTATGGTGTTTTGCAGGAGCTTCAGATTTTGATGCGCGATGAAGGAGCGACCATTGGATGATGAGATGGATCCAATCCGACGGCTGAAGATGGAGGCGGTTTTGGTTATAGAAAATGAGGTTGTGCGCACCATTCTTCGCGGCTTCCTTGCGTGATTTCTCCCGGCTTTTCACTACTTTTCTGCTCTTTTCGCTCCGCGATTCATCCAAACTTTATTTATTACCTAAAAATGCAAAATTAATTAATAAAAATATTTATTCTTGAAAACAATGAAAATACAGAATATGGGATAAAATGTAGAATTAATGCACAAAAGATGAGTTAAATGCCAACAAAAAGGGATAAATATATACAATATTTGGCACTCATCAAGTACAACACTAGGAGTAGGAGCATAGTCACTGAAATGCTCCCATAAACATGCTTGAAGAAATACGATGTGAACATGATATTACACCTTCATATACCCATTGGAGACGTACATGTCCAACACTAGAGAATCAAGATAGGAATACAAAGAGACGAGGAACAAGCTACCTATAGGAAAGTCGACGCCCTGCGCCAACTTCAAAACAATTGGAATCAGTTTCGATCTTATTGTCTTTACACCAGAGCCGTCATCCAAAACATCTCTAGACAACTACAAGCACAAGAATGCGACAACACTGAGTGTGTCATTCAACACCTTCCCTGGCTTCGGTATCAAAGGATACCATTCAGATACCCACCAAGAATATAAACATTTCTTGGAATCATCTTTCGCATTATATACCGCAATTTTCTCAACCAGAGCTATACATCATGCATCGTCTTCATCAGACCAATCAAAATCAAAATCTCCTACGACCAAGAGACCCAACAAAACACTTACACTTTCCAAAGTGATAGTCATCTCGCCCTATCTACATATAGTTGTATGAGTAGGAATGCACCATCGAGAAATGAAAGAAATCAAACCTGGTATATCTTTCCTAATATAGAACTTTGCAGACGCCTTAACAACTTCAGAGATTTGTGCCTTATCCAAATTTCCCCTGATATAATTATCACCAAACATCTATCTTATCCATGCTTCCCAAGAGCGGAACGGAGTTTGACAAATTTTGAAGTCCACTGGAGAAGCTGGCTATTCATTCTTCTGGAGACAAAATGTTATTACACGGTCTGGGGAAATCGAAGGCGTTGCTTCTACATCCTATGAATTAGTAAGGAGAGTTATCACATGATCAGGATGAGTCCTTGGGATCGTGTAAGACACTTCGAAGAAGTCATCATCTATATTTGGCTTGTCTCTGGAATCATTAATGCTTCCTTACTTAGCGGTGGAAATATTCCCAGGTGACATCTTATCAAAATAAAAGTTTCTTATGTTGCTATTCACTTCTGAGTAACTACATGAACAAGATAGGAAAAGAGTTACCACTTCTCTACATACTTTTAAAGGGAAGACCCATGCATGCAAGTTCTTATCAAGATTTGTCACTAATGGTCGAAGTTATATGGATAAAGAAATATGGAACTTACGTGCCAGTGGGAATGGTGGATGAAAATACATTCTCGTAAAAAAAAAAAAATCAGCCACGGGATATACACCCACCACAGGTCGAGCTAGGGTTTACACCCAATCAAACAACAATTTTTTTTTCATTTGTCGCGGGTATTACACCCACGGCCGGAACGTAAACTAGGTTTTATGTAAAAAAAAAAAAAGAGAGAGAAAAAATAGCTCATACCTCGAATTCTTCTCTCTCGTCTTGCAGTTGATCCTGGTGAGTGATTTGTTACCAATGTTGCTTCTAGTGCTCACCCTAATACCGCCAACGACGGAAGATCATTCATATTGGGATAAATTTTCAAGATCATGGAAGTTACACCTATAAATAAGGTTTACACCTGGGAAAAATGGGGGGGGGGAGCAAGATGCACTTACCTTCAAACCGGTGATTGAATCTCCCGGTGATGGAACTATTAGTGACAACGCCCAAGGGACGCACACTGCTAAAGATGAAGGCACATAGGATGAACGAGCGAAAGATAAAAAAAAAAGAGAGGTCGACAACCCTTTTATATAAACTGGTTTCCAGAATCCAAATGAAGGGAGGATTCCTTCTTGGTCCATGCACATATATAGTTAGCTGAGCCTGCCTCACTCTTACCCTATAGCCGAGCTAGCAACACGTCAATGCAAAGGCCACCAGATGCACGGTCCCGCTTCCGAAATCCAAGTTAAATTTTCCTGGTAATTTCCATCTACTTCGTCGTGTCAATTTTATTTTCGTCTATCACCATCTAGTGCTTACCCCGCAACAATGTCACTGTTACGTGCTCAGCAGGGGACTTAATGTTGATGGTGGTTTTTAGTTCAAGACTAAAACTGAAAAATTCCATATTTATATGTCTTTGTTCTGCAAAGAAATAGAGCCATTTAAAGCTGGTGAGCGCCTACACCTCTCTGCTTACATATGTACTAAGAAATTCATTATATTTCTATACGAAGTTTAATTAGAATAATGTTGGTTGCAAAAATTCCAAGTATTCTTTAAATTTTGTTAAACTCCTGCTCGCATTATTCCTTAATGCAGAGCCTGCTGAGTATCTATCCTATGATGTGTTCCCAGCTGAACTCTTAGTACTAACATGATATGACAATTAATGTTCACTTTCAATTGAGTAACATGAATTTCTCGAAGTGCTAATTAAGATGCACATGAAGGTACTCAATTAAAGGCGCGCCGGTGCGCCAGTGAGATCAAAGTTGCGCTGCTCTCCGAGATAAAAATTAGTGATTTGGTATCAATGTGCAAAATTCACCAAAAATTGATTAGTTTTGTATCGATTCACAAAATTCAAAATTTTGACCTAATTTTGTCGATTTATAAAAATTAGGTTTTTTCCCCCAAAACGGAGCCTGCACGATATCTCGATCCCTATTGGTCGAGATTAAACCTAGGAAAGCTATGAAAGCGCCCCCAATAGGAATAGAATCCTACCAAAAGTCGAAAAATAAGAGAAAAAGGGAAACTACGACAATTAAGGGCAGCAGCAAAAGGGGCGCGACCGCACCACAGTCGCCGACACTTGGCCGGACGGTTTGCCCTAGCTGGCGCCTTCCATCACCGACCGGACCTGCCTCATGTTGTTGCCCCTCAGCCCCTTTTTCAAATCAACCAATCATATCGCTTCTAGCCTACCTGCTGCTACTCCAAATTATTAGCCAAAGTAGGATAGTTGCGCTATCTCTTATATAAGAAAAATAATCTAAACCGTCCAAGTCAGTCGCGGAACGATCATGACCGTACGACTTGGCCGGTAGATTTGACGAGCTTGGCTACCTCCTGGCGCGACCAAACAAGTTCCATGGTACTTATCGACGGGCCACTTTTATATAAGCCATTCAGAACTCTCCTAGGCCCCAAGCACCGTTCAAAATTGCTATCCAAAGTAGGCTAGTCGAGCAGCTTCAAAAAGGGTTTTAATTAGGTTAAGACCGCCCATGGAAGTCTTAAATTGATTACAACTGCCCAACTTAGCCGTCCGAATCAGCTGGCTTAGATTCAATCTTGTGTGACCAATGAGGTGCGATTATGCTCGCCGGTGACCCATCTTTGGCCTTGACCAATCACGTCGCTCCTAGCCGGCGGGTTCCGCTCCAAATCATAGGCTAAAGTAGGCTAGTCATGCTACTTATAAAAGTATTAAATAAATTCAACGACAATCAACAACCGCCGCAAATCATCTTAACCATCCAACTTGGCTAGCTGATTTAACCGGCTTACATCTAATTTGGGTCGACCAATGAGATGTCATAATGGCTACCAGTCATCCTTCTCATATGAGGACCGGTTACCCCGTCCCCAACCTACACCCAACGGCTCCTGGAAGCTGCTCAAAGATGGTCGGTCATACTTCTTTATAAGACTGTGAAATCCGCGACTGGTTTGAGCAGGCTATGAACAACGATGCTTTACATGCATCGATTATGTTTAAGCTGCTTGCATAACAACGATACTTTACAAGTATCAATTACAAACGATAATAATTTAATTATTTAACCTAAAAGCACCATATGCCATTTTCCGAGCGCCGGTTCAGAGTAAATCTTATTCATACGACTTGATTTGCCACTTAAGACCACCTTCTGCTTAGCTTGCGCGTGACTGGTCGCAATTATTAGGTCTTGCAAATAAGAACCACTCAACAATTAAAGGGTGAGACTTGTTACATTCTTTGTGTAACTTGCTCCATATTTTCTACAAAAATACTCGAGATATCAAACATGTCACAAATTGGGGGATGTTCATCAGAGTATTGGTCAGGCGGTTTACATCGTGCGGCGTGCAACACGCCCATTAAGAGAAAGTGTCTGGAATAGCAGATAGATGACAGGTAGAGGAGTAGTGGGAGAACAAACAGTCCAGTCTTCCTATAACAATAAGACATGGTTTTTCACCACTCACTCATGATCTCCACTACTTCACAACTCCCACTTCCAACGAGATCAGTATGTTCGACTATGACTTGTATAAATAGATTTCTCAATCTATTTCAACCAACAACATTGGTTATCAACGCAAGTATTCATAAACCACCCATAATTTACAGCTTACACTTTGCAATCATATTCTACATTCTGATACAAGTCACAAAAAACTACACTTTACAAAGTTCATCATTATGATATCAACACATTCTCTGCTTCCCTCCCTAAGATCAATTCTTCTCCTTCGTTTTGTGACTGAAACAAGTATGGAACAACCATTTCTTGGTTTATGCCAGAATTGTACAAATTGATCACTCGAATCTAAAGTACTCCCATGCAGTACATTTTTTTAGGGTTTAGATTCGTTTCTCATCGACATACCCAAATTACCATTTTCATAAGAATCAATTTTTACCCTACTAAAATATGGTTCTCGGCCGCCTTTGGGTCCATGCCAACAAAGCCAAGTTCGATACACCTCCGCTGCAGAAGTCGCCATTGAGGGACCCACCCGATAATGTCGAGGAGTCAAAGAGCCCTACCAGCCGCTCACCTTCAACATAAGATGATCCATATGTGGAATAGACGCTCGAAGAAAGGATTAGGCTACGCACCCCTGGATCGCAACCGCAAGTAAGTCATGTTTAGCAACTCTCTGTGCAATCATCTATCGCCGACTCGTCAAAACTTGGGGACTTAACCCGGATATCAATCTCACTCTTAATCTGTGATGCGAATGGAAAGCTGATCCTTTTCAAAAATTTGTTAGATGGCTAGGAGTCATCTCTACTGAAGGAAAAGAAGTTGGTAACCAAATTATCCAGAAGATGTGTCAATCTAAGATAACAAAACCCAATCTTTTCCAAGTCGGTGACACAGCTGATAAAATTACTACATCCCCTGGAGAAAAACCATACCTGGTCATTGAATCTATATTAGGAGGGTATCATAAGCTCGTTAACACTGGCAAACCAGCAGGAGTAGTTATACATGGAAAGTGGCTTAAAGTTATCAAAGCTTAAGCACTTCACCACCTTTACCCAATTTCCAAGTTATATGCAATTTTTATAATTCCTCCAAAATGTCTGCAACGCCTTGCTTTCATGCATAGAGTTTTCAGCTCATTTAATTAGACGTACTATTTCCCTGTTTATTAGAAAAAATCATTCGTCTATCATGCATTCAAAATCCCAATAAATAAAACCACGAAATCCGGGTATCTCAGAGACGCATGAAACTCTCAAGAAAAACTATTAAGAGAAGAAATCCTTGAAGATCGGTTCAGCGCCATCAATGTATTCTTTCTCCGCCTATGCAAGAGCCTTAACTCTCAGGGAAATTTTTCAGTATCATTTCTAGCCTTGGTAATCACTCTCACATTGCGGCGCAATCATCCAACACGAGTTTAGAAGTCTTAGCCTTCTCTAAGAGTTAGATTCCGTCAAACTTGAAGTCGAAATTCAATTCCAGCACTTGGATAGTCAATGGCTGCAGTTATCATTGCATTAGTGTCCTACTCAACGATATCGCTTGGAACATCATCTTTGTGGACCGCATCTGAAGAATAACCTGAACCGCACTTGAATACTAAAGCTTTACACGGAATCCACACACTGTCTGGAATCCATTCAGCAGATAGACAACAGAAGGAGACGTCAACCTTCCTGGATTCGTTTACCTGATCATACCCATGACATGGGGACTTCGCCTCAGTTACCACTAACTTCAACCATACCGGCCAATCATGGAGGCAACGCTGAATTAATAATTATCAAGATGCTCCCAGAAGTTCAGAAATCAACAATCATCGGTGAGGAACGAGATGACGAATCCTTTATAAGAAGTATTTATCTATGTCTCTGCTACGACATACCGAAAGGGAATATCAAACAGATACATGGGCTAAAAGATGTGTCTCTTTCACTGAAGTTCATGGAGTCTCAAGAATTGCACGGGATTACAACTTACAAATGTCCATGCACGGATGACTAGCCATACAAACTCTGAATCAGGTGATTTCTTTTGCATATGATAGCTTCCTATGTTAGCTTCAAAGGTTGGGGTCAAACATCAGAACCGACATCGTATGAAGACTCTAAGTCTCTTGTAACCAATAGTGCGCCAATTAGGGTTACCCTGCGAGATTTGATAAAATCAACCTCAGAAGAGACCTCATCCACCTATGGTTTTGCATCATCCTGAAGATAGCGATCACCATTGAAGGAAATCAAATCATCGAGAAAACCTACCTGGTGCCACAGATGTATGACAATAGAAGAGCTCGAGAAGTTGGAGATTAACAAAGACTTTGCCACAACGAAAAGAAAGAAGAGGAGTGAATATGAACTCCATAACTCACGACCGTGGTATATAAAGAAATAAGGACTCCCTCCTGGCCCGATAATGGCCAGCTAAGGCCCGTTGCCACACGACTTCTACCATGGATATATGAAGTCCGAACTCCTCCACGTGAATGGTGATAACCACTCAAGATGGAGATAACCACCCAGGCTGACAGATGTGAACGTGCTGCTCGGACATGCTCGCACCCCGCCTCCAAGAATCCTCAATGGTTGGACATCGTAGCGATACAGATAAGTAACTATCCTTCTACTTATAAACTTTGAATTCCTTAGCGCCATTGTCACCATCCAGTGGTTACCACGAAACATGTTATTTCCGCGCTAACCAGAAGACTGATGTTAACGGTGATCTTTTGACAAGGATACAAATTGTAAAATTACTCTGCCTCGGTTGTAGAAGTGTAATATGAGAATCTTTGACCCGACATCAGAATCAAGAATTTGTATCTACAACACATATTTCGCAAGAGAATCAGTAATGCATATCCGACCTCTGGTTTAACCGTCGCATTATGTATATGTATATATTTATGGAGTATTTCAGTACCAATATTGTACTCTCTTTATCATACTGATTGGACAGCTTCTAGACGGATTGGCCGCTAGTATAGAGCAATATCGTCCTCAGGTTTCCACTGACGCTGATGACGACTAACCTTCAGATGGTCTCTTCCTGTACAAAATAAACATGCTACTAAATGTGTTATATTAATATGCATATCCATATCGAGTATCATCTTAAGTCGCAAACCCCCACGGGTGTGTTCCTTGAACATGCTATATCGGCGCTATTGTATTCAATTTCATAATGGAATGGCATTTTATTCTAAATTTTGATATGGAATATTGCCACGGATCAAACCTTAAATTATAGCCATCCAATGATTATGACATTAGGTCATAATCAGTGGCATAGATATCATGGCACCTTGGCAAGCTATAACAAAGTCCATAGCTTGCATTGCATCTCTTATAGTTGGCCAAGGTCACAAAATAGCCGGTGCAGCTCATAATGCTCCAGCTAAGATAATAATGAACTTATGACATAAATGGAATCACCCCTAAATTATCGCCAAGTCCGCATATATTTCATAGCCAATGCCGACTTGGCAAGCAACGAACAAAATTGTGGCATAGCCGCTATCGCGCCTATAGGCAGTGAATCACGGCCAATTCGTAAATCCTAAATTGGACTGATCTTGGCCAAGACCGCGACATAACTTTCCACGCTCAAAAAAACTTGGGCCAAACCTTGGACAAATCCGTAACATAGCTAGTACAACTCATACAACTTGGACATGCCTTGGACAAGTCCGTGACCTAGCTTACCATGCTCAAATCAACTTGGCCAAGTCCATGGCCTAACCTTCCACGCTCAAAGAAAAACTTGGCAAGGTGAGTCCAAGTCCGTGGCCTAGCCTTCCCCGCTCGTATAACTTGGCCAGATCTTGGCTAAGTCCGGAGCTCTTCTGCTATTCTCACATCTCCTAGGCTAGCTAACGCCAGCTCCCTTTGAAGACTTCCTACGACTTCTTAGATCTTGTCCAAGTGGGTTATCGCTTCATGGGCCCTTGTCCAAGCTTCGTCCAAGTCCGTATCATAACTATGAGACCTTAGCTAATTGCGACCAAATCCGTGGTATATCCATTATAACTCGTGGGACCTTGGCCACCCGCGACCAAATTCATATCGCATGAGCTACGACTTTATGGGACCTTGAGCAGCTATGGCCAAGACCATAACATAGACTATTTTACACCTACAGGTCACAAACACGTTATGGCCAAATTTGTGGAACCTTAATATGCTATTAGGGGCCATGAACAATCAACGACTTAAAAAAGGATCTAATATGAACATTAGCTACACCAACTTTAGCTTAGCTCTATCCAAACTCGACTTGGCTATCCTAGTTGAAGTAGAAATCTCATCTCAATAGCCTTAGGCGAATTTAGGTCAAATCCTAATTCTCGGCTATGACCTGACCACATCATTCTTATGCCATAATCGGTCAATACCGAGCCATAGCCATAGCCAAATAATACATTGGCCTAATCACTATGGATGACTACTAACATGCTACAACAACATACATGTGCCACGAAAGTCTGTGGCTAAGGTATGATCCGATTATTTCGGTCTCAATCACCTTGGGACCTTGGGTAGCCTTGGATATACTAAGCCACTTTTAAGACCGCAGCTTGTAAAGCTAGCGCCGCCTCAAGTCCGAGACATGCCACACGTCACCTTAGGTCCAAGACAGGCCACCACAACTCCTTTGGACAGTGGCATAACTTATTCAGCTATTGGGCAAGTAATGGCCCCACCATTCCTCTCTCATCTGTTGTAGCTAAGGAAAAAGATACTAAGCTGCTATAAAACCGCAGCTTGCCAGGCTAAGCACTAGTGCTATTTTGGGAAACAACGTGCCAAACCCTAATGCCTCATTAGGTCACTGCGCCATCCTATGCCAATAGTCCCAATTAGATCTAATTACGATTTTGGCGGCTAAGATCAAGTTCATTGAGCCGTTTTCTAGATTTCAGCCTATTAGGCTAATCATGACGCCAATATAGGCTATGACGACGTCATTATAGGCCACTATGCCACTTGCTATTTTATCGCCATAAATAAGCCATGAACGTATCATGCCAAAGGCCATTTGATTATTTCGCACTCCAACACATCATTTGAAGATTATGGCCCGACATATTTTTCTCTATTTTAGCTATAGTAGAAAGTGTGTACATGCTATGCTACTTTTACGCCACTAGCATGCCATGCTAATTTATATCATCACAATTGACTATTAACATGTCAAGCCATCTTCTAGCGCCTCAACAGGCTATTAGCTTTCCATGACACCTTAGCTAGTAACAACCAAGTTGTTTTCACAACAACTCTACAAAACACGATCAAACATGCCTATAATACGCATGGCATATCAATGGCTATGATTTAGCCTGAACAAGATGAAGTCCACGACTCTTCTAGAATGCCTACGAAACATCAAAATACATCACATGGGAGGATTCTCCATGGGGTATTGGTTTGGTGGTTTACAACAACATGCGGCGTGGCAATACCCCATATGAAAAGCTACAGGTAGTGGTGACGGTTACAAGCAGTTGGAGAGATAGTGGGATAATGATACAAAGGGGTTTTCCAGAAACTTCCCTAATATATCGCAGCTTACCTATCTCCACATTCGCCATCTCTCCACAATCTCACGACCTCCGCTACTTACAGGAAAGCAACGTGTACCCCTAACTATTATAAATAGGCCACTTAGCATATTCAGATAACATAACAAGCTTTCATACCCAAAAGTTCTGTTATTCTTCATAGTTTTTAATACCCACTGCAATTTTTTTAATTTTTCTGCTTCCCTCCCCTAAAATCAACCTGTCTTCTTCTCCTCGTAACCGAAACAAGACGGAACGGCTACTATCGTAGTTTAAGTTTGTCCTATTCAATTTTGGTTTTCAAACCTAAAAAAAAATACCACAACGATGCTTTAGTTTTGCGTAGAAATAACTACTCACAACATGGCAATAGTTTTGCGTAGAAATAACTACTCACAACATGGCAATAAATAAAGAGGGACCATGCTTTAGTTTTGCGTAGAAATAACTACTCACAACATGGCAATAGATAAAGAGGGACCATGTACTGAAGGTATATAATCCGACCACATCGTGGCAACGGATGGGGAAAGAAAAAGAAGAAAATGTTTGGCATTGGGAGGCTTTTCTAAAGAGGCAAAATAGGATCATTATCCATATACATACATTCCGATTAAGGACAGAATCGTAATAAACGTACATATGTCTGCGGTACAACTACTATAGCTTTTAGTAACCTATCCATTTATCTTCTTTCATTTTTTTTCTTTTTTCTTACTAGTGCCGAGAAAAGTAAAACATCTAAAATCCTCCTTTGTTTTCTCTTCTTCTACTTTGTTGTTGTCTACATCTCGTTAACATTTTCTTTCTTTCTTTTCAAAGTCTCTTTATACACCAAACCAAACCAAACCAAACCTGACATTCATTCGTCAAAACATTCCTATCTCTCTTTCTTTCTACAGTAATGGAAGACAAATTCACCCTTGATAAATAGTTATTTTCTCCTCAGATTCCTCTAAATTTGTCAAAGATTCTTCTCAGTTCGTTGACTAACCATTAGATCTTCTTCTCCTATATATATTTATAGCTATCTTTCTTCCTTGATTGATTCAAGTTTTGATTCTTCTTAGTCACTTTCTGAGCTTTTCAGGGTCTTTATTCTTCTTTCCTGTTTCTTGCTGATGAGTTGGTATTCTTTTGCCTGATATTGGGAAAAAAGAGAATATTAAAAATATGGAGTTGATTGAAGGAGTTGGAGAGAGTTCTACACCGTTACGGAACTCTTTTGGTGGTGGTGGTGGTGGTGGTGGTGGTTTTAGTGCACATGATGTAAGAGTTGATGTATATAATAAGCTGGTTGAGAATGGAAACGATGAGGTTGTTTATAATCCGGAGTTTCGTCATCAATTGGATGCTCACTTTAATCGATTGCCGGCTCGGTAATAATCACTTGATGTTTTTTTTGGTCTTTGAAATCTTATCTTGTTTTTGTGTTTTGGAGAGTTTAGGTTATCAAGATTATGATATGATTGTTGTTGATCATTTTGTTAGGGATTTCACATAATATTATAAATCTTTTCCTACAAAATGAATTCATTAGGCTTCATATGCATCTAGCTACAATTAAGGAAACTTATTTGACCACACTGGTGGACTTGCAATTGACTTCAATAACGAGCAAATTACTGAAAGAGAAATTGGTTAGAGATATTCATTGGGAAATGAGCGGATGATTACAAGGTTCCAGCACACCCTTGTGCTGACCACGCAGTGGCTGCAGTGTGGAAAACCTATTATAGGTTTCGATATCGGCTGTGTTGAACATTGGGGAGCAATTGTAGACATGTTTCTTGTAGCAGAAACATGGTACGTTTGACATATATTGCGTTGGCCGCTGACCAACTCCAGGCCTTTGATGTAGATGTTTAGATTATTTTCATTGAATGGTTTGTATTTGTTACAGTGTACTCAAACAATTTTATGCTCATTTGTAATTGACTTTGGCTGGATTATGAAACATTGTGCATGGCGAGTGAATATTATTTCTTTTGGTGCATTTTTTGTTGAAGGTATGGACTAGATGTGAATATGGATAGAGTCGAAGATGTGTTAATACATCAGAAGCTTCTTGCTGAAGCAATGCTCCCGGGGAGGTGTCCTGTTTTCCATGTTCGATTTTTGGAGGTACTACCTTTTATTTTATAGTGTCAGATTGAGAAGCAGTAGTCCAGATCTTGAATACTAGCTTCTACGGTTGTCATGTAATGTCAGATGCACTGTTCTCGAACCAAGATTGTTTCTACTTGGTACTTCCAGAGATGAACTTTTTTTTTTTGGTTTCTAGCAAGACAATATGGATCCAGATAGATAAGACATCTTAGTGTAGGAGGCTGCCACCCCTTTTGCCAGACAACGGCGCTTCACTTCTGCATCTGCACTCTGTCCTCCTTTACATTCATACAACTTTGACCAACGATGAAAAACATGTTTCATGCTTTATCTAATAAGCTTCTTACCTTCTACAAAAGATTCGATGAGAAACCTCCATGCGTTGGCCTAGTTAACCTTTAAAATATTAGCGGACCAGCACATGCATAGTGAAGGTGCAAAATGTTGAAATTATGCTCAATTTCGACTGCAATGACGTATAATTTTGCACTGTCTGTGATGTTACAAGCTGTAAGATCTGTATGGACTTCTATATACCACTGTTATTGCAAGATATGCGTCTCAGATGCCGTATCATACTGTTGTTTGCGTCTGCTAGTACTGGATAAGATACGTGCATTTTTCTTCTCTTTCATTTCGTGTGTGGACTTTAAATATCTTTGCGTACTTAGTTTCCTTTCTGTTGTGCTTTGTAGAATATTATGACAAAAGCAGATGAAAATGGTGATATTCAACAGCCAACAAAAGTGCCATCTGCTTCGACAGCAAGCTTAAATGCAGAAGACGAAGGCATTTTGCCATCAAATAACAGGTGTTTTTCTAGAGTTTTTCTACTATGTGATATGACTTTCCTTAATATGTCCTCGATCTTGAATGGGTGAATAGAATACCGCAGACTTGAGTTATTATTTTATGATGCATGCATGTTTAGTTGGTTGTTTTTATATCACACTTTTATTTGCTGATTTTATGGTTCATTCATTCAAGGTTTCTTTCTTTGTGATTGGTAGCACTTCTGCAAGTAGAAACAGAAATAGTGATGTTGATTTCGAACCTTGCTCAAAGCTTGAGGACTTGAATTTGGATATTAGGATGATTGCTGAAGGAACCGAGAGAAACAATGCCATAGAGAATTTATCTATGAGGTACTATTTTGCAAGCTATTTGTGATGCATATGGATCTCCTTAGTTTTGTATTTTGTCTGAATATTTGGCTCAATGCATCATACAGTTTCTTGTGCCTCTAGCAAATTTTGGTCAATTATATTGCACGGAACTGATACATTGTACATAAACCTACTTCGTTCATTAGTTTGCCTTCGTTTTGAGAGAATACTATCTGAATGATGAATCATGATGCAGGCAAGAAGTTCCATATGCATCAATACATGAAATTATATTTTCTACCCTTGACAAGCCCAAGCTTCTTAGTCAGGTATGTGCACTACAGCCTTCATGGTTTCTTTGTGGTTGTTCGAGTTACTTGCAGATACAATATGTTATATTCTTACTAATTGGTTTCCATATTATATCTTCACTTGAACATCTGTAATATTAGTAAACCTTGCAAACTTCTCTTTACACCATTTAGACGTCCTCCACTTGAATTCAGTATGCTGCTTCATAGCTCTAAATACTTTTTCTCTACTTTTATGCTGATGAGTTGGTCATAGAATTGTCTACTTGAACTTTATGTTTATCTTTATTAAGAATAATATCATGATTATGTATGAAGTTTATAAATCTTGTGGCGTGGTCTTCTAGCTATCTGCTTTGCTCTCCGACATAGGACTAAACATCCGTGAAGCTCATGTCTTCTCAACAATTGATGGCTACTCTTTGGATGTGTTCGTCGTAGATGGATGGGAATCTGAGGTAGATATTTCTTTGCGCAGCATATTTTGTTAAGTGTTCTTAACTGTTTTCTTTTCCCGAATAGAATGAATATAGTAATTACATGTTAGAAATAAAAAAATTCCTATTTGTTTCACCATTGCCTGTATAAAGTTTCATCTTATCTGTTATTGCTGATTTGAATTGTCTAATTATTTTAATTGTAACTTGTACTTGTTCTTGGTATTTTGTACACTACCTGGTCAATGACGAATAGTATATTGTTTGAGCCAGCTTTAGCTACATCGAAAGTGAACTAGCAGTCACCTTTGAGAACATGAATGACTAGATATTATAACAACATGTCTCACTAGATGTTGATCATAAGTTATTTTAAAGTCCCAGCTGGTCGTGATGCTGTAATAATTTGTATCCCCCAAGTCCTTCGAGTCTACTAAGACTCTGCACATATCCAACAAAACATTCCGTTCAGGTTTTCAAGAGACTTGACTCGAGGGCATCTTGGAACCTCCAGCGAAAATGGCTCTAACTTGGAGCTTTAGCTGGTCAGGAAACTTGGAAAGTGCAGATCAAAAGGGTTCATTGGGATGCTTGGAACACGTACATGCTCGAAAAGAATTACAAATATCTTTAGCTGTCAACAGTGGGGATAATCTTACTTCGAAGAATTAGATATTTTTATCGTAGTATCAGTTGCTGAAATATGATTCTGGAAGTACTGCACTAACGTTTTGGCTAGATATGAAAAGTTAAATTCACCTTAAGCTCCTTATAAAGTGTGTATGTATTCTTTATATGGTTACACCTCTGTTTAGGTACCCCTCTGGTTTCTCGTAAAGTTTTGTTTTTTATTAACGGTTTTCATGACCTTAATACTTTATTCTTAACTATGTCTGCGTTGACTATCCGTACTCATGCACGGATGTTCTACTGTTATACGTTCGTGGCCCTATATGTGATAGTTCACATCTTAGGCACAACTTGTACTTGAACCTAAAAGGACAGTAACATGATAATTTATTAAGGAGCATCGTGATTCTATTCATTCTATTACAGGGATCTCTGCCAAGCCCAAATGTTGCTGACTTTGCAATGATGTGGCCAGGACACAGATGGGTTGCATAAAGCGCTGGAGGAAGCAGTTGCTAGGAGCGAGGTGAATAGCTTGTTCCTCCGTTTATACGAGCTTCATTGTTTATCCTCTGTTTGGTTGGTGTGAGTTATACCTTTATTTCGGATCATACTTACAAGGCAATAGCAAGTACCTTGCCAAAAAACAAACCCGAGTAAGCTGTGTTAGTACTTCATAGGCATGGCATTATAATGGTTGCAGGATGCGAATTCTTGGCTGAATTGTATGAACTATGTTCATATGGAAAATCACTATTTTAGACGACAGCGATAATGATATGGTTACTTTAAATATAGGGAACCTGGTCTGGTTCTTCCCCTTCTCATTCAGGCTTGGAGAAGGCACTAGCAATAGAACCAAAATGTGGCGATTGGGAAATCGATAGGCGATTGTTGAAGATAGGAGATAAAATAGGATGTGGATCTTGTGGAGATTTGTGAGTCGCAATTTAAACTCTCCGTTTTTACTTTTTGTTTTGTATTTATCCATACTATGCTGCTCATGTATTGTATATTGTGCTTTCTAAAAGATGTCGTGGAGTTTATCTGGGTCAAGATGTTGCTGTTAAGGTTCTTAAACCTGAACATCTGAATGAAGCTTTGGAGGCAGAATTCGCACAAGAAGTAACAATCCTAAGGTTAGTGGCTTGGTGAAATTTATGCGGTTTGCTTTTAGTTTGAGCATTATGTTTTCGTAACCCAACTCCATTTGCATTGAGTTTATCAATAAGATGAAAGAAGTACAATGTGTTTATGTCATGATATCTATCTGTCTTCTGAAACTCTGAACCTGTCTGGGAACTATTTCCTGTTTACTCTTTTTTTCCTTCTTTTATCATTGCAGAGAGGTTCAACATAAAAATGTTGTTCGTTTCATTGGTGCCTGCACAAAGTTTCCAAATTTGTGCATTGTAACAGGTAAAGTAAATTTAATTGATTATTAATTTGTCATACTGTTATAACATTTAGTTTTCTCTTTATGAATGTGATCCACTAATCATGCAAGTATACTCTTCTGATTTTATAATTATGATTGGTTGTTGGCTTTTGTATATCTTGTTCCACAGATGGTTCTCTTGTACTGTTTTTTTTCTTCTCAGTATTGAGCTAATGCTTACCCCACTCTATGCTCTATCTTCAAAACATCAAATATATCCCCCCTTAACGAACAACTCAGTGTAGCCATTTTGTCTCTTTATAAAACCCCAAAGAGCCCCAGTGTTTCATAAAGTGGGTTTGTGCATTGTCTACTAAATCCTCCAACAACTACTCTCTAGAGGACCGACAAACACCGTAATTATTAGAATGCAAGTTAATTACTTATATCCATTCCTATCTCCTTGACCGTCCCAAGATACGCTCATGTCATTCATATCTTAGTATAAGTTTCAGCAGGTTCCCTTTATTCTTGTTGATTTTTCTAATTTTAAGTGGTCAAAGCATGTCCAATAACCATGAATAAAATCACAGAAAAGTATGAATTAACCAATTTGAGTGTTCCAGGAACTATCAGGGGGCCTTAGGTGCTTGTTAGAAACTATCTCCTATCCCTTTCTTGACCAGGGATTGAAAGCCTGGCACCGATGAGTGTTTCTGACTTTTGGTTTAGTTGTGCATGATGAACTTTTCTTTAACGTCAGTGCAGCCTCTCCTTCTTATTCATAATTTTTATTTCTTGGTTGCAGAATATATGCCTGGAGGAAGTCTTTACGACTTTCTGCACAAGCATCATAATGTCTTGGGACTTGGTCATCTGTTGGAATTTGCAATCGATATTTGCAAAGGAATGGAGTATTTGCACCAAAAAAACATAATTCATAGGGATCTGAAAACAGCCAATCTGCTGATGGATATTGATCATGTATGTAGCAATTTGTGGATACAAACTATTTAAGGACATTTTATAATTCAGTACTGCATGATTGTTTTATATATTTATGATTGCTTTTCTTAAAAATAGATAATTTTCAGGGAGCTTGTCTAATTTCTTTTTGGGACTGTAAATGCTTAATATCAGGGAAGTCAAAAACTTAAGGTTTAACTTAAATAGTTAATTCCACCATATCTAGTCTAAGTTGTGGTTGCTATGTTTTACTTCTTGTGTTTCATATAACTGATCCTCTTTATGTGCTTTTCCTTGTCCTAATTTGTAAAAGCCAATGGCTACCTTCCACTCTAGCATTTCATCTAGAGGACAGGAAGCATGTTGTTTTGGCCACTAGCTTTTGATCCATAATTATGCTACTACTTACTTAAATTGATTGCATTTTGTCGGCATGCAGTTTCAGCCTACAAAAGAACGAAGCTCTGTTGTATGTCTTTGCTGAAGTTAGCTCTTGTTGTCTAAATCTCACCATTTGATTTGAATTCAACAGGTTGTAAAAGTGGCAGATTTTGGTGTCGCTCGTTTCCAAAGTCAAGGAGGGGAAATGACCGCAGAAACTGGAACATACAGATGGATGGCACCTGAGGTTTGATTCTTCTAAACCCCGCTGCCTTCTACCAGTACCACTTGAATTTCATCCACTAGATATTTTTAAAAATACATGTGGAGGATTGATAGGAAGGAATAATTAAGCTGTACTGCATGTTTCCGCTTGGGGAATCAGACAACCTGAAAAAAGAGTAGTAAATGGTCTAATGAACTTGCATATAGCATGCAGTCTGTAACTTCTTGAGCATGATGTGGGTTAGTTTTGGTTTCATTTTTGTTTTTCCCTTGTTGAATCTTGAACCTGAATTTCTGGGCTGTTCAAGATGTGTTCGCCACACTACTGGGACTTCAATATATCACCTGATAAATTTCTTTAAGACATTTGCAAGTCTGGGAAGGTTCACTTTGTATTAGTTTCACATTGCGAGATTTCTAATGAACGTGACTACTTGTTATACCATGCTCATGCCTACATTTTCACTCCATAGAGTTCTTATGTTTCGTACTTCAGCTTTTGGTATTATAGTTCACCTATAATTCAATAGTTGCTCTTACTAGTAGACATTCATTATAAAGTGCAAGTGGTCTATAAATTCAACATCGCTAGTGGTAACATGAGGTCAGAGTAGTGTGCAGTACTTTTGCTTCTTCAAATTCTTTTACTTATGATTATCTTTCTTTCCTTTTTTTAAATTAAGGTCTTTCTATATGATGTTCTTTTTAGTTGATGAAGAGCCTATTCACTATGTTATCAGATTTATAAACATCCTTGATTTATGTAGATCCTACTTCATCTAGCAGAAAGTTATATAACTTATTTCACATCCCACTTTTACTAACATATGTTCCATTTTTCAGGTTATAAATCATCAACCGTACGATCAGAAGGCAGATGTTTTCAGTTTTGCTATCGTGTTATGGGAGCTTACAACGGCAAAGGTACTTCTCTCAGTTCCATGCTGGGTCAAAATAGTGGTTTTATTGTGAATGTAATAATCTTTAGCTATGATGTTTTCATTGTAGGTGCCATATGATACAATGACCCCTTTGCAAGCTGCCCTAGGAGTTAGACAGGTTTGTGATCTTAAAGGAAGAATTTATTGTTTGTACCATATGTGCGAACCCCATGTAATGCTGCTACTCCATTTTTAGGAAAAGTATCTTTGTTTAGGGCAGTGATAAAGTGGCTCAGTAAATTTTATTTTGGGCTGAGTTTCCAACTTACTCTGTAGTTGTTTCTTAACATTGGACGTGCATTCATTTTAAAGTTTTTTTTTTTTTGTTGTATTCACATCTAGGGTTTGAGACCGTCAATACCAGAAAACGCAAACCCCAGACTACTGGACTTAATGCAAAGATGCTGGGAAGGGGTTCCCAGTAGCCGGCCTTCGTTTTCAGAGATAATATCAGAGCTCGAGGGAATCCTCCAAGAAGTTAAGGTAAAAAAATTTCTACTGTACTTGAAGTTTCTTTCACAATGACTAAATTCGACTAATGCAAATTATTGTGTTGCAGGCAGCTTCAGAAACGTCAAAGCACACTACTAACAATGTTGATTCGTAACTAATTCTACCGGCTTTCCTTTGCGATTTTCTTGAGTGCTGGTTGTACAGTTCTTTTTTGTTCCTTGTCATACTTGTTTTACTTAAATGGGTCTATCAGAAAGTTATAGAGGTGAAATAGGATGAGAGGAAAATAGGTAAAGGTGTGGCAATTCAATTTACACGGAAAAAAAAGAAAGTATATGAAGATGGTTCCTTTTGTTGTGTCTGGTAGCTGTCAAATGTTCTTTTTGTAATAGATAAGATATTTCTTTCTTTACATTAAGACCTTTGTGTAAAAAAAATCAATCTGTAATGTGATATTTTTCCATAGATATTCTGTTACATTGCAAATTTCAACTGTTACAATGTTCTTGATGTAATCATTTCTTAACCTGCCAAGCTTACCTACAAAATGTTATCTTTTGGTTATGTGATTGGTTTGTAATTTGATGAGAAATGTGTAAACTCAACAGCAGCAAAGACAAGTTGCTCTGTAAGTGGTCAGCGTGTTACACTTGTATCATGTTCATTTGAAGTTTGACAATTTTGTGCGTGTGTTCCGGTTCATGTCATGTATGTTTGCAGGTATGCTACTTGAGTTCTACTGGCCAATAACCCACTGGTATGAACATGATCCGATCGAAATTCAGCCTACTGTAGTGTCAGGCTCAAAATGAGATCGAGCCTATGAATCTCTTTATAACCACGCTTGATCTCAAAATAAACATGTTATAAAGCCGATATTACTTGCAGTCAATTTTGCCATTTGGGTGAATTTGCCACTTCATCTGTATTGGGTTTTCGTTGTATGCTCTAACCGACACCGAGGACCTCGTCGATGGATATATGTACTGTTACTATCTTGAGTCCTTGCGATTTTCAACATCTTCAACTGATAAGACTGAAAAGAGAAGGAAGAAAAATAAAACTTGTCGGATTTATATCATTTTCCTCATCTTTCCCTTTTGAACGAGAATTATATACTCATACTCTAATTGAAACATCTTTTTTAAACGAGTAATCGTAATCAAACCTATCAAAGATACAAATAGTGGAATAAAGTATAGATAAAAAGAAAGTCCTTGGATTCACTGATTGATGAACTTTAATGTCTATGATTCACGTAACATGATTTTGTTTCTTTTGGAACCCTCTCTGTGTATACGACAAGCTTTAAATTTTTCTGGCACTCACTTTTTTCTTTAAATGAGATTACAGAGTAGGTCGCATTTATTTGATTCTACATACCAACCTGCTGGTTGTGGCACGTCGGTATATTTAAAGTATGAAGGGTATTATTGGGGCGTCACTCACACTCGAATAGAGGGGTTTCATTTGGATTCTTAATGTCCAAAAATGTGGTTATGGGATATCCTAACACATATACAAAATGTTTACATTATCCTTTAACTAAAATAAAAACTTAAAAACGTAGGTGATTCCACGTCCAGATTTGGATTAATTCCAACCGTAGAATTTTATTTTCATGTAGTTTTACGTCCAGGTTTGGATTAGTTCCAACCGTAGAAGCTCATTTTACGTCCAGGTTTCTTTTAATTCCAACCATAGAATCCGATTTTACGTCCAGTTTTTTTTTAATTCCAACGGTAAAAGTGATTTTACGTCCAGGTTTAAATTATTTCCAATCGTAGAAGTAATTTTACGTCCCGGTTTAGATTAATTTTTAACCGTCGAATTTTATTTGCATGTAGTTTTACGTCTAGGTTTGAATTAGTTCCAATCATAGAAGCTCATTTTACGTCCAGGTTCCTTTTAATTCCAACCGTAGAATATGATTTTATGTTTAGTTTTCTTTTAATTCCAACCGTAGAAGTGATTTACGTCCAGGTTTGGATTATTTCCAACCGTAGAAGTTTATTTTACGACCAATTTTTCTTCCCACAAAAACTGTCCCAGAATTCACCAAGTATACGACAAAATTCATTAATTTAATTTTTATCTAATTAAATGAAATTAGAATTAACTAAATAAGGGTCGTTTAGTCATTACAAAATTATTTTAGATAAGAGGTTTTTGATATTACTTATGAGTGACCCGTTTTTGTCCTATTAAGTGACGCCCCTCTAATGGAATATGACGCCCCAATAATAGCCTTCTAAAATATGGCAGTCCATATTTTGGCCGAGGGGTATAACATCGTAAACTGGGAAATAATTCGTCAAGTTCACCAGGCTTTTGGTTTGGTCCTTGCGCCTTGCTCCGGTGCTCCTTAGCACTTATTAATATTATCGACATGGTATATACTATCGACATGGTATATACAGATGATAAAATAGAAATCCTGTATTTCATAACCCTTGTATGTAAAATGCTTGATTTGTAAAACCCATAGTTGCAGTGAAATTTTGGATGTTGGTATATTCAGAAAAAGAGATATCTTGATTTGTAAAACCCAGAAGCATTTTTCATGTACACTTTGTACATGAAACAATCCCACCTGTAGTTGTAAGAAATCTTACAACTACACTCCACAATAACTGATTCAATCTCTAGGTGATCGTTATGAACTCTTGTTTTTTTAACCAAAGATTAAGAATTTTACAAGAATGATTCAAGTATTACAACAATTCTACTTGAAACCTACGCTCACTTTCTCTCTTTTCCTATTTCTTTTCCAAGACTTATCCTACAATCCTCCCAGAAACAATGACTCTCTCCTTTATATAGGATTTTACATAGTGGATGACAGCTAAGAATCCCATTATTTTCGGGATCTCTATGCGACATATTCGCTCATATACAATCACTCATCTTCGCATAGCATACTTCTTCGCACGATTCTTCACACTTTACTCGTGACTTTGCTGACATTATCTGGTGCGTCATCTCAACTTTGCTGTGTGTGACGCCCTTCGCTTAGGTTGTATTCTTTACTTCGCGTAGTTATTAACGTGTGCGATATTTAACTCCTACATTTTCCTCTTCTCATGTTGCTTATTCTTCAGAGTGAGCGATATGAGAAATTCTCCTCTTGCAAATCGCACATGCTTGTCTTTTTTCATTTTACTTTGCCGACAATTTTCCATATTCCAAGCTCTCCTTATGTACGCGTGTCCTTTTAACAACTCATCTTTCGACACGTCATTTTTAACCGTTCATTTCTTCGGATTAATGAGAATAAATCTTGAAAAACGGGTCGCTCTTTCCTATATATTCTCTTCTATCTTAATCCTTTTATTTCCTTCATTCTTCTTCACCTTCTTTGCAAATTTATATTATTCATTCCCATTCTTTAATGACTCGTGCTGGTAAAAAGATGGAAATCGAATTTAATAGAGTTAAAACCGACTTCAATCAGAGGGGTTATGAACTCTCTTTTCCACCTTCATGTAATTTCGCATCCAAACTTAATCTTGATCCAATCAAATCTGAGCAATGGAATAACCGAAAAATCATCGTTTCGTTAGGTCAACTTCAATTTCTACCAATTCCCTTATATAATCCTGAGATTCCTCTTTTCTGTAGAATTCTTGCTGATGAAAGATTTGCACGAGGAATATTTCAGTTGAGTGGTGATGCTATCAGGATACCATTAGAGTATGCTCGTCGCGCAGCTGGTCTTGGAAATTCTTATCCTGATGAAGTGCGAAAAGAGGATCATCGTGATAAAATTATAGATCCTGCTGAGTATACTCTTGATAATTTCTTTAAGAATTATTACATCGCTATTATGAAAAGTAACGTGACTAAGTGGGCTGTTCGCATAAGGAGAGTAGATGGTATCACTGAAGATGAAAAAATTATGCGAGACGTTGATTGGAATTCAAACTCTAATCGTGTTGCTCGCAGATCCAATGTTTCTAGTTGGCTTAATTGCCCTGTCATCTTGGAAGGATCCTTTGTATCTGGTAAAGCTGCGGATGGTCCTGACAATCCTCTGCCCGAAGATTTTCCTCTTTACCAGCCTTGGAAATTTGAATTATTTGAAAATGAGGAAAAGAAAGTAGCGGTATGTGATCCTCTTAATTCAATTTGAAAATTCTCGTAACTTTCCTTCTTATATCTTATTTCTTCTCTTTCGCAGGATGCCAAAAAGGTCAATACTTCGCGCAAAGTATCATCTTCGCAGAATAAGGAAGTAAGAAACACACTTTCTATTTTTAACAATATTGTTGCCTCTGTTTTTTATCTTGATTATTCGCGTAGGTGAATCCTTTGAACGAAAAAACTTTAGGCAAAAGCAAGAGCACTCCTAAGAAACGCGCATCAAAATCTGAATCCAAGAAAACATCGTTAAAAGATGATATCTCTAGAAAGCGTGCGAGGTATGATTCTTCTTCAAGTTCAGAATCTTCAGATAGAGATACTTTTGTTTCTGAGGAAGAGGTATTGATTGATTCGTATCGAAAGAAGTTGTCTGATCTTTTTTCTGGAGATGCTCTTGCTACTCTTGGGGATGATGAAATAGATTGTGCTTTCAAGATGGTCTCAAGGATCTGTACTGCTTCTGATTGGGGGGATCGATCTCTTCGTGGAGCTGCCTCTGTGATAAACCCAGATTTTCATTTTGTGATGAATTTCTTGGTAATATTCTACAAAATTTGCATTTTATTCTTTCCTTATTATTCCTTCTTTTACTTATGATGCTTTTATTTTCGCAGAGTGCCCGCATATCTTATGCGATTTCTTTAAACAATGAAAGAAAACTTCGCAGGTTGCAGGATGAGAATACCAAACTGAAACATGAGAAATCTATTCTTTCGAATGTGAATGCGAATCTTACAGGCGAGAATACAAAACTTAGAAATGAGAATTTAACTAATTCTCAATTGGTTCTCCGAACTCGAGAAAGAAACAAGGAACTCATTGGTATGCAACTTATATTTTCGTACTCCTTTTCTTTTATGCGATCGTTCGCACTTCTTACTTAATTATCTTCGCAGAGCTGTATGACCTTTCAGATGAAGTGGCTAATCTTCCCGATGCTGAAATTCTTTTAGAGCATCTCAACTCCTCTTTAAATAATTATCCTACTCGAGGATTTGAAAACCTCAGCTTAGAAGAGTTAAGATTAAAATATACTACTCTTAGAGAACGCCATAAAAGTGCATTATCCACTGCCAATAATTTTAAACGACGTTTTTATGAGGAGAGAGAAGAAATTCAAGTATTGGAAGCGAAGAAGAACAAACTTATTATTGAAAAAGATGAGATCACTCTTAGGGGTGCGAAAACACTAGAAAAATTTCAAGAATCCCTTATTGAGGTTAAGATAAAACGTGATTCATCTTGTCGTGAGAGTGACATTCTTATTGAGGAAAGACATTTAATTCGATATCAACTCCTTATAGAAAGTGAACACTACATGAAAAACATATTTTGACAACCCCCCATAAGTGTCATCGTAGGACAACGACGACACTTCCCAGTAGGTTGCGGAAGGGGGAGGGGGGGGGGGGGGGTTGTATAAGGTCCACGATTTTCTACAACCATGAGCTATGAGTCGTAGGTTCAAGTTTGGACCACCCATAGCTTCAGTTGTGATTGTAGTTTGATTTTATTTAGAAAGCCTAATACATCTTCTATATGGGTTGTGAATCCTACTTTCACTATACATACATGTGTTGTGAATCAAATTTTCACTATACATACAAGTGTTGTGAATCGTTCTTTCACTATAGATGCATGAATTGTAGGACATCCTTCCACAACAACCCCATGAGTTGTGATTAAGAGTTTCACTACACTTGTAATAGTTGTCACACTCCAACATAATTTTCTAGAGTTTCTTTCACAACTTTTACAGAGATTGTGAATAGTCATGTCACTACACTTATTAATATTGTAAGACTTAAGTTCACAACATATACTATGTGTAGTAAAATATTGTAAGACAAGTCTCATAGGGGTTGTTACTATACCTGTCACTACTCTTGTTTGGATTGTTCAAAAGTTTTGCACATCCCTTACATTTATTGTTATACTTCATTTCACAATCCCCGCTCTGTGTTGTAATATTCTATAAAACAACTCCCATAATGGTTGTGTATATTACAATTACTAGTACTCACAACCTTTGTTTAGTATAGTCATAATTTCTAACACAACATCCTTAAGGATTGTAATATTTGAAATAACAACTTCTGTTTTCAGTAGATGAATATGTAGCTACAACATTTATTTGGAGTTGTGTGCATTAAATTATTTTGAAAAAAAAATTAGGGCTGAAACCAAAATGCCGAAAGTAATTCACATTCATCTGAATAGTGTAACACATTCACCTGAACTGTTTTTAGGTTCACATGCCAGTTTAACACATTTACATTCTTCAAGTTAAACACAGACATTAAAAAAAATGGCAGATATAGATGTTTGTAACCAAAAGATGTTTGTAACACTCCAAAAAGATTATGAAAGATGTCTATCAATAGACTATGCGATCCTTGGGCCATGAGATAACACTTGCAACAGCATCAGCAACATACTTGAACTCTGAGGTCTGCTTGTAGACATGAGCATTCATCACATGAGTAGTCAACACACACACAGTATAGGCTCCGAAACCTATTGGCATCCCATGTATCTCCTTCGCTGGATCAGTTTCACATATCTCCGCATCAGCCACCACCTCGCCATCCTTGTACCAACTTAGTAACTTGCAAGCTGTAAATTTCTCTGGCACTTTCACCTCATTTGGTCTGCTGACAGGAGTGGTAGTGTGAGTAGTTGAGGCATTTGTAGTACATGGAACAACTCTTCTAGTGCTAGCCTGGTTGTTTCTTGCAACTGGACTGGCCCTGTGAGAGTGTGAGACTTCATCGCAGACACATTTCGAGCTCCTTTCCTACAGAAAAAACAAACTAGCAGTATTAGGGGCACAATCATGTTTGATATAAAAAGAAAACCTCAAACCAAATTGTTAACAAAATAAATTCTCACCTCCAACATCACAAGCCGATCATTCATTGCTCTACAGGTTTCCTGACACTCTTTAATGATCAACTTGTAGTGGGAATTGGATGCAATCTTTTTACGTGTCACTCCATACCCCATGCCTTTAAGTCTTACCCCTTTATCTTCACCAAGAGCCTTTGTAAGAAGATCGTTTGTCACGGACGATTCACCACCATCAGAACCATGATTTGATTTAGCTTCTTCAATTTTTTTCTGTACAAGTTTGAAACATATAAGATATTCTTGCACTATTCAAGCACATATAAATTCAGAGAAGGAAGAGAAGATTTCTCACAAAAGCCTCTTGAACAACAGGTTTTGGGTCCCTTCCGTCAGTGTGTTGGTGGCCATTTACCCATAAATCAGCTCTATCAATCGGTTCAGTTGTTTTCAGAACTTGTTGCTGCAAAGAAAATGTGAATCCCTGTTAGTTAACAACTTCCAAAAATATGCATACAAAAGTTACATAAGTTCTAATTTTATGCATGACAAACTTGACAGTTAATCCAAAAAGCTAAGCACCGCTCAACATCTTCATTATTAACTTGGGCATTGTTCATAAGTAATAAAGTTAAAATTATAGTGAAACATACTATCTGCACCTCCCTTCGGGCATAACCTTCTCGAATACGCGTGTGAGGGGTGGTATACTTCGAACGAACTTCTTGGATTTTGATTCTATTGACCTGCGAATGGAAATAGAGCAATCATTAGACACATTCAAATTTTTTCAAGCTTCAAATAGTCATTCATTATATTAGAAATAATACTTACTCTGAATTCAGTCGAGTTTACACGTTTCACAAACTTTTCCCACTCACTGACAGTCATGCTCGTGGGCATTAACTGTGCAAGCTTTTTCTCTCTTTCTTCCCCTTGGAGCTTATCATACGCGTCAAGTACCAAAGTTGCTTTCCTGGATCGAGCTTCTTTGAGATACTTTCCCATTTTGCCAAAATAGTATTCTTGGTAATATTCAGGCACAATGAACCGTTGCTGCAAATAAACGTAAATCATTTTAATTAGATCTGCTATGAGTTAAAGAGTTGTCGACTAATGAAAAGAGTTAATTAAAGGGTTAAGAATCAGTTTAATTACCTCAAATATCTTCCATATGTTGACCTTGGCCTGTTGAGGAACAAGTCTCCAATCCTTGTGCGTTAAAGGAATGTTTCGCCGGACTAACACCCCAAGACAACTGGCCAGCTGCACGGAAGGTTCACCAACCGATTGTTCTTTAACATTGAAGGGAACAACACTTTTTGTAGTTGGGTTTAACCTCAATGCATGCATCTGTGTTGGTCCACGAGGAACAAACTTTCTCTTCTTCGGAGGTTCTACAACCTCATCTTCTTCACCTTCTGGCTTATCAGTAGTACCATCATCATCATTCTCCAGTTCGTTTTCCACTTCAGTCTCAGTATCATCACCATTATCTTTTTCTTCATTTGCATGCTATTCCTTTGCCATGTCTTTGTTGTGCTGTAAAATTTCATCATCTTATTCCTCTTCAAATCTGACAAAGTATCATCTGGATTCCTGAGTTGAACATTTGGACAAGGACCAGTGGTTATGTCCAACTTCCGCTTCACAGTGTTGCGCCCATCGTTGGAACTTCCAGCAACTTCTTTAGAATTTGTAGCTGTCGACACTTTGTTGTTCTTAGAATCTACTTTCTTTCAAGATGGTGGTAGTTTAGAAGCACTTGGTTGTTCAAACTCTTTGAACCTTGGAGATGATCGCCTCTGAGAAGTATTTGTATCAGCTGGAGATGATATGGTAGTTTCAGATTGTCGAGGCTTTGGAGTTTGTGTAGTGCTTCTAGGATCAGTTGGTTCTTCGGGTTCTTTGAAACTTGGTGATGATCGACTCTGAGATGTAGGTTTAGTTGTTTCAGCGGACTTGCTTTTTCTCGGTGTTTGACACTTTGAAGTAAGTGAAGCAGTTTCAGGTAGAGTTGCATTATCAGGTTGGGACTGACTCTTCATTTGCTTCTTCATCTGCCACAACCATATATAACTTAATTAGTTAAAATGAGAAGGTAAAGAATTTTTTTTTGTTAATACAATGAAATTGAGATGGAATGAGTTTACCTTGATTGGAAACTTCTTGACCTGCGTATTCTTTAGTGTTTGCTTAGTCTGCATAAAAAAAATAGATACGCTTAGGGTACATTGATGACTTCAAAAGCGACTGAATCATTTTCATGAATATGAGCAACTGAATCATAATCTAAGTCTTTACCTTTTTGTTTCCCATTGCTGCGAGATTTGTTTTCATCGATGCTATATGACCTATAAAAATAGAATTCAAAAGTGATCATTATAACCTTATACAAACTATACATCAATACTGACAGACATGAAAACAAGAAAACAAAATGAGCTAGTCCACTCACTTTCATATGGGTAAGTCGATCGCTTAAGAAGCAATTGTCTCGCCCATATGATAGAGAGCGCACTAGCTCTCATCAATCCTTGACCAAAACTGCAAACAAGCATGTATATCAGGCATAAAATAAAGCAAGACATTCGCATACTGAATCGAACAACGCTTACATGTTAAAACACAAATTCAGATAAAGCAATATATGACCACCAAGCAAACTGACACCATGATGGTTGGGATACGGAAGCACTGCAAAATTCTCAGTTGAGAATGAACCAGGGGTTCCATATACCAACCATCAGGTCTTACAGATTCACTTGATGGCCATCATGGCAACACCAACCAAGCATCATGTTCTTCTTTACAAAACTTATTAATAAATAATATATCAATTTAGTATCAATAAAGGACAACATAACAACAAAATAACCACCAAGCAACTATTCAACAGATGGTTGGAATATGGAAGCCCTGCAGATTCTCAGTTGAGAAAGAACCAGGGGTTCCGTATTCCAACCACCCGCAATTAGAGATTCACTTGATGGTCGATAAGTTAAACAAAAACATCATGTTAACAGGGTTATTGAAACCAAGTCATTCAAGCTACAAAAATCACAACTTCAGATATCATTTTGTGCACCAAAACTAAATGAGAAAGTAACCTATATCATCATTCACTTTGTAATACAACTAAAAAATGACTACAATCACTACAATCACAGGGGAGGAGAACAAAAATCAAGAAGAGCATATATATATATATATATATATATATATATATATATATATATATATATACAACAAAAGACACTTTATGAAGGCTGTGTGTGCATCAGAAATTGAACTTCATCATCTGCACCCTAACAAAAAAACAAAAACAAATCTAGCCATTTAAAGAACACATTTCATGGAATCATATATCATGCATAGACCAATTGAAAAAAAGAAAAAACTAAAATTAGTAAATTTAAAAAAAAACAAACTAAAATCAGTAAATTTTAAAAAAAAAACAACCTAAAATCAGTAAATTTAAAAAGAACCCTAAATCAAATCGATACAAAATCACAAATCTTAGAACACCCAACAAATAATTGCATGTTGTTAAAAAAAAAAAACCTAAAATCTTTCGAATAATGTAAAATTGCATGTTAATATACCAAACTCTAGAACAAAAAAACTATA
The DNA here is from genome assembly GCF_003573695.1 of Papaver somniferum. Taxonomy (NCBI): domain Eukaryota; kingdom Viridiplantae; phylum Streptophyta; class Magnoliopsida; order Ranunculales; family Papaveraceae; genus Papaver; species Papaver somniferum. Next base: position 129,201,782 of record NC_039358.1, on the reverse strand, counting down.
CTCAACCACTATAGAGAGATTTCAGAGATTAATTTTTACCACTATAAACCGATTTTCTGATGAGGGTTGCAGATAGATCTGAGGATTTGATAGGTTTTCTCTGGTTAGTTGGATTTGAGGAGAGTTACTGAGATGATAGGATATGAGTTCTTCTGAGATAGTTTCTTTGGTCCTATTTTGATTTTCTGAGATCAAAATTTTTTAAAACTGATTTAAGGTTTTTGTTGCAGAGAGTTTTTCTCTGAGATGAGAAAGAGAAAGTGAAAGAGAAAGAGTTGAATGGAAGGAACCGAGGGAGACCAGTTTTGTGTGGTCCTCAAGTTTTTCTTTTTCTGAAAATTGACCGAAAATTGTTGAAGTGACACGTTGCAAATTTTGGGCGGGATGTTTGGGCGGGATGTTGGGGTGTAAAATCCTCAATCCGCGTGGTAGGTTAGATTTTGGCTTTAGAGCCGTTAGATGATATTTTGTGCAATCTGATTGGTTAAGAGAATAGGTTACGGATTGAGAAATTTGTCAAACCAAACAAGGAATTGTAACCGTTAGATTGAGTTGTGATCCTTGTTTTTGTTTTTGCTGAATTCTAGATCATCGGAGTAAATAAGATTCCTTCGTATGAACGATGAATCCAACCATCTAGGGGTAAGATTCCATGTAGATATTCTCCTAGACCTTAACCAAACCCTAATTTCGGCTACTTAGAGAAAGAAAAGTGGCTCCGAGATCGAAAACTAGACCAATATAGATAAGATTCCTTCGTATGAACGATGAATCCATCCATCTGCGGGTAAGATTCCATATAGATATTCTCCCAGACCTTAACCAAACCCTAATTTCGGCTACTTCGAGAAAGTGGCTCCGAGATCGAAAACTGGACCGATATAGATAAGATTCCTTCGTATGAACGATGAATCCAACCATCTGCTGGTAATATTTCATATAGATATTCTCCCAGACCTTAACCAAACCCTAATTTCGGCTACTTCGAGAAAGAAAGTGGATCCGAGATCGAAAACTTGACCAATATAGATAAGATTCCTTCGTATGAACGATGAATCCAACAGTCTGCGGGTAAGATTCCATGTATATATTCGCCGAGACCTTAACCAAACCCTAAATTTCATCAACTTCGAGAAATAAAGTGGCTCCGAGATCGAAAACTGGACCAATATAGATAAGATTCCTTCGTATGAACGATGAATCCAATAGTCTGCGGGTAAGGTTCCATGTAGATATTCGCCGAGACCTTAACCAAACCCTAAATTTCTTCAACTTCGAGAAAGAAAGTGGCTTCGAGATCGAAAACTGGACCAATGTAGATAAGATTCCTTCGTATGAACGATGAATCCAACAATCTGCGGGTAAGATTCCATGCAGATATTCGCCGAGACCTTAACCAAACCCTAAATTTCAACAACTTCGAGAAAGTGGCTCCGAGATCGAAAACTGGACCAATATAGATAAGATTCCTTCGTATGAACGATGAATCCAACCTTCTACGGGTAAGATTCCATGTAGATATTCGCCGAGACCTTAACCAAACCCTAAATTTTATCAACTTCGAGAAAGAAAGTGGCTCCGAGATCGAAAACTTGACCAATATAGATAAGATTCCTTCGTATAAACGATGAATCCAACAGTCTGCGAGTAAGATTCCATGTAGATATTCGCCGAGACCTTAACCAAACCCTAAATTTCATCAACTTCGAGAAAGAAAGTGGCTCCGAGATTGAAAACTGGACCAATATAGATAAGATTTAGCAGAAGTAAAAAAAATTTAGCATAAGTGAATATTTTTATCAGAAGTGATTTTTTTTTAGCAGAAGTGAAAAACCCCTACGACGACTTCTAATAAAGTTTGCGAAAGGGCTTGTAAAAAATCTTTAATCCTAACCATCCATTTCAATCTCTAACCGTCCATTTTTTTTTGTTTTTCCTTAACCTTTTCTCCTCCACTTCTTTTTCTTTTCATTCTAACCTTATCTCCTGCAACACTTCCTTAGCCTCTCCTCCTTCATCACTTCTCTGTAAAATAACCATCTCCCCCAACCGATTGATTTTTCTAACCATCAAAGCAACCATCATTAACAGCTCACCATCATCAATATCTCATCACCAACAACTCACCATCATCAAATTAAACCCACCATCATGAACCTCACAGATCGAGGGAGCTGAAATTTTCTTCACAAACAGATCGAATTGAAGACTTACAACAATCAACACATCAACATGGCTGAAGACTTACACAGGTCTGTAAATCGGGTTTCTCGATCTGTTTAGGGTTTTAATTTGATTTTGATTCTCGATTTTTTTTTTTTGAATTTGATTTTTAATTGTTTTTCAATCATTGCATTTAATTCATTTGATGATTGGGTTCATTTAATTCGTTTGATGATTGGGTTCATTTAATTCGTCTGTATTAAATTAAGGTGGTTGCAATAAAATCAGTTGCATTAATATTTTGAATTAGGGTTTGCATTGAATTCAAGTGATTTGAATTAAGTTGCATTTAATTCAAGTGATTGGATTTGTTTGCACTAAATTCAGGTAAGTTGTATTATATTAATTGAAATTTGATTTTTTTTTTTTTTGCAGGATTTGCTTCAATTTTGTCTTGAAACCAATTTAGGATTTCATGTACACATACTTGGATGAACTGGGATGGGTAATGTGTGCGTATGTTTACTGAAGTGAAAAGAGCATTCTAGACAGACTTTGATCTGTGTGTTTGCTTAATTTGAGAAAAGAGTTCAAAGGTATGCTTGCTTTAGATATTTAGAGCATTCTAGATAGACTTTGGAGCTCTTTTTTTAATGCATGTACGTGTGTGTGTGTTTACATGTTGTTAAAAGAAGTAGTTAAATTTGGCAGGATTGTGTTACTACCTAGAGAATGAAATTAGCTTATAATTAGCTTTAAAAGCATTGAATCAGTCATGGGTGGAGGTGTGAAAGACTCTCCAAGTAGCAGTAGTAGCTGCAACAACAACAACAGTAAGATGATAATGAAAAAAATCCTAACTGAGTGTTCTATGTGTGAACAAGGGAACCATGAGACAAAAGTGTGTCCTTGGCTCTATTCTAGGTGCAAGCATGTTCCTTGTAATGGTGTGAGAGCATTTCTACGATCTACAACAACTAAAACCTATGGAAAAATGTTCTTCAAGTGCACCATGCCGACCTGCACCTACTTTGAATGGTTTAATGATGCTTCTGACCCTTGCAAAGCCAAGTTGTTGTTGTTACCATCAGAGAAAATCTGTAATGCTTGTGGAGAAGATGATCACTCTTTTAAACATTGTCCACTGCACAATCAGTTGTGCTTCTCTTCAACCTGCAATTGCAAACTCACCCTAAAAATATGCAACGATCAACACAATAAGCACATAGCTTACCTTGTATGTGAACAATGTGGAGCTTTTACATGGGCATCAGATGCTATCTTCGTTGCTGCAAAAGAGAAAGTTAGAGTTTCTACTAATCAAATAGCTGAACTAGTTACAAAGCTAGGGAAAAGTCTTCATATGTAATAATTTTCAATTATATGTGTGTAAGACCTTATTTAAAAGAAATATGTTGTACTTCACCATTTAATTAAAAAAGATATTTAGAGCATTGTCATTGTTATATACAGACTTTAAAGCTCTTTGTTTAATGTGTGTGTGTGTTTTATTAAATGACCACGGTGAAGTTACATGATATATATATATATATATATATATATATATAGGTCCTTGCAATAATGGATTGTGGAAATCTTTAAATGTGTGAGCCATATTCTAACTCTTGCTTTTTTCTGTTGCACGCAGATTCAAGTTTCATTTTAGCATATATATAGATTGACGGAATTCGTTCTAAATGATGAATAAAGATTGGATTCATTGGCCAAGGTTAATATGTTTAACTTAAGGATATATTACATTCTTTACTTTGGTTTTCTAGATATTGTTAATTTACATTATTACGGTGTTCTGATTTTATCCATCTTTTATGTAGGGGTGGTCTTCCATACCAGGATGCATTGAAGAATTTCATAAAGACTGTTTGTCAGAAACTTGGAAATCCTTCTAAGTTCAGTTGTCCTTGTGTTGATTGTAAGAATCTTTCTTTGCCACTTCCTCCGACTGAAGTGAATCTTCACTTGATGAGACGAGGTATGGATCCTACATACACCGAGTGGGTTTTGCACGGGGAGCCGGCTATCATTTCTAATGATGTTCGCGAAGAGGGAGCGACACATGGTTCAGAATAGATGTATGTAGAGGATAATGTTGAAGTTGATGCACATCAAGATCAGGGCCATGCAATCATGCAGGAAGAGGGGTTGGACAACCAAGTGGATGAGGCGACTGACACTCCATTATACGTTAATTGTAAAACACACACAAAGTTATCTATCAATGTTGAGTTGTATAGGCACAAGACAGTTAGTTGTATATCTAGGAAGGCTTTTGACGAGCTTCTCAAGAAAATTGGTTCGTTGTTGCCGCCAGGTCATTGTCTTCCTAAAAACACATATGAAGTGAAGAAGCTGCTGAAATCTTATCAACTGACTTACGAGAAAATACATGCCTGTGAGAATGATTGTTGCTTGTTTAGAAAATATTTGAAAGATGCAGATGAATGTCCTAAATGACATTATTCTAGGTGGAAGCAAGACAAATCTAACATGGAGGACGATGAGGACATGATAGACAAGCCCAAAAAGAAGATACCAGTGAAGGTTCTTAGATACTTCCCCATTGTACCGATATTGGAGAGATTGTATGAATCAGCTGAGCTGGTTAAGCAGTTGATATGGCACGCGAAGAACAAGAGTAAAGATGGGAAGATACGTCATCCTTCAGATTCTTTGGCTTGGAAGCACATAGACAGAAGATTTCCTGAATTTGCTTCAGATTCGCGTAATCTGCGTCTTGGGCTTGCTGTTGATGGATTCAATCAGTTTGGCGATATTTCCCCTTCCCACAGTTGTTGGCCGGTGATGATCATGGTTTATAATTTTTTCCCTCAGATGTGTATGCAAGACGATAACATTATTCTGAGCATGCTGATTCCATAAAAAAAGCAACCGGGTAAGGACATCGATGTATACTTGCAGCCATTAATTGATGATCTGATTGAGTTGTGGGAGAAAGGCGTGAAGGTATATAATTCGTTTAGTAAAACAGAATTTAAATTAAAGGATTTATTTATGTGGACAATTAATGATTTCCCTGCATATGGCAATCTATCTGGATGTACGTATAAAGGGAAGGAAGCATGCCCTCTTTGTGGTGATAATACACGTAGCAACTGGTTGCCGTTTAGTCGTAAAACTGTATACATGAATCATAGGAGATTCCTTCGTCATAATCATCCTTTTTGACAGAAAAAAGACTTGTTTAATGGGGAAATTGAGAAGAGGGAAAAACCACATGTTATGTCTGGTGCTGCAGTATTTGAATGTCGGAGTAGTATTATAAATGATTTTGGGAAACCGGAGAAAAATGAGGAGGAGAAAAGGAGGAAAATAAGAATAATAATAATAAGAAGAAGATGAAGAAGAAGATGACAAAGGAGAAGGGTCAGAGTAGTGCGGAAAAAGGTGCAAAGGATGGTAATTCGCGTAATGGGAAGCGGAAAAGGGATCATGTTTCTGATATGCATAGTTCTAGTGCAGCTGACGAGGAAACTGAGCTTCGGTTGTTTAACAAACGGTCGATATTCTTCGACTTGCATTACTGGAAGGTCTGTTCTAACTTCAAATTTACTCGTTAAATAGTTTCGTGCACATGATCTATGCTTGAACTCACTATAACCTGAATGCCCATTAGCCCTGAACTTCCAATGATGTTTTATAAGTTTCTGTCACGTGTGCTTGAACTCATTATTATATCTATGTGCTTTTTGGTTTACGTGTGTCACGTTTTTCTAGTTCTTTTACTTAGTGATCTAACAACTGGCTTTATAGGTAATTATAAGCATGCATGTTAACTTGTGTAAAGGAATTACTAATGTTAGGTTTTTTCATGAATTCCTAGGATTTGTTACTGCGGCATAATATTGATGTTATGCATACATAAAAAAATGTCTGTGAGAGTGTCATTGGTACTATTTTGAATATAAAGTTCAAAACAAAAGACGGTTTAAATTCCCGTAAGGATCTGAAAAGTATGGGAATAAGACCAGAATTGCATCCAGAAGAGATAAATGGCAAAATAATTCTTCGACCAACACCATACAACTTAAGCAACAAGAATAAGGCTATACTTTATAATAGGATGAGAAATTTGAAGGTTCCATATGGGTATAGTTCGGATATTAGGAAGCATTTCTCGAAAGATGGTTGCTTAGGTGTCCTTAAGGCTCATGATTACCATGTTCTTATGCAACAAATATTACCTGTAGCTTTGAGGGGACTTTTACCTGAGGAGCCAAGTAAGGCGATTTTCAGGTTTTGTTCTTATTTTCACGAAATATGCCAAAGGGTAGTTCATCTCGAAAGATTAGTAGAACTTGAAGTATAAGTTGCTGAGACTTTGTGTATGTTGGAGATGTACTTCCCTCCATCCTTTTTTGATGTGATGGTTCACTTGACAATTCACCTAGCTCGAGAAGTGCGTTTATGTAGACCTGTATAATATCGTTGGATGTATCCATTTGAAAGGTGTGTTATGCAAGATTTCCCTTGTAGATTAGAGTTACTACCTAATATTTATGTGTTATAACTGGTATAACTGTTTCATATGCTACTTTCGTATAGGTATATGAAGACATTCAAAGAATATGTTAAAAATTACGCACTACCTGAAGCTTGTATAACAGAGTGTTATCTTGGAATGGAGTGTGTTAGGTATTCTATTCTCATGGATCAAGCAACTGAAATAAGAGAAAACCCAAGGCTTGATAAAAACGATGGTACCACAGCAACAACACGTTCTCTTTCTAAAGGTGAACAACTGCATATGGATAGTGAAAAGATAAAGATTGCTCACAGATTTGTGCTTTTTAACACAACAAAAATTGACCCATATCTGACGTAAGTATCACGTTGTTGTTCATTAAAAATGGTTTGTCAGTTAATACGTCATGTTTTGATTTTACTTTTATCTTAGAATGCATATGGATGAGTTAAAAATCTTCCGTTGGGAGGTCTGTTACCAATGAAGACCATCTCATTTCCATACAGTCTGACACATTCGTAGATTGGTTTAAAAAAAGATACGTTTTCCCACTTTTAGTCAGATTGCGCACCTTAGTAGCTAGTTTAATCACTTATGGATTTTGAGACTTCAGAAAACTCAAATAGAACCATCATCCATGGATATGCTATGTAGATTGTTTGATTCTATTTTCATGTATGGGTTCAAGATAATTTTTTTGGAGGTCTAGGCACATGCTATATAAAAATGTCTTCCCATGCTCAGATTACCATTTTAGTTATATATTTATGTTATGAGTATGCATTTGTAGGTTTATATGCAAACTGAACAAGGCATGTCAGTATCAAACACGGTAGAGTGGTTTGCAAAAGGGCCTTTGGAAAACTGTGTGTCATATAAAGGCTTGCTAATCAATGGGTGTAGGTTTCTTACGAGGGATGTTCAAAGAGTTACACAAAACAGTGGTGTCTCAATTGAATCAAAAACTTTAGTTGCAGGACGATCAGAAATCACTGGTTTCTATGGTGTTTTAGAAGAAATTCTAGTGTTGGACTACATTACTCTTCAAGTTACCATATTCAAATGTGACTGGGCTCACACCTAATTTGGTGTGAAGGTAGATAAAGGCTTCACATTAGTCAACTTAAAGCAGCATAAGAACCAATTTTGTAACGACCCGTTCATTTTAGCATCACAAGTGCGACAAGTTTTCTATTCTCGAGAGTCAGATACATATAACTGGTATGTGATGATAAAACCACCACCTATGGGTTTCCATGAATTAGAGGAATTCAATGAAAAGGATGACACTAGTTTCCAACCTGTGGATACTTCAACTCTTGCCTTACAAATGGATGATGGCGAGAGTGAGAGTTACGCAAGAGAAGATGTTGAACCTATCGTAGTGGTTCCGACAGAGAAGAAGAACAAGAGGAAGAAGAAAAATAAGTTCACAAGTTAGGTAAGTATGTACTGTATTGTATTTACTGTAATATTTTTTTACTGTCTTCGTCGTTCTCGTTGCCATCATTGTGGATATTGTTGTCACAGTTCTTATGCATTTCCTTTGCTGAAACTAGTATTTTTCTTGTGATTGTGATGTTTGATCTTATTACTGTGATTGTGAATGTGATTGTGATTGTGATGTTTGATCTTAGTTCCTAGTGAACACCCCTTTTTTAACTCCGCCAGTGAAATTGATTTATCATTTCATTGCCGGTCTCAAGCCCGGAAAAAGGAGGAGAGAAGAAGGGAATTTGTGATGATATAGTCATTTACAGTCAGAGGACTAGATATGCAGAGTAATTTATCTTCTTTTTTGTTTTTAGTTACCATTTCGTGCTATGGATTGTCATTTTTTCTGAAAAAAATTCCCTTTTTGTTAATGTTTTATGGTTGATTGGAAGAAATTGGGTACTTGAATTGTGAAATGAAGTGCCAGGGAACTAATAGATATGAAATGAGATGCATTATCATTGTAGAATGTATACGATTGCTTACAAAGAAGGCTTGTAGAATGTATGTGATTGTTTACAGGGAAGGTGTTGTTTGCGGCTCAGCTGACTGAGCCGTATTTTTGTACAACAGATTTTGTTTTTGAAACTCTTATAAAGGTTGCAAAATCATGTCATAAAGTTTGTATAAAAAAGAACTAAAAACATGACGGAGTTCTGATGATGTAGGAATGGTTGCTGGCGTGGACTTGCACGCAGTAGGCTTAGGATCAAATCCCCGGAACCTCATTTTTTCCAACATCCTATATTTTTACTTCAACAACTCTTATAAAGATTGTTATACAATTTCATTTAAAAAAGGCACAATAAACCAAAGCTTATGAAGTGTAAGGATGGTTGATAGGTTAGACTAACGCATAGTTGGTTCACGTTCGAATCCCCTCAACACTATTTTTTATTTTCATATTTTGGTTGTCTTCAACGACACTTATAAATGTTGTTGTACATTTCCATACAAAAATAACATAAAAACCCCAAACTTGTGAAGTGCAAGGATGGTTGATGCCAACTCTTTTTCTTAATGGGTTATCGTTTGTTTTCTTGTCGCAACCCTTGGGTTCTAGGGGTGGGTAGTGATGCTATTCTACGACATTCTGTTGAAAAAGGTTGTAAAACATGGGATGTACTACGACATTTAAAAAAGGGTTGTATTTTTCCAGTTGTAGATGTATATTTTTCCTGTAGTGGAAGCTGAGTTTAACTGGGCTGCTAGAGTTCTGAACGATGCTATAAATAATCTATGTGTAAATGTTAGCCTTCATACTGAACATTCTACACTGGTCGCAAACATTATTTCCAATTATGAAGGTCATTTGTTGTTCTTTGATCTTCATTCATATTCTTTAGGAATAATTATATGTTATCTTAACTCTTTTGTTGATGCTTCGCAGAGAAAGAGAAGGAATATCAAAAGAGAGTTGCAGAACTAGAAACTCGCTTGGCTGCTAAAGAAGAAGAATCATCTGCTCGTAACTCAAAGTATCAGCAATTGAAGGAAAATTGGTTTAATTTAGTCCAAAACAATAGTAACGATGCTAATCGTTCTCGTGAGGCTGCTGTTAAAATAGTTTGTCTAGAGAATGGTATTCCTTTGTCGAAATACAACTTTCCAGCGATTCCTGAAAATGTACCCATTCCTGATATCCAAGTTACTAATGGAGAAGAAGATTCTGAAGAAGAAATTAGTGATTCTGAGTCTGAGCGAAATGAAGAAGATGAAAGTTGATTGTTTCTTCTTGTTGTAATATACTTGTAGATTCTTGTAAATTCAGTTTTCATCTTTTTAATATGATTCTTCTTTCCTTCGCTTCATATTTACGACTTCTTCATATGCATGTAAGACTTATCAAAATGGGGCAAATAACACTTCCTTTGCATTCCCATTCTTGCCTCTTGTTATTTGGCAAATTTTGATAAACCAAATATGATTGGCATACTTTATCATGAACTTCCCTTGGTGCGAGCATATTTTAAACATTATGAATAATTTATTTATTTGTATTAGCTATGAGGTCTTATTTTTTCCTTCCTATGTAAAGGTCTTATGTTGCCTCTGTTTATGTGCGACGAAATCGCAGGCAGTCTTTAAATCATAGTGTATTGACCCATTGATCTCGTCTTATCATTTTCTTGTATTATTTCCTCTTCAGGTTAATTCGCGTAAATACCACAAGTCTTAATACTCGTATGAGTTAACAGTCTTGTGATATTTACGACTTTTGACACAATTCAGCTCCCTAATGGAGGGTGTCGTCCTTATCTTCCCCCCGGCTTCCCCTTCAAGGAAGCTTACCTATATCGTGTTAAGATTATGACTCTTCCCATCCGGATTTTCAACAACCAGTTGATTTCGCAATCTCGCATACGCTACCTATAGGGTTTATGGCAGCAAGATCGCACCCTAAGTGGGGTATCTTCGGACCGAGTGCATCATAGTCAGGACTTGTCAAGAGTGGCAAGGTACGCTCCAGACGTCCCGGGCACTCTTGACTCAACCGTGTACCTCGGCGCCCTGATCGAGTTTCTGCACTCCATAGGAGATCCTTTCTCACCTTAGGCTCTCAATCTAAGATTACTATCTTAGACTGAAAATTTAAGGTATCTCTCCCGGATGGGCATTGTCATTTTGTTCTCACCCAAAATCTCCACAACTCAAGTTCCGGGGTCGGTGTAGCCTTCCCTTAAGTCATGCCTTCTAGGTTTCTCCAACTATGACGTGCGATACGTCTTACTATATTGCCTCTTGCATATAAGCGAACTAGGGTGCACGCCACATTTGGATTCCTAGCCAATCTGATAATAAATATCATTTTTTGTAGCCTTTTATAAAGGTCTTATTATAAAGATTTTTTTTTTCTTATTATGGATTTACCATATGAAATTAAAATTTCTCATTCCAATCTTTAAATTCGTACAACTGTAGTACGTAAATGTCGCCATCGAATCATCTTATTCGAAGAAAATCAGATACGCTATTCATTCTACTCATTTACCTTCTACACCTTTTGAATCTTCTTAGGTTCGCATATGTTTTCCAGAATATCCATTTGTATCACCATTGAGTTGGCTTTGTGCGAAAGTCATTGTGCCCTCCAATTTTTGGTATTTTTCCTCTACGTTTTTTCTTTCCATAGAACTTGCCTCTCCAACTTCATACACCGCATCGACCATCAATCTCTCTGCTCTTTGACTATCTGCTGCATATTTTTTGAAATTTCTTTGCTTGAATTCTCTTGCTTCGCATTTGTCAACATCAATTTCTTGGCAATTTTTACTTTCCATTGTATCTCCTCTTATAATGCTAACACCCTGAGATAGAGGAAACTTGATGCATTGATGAAATGTTGATGCAACAGCTAATATTCCATGCAGCCATGGTCTTCGAATGAGAGAATTATAGGGCGACTCGACATCCACTGCACAGAATGTGATATCTGTTGGTAAATTTTGTAGAAGTATTCGCATAGTCACTTCCCCCTTTGGTTTGTTCGAAGAACCATTAAAGCTAGGGCTGTCAATGGGTACCCATTACCCGAAATCGGAACCGGATCCAGTAGACTTGGGTCCGGTTCCGGATCCTAAAGTTGGACCCATTAACAACTTAGGACCCGACGGTTAATTACCCGATTGGACCCGAATCTAAACGGGTCCAAACGGGTAATACCCGTTGGGTACCCGTTTATTCATACTCTATTCATGTTTTTGCTAGTTTTAGCTTTGATATTTTACTCGTTTTAAATTTTTATCTTACATTTAATCTTTATTTAGTACATTAATAAGAAATAATAATAATTTTTTATAAAAGTTATTTAAATCCAAGCCAAAAAGAGAAAAATATTAAGTTTTTGAGGTTTTTTTAATAGTTTTCTTAAGACCCAATGGGTACCCGGAACCGACGGGTACCCGGATATTTAAACGGGTCCGGTTCTGGGTCCACAAATTTAGGAACGGACCCGGAACCGTTGGGACCCGTACCCGACCTTTATAAGTAGGATCCGGGTCTAGTGATACCCGGGAGGACCCGAACCCATTGACACTCCTAATTAAAGCCATAGATTTTGTATGTTGAAGGGATTAAATCATCATCTTTCCCTCCCACTTATATGTATGATAAAACAAAATATCTACAAAACTTCCAGTATCTATAAGTATTCTATTTATCACCCAGGTGTTTTTCTCATTTTCTTCCTCATCTTCTTCCAATGGCTTCGGATTAATTCCAAATCGCACCACCAATGGACATTCATGTGATTCTCCTCCTCCTGGTGTTTCATCTTCGCTGAACGAGATTTTCTGCTTTTTCCATTCTTTCAAGGGTGATATTTTCGCCAAGTTGAAAATTTCTCTTCCTTCAATATCTCTCGCATATACTCGACTTAAGACATTATCATGAAAATATTCTATGTTTCCGAACGAGTGTATGATCGAGTTACAATATAAGTTCTTTGCCTTCGCACCCACTTCAATAACAAATGTAATCCTTTCCTTCTCCTTTGCATATGTATTTCCTTGAAGTGGAGGCGGTGGTGGTGATAAATTCCTTGGCTGTTTTAGTAAGAAATGGTCCAACTTTCCTTACTCAATCATTCGCAATATAATCTTCCTCACATTTCTACAGTTGCTTGTTATATGACCATGGAATCTATGATAGACACAAAATTCTTTACTTCTCCTTCCTGGTGGCGGATCTTCGCCTACATTATGTGGTTCTGGAATATCATCCATTAAAAGAGCGGCTTCCCATACTTTATCCACTGTAGTGTTCAACTTTGGCAAATTTATCTGTTCCCACACTATTCTTCCAGCTTTCTTGTTATAATGTGTTTGCTGTCCTGTAGAGCTTCCTGGTTGAACTGTATCAACACCTCCATAATTTTGAAGTTGCTTGTCTCTGTACTCTTTATTAAACTCTGCTTGATCTTCACTGCCCATTGCCACTAACTTTTGTTCCATTCCTGCATTATTCCTTCCTTGAGTTCCCTGCGATGTACTCGCAACAACATTTGTCATCCTCGGAAGTAGACTTGTATTTCCACCTTTCAAATCAGATATTGCAACTGGGTAAAATTCTATATCTCTTTGCTTTTCCTCAAGTGCTATGTATTCTTCTTGAAATTCGCGCAGCTCTGATATTGTTATTGTATCCTTTATTCTGAAGATTTGGGGTATATAATAAATCCGTTGTAAAGAGAGCATTACTGAATGCAAGAATAAGATGTTGCTCATCCACCCGTCTTCCCATTTCACTACACATTGTTCTCCAACGAGTCGTTAAATGACGCAAACTCTCATTTGTTCTTCTGCGAAGTCCGAATACAGTCTCAATCCCTGGTCTTGATAGATTATTACTTATGTATTTCCCCAAAAAGACATTTTGTAGATGATGAAATGAACCAATGGATTCTACAGGTAGGACTTCAAACCATTTCAAATCTTCTCCTGCTAGACTTGCAACAAATATTTGCACATTACTGCATCATAATTTTCCCACTGCAATAAACATCTAGAATAAGCTTTTACATGTTGTATCGCACATGCGCTTCCAACAAATATACTTGTAAATACCGGTAAACTGCACTTAGATGGTATCAGTGCTCTTTGAATTTCTTTTGTAAATGGAGTTTTTCCAGCTTCCTCCACTGCTTCCTCTAGTTGTCTTCTTCCATCATTTCTCTTAGTAGTCATCATTTCTCTTAATTCTGCCATCTCCTTAAGAATTTCTTCGCTTAATGATTGATCCAAATCCTCTCGCATGGGTCTCTTTAATCTTGCTTGTCTCAATCTATTCTCATGATTGTTTTGGCGTATTGCCTCTTGTATCTCCTGTTGTTCAGTTTCCTCTCTTCTTCGCCTATGCCTTTCAGTATTTGTTCAATTTGTACTCTAACAAGTCTTCTTTATTGCATGTGCGATCATATCGATGTCTTGATATTTCTCTTTATTGTGGAGTAATTCGACCTTGATCTATATCATCTATGCGATGACGCTCACGTCCCCTTACTCGATTATCAATATAACGCAATCCGCTTTGTAACTCTCTTTCTTTTAATTCTTCCCTTCTTCTCTGTCTACCTCTCGCACATGCAATCTCTCGTCGCGCTCATATTCGTCTCTCAACGTTTCTCTACCATGTAATATCATTTTTCCTTGCCTTGGATCCTCTTCTTCCCTTTCACAATTAATATTTGCACGACGAAGAAGTTCGCGTGGGTGTTCATATCGATTAGTTGCTAAGTCGATTACACGTCTCCTTTCCCTTTGATCTTCCAAATTTTCATCTTCTTGCGAGTTTTCTTCAATGACTTCCATATGTTGCCTTCGCCTATCATTTCTTCGATTAGATTGGCTCAGTCGGGAAGAACTCCTACTGGATCTTGACCTTGAGCGTGTAGCACTTCTTGACCTTTGTTCTTGTAATCTAAGATTCTCTTCTCGTAAATCATCATTTTGACGGATTAGATTCGCACGCTCTTCTTCTTCTCTCTTTCTTTCAATTATTAATCTTTGCCTAAGCTCTGCAATCGTCATATTTCCTTCATTCGTTGTAACTGGTTCTTCGTTTTCAATTCCCTGTCCTTCCTCTGTGGAATTCGTCATCGCAGTATGGACACTCACTCACTCTATCATAATCTATATCATTATTCTGTCATTGTTCTCGCTGTGATTCAATTGGAATTTCTGTTCTTTGATGTTCTTCCATTCTTTCCTCTTGTTGCTCAAGATTTGTAATTCGTCTTCGTTCAGCAAGTCTGTTACTTCTTCTAGTTGTCATTCTTTGTTCAACAATAGACTCGATCCTTACAATTTCTAAATTTTTAGATCTCACTTTTTTTCTTAAAATCTATGATATACTATCAGGAATTATCATCCAGAGCTGTTTTCTAGCGCCAAAAATGTAGTTGTAAGAAATCTTACAACTACACTCCACAATAACTGATTCAATTTCTAGGTGATCATTATGAACTCTTGTTTTATTGACCAAAGATTAAGAATGTTTACAAGAATGATTCAAGTAATACAACAATTCTACTTGAAACCTAAGCTCACTTTCTCTCTCTTCCTATTTCTTTTCCAAGACTTGTCCTAGAATCCTCCCAGAAACAATGACTCTCTCCTTTATATAGGATTTTACATAGTGGATGACAACTAAGAATCCCATTATTTTCGGGATCTCTATGCGACATATTCGCTCATATACAATCGTTTCATCTTCGCATAGCATACTTCTTCGCATGATTCTTTACACTTTACTCGTGACTTTGCTGACATTATCTGGTGCGTCATCTCAACTTTACTGTGTGCGACGCCCTTCGCTTAGATTGTATTCTTTACTTCGCGTAGTTATTAACGTGTGCTATATTTAATTCCTACACCACCTTTTTGAAACGGAGGTAGTACAATATAATAGGATGTCCACAATTCTAAGAAAATTGTAATAAAAGTATATATATATGGTGAAGACAACGTTAATGATGATAGCTGGTTGATTACTACAGTTTTAATGATTTTTTCCCCTCCTCGATATTGTTTCACGTTCTTTTCCTCCTTTTCTCGTTTCCTTTTAAATTTTGCTTTACTAAAATTCTAGTAATCATTTTCTTTCACCTGTTCTCATGCCTAATTCGTACCACAGCGCAACATTTTGTAGTGCTTTGTGAACGGATTCTGGAGCCGGCCGTACATGCTTTTTCTTTTCTCTGTTTATAGAAAAAACTAGGTGAAGTTGCATGAGCCTACGTCCTACCAATATGAAAACTCTTTTTGGATAGTCCATGGACGTGTCTAGCGAGACGATCTTGAGAAGTGTTTGGAGGAGGCATGATCCCTCCAGCTGAGCTGCCCACGAGAATACAACTTTAACCAAAAAAAACCCAGGTGAGTTAGTCACAAATATTATCAAAAAGATGAAAACTTGGAATATGCTGGCTCCACAATAATCTGTTCCCATGCACGAGAGTTGGTCACAAGAATTAAAGTAACGTACCAAGCTTCACCAGAATCACCACATGAGTCAATTGCAGAAATGGTACACTGTTGGTACCTCAATGTCATTATGGCTGTGCCTGCGCCTTTGAGGTAAGGTTGCCAGGGACATATATAATTACACAAATTCCTCACTTAGTGCTTAATCCGAGTTCCAGTACGTTGTAACATCTACGGACTGACATACCTCGCAAGTCCTAAGAGATATTGTTGCTAACATGCATACGAGCTTGCCAATTTAGGAGCACTAGTGTCAGCGTGAATGATCCCAAAAAATATTAAAGAACCCAAGAATTCTGGAAAATTAACCACTGGGTTGACGCTTCATATCACTAAAACGCCAATACTAAATAAGACAAAAGATTTGGTAACAACAATAACTAGGATTAGTCTCTCCAATTAAGTTTAGTGGATGGATGGCTCGAGATAATCCGGAACTAGCTAGCTAGACACATCTTACACTTCAAGCAGAAATGAGTTGAATTAGATGGTCTTATTTTCAAACAACCTATGTGTAGCTCAAGTGCCAATTAACCAACCCCACTTAGTCTTACACTGTTGGTTTACAAAATTACATATAATAGAAGACCTTGGCTTTAGCTTATTTCATCGTAGACAGGTCCAAATTCAGTACTATTGTTTTCCAATTCTCAACAACTCACATAATTGCTCCGTGTTAGGCACTTCAAGATTTGCCAGTTTTTCAACTTTACGAAGTCGATCTGATTCTATTCAAGTCATCCGGAATAATTCGGAAGCTGCCACATTTATATGCAGCAATATATATGAAGTTATTTTGCTTCAAAAAAAATAAAAATGAAGTTATTTCCCGTTACCTGCCACATCTTTTTTATGGCTTATTCCATACAGCTAAGGTATTCTTTTGAGAAAGCATCGGATCACAGAAAAGCATCAAGGCGATGCGACAATACTGTCAGTACATATATTATCAAAACAGTACAATAAATTTTGGGTTACTGGCAGATTCAAAAGAGTGCCTTCGAGCCCTTGACTATTTTAGGCGCATACTGCTTCCACCTTGTTTAGTCTTTAATGGGGTTCTGATAAGTGGTTAGAGTTAGTGTAGTACACCAACTATGAAAAAATGTGAAGTGTCAGAGAAACACGAGCGACTGCGCAAAGCCTATAACTATAATGTTTCCGTGGCTATTTTTACATGGCAGTGGTTGGAATTTGATGATTTTAACATTTCGTTCGGAATGTGTTTGTTAATATCAGAGATTAAAACCATATGGTGTACCATTAATAATAATAAACCTCATGTAATTAACTTATGCGTTTCCGGCACGTAAGTTCCATCGTTAATTTTATATGATCATTTAAAACGTTCCCTAATGGAAATAGAACATCTTCGTTACACAAGCTTAGATGAGTTGCCAAAAGAAACATACACACTACACACTTAGAGAAGAAGAGACCGACTTGTAAATTTTCTACTCTTAACATTTCCGGTCGATATCTCATTTTCATAAAGAAAAAAAGTCACCACTGAACTGCCCCCATTATATGCTAATCAAGTCTTCTCTCCTGTTATTGACTCTAACTAACAGAAGCCTTAGCTTATTAGTAATGTGGAGGAGGAGGTGAAGCATACAGGTAAGGTTTGTGTGGTGTTGGTGTTGGTGGTGGAGAATGCTTATACGGCTTCCCTGGAGTAGGTGGGGTGGGTGGCACATAGTATAGTTTCTTTGGTGGCGGTGGAGATTGCTTATATGGCTTCCCAGGGGTAGGTGTTGGTGGCACATAGGATGGCTTCTTTGGTGTTGGTGGTGGAGAATGCTTATACGGCTTTCCAGGGGTGGGTGGTGTTGGTGGTACATAGTATGGCTTGTGTGGTGGTGGTGGAGAATGCTTATACGGCTTCCCCGGAGTATGTGGTGTTGGTGGAACATTATATGACTTTTTTGGTGGTGGGAGAGAATGCTTATACGGCTTCACAGGAGTGGGTGGTGTTGGTGGCACATAGGATGGCTTCTTTGGTGGCGGTGGAGATTGCTTATATGGCTTCCCAGGTGTAGGTGGTGTTGCTGGCACATAGGATGGCTTCTTTGGTGGTAGTGGATTTTGCTTATATGGCTTCCCAGGTGTAGGTGGTGTTGCTGGCACATAAGATGGCTTCTTTGGTGGTGGTGGAGTTTGCTTATATGGCTTCCCAGGTGTAGGTGGTGTTGGTGGCACATAGGATGGCTTCTTTGGTGGTGGTGGAGTTTGCTTATATGGCTTCCCAGGTGTAGGTGGCGTTGCTGGCACATAGGATGGCTTCTTTGGTGGTGGTGGAGTTTGCTTATATGGCTTTCCAGGTGTAGGTGGTGTTGCCGGCACATAATATGGCTTCTTTGGTGGTGGTGGAGATTGCTTGTAGGGCTTCCCAGGGGTAGGTGTTGGTGGCACAGGATATGGCTTCTTTGGTGTTGGTGGTGGAGAATGTTTGTACGGCTTTCCAGGGGTGGGTGGTGTTGGTGGTACATAGTATGGCTTGTGTGGTGGTGGTGGAGACCTTGGTTTCAATGGCTTCCCTTGTGTAGGTGGTGTATGAGGCACATAATGTGGCTTCTTTGGTGGTGGTGGCGGAGATTTAGGTTTATATACTCCAGGGGTTGGTGATGCGGGAGGGTTATATGGTTTCTGAGGAGGTGGGTGCACAGGTAGTGGTGGTGGAGATTTATACTTGTAGTTAACAGGAGTTGGGGCAGGAGAAGAAGATGGTGGTGGTGGAGAAAATTCATAAAAATGATTTCCATTAGCAAGAAGAGGAAAACTCAAAGAAACCATTATTACTAGAAGAGCACTAGCAGAAATAAAGAAAGCCATTGAGGCTTTCTTCCCTCCTCTGTTTCCCATGCTCATTCCTGACCAAAGCTGGTTGTGCTCTCAAACATAGCTCACTACTCCTCTATATATAGTAGAAATTTACCCTCTCATCAAGTCTACAAACAGATTAAAAAAAAAACAGTAAATTCCAAACTCACGTTCCAGTCTAAATTTAAAAAAGACAAATTTTGATAGGTTCGAGTACATTTCAATTATTTGGGCAAACTTTAATTTACTTTAATCTTCATTTTTCAGTCGGTCAGTGATGATTTGGTTCAATAAGTCTTTTGGGTTTTTACCCTTTACTGGCCGAGTGTTTTCACTTGTACTATGCTGGAAACATAAAGAGCCCATCACTGACACCCTTGTAAAAAATAAAACATCCCACGTTTCACACCGCATTCAAACAGGGTTCATATTTGGGTCATTAAAATGTGAATTGGGACTAGGGATATTAATGTATTTTAAGAGCTTTATACTATAGTTTACATGATTAAGAAGGTGCAATCATTATTTATGCTTTTACTTTGTTTGGGTTTTTCGTCGAAACATGTTCATTTTGGAGATCTTGAAAGAGGGATTTGGTGCCTGACTTTCCATGCTAACTTTTTCTTTCTCTTCTCTTACTATTTTTCTACGGGTACGAAAATTTCTTGTCAATTCCTTGTTTGAACTATCTCGTATATTCTAGCTAAGGAAGGCATTGTTTACTTTCACATGGCTAGGCAAATAACTTATCAGGATCTTAATTTCCATCCTATGCTTGTCACTGGGCAATAATTCTGTGTCTGGGAAGTCGTTGCTAAAATTTATACTTGTATGCACCATTTATAGATGGAGTTAACGGAGGCTGACGGAATTTCTGGAATACTACTGGGAGTGAATAAAATGATGGAGAAATGATTTGGGCCTTCAAGCCGACATGACCTAAAATGAGATCTTTGTATCAGATAGTTAGGAACGATTTTTTGGGACCATGGTTTTACTTTGGGTAAAGGCATTAGAAGTAATTATTGATCACCCCATATCTAGTTATTTATTTAATACCTAATCTACTCTCTTAATTAATTTTAGGTTATGATTAGTGAATGATTTAGTTAAAAACAATTACTGAGATTAAATTAAAAGATGAGTTTATTATTAGTTGAGTAGAATTATTGAGAGAGTAGAGTTAGAGAAGATGAAGGAGAAAAACATGGAAAATAATTTTTTTTCCAATTCACTAAGTTTGAGTATTCAAATGATGAAAACTCATCTGATTCTTCATCTCCATCCTCTCCTAAAATATTTGTTAATCTTCAAAATGATCCGGATTTGAACTGGATTTTGAACAGTTCGGTTACTTTATATGAAGAACAAGTAACCGAACTCATCTGAAGCTGTAGTTCGGTTGCCCCGTGAGATGAACAAGTAACCGAACTCATCTGAAAGTGTAGTTCGGTTACTTGTTCCAAATACGCAGGTTACCGAACTCTCAAATAATTTCTAGGAGTTACAGCGTTATGTTCGGTTGGTTCTCAACTAACTGAACTTTGATGTACAGAGTTCGGTTGGTTCGCAAACTGCATGCACTTTTGATCTAACCGAACTTTACGTAATATAAGAGTATATAAGTTTACAAAGTTCGGTTCTTTCGCAAACTTGAACCTAACAGCTAACCAACCGAAATCTGAGTTCGGTTTCTGCGATAAAATTGTGAAGTTACGGAACTTAATAAACAAAAAAAATGTGAAGTTCCAGCGTCTATTGGCTAAGTTCGGTTACTTTGTAGTTTTAAATTTTTTTGCGAACAAACCGAACTCTATTGGCTAAGTTCGGTTATTTTGGAACTCAACATAGTGGCCACAACAACACAGTTCGGTTAGACTGGATTTGTTTTTTTTTCGGTTCTAAGGGTGGAGTTCGGTTACTTTCTAATTTTATTTTTTTTTGCGAAACAACCGAACAGAAAGTTCGGTGACTTAGTTTTAAATCCAATAGAACCGAATTGTTCTTCGTGTTCTTCATTTTCAAGAAGTTCGGTTAGTAAACTAGGGTTTTTTTGGAAAATCGACCTAACCGAACATGACTCTGTAACTCCTATTAAAACCCTTATTTTGATGATTTATATTCGATTGAAGCAATCAAAATCAAATTAAAGCGAAGGGTTTGTTGGAAAATACCTCCGGAGTGGTCCCATGGCAGAATCAGGTTGCGGCTGGCGTCTTTTATACTCGATAAAATTATTATGTAACCGAACTTAATTGTGATTGCATTGATGTTGTTACATTTATTAAATAGGCGGTGGTGGTGGTGGTGGGAGGAGGTGGTGGTGGTAATCGGTGGTTGGTGGTGGTGATAATCGGAGGTGGTGGTGGTGGTAATCGGCGGTGGTGGGCGGTGGTGGTAATCGGTGGTTGGTGGTGGTGATAATCGGAGGTGGTGGTGGTGGTAATCGGCGGTGGTGGGAGGAGGTGGTGGTTATATATATATAGAGGTGGTTATTAGATTGATTTTAAATTAAATTAGGTTAAGGGTAGGTTAGTCATTTCAACGTTTTAGGACACCCCTTATCACTATAAGGAAGGTGGCCTAATAAAACCATGGTCCCCTCAAAAAAACCATGGTCCCTAAAAAATCATTCATAGTTAGGGGTGAGTATGGGCCATTATGGGCCGGTTTTTACCTCATCCGCATCCAATCTAATCCATTACGGATTTCAAATTTGCGCATCCAATCCAACATCCATTGGATGCACGGATGAACGGATTGGGTGCGAATAATCCAATGGATTTATGTTAGTTAAAATTTATAATGAAAAGAATAAAACCAATATAGATGACTTCTTATAGAACCTGCATATTTTATATATCTATATAAATATAGAAGTGTCATGGACAACACTCCAAGTAAAAACCTTAAAAATTCCAAAACTATCTATATATTTTCGAGAAACTATATAAATGCCCTTAATCTAACGGATATGGATGTCCAACGGATTTTCAAGGTTGCATCTGAACCCAATCCGTAATCCGTTAGATTTCAAAATTCTCATCCGCGTCCAACCCATTAGCGAACGGTCCGGACATCCATCCCCAAAAATACGGTTGGTCCCGGTTAAATCCACGGATTACGGATAAAATGCTCACCCCTACAGATAGTATTGTTCGTGGACCTGTAGTTCTTCTTTCTTGATTGATATTCCCTCAGTTTGATGAAAAATCATATTTTCACTTTTTCAATTTGACCTATTTTTATGCAAAAAGTGAAAAAAAATGAAAGCATCGTTTTTCTTCAAACGGAGGTACCGTGGATGTGGTATTGACCAGCATCGAAAAGATCAGAACATGCTCACTCAGACTTCAAACTGGCTGGTCATTTTGATTTCAGCTTTGATCGTAAACTAGCATAGCTTCTTGCACTTGACGATGTTTGGCAGGGGATATGGGCTTCATTATGGTCGCTTTGGATTGGCAGTAATATGCATCTAAACGTTTGTCGTTTTTTACGTGGATTGTCAGATAATATGTTGGTCAACTTGCTCTGAAATTAATTTCAAATTCCACTCAAGGTTCGGTTTATGTTAGTTGGCTTGACACGGGATTTTTCAACCAGTTTCAGGGTTGTATCTTCGTTTTTAATATCTTCTCCGACACAAAAACGATTGCAGAGAAAATTCTTAAAATTTGTAAGAAAAACGCTAAAAGAAGCATGCAGCATATTACACAAGTTAAGAGATTAACTTGCTCATAATAAAGCAATTCGTTCATATATATTTTCATAATGAAAAATAAATCATCAATGAACTCTCCCTAAATATATGCCAAGCCTTCTCTGCCATTATTGATTCAAACTAATAACCCAAGCCTTTGCTCAGCGACGTGGAGGAAATTCCCTTCTTGGTGGCATAATTATTTTATCTGGTGGTGGAGGTGGAGAGTGCTTAGTTATTGGTGGTTTTGGAAATGGTTTTGGCTTTGGTTTCTAGTCTGGTTTGTGGGGAGGTGACGGTGGTTTCAATGGCTTTCCTGGCTTTTTTGGGGGTGTTGTAGGCACATAAATCGGCTTCGCTGGTGGTGGTGGAGCAGAAATAGGCTTATATGTTCCAGTTATTGGGTCAAATTTCAAAAGTGGTGGTTTTGAAGGCTGATTTGAATAAGTGAGAGATGGAAAACTCAGAGAAATAATTACTACTAGAAAAGCACTAGTAATAAAGAAAAAAGCCTCTTTGTTTCCAATATTCATTTCTAAACTTTGTTTTGATCTTAAGCATTCTTCACAACCCCAAATATATATGGTAGGGAATTACCTTCTCATCAAGTGGGTTCGATTTCCCTTCTGATAAAGTAAAATGGTAAGACAAAAGAGAGAATATAGTATTAAAGAGAAGAGAAAGAAGGAAATCAGTGCTTCTTATTACTTGTCTACTTCCTTTTTTATATACATAAAGAGTACATGTACTAGTAGGAGTTATGTAGTACACTTGTTGGTTAGCAAAGACTAAACCTTACATGTGTCAAGTAGAAGAGTGAAGTTTACATGCATGTCTCCACATGTGGTGGTCAGACATTTCCCCACTCATGTTCCTGCAACACTCCTCCTTGGATGACCACTATTATAAACTAACTGCTTTGTCAAAACCTTGCCAGAAAACGTCCGTTGGTAAAAAACTGGTCGAAGGAGAAAGACACTTGAGCTTCTGAAATGACATAGCTTGTCAAGGATTTTCTCCTTTGTAGAATTGTGTCAGGAAAAATATTTTGCACAAAAACCTGAACACTTGTAAGGAGAAGAATAACCTCAACCTAAGTTGTATCTTTAGTGATTTTGTTGTCTCATTAAAAACCTTTTCGAGTAACAAAACTCAGTGGAAAAAAGTAACCTCGCTGAAGGAAAAGAGTACAACACACTTTGATGTCATCAGTGCATTGTTAGATGCTCCCCCTGATATCGACATCTCCCCATGATTTGTATTATGGTATTATTGTTGTCTCATTAAAAACCTTTCCGAGTAGTAAAACCCAGTGGGAAAAAGTGACCTCGGTGAAGGAAAATAGTTCAACATACCATGAGGTGCTCCCCCTGATGCAGGACAATTTCTTTAGTCTAATACATTCATGGGAGTGGACAGTTCCTTTAGTCCTATGGGGTCATGGGAAGTTCGGACAATCTCTTTAGTCCTATACTTCTCACATGTTTTTCAAATGTGGCCTTAGGTAATGACTTAGTAAATAAGTTTGTCACATTTTCGTCAGATTTTACTTTACTAACCTGAATGTTTAGAAGAAATTGTTGTTGCTGGTTGTAGAAGAACTTCGGTGATATATGTTTCGTATTATCACCCTTGATATACCCTTGCTTCATCTGTTCGATGCAAGCTGCATTATCTTCGTAAATGCAAGTTGGCTCTTCAGTGGTAGAACTCAAACCACATGTCCCTCGAATATGTGTAATGATAGACCTTAACCATATACACTCACGAACCGCCTCATGTAGGGCAATGATCTCAGAGTGGTTCGTGGAGATAGCCACAAGGGTTTGCTTGGTCGATCTCCAGGATATCGATGTATTCCCGATAGTGAACACATATCCAGTTTGTGATCGACCATTGTGTGGGTCTGAGAGGTACCCAGCATCTGCAAAACCAACCAAAACATTATTTGGGGTCTTGGTGTAAGGAGTTTCAATTACATTAGCATCTCTCCTTTCGTCTTCGTAGGGATAAAACAAACCCAAGTCAATGGTTCCCTTTAGGTATCTAAATATATTCTTTATGCCATTCCAATGACGTTGCGTTGGCGTTGAGCTATATCTAGCTAACACGTTGACTGAGAACGAGATATCTGGTCGAGTACATTGTGTTAAGTACAATAATGCGCCTATTGCACTTAAATAGGGATATTCAGCTCCCAATACATCTTCACCATCTTCCTTTGAACGAAATGGGTCCTTATGTACATCTAAAGTTCGACCAACCATGGGAGTGCTAGAGGGGTGCACTTTGTCCATATTAAATTGCCTGAGTATCTTTTGGACATATGCAGACTGATGGATTAATATTCCACAAGCTCGATGTTCTAGTTCAAGTCCTAGACACATCTGAGTTTTCCCAAGATCTTTCATCTCAAATTCGGATTTCAAATAGCTTGCAGTTTCTCTTATTTAATCAAGAGTACCTATTATGTTCATGTCGTCGACATAGACAGCTATAATTGTAATCCGAAACTTGTTTTCTTTATAAAAATGCAGCGGCGCAATTCATTATTTGTATATCCCTTCCCAATCAAATAATCACTTAGACGGGTATACCACATCCTCCCAGATTGATTTAATCCATAAAGTGAGCGTTTCAACTGTATTGCAAATGCACTCCGTGGTTTAGAGTTACTTGATTTGGGCATTGGAAGTCCATCTGGAACTTTCATGAATATCTCTATATCAAGATCCCCATATAGATATGTGGTAACCACATCCATAAGCTGCATTTCAAATCCTTCTGAAACTACTAAGCTGACTAAATAACGGAACGTTATGACGTCCATTACAGGAGAGTACGTTTCTTTGTAATCAATCCCAGGGCGTTGTGAGAAACCTTGCGCCACAAGGCAAGCCTTATATCTCAAGACTTCGTTCTTCTCATTACGCTTTCTGACAAATACCCATTTATGTCCTACATGCTTTACACCTGGTGGGGTTAGCACTACCGCACCAAATACCTATCTGTTTTCCAGTGAATCTAGTTCAGCCTGGATTGCATCTCTCCATTGAGGCCAATATTCTCTCTTTTGGCATTCTGCAATGGAGCGTGGTTCGATATCATCATGCTCTATAATCTCTCGAGCAACAGTATATGCGAATATATCATCAATATGCATGGAGGATCTTTCCATCAACACATATGAACTTTCACAATCCATAGAGATTTCTTTGTTCTCTGGAATCAATTCAAACTTCGGGGCGTCCCCAGTAATAATCCATGGACATAACTGTAATGAGACAATCTCATGAGATGGATTATCTGTATTGATGATATATGGATCGGTTTGTGCCTTACTCGCCCTTTTCTTCCTTGGATGAGTATCAATCGAACCAAGTGGTCTCCCGGTCTTCCTTTTGGGGGCCACGGCCTCAGCTACACTTTCACCAAGTGCAGCCTTGATACCTATATCTATGGTACATTTTCTCTTGTCGGGAATTTCCAACCTTGCAGGCATGTTTGCAGCTGGTATATGTGATCTTGTCACTTTAGCGATATCAGTAAATGCATCAGGCATTGAATTTGCCACATTCTGAAGATCAATAATTCTTTTCACTTCACTTTCGCATTGTGGAGTGTGGGGATCAAGATGAGACAACGTGGGAACACACCACGACAATTCCTGTCGTTCCCTTTGGAAGTCCTTTTCCATACCTCACCCTAACGACGGGAAAGTTGTCTCATCAAAGTGACAATCCACAAATATAGCGGTAAAGAGATCGCCTGTCATAGGTTCTAAGTAGCAGATAATTGTTGGGGATTCGTATCCAACATAAATACCTACTCGTCTTTGTGGACCCATCTTAGTACGCTGTGGGGGCGTAATAGGCACGTATAAGTCACAACCAAATATGCGTAAATGTGAAATATCAGGCTCATATCCAGTTACCAACTAGTACGCAGAAAATGGTTAGCTAACAGTGGGTCTAAAGCGAATAAGTAATGCTACTGTTTATGGGTGAAAATTATTTCTGCGGTTTTTGGTAAATTTGGGTGTGTGGATGAGAAACGAATCTAAACCCTAAACAAATGCACTGCACGGGAGTGCTTTCTGATTCGAGAGATCAATCTATACAATTCTGGCCTAAACCAAGAAATGGTCGTTCCAGACTTGCTTCGGTCACAAAGTGAAGGATATGGGGTTGATCTTAGGGAGGGAAGCGAAGAAGCTGTTGAGATTATGAAGGTGTTGGTTGTTTATGACTTGTATTAGAATATCGAGCTGGCTTGCAATAATGTAAGAAATCAGCTCTGATGTTTTCTGGATACGAATGACAACACTTGGTTTTCCGTGCTTGTCTTGGAAATAGGGAGGAGAACCTATTTATACAAGTCATTGAGCACAACCTTCGTCTCTCATAGGAAGTGGAGGAAGTGAAGTGATGGAATAGTGGGGTCATGTTAGTGTCACACGATCAGTCTTTGCCCACTTCTCCCATCATCGCTAACCATCCATACCTCCTGACACGTTCTTGTAATGGCGCGTTGCACCCTGCACACTTTAAACCGCCAGACCAATACCCCAGTAAGTATCCCCCAGTTTGTGACATGTTTGATGTCTCGAATGAGTGGATCGTGGGACCCACTGTAAGAAGTATCATGTGATGCTAAAATAACTAAGGTTTTGGTATTTATGAAATATCGTGTATGCTCGATGCATGTAATGCATCGCATAAAATCAGCATGTATGAAGCATCGATGTTTTAATGCCTGACTAAATAAGTCGCGGACCAAGCGTCTTAAAATAGCACCACGCCCAACCATCTTCGAGTGATCGTTTGGAGGCTGCATTGGAAAGATATATCCTGGCCGATCACTCCTGTGGAAGAGTGGCGGATGGCGATCATTGGGATGCCTTACTGGTCATCTAGCTTTCAACCTAGGCTGTTCGACCAAGCTAGCAAAGTTGGACGGACGAGATGGTTTAAGACTCTCATCTGCGACCGTTGATTGATTTTTAGGGTTTTAGGAGGTGCGCGAGCATCACTCCTATACTTGACCGAATCCGAGCTTGGGCGCAAGTTTTGGTGGGGCCGACCAGGCATGCGTGTAGACGGCCTGCCGATGTATATGCCCATACCTCTTTGTCTCATGAAGGTGCGATATACGCCACTCAATTTGACCAGGAAAGGTGAGTGGTCGAGATCGATTTGCGACAGAAATCCATTGCCGCAAAGGATTTAGAAGCCGCTCAGCATGCCACTTTCTGGCGCGCGTTTCGAGGTCATCGAGTCCTAGTTTGCCTAGGCCGACCAGCTCCACGCAAAGGTGGGCCCACCGTGATCATGTTGACATGCTTGGGACCTTTTAAGTCTATATTTATACCTTCCATCCAATCTTGTGAAGATGGATGGTCGTGATCGAACTGCGACAGTTATGCAGCGCCGCGAACCCTAATTAGGGTTTTGAAACAGCACGTACACACGATTTTGGCCAAACGGTTTGGCAAGTTATGCTCCTCTTTTGGAGGAACCGATCGTGTGGGGCCCACGTTGGGTCGACATTGAACGTGTGTGCACTTCTCTAATGGTCTTAGGCGCAATCTAATCCATCCAAACATGCTGGCGAAGTTGGATGGTCGTGATCAATTTAAGACATTAGTGGTTTGTTGTGATCTCAGACTATCCGTGACGATGCCACAATCCTCTTTTGGAGGAACCGTTCGTGTGGGGCCCATGTTGGGCCGACAGTGAACGTGTGTGCACTTCTCTAATGGTATCAGGCGCAATCTAAGCCATCCAAGCATGCTTGCGAAGTTGGATGGTCGTGATCAATTTAAGACATTAGTGGTTGGTTGTGATCTCAGACTATCCGTGACGATGCCATAATCCTCGACTCTGATGTGGACGAGCCCTATCATAAGGAATATCCTTACAAGTATGATGAAGCAATTTCTGAAAAATATGTTGAAGCAGCTCCCAAATAGAACGTTGATGTAGCTTCCGGCAAGCGTGTTGAAGCAGCTTCTGAAGCGAACGTTAAGGTGGCTCCTGGAGAGAGCGCTGAAGCGGGTCCCGAAGAGCGTTGAAGCAGCTTCCTCTGGAGAGCGTTGAAGTGTTGAAGCGAATTTTTCTTCTGGAGAGAGAGCTGAAACGGCTTCTTCTGGAGAGAGAGCATTGAAGCGGTTTCTACGGGAGGGAGCGTTGAAGCGGCTTCTGCTGGAGGGAGCGTTGAAGTGGCATCTTCTTCAGTTTGGTTTCCCCTTGCAAATTACATGCTTCTTGGTTGACCCTCTCTCTTGTGTTGAAGAAATTCTTGACTGAAGGCGAAGTAATTTCATGCTGAGCCTCAGTCCCCAAGCGTGGTCTACGTGGCTCTATCTTGTATGCCCGATGGGCCTTTGTACGTAGTGGTCGTTGATATGGTGAAACTCTGTATGGTATAAATTGACGAGCAAAAACGGTTCTTGAAAGTAGCTGTGATCAGAAGAGACTGGCAGGGAGAGGCGTGGTGGCAATTTGTACGAACTTGGCACTCTTCATATAATGGTAGAGATAGTCTTGTTATTAGAGGGATAAGATGGAACCAATGGATTTCTTGATGTTTCTTCATGGAATAGAGAAGAGGGAGACAGTCCCCTTCCCACGAGTATCCAGAGCTTTCGACTTAATAGATGTTGTCACGCTAGGTTCATGATGCTGTCTTTACGTCTGCTCTCTTGAGTATATCCTCGTCTTTGGACATCTTGGAATCATAATGATAGCGTGCTTGCATCTCTCTAAAATCACCATCTTTGAGATAGGCAGTGCTAAGAAGTCCCCGATCATACTCCTTTGGTAACACAACTACTTCTTCTACGGGAGGAAAATTCTGAAAGCGTCTCTCATTGACGTAGTTACCGTCAATCCAGATATGGAATAACTTGGATGTTTTTTCACCATTGTGGCAGTCGTGCATATGGTACTGGAGTTTGGAGTTGGTGATTTTGGACGTGCAGGATGTTGTATCTCGGTGGTTTTCCTCTTACTGCTTCAGCGAAACTGCTTACAGAAGGCTGAAGCTTGCATTGCCTGTTGGTGAGATGTATGTTTCCACGAACATCATGAGGCCCTTTATTACGGACAAGCTTGTTCTTTCTAGCAGGGCAGATGATGTTGTAAACTGAGCGTTTAGAAGCTTCACGGAGTTCAGAGGGTGTCTGAAAGCACAGGCTCTTCGACAAAGCACGAGTGACAGGTACCATCTATTGATGCTAAATTACACCACTTTTTGTTCAATCACATTTGGATTGTGACCCTTCAGTGCCTGAATTCGGGACCTCTTGACATAATCATTTGGATGTTCGCTGTTTCGCTAAAGCATTCCTCTTAAGTCTGACAGAGTGATTCACCCAAGCTGCAGATTCTTTCTCCACATGATGATGCGGACATCGCTATCTTCTCGAGGCTGCTCCCTTGAGGTGTCAGATCCAGTAGATCTGAAGATGTCCCGGGCTCGATCTTCGTCCGGGATGACATATTAGGCAAACCCTTTATGATGATTTGGAGATGACAATATTCATTGAATCTTCCGAAACGCTTCCTGTTGTAGTGTGGTCTATGCGAAGCTTGCTCCTTTCTTCAGCAAGGGAGTGAATGAAGCAACAAGATGGGACAAACCAGGTATAAAACGTCGAATGTAATTCACCTTGCCCATGAAGCTTTAGAGCTCCTTCACAGTTCGCGGAAGCGGCATCGTGAGGATAGCTTGAGTCTTGGATGGGTCCACATTGATCCCCTCAGCAGTTACCTGGAACCCCAGGAACTTGCAAACACCGAATGCGCATGTCAAAGGATTCATCTTCAATTTATATTCACGGCACCTTTCGAACACTTTTCGTAGGACTCCTGTGTGATCCACCCGAGCTTTCAGTTTAACGACTATATCATCTACATAGTCTTCGACTTGCTTATGCATCATGTCGTGGAAGATTGACGTCATAGCGCGTTGATAAGTTGCACCGGCATTCTTGAAACCAAATGGCATTACAGTATAATAAAAATTTCCGAGAGGAGTTCGAAAAGCTGTCTTACTTGCGTCATGCTCGTACATCCTTATCCGATTGTACCCGTTATATCCATCCATGAAGGAGAACATGCCGGGTGCGCTGGTGGCATCTACTAACATGTCAATGTTAGGTAGAGGAAAATCGTCTTTTGGGCAACATCTGTTCAAGTCTCTGAAATCTACGCATCACCTGATTTTTCCGTTTTTCTTTTTTACCGGAACTACATTAACCAACCAGGTCGGATGGTGGATAGGATTAATGAAGCCAACAGCTAGAAGCTTCTGAATCTCGTTCTTGATTTTCTCTTCTACCTCGTGCCTGAATTGTCTCGGAGATTGCTTGATCAACTTGGATCCAGGCATGACATGTAGATGATGGGTGACCAATTTTTCGTTTAGACCGGGCGTTTCTTCATTCATCCAAGCGAATATATCCTGGTATTCCTTGAGAAGTTGCACGAGCTCCGTGTGTTCATCCGTGGACAAGGTTGAGCTGATGGAGATAGGCCTGGGAGATTCTTCATTCCCTATATTAACGATTTCGAGCTCATCGGTCGTGGAGCTGGTGCCATCCTGCAGTTGTCGTGGAGCATCAAACACTTCTTCTTGTGGCTCGTCGTTGTTGTAGCATTCCATTGGTCGGAGAGACTGGGTAACAGTCTCCCCTGCTAATTGCTAACAGCGGCGTCGGTAGACGGTTTTCCCTTTCTGATCACGACTTGCCACAAAGGCTCGCTCCCTCTTAGTGTGAACGCCTTGTCAACAAAGATGCATCGTGGGGTTTATCCCTCAATAATGCAGGTCGGTCCTCCTCTTGGATTGAAACCCACGTGGGGAGTGGGATGCAATGAACTTTGTCTGCTTCTTCCCGCGGAGCTTCTCTTAGTTCAAATAATTCCACTCCACATATCGGTGCGTAAGGAGACAACGATGCAGGAATATGAACGACTTCTTTATTCAACATAATCTTCAGGCACTGGTGATACGTCGAAGGGACAATCCTATTGTCATGGAGCCACGGTCTCCCCAGTATCATATGGTAGTTCGGGTCCTTCTCTATGACTTCAAATTTCACCTTTGACTGAACGGGCTCTACAGATAAATTCAAATTGACATACCCGTACGTGTTGGTTTGGTTTCCTTCGAAGTATTTCATCGTGGTAGGCCTCCGTACGATCTTGCCTGGGCGAACCTTGGCCGTCCTGAGAGTCTTGAGAGTAATCACATTCGAAGACGCTCCCTTGTCGATGAGAGCCCTCTTGAACTCGGAGTCCTTGATGCGTGCAGTAACATGTAGGGCCCGGTTGTGACCTTCCTCTGCCATTATGTCTTCTTATGTAAATGTAACATTATTCACAGACATCTCTGATGTTTTTGAGGTTTCTGGGCCAAAGGAGTTAAATGCACGTCTAGGGCTATCTGGTTGATTGCAGCAAACGTCTCCGCCCGCTGGTCCTTTGAAAGATGTAAAAGTTCGCATAAACTTTCCACTAGAGAAGCCGCTTCCTGATCCACCAGCCTCTGGTTCATAGTGAAGCTATTGACCTGAGGAGGATCGTTGCAAGGATCAGTCCCCAGTGTAGAAATCTCGGTCACAGGAAAACCGCTCATATCCGACGTCATATTGATGAGGAAATCGAGTATTTATTGCTTCTTTGATCAGGTTCATGTTCTTTGCACGAACCTACAGCACTCGTGCCAACTCGATCAATGTTGGGATTCTTCCAGCCGCGTCGTCATACTTACCGTTGGAAAGAGGAGCATCGTCGTTGGAGGAACTCCGACCGGGATCTGAAGTTGTTGGGAAAGTCCTAAGACCAACCATTTTGAAATCATCCAAATAGGATTGGGTATTGAAGAAATTGACTTCAAAACCGAAAGATTAATCTCCCACTGTGGTCGCCAATTGTTTATGGGTGAAAACTGTTTCTGCAGTTTTTGGTAAATTTGGGTGTGTGGATGAGAAACGAATCTAAACCCTAAACAAATGCACTGCACGGGAGTGCTTTCTGATTCGAGAGATCAATCTATACAATTCTGGCCTAAACCAAGAAATGACCGTTCTAGACTTGCTTCGGTCACAAAGTGAAGGATATGGGGTTGATCTTAAGGAGGGAAGCGAAGAAGGTGTTGAGACTGTGAAGGTGTTGGTTGTTTATGACTTGTATCAGAATATCAAGATGGCTTGCAATAATGTAAGCAATCAGCTCTGATGTTTTCTAGATACGAATGACAACACTTGGTTTTCTGTGCTTGTCTTGGAAATAAGGAGGAGAACCTATTTATACAAGTCATTAAGCACAACCTTCGTCTCTCATATGAAGTGGAGGAAGTGGAGTGATGGACTAGTGGGGTCGTGTTAGTGTCACACGATCAGTCTTTGC
This sequence comes from Papaver somniferum, assembly GCF_003573695.1. NCBI lineage: Eukaryota > Viridiplantae > Streptophyta > Magnoliopsida > Ranunculales > Papaveraceae > Papaver > Papaver somniferum. The sequence goes on along the minus strand of NC_039358.1, from coordinate 129,168,701 downwards.
CCACTTCTCCCATCATCGCTAACCATCCATACCTCCTGACACGTTCTTGTAATGGCGCGTTGCACCCTGCACGCTGTAAACCGCCAGACCAATACCCCAGTAAGTATCCCCCAGTTTGTGACATGTTTGATGTCTCGAATGAGTGGATCGTGGGACCCACTGTAAGAAGTAGCATGTGATGCTAAAATAACTAAGGTTTTGATATTTATGAAATATCGTGTATGCTCGATGTATGTAATGCATTGCAGAAAATCAGCATGTATGAAGCATCGATGTTTTAAATCCTGACTGAATAAGTCGCGGACCAAGCGTCTTAAAATAGCACAACGTCCAACCATCTTTGAGTGATCGTTTGGAGGCTGCATGGGCAAGCTATCTCCTGGCCGATCACTCCTGTGGAAGAGTGGCGGATGAAGATCATCGGGATGCTTTACTGGTCGTCTAGATTTCAACCTAGGTTTTCCAACCAAGCTAGCAAAGTTGAACGGACGAGATGGTTTAATACTCTCATCTACGACCGTTGATGGATTTTTAGGGTTTTAGGAGGTGCGCGAGCATCACTCCTATACTTGACCGAATCCGAGCTTGGGCGCAAGTTTTGGTGGGGCTGACCAGGCATGCGTGTATACGGCCTGCCGGTGTATATGCCCATACCTCTTTGTCTCATGAAGGTGTGATCTACACCACTCAATTTGACCGGCAAAGGTGAGTGGTCGAGATCGATTTGCGGCAGAAATCCATTGCCACAAAGGATTTGGAAGCCGCTCAGCATGTCAATTTCGGGGTAGCGTTTGGAGGTCAGCGAGTCCTAGTGTGCATAGGCCGACAAGCTCCACGCAAAGGTGGTCCCACGGTGATCATGTTGACATGCTTGGGACCTTTTAAGTCTATATTTATACCCTCCATCCAAGCTTGCGAAGATGGATGGTCGTGATCGAACTGCGACAGCTATGCAGCGCCGCGAACCCTAATTAGGGTTTTGAAAACAGCACGTACGCACGATTTTGGCCAAACGGTTTGGCAAGTTATGCTCCTCTTTTGGAGGAACCGATCGTGTGGGGCCCACGTTGGGACGACAGTGAACGTGTGTGCACTTCTCTAATGGTCTTAGGCGCAATCTAAACCATCCAAACATGCTGGCGATGTTGAATGGTCGTAATCAATTTAAGACATTAGTGGAATTTTCGTGACGTTTGCAAAGCATCATACCAGCCATGTTTCGGGCATGCGATCGTGGCTGCATGACCACTTCGTGAGCAAACCGATCAGGTAGGGATAGAGTTGCCCCCTAATGTGAGTGCTAGCGGCTCGTCCATCTTTCATGATGCGATCTAAGCCGTCCAATCAGGCTAGTGAAGTTGGACGATCACGATCATTTTGAGACCCTCTTAAGCAGTCTTGCTCATTCGAGATTCTTCCAAAGCAGCGCGGCCATCCTATTTTGGGGCTGGCGTTTTGGCACGCTGGGAAGTGAATTATAATGTTCGACCGACTAGGGCATAAATAGGACCGTTGGTGATCATTAAGGTGATAGCCTGCTCTTGCTAGGGTTCGTCTAGGCTGGTCAGATCATGCGGTCAACCTGCGTGGTCGTGATCATTTCTGAGACTGATACGGTCAGTCCAGATTAAATATGCTCAATCGGGCTAATATAAGCACACCGAGAGATGTTTCCTGTACGGGTATTTCATGCATGCCTCATTATTGATACTTGGATATTCATGTTACTCTATTAAGAGAAACACTCAGTCATCATGACGCACCAATAGTGAGAGTTCCCGGGAACAACACAGGAAATACTAAGAAAACCATGCATTAATCAATAATGCTAAAAATTCACAGAATATTCGGGATTGTTGCTACATGCTCCGTTCTAGGTGAATTTATGTATTTAATTCACAGAATATTTGGGATTGTTGCCACATGCTCCATTCTAGGTGAATTAATAAAGCGAAGAGGTACTCATCACTTATCAAACAGCTTTATCCTTTGCAGGATGTCAGCACACGACTTTATCCTTTGCAGGATGTCAGCACATTAAATTTGGTTTTATAATTTTAGCCCTGAATTAAAATCTACCATCAACATTAAGTCCCTTTCCTAGCACATGATGGTTGCATTATTGTGGGGTAGGCATTAGATGGTGACAAATAAATATAAAACTTATGAGACAAAGTTAGATGTTACCAGGAGAGATAGGTCGGCCTGTCTTTGGAACATGTCACGTTCAAGAGGCGTCCAGGTGAGCGTTCCCCGAGCATGATGTCGGTTGGACCCAGGTAGATTAGGCATGCGGTTGGTTGTGATCTCAAACTATCCATGACGATGCCATAATCCTCGACTCTGATGTGGACGAGCCCTATCATGAGGAATATCCTTACAAGACTGCTGAAGCAATTTATGAAAAATATGTTGAAGCAGCTCCCAAATAGAACGTTGATGTAGCTTCCGGCAAGCGTGTTGAAGCAGCTTCTGAAGCGAACGTTAAGGTGGCTCCTGGAGAGAGCGCTGAAGAGGATCCCGGAGAGCGTTGAAGCAGCTTCCTCTGGAGAGCGTTGAAATGTTGAAGCGACTTCTTCTTCTGGAGAGAGAGCTGAAACGCCTTCTTCTTGAGAGAGAGCATTGAAGCGGTTTCTGCGGGAGGGAGCGTTTTACATGATTCTTGATTGACCCTCTCTCTTGTGTTGAAGAAATTCTTGACTGAAAGCGAAGGAATTTCATGCTGAGCCTCAATCCCCAAGAGTGGTCTACGTGGCTCTATCTTGTATGCCTGATGGGTCTTTGTACGTAGTGGTCGTTGATATGGTGAAACTATGGATGGTATAAATCGACGATCAACAACGGTTCTTGGAAGCAGTTGTGATCAGAAGAGACTGGCAGGGAGAGGCGTGGTGGCAACTTGTACGAACTTGGCACTCTTCATACAATGGTAGAGATCGTCTCGTTATTAGGGGGATAAGATGGAACCAATGGATTTCTTGATGTTTCTTCATGGAATAGAGAAGAGGGAGACAGTCCCCTTCCCACGAGTATCCAGAGCTTTTGACTTGATAGATGTTGTCACGCTAGGTTCATGAGGCCGTCTTTACGTCTGCTCTCTTAAGTATATCCTCGTCTTTGGAAATCTTGGAATCATAATGATAGCGTGCTTGCATCTTTCTAAATTCACCATCTTTGAGATGGGAAGTGATAAGTGGTACCCAGTCATACTCCTTTGGTAACGCAACTACTTCTTCTACGGGAGACAAATTCTGAAATCGTCTCTCATTAACGTAGTTACCGTCAATCCAGATATGGAATACCTTGGACGTTGTTTCACCGTTGTGGCAGTCGTGCATACGGTACTGGAGTTTGGAGTTGGTGATTTTGGACGTGCAGGATGTTGTATCTCGGTGGTTTTCCTCTTACTGCTTCAGCGAAACTGCTTACAGAAGGATGAAGCTTGCATTTCCTGTTGGTGAGATGTATGTTTCCACGAACATCATGAGGCTCTTTATTACGGGATGGCTTGTTCTTTCTAGCAGGGCAAGTGATGTTGCAAACTGAGTGTTTAGCATCTTCACGGAGTTCAGAGGGTGTCTGAAAGCACAGGATCTTCGACAAAGAACGATTGACAGGTACCATATATTGATGCTCAATTACACCACTTTTTGTTCAATCACACTTGGATTGTGACCATTCAGTGCCTGAATTCGGGACCTCTTGACATTATCATTTGGATGTTCGTTGTTTCGCTAAAGCATTCCTCTTAAGTCTGACAGAGTGATTCACCCAAGCTGCGGATTATTTCTCGACATGATGATTGGGACATCGCTATCTTCTCGAGGCTGCTCCCTTGAGGTGTCGGCTCCAGTAGATCTGAAGATGTCCCAGGCTCGCTCTTCGTCCGGGCTGACATAATAGGAGAACCCTTTATGATGAGTTGGAGATGACAATATTCGTTGAATCTTCCGAAACGCTTCCTGTTGTAGTGTGGTCCATACGAAGCTTGCTCCTTTATTCAGCAAGGGAGTGAAGGAAGCAACAAGATGGGCCAAACCAGGTATAAAACGCCGAATGTAGTTCACCTTTCCCATGAAGCTTTGGAGCTCCTTCACAGTTCGCGGCATCGGCATCGTGAGGATATCTTGAGTCTTGGATGGGTCCACCTTGATCCCCTCAGCAGTTACCTGGAACCCCAGGAACTTTCAAACGCCGAAAGCGCATTTCAAAGGATTCATATTCAATTTATATTCACGGCACCTTTCGAACTCTTGTCGTAGGACTCCTGTGTGATCCACCCGAGCTTTCGATTTGACGACTATATCATCTACATAGTCTTCGACTTGCTTATGCATCATGTCAAGGAAGATTGACGTCATAGCGCGTTGATACGTTGCACCGGCATTCTGGAAACCAAATGGCATTACAATATAATAAAAATTTCCGAGAGGAGTTCGAAAAGATGTCTTACTTGCGTCATGCTCGTACATCCTTATCTGATTGTACCCGCTATATCCATCCATGAAGGAGAACATGTCATGTCCGCTGGTGGCATCTACTAACATGTCAATGTTAGGTAGAGGAAAATCGTCTTTTGGGAACATCTATTCAAGTCTCTGAAATCTACGCAACACCTGATTTGTCCGTTTTTCTTTTTCACCGGAACTACATTAGCCAACCAGGTCGGATGGTGGATAGGCTTAATGAAGCCAGCAGCTAGAAGCTTCTGAATCTCAGTCTTCATTTGCTCTTCTACCTCGTGCCTGAATTGTCTCAGAGATTGCTTGATCAACTTGGATCCAGGTATGACATGTAGATGGTGGGTGACCAATTTTTCGTTTAGACCGGGCGTTTCTTCATACGTCCAAGCGAATATGTCCTGGTATTCCTTGAGAAGTTGCACGAGCTCCGTGTGTTCATCCGTGGACAAGGTTGAGCTGATGGAGATAGGCCTGGGAGATTCTTCATTCCCGATATTAACGATTTCGAGCTCATTGGTCGTGGAGCTGGTGCCTTCCTGCAGTTATCGTGGAGCATCCAACACCTCTTCTTGTGGCTCGTCGTGGTTGTAGCATTCCATTGGCCGGAGATACTGGGTAATAGTCTCCCCTGCTAATTGCTAACAGCGGCGTCGGTAGACGGTTTTCCCTTTCTGATCACGACTTGCTACAAAGGTTCGCTCCCTCTTAGTGTGAACGTGGGAACGCCTTATCAGCAAAGATGCATCGTGGGGTTTAGCCCTCAATGATGCAAGTCGGTCCTCCTCTTGGATTGACGCCCACGTGGGGAGTGGTATGTAATGAACTTTGTATGCTTCTTCCCGCGGAGCTTCTCTTAGTTCAAATAATTCCACTCCACATATCGGTGTGTAAGCAGACAACGATGCAGGAATACGAACGACTTCTTTATTCAGCATAGTCTTCAGGCACTGGTGATACGTCGAAGGGACAATCCTATTGTCATGGAGCCACGGTCTCCCCAGTATCATATGGTAGTCCGGGTCCTTCTCTATGACTCCAAATTTCACCTTTGACTGAACGGGACCTACATATAGATTCAAATTGACATACCCGTACGTGTTGGTTTGGTTTTCTTTGAAGTCTGTCATCGTGGTAGGCCTCCGTACGATCTTTCCTGCGCGAACCTTGGCCGTCCTGAGAGTCTTGAGAATAATCACATTCGAAGACACTCCCGTGTCGATTAGAGCCCTCTTGAACTCGGAGTCTTTGATGCGTGCAATAACATGTAGGGCCCGGTTGTGACCTTCCTCTGCCATCATGTCTTCTTCTGTAACTCTAACATTATTCACAGACATCTCTGATGTTTTTGAGGTTTCTGGGCGCAAAGGAGTTAAATGCACGTCTAGGGCTATCTGGTTGATTGCAGCAAACGTCTCCGCCCGCTAGTCCTTTGAAAGATGTAAAAGTTCGCATAAACTTTCCACTAGAGAAGCCGCTTCCTGATCCACCGTCCTCTGGTTCATAATGAAGCTATTGACCTGAGGAGGATCGTTGCAAGGATCAGTCCCCAGTGTAGAAATCTCGGTCACAGGAAAACCGCTCATATCCGACGTCATATTGATGAGGAGATCGAGTATGTAATTTATTGCTTCTTTGATCAGGTTCATGTTCTTTGCGCGAACCTACAGCACTCGTGCCAACTCGATCAATGTTGGGATTCTTCCAGCCGCGCCGTCAGACATACCGTTGGAAAGATGCATGTAATGCATCGCATAAAATCAGCATGTATGAAGCATCGATGTTTTAAAGCCTGACTGAATAAGTCGCGGACCAAGCGTCTTAAAATAGCACCACGTCTAACCATGTTCGAGTGATGGTTTGGAGGCTGCATGGGAAAGCTATCTCCTGGCCGATCACTCCTGTGGAAGTGGCGAATGGCGATCATCGGGATGCCTTACTGGTCGTCTAGCTTTCAACCTAGGCTGTCCGACCAAGCTAGCAAAGTTAGACGGACGAGATGGTTTAAGACTCTCATCTGCAACCGCAAATGGATTTTTAGGGTTTTAGGAGGTGTGCGAGCATCACTCCTATACTTGACCGAATCCGAGCTTGGGAGCAAGTTTTGGTGGGGCCGACCAAGCATGCGTGTAGACGGCCTGCCGGTGTATATGCCCATACCTCTTTGTCTCATGAAGGTGCGATCTACGCTACTCAATTTGACCGGAAAAGGTGAGTGATCGAGATCGATTTGCGGAAAAAATTCATTGCCGCAAAGGATTTGGAAGTCGCTCATCATTCCACTTTCGGGCGCGCGTTTCGAGGTCATCGAGTCCTAGTCTGCCTAGGCCGACCAGCTCCACGCAAAGGTGGGCTCACGGTGATCATGTTGACATGATTGGGACCTTTTAAGTCTATATCTATACCCTCCATCCAAGCTTGCGAAGATGGATAGTCGTGATCGAACTGCGACAGTTATGCAGCGCCGCGAACCCTAATTAGAGTTTTGAAAAAAGCACGTACACACGATTTCGGCCAAACGGTTTGGCAAGTTATGCTCCTCTTTTGGAGGAACCGATCGTGTGGGGCCCACGTTGGGTCGACAGTGAACGTGTGTGCACTTCTCTAATGGTCTTAGGCGCAATCTAAGCCATCCAAACATGCTGGCAAAGTTGGATGGTCGTGATCAATTTAAGACATTAGTGGAATTCTCGTGACGCTTGTGATAGACACATTTTTGTGTCTAAATTGTACTCAATGTCTCTATTGTTAGTGCTCGATTTTTGTACTAATTTTGATGCTTTGTGTGTTTGTAGGTGTTTTTAGAGAAATATACTTGTGTGGAAAATTTGCTCAAAAAGTGCTATTTGGACTCTCGGAGAAAAGTACTAAAGGCACCCTCAATTTGGATAAGGGGCACCTAAGTTGGGCACCTGCTATTCGCACCCCCAGTTTGGTTAGGGGGACACCATCTTCAACATTTCAAAAATTCGTTTTGGCGGGAAAATTTTATTCTCAACTGTGTAACTTTCGATCGATTCTTGAAGGAGTTCTGGGTAGACTAAAGGGCTGAAACTTAATGGGTAGTTGTGGTATGTCCTAACAAAGCTAGTATGGGTGTTTGTTTTGATCAAATTTGTCTGGATAACTTGGTTTAATCCAAACAGGGAGTTGGAGGAAAAACATGAGCTTACACGAGTTGTGGTGAGTCTAAAGGTGTACTGCACGTGTTTGGAAGCCTTAATCAACACTTTGGAACGTGAAGAAGATTTATAAGGAATTTAATCCAGCTGCAGATGCGTAAAAATCAAAATCATTGATAAAAAAAGAAAGAAAATATCCCGAGTAAAAGAAGATTATTTGGGATTAATGGAGGAGATTCAACGCGTGTTTTTTCTTTAAATAGATTCCCTGGAGTCGTAGAGAGGGTGTCGAGAGTCTGGGGGGCTGAGGAGATCCAGAGAAGAAGAAATTCGAGTTTTCCCAAACTCGGTTTCTGTTGTTGCTGCTGCTGTACCAAGAACACGAAGAACATAAGACCCACACATAACAGTCTTATTTTGCTACAGTTTCAGCGACTGTCGTCCGACAGTCTTATTTGTTACAGTGACAGTCTTATTTGTTACTGTCGCAAGACAGTCTTATTTGCCGAGGGTCGTAGTTCTCTGGTTTGTAACAAATATAATTGTTACAAACCCGGTTTTGAATTATTTCTCCTTTTTCATCATTTGTAAACACCCTTTGAGCAATAATAATGATTTTTGAGCGTGTTTCCAACATGATGAGCGGCTAATTCTCCCACAACCAAGGCAATGAGGAAGTTATTTACGCATGAATAATTGGTAACTATTTTATTTTCTCTAATATTTAATTATAATTCACTCACTGCTTTTGCATAGTTTTAAATTGTTTGCATAATTTTCCTAATCAGTTGTGATTCAATTAGATATGTTATGTTTTGTTTAGATAAACTATGCTTAAGGGATACAATTGATGTTTGAGAATTTGCTTGATTATTAGTGAGTTAAGATATAAAGGACTTAAAAGATAATTAGAGTTTTGGATTATTTACCATCACTAATTCATGTGTAACAGTGGAATCAATGTCTTGGTTGTTTTCTCATACCTCTCGCCTACTTTGTTAATATTTTTGTATATAATTTTATTAAATCTTTAAATTTAATCTTCACATGTCCAAGAGTTTGAACCTCATTACTACAACATCATTCAAAAATTAATATCATTTTGGCGCCGCCGACGCGGATTTGTGCTTAGGTAGAATTTTTAGGTTTTTTTTTTTATTTCATTTGTTTTTTTTATGTTTCTTTGGGTGTGTCTTTATATTACAGGTTTGAAGTTGGATACTAAAGACTTGGAATCAAAGCTTAAAGCCAAAAGAGAAGGAAAAAGACAAAGCAAATAAAAAAGAGCGAAAGAAAAAAAAATTTAAAAAAAAGAGAGAATTTTTTTTTTTTTAGAGACCTTCCATTTTTTGTAATTATTTTTTTTAGTTCTTTTATTTTGCACTTTATTTGGACTTTGGACTTGGACAAATTTTTTTTTAAACCCTAAGGAAGGGTACATTAAATATAAAACTGTTTGCAGGGAAGGACGACGATTACAATATCGTCTCGACCCCTCGGGTTCGCACATGACATAGGAGTCGTGGCCCGAGTCGACTTCAGCGGTTCTGCACCCGTCTGGTACGGGAGGTAAGCTTTCGAAACACCGGCGAATCCCTTGTCAGCGGGTTTATTGTATGCCTTAAGGTGAATATATGTTGAGGATTTGAATACGGTTGTTTTAATTTCCTAGTAAAGGGCAAGGCCTGGCCAAATTAAGATAAGGACTCGGATTTCATCACCGTTTCCTTCTTGCCCGCCTTAGGAAAACGAAACCAAACGCGAACCTAAGCTTAAAATTTTGACTAGAACGAGACCTATAGAGTAACGAGCTTAATTGGAAAGTCGTTCGAAAAATATTGGTTACTCTTTTGAGCATACTTTGAAGTTCATGATGGTTTCTACGAGTTGAATGCGTGACTGCGCCGCCTTATAATACCGGTGAGACCTTGGGTATCAAAGCTCCTCACAGCTTCCCTCGTCTGAATTCAACTTACTTAAACTCGGATTGATTCCTGAGAGGTTTGCTCAGATAGTAACGAATTCCTTTTCAAAAGATTAGAAGCTGGTCTGGAAACAATCTAAGTGGAGCCATCATGCTTGTTGTTTGCTATATTTTAGAGGTTTGATTTGGTCGAGTCAGCCTTGTTTGTGATTGTGTAGAATTTCTTTGCAATTAAGAATGTCAAACTGGTATGATAGAAGCCAATACAATGATTATCGACCTGAATTTGAATATGGACATCATCCTTTTTTTGACCATGTTGGGAATAGTGGTTGGGAACGCCATCCTTTGGAAGGATATGGGTCATACCCTGGTGAGCCCAATTACTATCCACACATGCATTAGTCTTACGATCAAGAAGATTATAGTACTAGTTCTTCGTCTCTAGAGGATACAATCAAACTATTGAAAATTAGTCCTTTTTATGATCCCTCTGTTCCTATTCCTCCTTTAGAAGAGTCCCTCAGGAAGTTAGCTGAGTCGACGCGTAAGTTAGCTGAGATGAATAGTATAATTAAAGACGAAAGAACTACAATAATGAGTGAAACTTCTTTAGAATACCACCTTAAGCGGATAGCTGAGACGAACGAAAGAATTGATCGAAATTACTTGAATTTCCAATAATACCCTTGAGAATGAAGATAGTTATTTACATAATCAAGATAACAAGGTTAGAATTGGTAGCACTACTTGTTTTGATGAGGTTCGATCTTTTTCATGTTATTATGATGAGGATAGTGTTGATGGAGAATCATACTTATGTAGGAATAGTGATCAGGAAATGGATACTCCAAGAGCTTTACAATGATAATATTATTTCTATTTCAAATCCAAATCCAAATAATTTTAATAATTATTCACCTATTCAAAAGGACGAGGATTTGACTAGAGATACCCTCGTTTTAGACGATGTAGTATTTCCTGTTTACGAAGCCGATAATGATTTAGAGTTACGAGTTTATTCTGAGAATAATTTTTTAGAGTCTAGCGATTTAGAAACAATAGTCTTAGATGAAGAAGATGAACTCGTAAAGCTTTTAAATATGAGTGAGGATGCATCACCTGAGTATAACCTAACAGAAGCAATTGACCATTTTCAGGATTCCGATGATCTAGAAATTAGGGAAATTGTAGTTAGTCTACCTAGAGACACCCAAAACTCTAAGTTTGCGGGTGATTATCATTCTCCCTGTGCTTTACCTTTAACTCTTAGAAAGTTCCCTCGTGTAGGGCTTGACATTTGTGCCTCAACCATCGTACAAGATTATCTTCATACACGTTTTCCCGAACCTAATAATGTCCAGAAATAAGTTCAGTCATTAGAAACCCATCCTCTGGTTGATGTGGTTTGCCCAGGCTATGATACCCTTATTGACTTTGTTTTCCCACCAAATAGTTTTCTTCCAAATGTGGGAACGTTTATATTTCAAATGTGTCGAATATTTAGTTGTGAGACTAAACCTAAATGCTTTAGGAAATTAGAATCAACACATTTTCTTAAGAATGACTATTACCCTCACTGTGGTCAATTTTGTAAGTCAAACCTGATTGACTTAGAGGATCCTCAATTATTTAGGTTATTATTATGTTCTTCTAAATTTTTATTTGAGGTTTTACAGACTTCTAGGACCTAATAATTCGGATCTCACTTTTGAGGAGTTGCAGCCTAAAGAAATATATTTAGACCCTTTTATAGAACCTGAACCTGAACCACAATTAGATGTAGTTGTCTTAATCAGGAAACTAGGTAAGGGCATGCTAGTCTTGTTCATTTTCTTGGTTTACTGCAGTTTCCTTTGGTCATCTCTATTTGGTTTTGAAGACCCACAGTTATTCCGGCTACTGTTATACGGTTTGAGTTGACTAATCCTTTCCTAATTCTGGATGAAGACTTTCAACTTAGCACTTCTTGGGAGGTAAGCCATGCTCATGCAACATGGTAATATCATTCCTTAACTCTTTTTCTTCAAGTGGTAACAATTTCTCCTTGTTCATGCTTTTAATTTCATCTTTAGAACATCGAGGACAATGTTAGATTTAAGTTTGGGGGTGGGGAAGAACTTTTTAGTTGCACTTTTGAAACTTCTAGAGTTACATGGTACCCGGTTAGCTAAGTTTACATATTGTTTCTCACCGAAAAGATAGAAATTGGAATGCTAGGGATAACAACCTTTTGAGACATTAGAGAAAAAGACATTGAGATCCTTGAAATTCAGGAGAGAACTTGTTCCTTTTAGAGGGTAACCATGATGGACCTAACCATACATGATGGAAAGGAAAGTAGGTCAGGAAATGCCAGAAAGACAAAGCAACCTTACAATGTAGTCTTAGTTACTGGATTGCGACTCTCTCTCAGTAGAAACTTATCATCATCAACAAGCGGAGCGACATCAAAATCTATGAAGAAAGTTGAAGACGTTTTAGGTTTAGAAGCAACAATAGAAAAGAATAATTCAAAAATCAAAGTTGAAGTTATAAGAGCAAATGATATAAGTTGTTAGAATCCATGATACCAAGACATCACAAGTTGCGAAGATCCAAGTTTTGAAAGTCCTTCTCTCATGGCCACGTAAATTGTTGTCTTGTAATTTTTGTTTCCAACAAAAAAAAAATGAAAAAAAATGAAAAAAAATGAAAAATGAAAAAAAATCATCGTTACTTTTTGTTCAATAAGGCCAAAGGGAAGTAGAAATTTATAAGTCAAGCAAGAAATCGAAGAGAAGAGTTAATTGTCAAGGTTCTATGAGGTTCGATAGTTTATCATCAACAGTTGAAGACCGAAGAAGACGTTGTTTCTACTGAGCACTATGAGAGAGTCGAACAAAGATACATTTGGTTGCTTTGTTAGTCCGCTTTCAATCTGGCACAAGATCTTTCTAGCACCGGTTTAACTCATCACACGTAATTAGTCCAGCTGTGTAGCAGATGTCCCTCTCATCTTTATCTCTCTCCTAATCTTATCCAGCTGTAAAGCAGCGGACGCATCTTACAATGTTTATCTAGCTGTGTAGCGGATATATCTTTATCTAGCAGTGTTGCGGATGTGTCTCCCCTTTTCTTCAGTCATCTTTAGAGATGACACCTTTAATTTCTCTGACATTCTAGTTACTTGGAGATAGGTTGAGAATATGTATGTCCTCATAGCTCTTTGGATACTTGTGACCAATTAGAAGTCATGGTTTTGTGGGTACACCTCTGGTAAACCCTCCCGAGATTAACTCGGTTTTATTTTTTGTTAGTTTTTCTCGAAGACTAGCAAATAATAGGTTTGGGGGTATTTGATAGACACATTTTTGTGTCTAAATTGTACTCAATGTCTCTATTGTTAGTGCCCAATTTTTTTACTAATTTTGATGCTTTGTGTGTTTGTAGGTGTTTTTGGAGAAATACACTTGTGTGGAAAAAGTTGCTCAAAAAGTGCTATTTGGACTCTCGGAGAAAAGTACTAAAGTAACCCTCAATTTGGATAAGGGGAACCTCAGTTGGGCACCTGCTATTCGCACCCCCAGTTTGGTTAGGGGGACACCATCTTCAACATTTCAAAAATTCGTTTTGGCGGGAAAATTTTATTCTCAACTGTGTAACTTTCGATCGATTCTTGAAGGAATTCTGGGTAGACTAAAGGGCTGAAATTTAATGGGTAGTTGTGGTATGTCCTAACAAAGCTAGTATGGGTGTTTGTTTTGATCAAATTTGTCTGGATAACTTGGTTTAATCCAAACAGGGAGTTGGAGGAAAAACATGAGCTTACACGAGTTGTGGTGAATCTAAACGTGTACTGCACGTGTTTGGAAGCCTTAATCAACATTTTGGAACGTGAAGAAGATTTATAAGGAATTTAATCCAGCTGCAGATGCGTAAAAATCAAAATCATTGATAAAAAAGAAAGAAAATATCCCGAGTAAAAGAAGATTATTTGGGATTAATGGAGGAGATTCAACGCGTGTTTTTCTTTAAATATATTCCCTGGGAGTCCTAGAGAGGGTGTCGAGAGTCTGGGGGGCTGAGGATAGCCAAAGAAGAAGAAATTCGAGTTTTCCCAAACTCGGTTTCTGCTGTTGCTGCTGCTGCACCAAGAACACGAAGAACATAAGACCCACACAGAGCAGTCTTATTTTGGTACAGTTTCAGCGACTGTCGTCCGACAGTCTTATTTGTTACAGTGACAGTCTTATTTGTTACTGTCGCAGGACAGTCTTATTTTCCGAGGGTCGTAGTTCTCTGGTTTGTAACAAATATAATTGTTACAAACCCGGTTTTGAATTATTTCTCCCTTTTCATCATTTGTAAACACCCTTTGAGCAATAATAATGATTTTTGAGCGTGTTTCCAACATGATGAGCGGCTAATTCTCCCACAACCAAGGCAATGAGGAAGCTATTTACGCATGAATAATTGGTAACTATTTTATTTTCTCTAATATCTAATTATAATTCACTCATTCACTGCTTTTGCAGAGTTTTAAATTGTCTGCGTAATTTTCCTAATCAGTTGTGATTCAATTAGATATGTAATGCTTTGTTTAGATAATCTATGCTTAAGGGATACAATTGATGTTTGAGAATTTGCTTGATTATTAGTGAGTTAAGATATAAAGGACTTAAAAGATAATTAGAGTTTTGGATTTTTTACCATCATTAATTCATGTGTAATAGTGGAATCTATGTCTTGGTCGTTTTCTCATACCTCTCGCCCACTTTGTTAATATTTTTGTATATAATTTTATTAAATCTTTAAATTTAATCTTCACAAGTCCGAGAGTTTGAACCTCATTACTACAACATCATTCAAAAATTAATATCAGCTTGCAAAGCATCATACCAGCCATGTTTCGGGCATGCGATCGTGGCTGCATGACCACGTCGTGAGCAAACCGATCAAGTAGGGATAGAGTGGGCCTGCTAATGTGCGTGCTAGCGCCTCCTACATCTTTCATGGTGCGATCTAAGCCGTCCAATCATGCTAGTGAAGTTGGACAATCACGATCATTTTGAGATTGTCTTAAGCAGTCTTGCTCATTCGAGCTTCTTCCAAAGCAGCGCGACCACCTTATTTTGGGGCTGGCGTTTTGGCACGCTGGGAAGTGAAGTATAATGTTCGACCGGATAGGGCATAAATAGGCCCGGTGGTGATCATTAAGGTGATAGACTACTCCTGCTAGGGTTCGTCTAGGCTGGTTAGATCATGCGGTTAACCTGCGTGGCCGTGATCATTTATGAGACTGATACGATCAGTCCAGATTAAATATGCTCAATTGGGCTAATATAAGCACACTGAGAGATGTTGCATGTACGGGTATTTCGTGCATGCCTCATTATTGATACTTGGATATTCATGTTACTCTATTAAGAGCAACACTCAGTCATCATGCCGCACCAATAGTTAGAGTTCCTGGGAACAACACAGGAAATACTAGGCAAACCATGCATTAATCAATAATGCTAAAAATTCACAGAATATTCGGGATTGTTGCTACATGCTCCGTTCTAGGTGAATTTGTGTATTTAATTCACAGAATATTTGGGATTGTTGCCACATGATCCATTCTAGGTGAATTAATAAAGCGAAGAGGTACTCATCACTTATCAAACAGATTTATCCTCTGCAGGATATCAACACACGGATTTATCCTTTGCAGGATGTCAACACATTAAATTTGGTTTTAAAATTTTAGCCATGAACTAAAATCCACCATCAATAGTTGCATGCAATATGGCATACCCCCAGGAAGTAATAGGAAGGTTGGAATGCATAACCAATGACCTAGCTATCATCTGTAACCTTTTGATGGTAGCTTCTGCGAGACCATTTTGAGTGTGTACATGGGGTACTTGATACTCTACGTCAATTCCATTAGACATACAGAAATCATCAAATCCTTTAGATGTAAATTCTCCAGCATTATCAAGTCTGATAGACTTGATTGGATGATCAGGGTGGTGAGCCCTTAGTCGTATAATTTGTGCTAGGAGCTTTGAAAATGCGGTATTTCTTGTGGACAACAATGCAACGTGTGAACAACGGGTCGAAGCATCAGCCAGAACCATAAAATACCTGAATGGTCCTCATTTTGGATGTATAGGTCCACAAATATCACCTTGTATTCTTTGTAAAAATGGAATATTTTGTTTGGTATATTTAGCATAGGATGGTCTCGATCCTGTCTTTGCCAAAGAACAAGCTTTGCAGAATGACCGATGTGCCTTCGATAAGGACATCGAAGAAGAATGGGATACGGGGTGCGCTTCAATTACTTTGGAAGACGAAAGTTGCGCTTCTCTTTCTTTATAAGGCATAGGTTTTGCATCATTTAATTTAGAAAGCACATTGTTACTCTGCATTGTAACAATCTGTTTACCCATTTTCTTTTTCATTCGAAAGAAGGGATGTCCGTGTGAGTTCTTCAAAACATGGATCATCATATCACGAACTGGGTGTCCTAGTCGATCATGCCAAAGCTTATATAAGTCACTGGCCAACAGTTCATCGTTGGTAACAACATGAGATTCAATAATCCTAATAGTAGTGATATACAATCCACTAGATTGACTCATTAGTTTCTCTAAGATGCGCTTACTTCCGCATTAATTAGAGGTCACGTATATGTACTCAATTCCATTTTCACAGTGAGTTTCCAAGTGATAACCATTTGCACGGATATCCTTGAAACTCAACAAAGTGCGGTGAGGTCTTGGTGCATATAGAGCTTCTGTGACTTTAATCATTGTGCCGTTTGGAAACAAGAATTTGGCAGTACCTCGCCCGATGATTACTTGTGATGATCCAATCATCATATTCACAGATGTATTATAAGGAGTAAACCTAACAAATAATTATCTATTTCGTAGGATAGTATGGGTGGTTGCACTATCAGCTTGACATTCAATTTCTCCTTGAGACATTCCTACAAGTACATTAGGCAGGAAGGTTATAAAAATAACAGTTTATCTCATTTTCTTTAGAGAAATTTGTTCCATTATAATGGCATCCTTTCCATTCTAATATACATGCTAAAACAACAGATTATCATAAACAAAGTAAAATTCTATTGAACATGATAGAAAACAAGTACTCATAGATAATCCACATACATAACATAAAGATGCTAAGAACACGTTTAGTAACAACACCACCTACTCAAACCATTAAACAAACGGTAGACTAAGAAAACATAAAATACCTCAAAGAAACTAACAACCTATTAAAACAACAGAGTCTAGCAAGCCATGAAACAAGAAACCAAATGGTTAGGCCCGGGAAAAGTCAGGCACATCCATTGTTGGGTCAAAGTCCTCGTTTCCAAGGAAATTTGAGATTGTGAGGTTAGCGTCAGGGGTAACAGTATTTTCTTCTGCGTAGTTAGCCTCTTGTTCGATAGCTTCCCGGTACTTTTTGTAGCTCGCAGCTACATTGGCGCTAGCCTTGCAATGCTTGTACCAATGTCCGGTGAATCCACACTTAAAACAAGGCGCATTTCCATCTGCATCCTTTTTAGTGGCGGGATTCGTAGGGTTTTCTCGAACTTAGGATCACTGCCACTATGGCCAGAAGTTCCTTCTCTATGCCAAACATGAGAATGACCATTTCTCCCTCGACCTCGATTATGTCCCTTACGTCCTCTTCCACGAGAGGTGTTATCTCCACGTGGGTATGGATCATGGGGATGTGAATTAGAATGTCGATCCCTCTTTCGTTGGGGGCCCTTCCCTTTATTGACTTTGTCATGGTTAGATTCGGGAATTTTCTTTTTCCCGACATCTCTGGCATTGTTGTTAATAAGAATCTCATTGTGCCTTTCGGCCACTTGCAGTAAGTTTACCAACCTACTGAATGTGGTGATTCTTTTGTTATCTACCTCAAAACGATATTGGTTTTCTAGTATCATGGAAGAGGTGGGAAAGGTTGATAGGGTTTTCTGAATCATTTCCTCATCAGTAAGTTTCTTTCCACAAAAGTCCATACGTACGTGCCTGAATTTGTAGCGTGTATTTTTGGAAATCATTCACTTTTACATAATCGAGAAAGCGGATTTCGTTCCACAAAACGTTCAATTGTGGTATTAGGGAATCATGAATATTCCCAAAACGGCTATCGAGAGCATCCCATAGCTCTTTTGGTGTCTTCAAGTGATGATAACCCCAACGCAGGTTAGGATCGATATGCCTCTTGAGGAACATAAGAGCATTAGCTTTGTCTTTCTCAGTTGCGGGAGCAGCGTCGGCAGATGGCTTGATAGTGGAGGTGAAGTCCTTTGCCACAAAGGTAGTTTCCACATCTGCTACCCAACGGTGGTACTCAAGTCCTGCTGAGTCCAAAAGTTCGAATTCTGGTCGAATTGGGTCCATCTACATAGACAAAGTAAAGGACATTAATATGGTGCTCAAGTCCTTCTGAGTCCACGACAAAGCCCGGTATCATTTTCCCATGACCAAATTTCTTTATGGCTGTGTGGGTAATACGGATATGTCATATAGTCCAATCTATGATCATAACCCAGTCCACAAAATTAATTAACCAAGATTCTTTATGGTTTTAACAAGGGAATTTTATTTGCAAACCAAATTTCTTTATGGTTTAAAAATTTCAAACAATTTGGTAATAAGGTTGACAAACTAGTCAACTGAAAATAGGTCTGTTAAAAAAAATAAACTACAAGCCCATTTATCATTTATATACACATATAAAATTATTGGAATTTAAGTCTCAATTAGTTTGCATATTTAGTAGCAAACCGTTTGCAGGATTAATATTTAAAATAAATATTATATATATTGTCAATATTTGGAACATGCTTCAAACTAGAATATAAAATAAGCAATACAACATCATGATTTTTATTGTCTACTCTAACACTTCTAGTGATCATGTTCTTCAAAGTACTTATCATTTTAAAATAAAATAGTACAACACTACCATAAATAGTACAACACTTCTAGTGATCATGGTAAGGATAAGCATGTGATAAAAGTACAAATTATCACTACCATAAATAATTAATATCCTTAAAAGAAGGAGAACAATATACAAAAATCAGGAGATGATTAATTGTTTACTCCATGCTTATGGGTATGTAATAAATATGAAGACACACACATTAATTTTGAAGAAGAGACAATATGCATGTGCAACGAATTTTTAGAAGAATGTTCCAAAAAAATAAAAAATAGCTCCTTTAATGATTGTGTAGAGAACAAAATTTCCTACCTTGATTGATTAAACAAAGCCTCAATTAGTTAGAGCAAGGTGCTGATAACGTGATAGAGTAAAATGGTAAGACAAAAGAGAGAATATAGTATTAAAGAAGAGAGAAAGAAGGAAATCAGTGCTTCTTATTACTTGTCTACTTCCTCTTTTATATGCATAAAGAGTACATGCACTAGTGGGAGTTATGTAATACACTTTTTGGTTAGCAAAGACTAAACCTTACATGTGTCAAGTAGAAAGAGTGAAGTTTACATGCATGTCTCCACATGTGGTGGTCATACATTTCCCCACTCATGTTCCTACAACATCTTCGATCATAACAAGTGTATATTTCACTTGTCTTGTCTTAAGTTTTTACTTTTACTAGCTGCAAGCCATCACCACTAGATAACATTTTCATTCGTACAATACAAGTCCCTCTGATCAAAGAGCCATTACATACCCTTGTGAGAACCCATTCGCTTTCATAACACTTGCCATTGCAGTTTCTATAATTACTAGTAATCCACAACCACATGCAATAATCTGAGGATAAGTTAGCTAACACCCTTGGACAAAATTAATATTTTCAATTACCAATTTTTGTTGTTTCGTTGACGATATTACAGGGGATGCTACTACTGCATGCGACAAGAAGTATTTTTTTTACTTCATATTTGTAAGTCCATGAACGTTTAGATACCCTTGTGACAACATACTAGATTTGTGCACGTACTTCGTACCAGATACAGTTAGGTGCACAGTTTCCCTACAGACCTTACCTATTTGAATGTGTTATTTTTGAAAATTGATAGTTATCCATTTATTTTTTTTATACGCTCGATCAAGCTATTCTAATTTTTTGGAAAATTGACACCAAATAAGGTGAAGAAAAGAATGTTGTCTTTGGGTTCAAGGCTCTAATGTTAGATTTTTTTTCGACAATTAGTCGACCCTTCCCAATAAGATTGGCGAGTACAAACAGGTCAATGAATGTTGCCGTCAGGATACTTGAAGCCCCACAACAATGTTTGATTCAAATCTTGTACAACCTTGACCCAACCAAGAACACACAAAATTCGTCTCTGATGATGCTTGTTAGAGAGAAAACAAAGAGAGTTGAGATGTGCTTTGAATGGAAATCTAGAATGCTATTTATAGAGGATCTTCATCTCCAACATGCATTTGTTCAGATTGAATAGACATCTCTTCCTTCAACAGACAATAATGGTGTCTATTGGAAAACGAAGTTTCTGTTCGGATCGATCATCGAATCCTGCCATAAAGCCTACAATTTAAGGGTTTGTTGAAAATATCCAACATTCTCCCCTTATTTTCAAAAACCAAACAAAGTATAAAAAGTTTTTAAATTAGAGTGGCTGCATCACTCAAGTGATTGCCTACATACCCGAGTGGGATCAAGACGTCATAGTTCTTGCTAAGTTGAGACAAAGCATCATCGTGGAAACCAATACATAAATGAAAGGTACCTTTTGGGTTTGAACCTTCACTTAGTGTAATATATTCAAAGGTTTAGTGAGGTCCTATGGTGAATTTAATCTTGAATCAAGTACCCCTTGTGATAAAACCGGAATCTCCACACATATTGATTTCATAGAGTAGTGTGTTCTGTATCCCGCACATGTCCATGTGCATTCACGTGGATTCATGAGTCTTCTTCTGAGAATGGTCTTATTCTCATATGAAACGACCTGATTTCCATACTCATATAGGTAAGTCTCGAAGGTGTTTCTGCGAGACACCTTGTGATAAAAGTTATACTTATTAAGGATTTTCATTCATCCCTAAGATCATGCAGATTCACTACACTAGAAGAACAATGGGAAGTTTTAGTTTAGTGTATCATAATCACTTCAATAACTTTTTGGTACCACATTGAACTTAGTTTATCTTTTTCAAAACATAAGTTGGGTTTTCGTTATCGGTGATCAAACTTCTTTCACAGACCTGAGTCACATCTCCTTACACTTTATTGAAATACTTCCTTTAGTAGACACTTAGTGAAAGGATCTGCCAAGTTCTTCTTTGATTAATTATAATTCACTGCAACTAATCCTCTCTTTAGTAGTCGTCTTACAATTTGATGTATAAGACTAGCATGTCTTGACTTTCCTTATAAGTCTTGTTTGAGACCTTATAGAACGTAGCCTAATTATCACAGTTAATCATGACTTATGGAGTTGGCTTTTCCATAATGGGATCTCCACTAGTAAGTTTCTAAGCCACTCTGCCTCCTTACACGCATCTGTAAGTGCAATCAATTCTGACAACATTGTTGAATCAGAAATACAGGTCTGCTTCTTGGAACTCCAAGACACAGCAGCACCTCCCAATGCAAATATCCATCCACTTGTATACTTGGATTTGGATTCTACATCGTTCCAGTTCGCATCACTGTATCCTTCTAATACAGCGGGATAACCCTGGAAATGTAAACCATAATCCATGGTTCCCTTCAAGTAATCCAACACTCTTAAAATTTCTTTCCAATGTTCAACTCCCGGGTTACTTGAGAAACGACATAGCACGCCCACTGCTTGGGAAATTTCCGGTCTTGTACAATGCATAACATATATAAGACTACCAACAACACTAGAATACTCAAGTTGTTTATGAGCTCTTTCGGTGTTCTTCATTAACTTCACACTAGGATCTAGAGGGATAGGGGATGGTTCTCAATGTAATGAGATTGGGTTAAGACCAACTCATCTCCCTTTATTAGGATTTTAATTCCTAATATCACATTATCCTCCCCTAGATCTTTCATGTCAAAATTAGAACTAAGAAACCTCTTATTTTCTTCCACAATAGACAAGTCAGGCCCAAAAATAAGCATGTCATCAACATACAAACAGAAAATTACGCACCCGGATTTATCTTGTTTACTATAGATACATTTATCAACATCATCCACAACAAAGCCATGTGACAAAGCTACTTTGTCAAATTTCTCATGCCATTGTATGAGAGCTTGCTTCAATCCATAAAGGGATTTCAGTAACTTACACACTTTCTTTTCTTGGCCTGGTAATACGAAACCTTCAGGTTGTTTCATATAATTCTCTTCTTCTAAATCACCATTTAGAAAAGCGGTTTTGACAACATTTGATGCACAACTAGCTTATGAATAGAAGCAAGTGCAATCAAGCAACGAATAGATGTGATTCATGCAACATGAGCATATGTATCAAAGTAATCAATAACATCTCTTTGTTTATAACCCTTAGCAACCAATCTGGCCTTAAACTTATCAATGGCACCATCTGCATTTAACTTTCTCTTGAATATCCATTTACATCCTATTGCCTTAGCACCAGGAGGTAAATCATAGAGTACCCAAGTTCCATTTATCCAAAGTGAATGCTTTTCATCATTGATAGCCTCTTTCTAGAAATTAGAATCTCTGGAACCCATTGCCTCAGCATAGGTTTTAGGATCACCTTCATCATGCATATTACACATGGTAATGCTAAGAATTTCATTCTTATCACCCTCTACAAGGTATTGTATAAAGTCTGGGTCAGGCTTTTTCTTTATTCTTCCCTTCTTACTTCTAGGTTCAATCATGCCATAACGCCTGACCGGTCAGGTCGGTCACCGAATCCCACCATAGCGCCTACAATTTAAGGGTTTGTTGAAAATATCCAACATTCTCCCCTTATTTTCAAAAATTCCTTTTCCATGTTTCCATGTTCATCTTAAAATATCATCGTAATATAAAACAACTTTACCATGTATACAGCAAAAAAATAGAATGCGAGTTTCAGAGAGATCCTTTCAAGAATAATATCGTCTCGTAACAATAGAAAATGCATTTAAAATGAAAAATAAACAATGTTGATGAAATTGATAATTGCACATATCTTTTTGTTGTACTAAGTTTTTTTCTTCCAAATAAACTATTGATGAGAATAAATTGCATACACACTATAGCACAAACATGTCAACAATATTATCATGGTTTGTCAAAAGATAGTGGGAGTCGATAAATAATACTCCCTCCGTCCCTAAATAGATGACCTAGTTCAAATTTGCACAATTCTTAAGGAAATGAGGAGAGATGAGAAATTTTTTTAAGCATATTTTTACAATTATACCCTTATGGATGATTACTAGTAAAATTTAGAAATAATTTATCTCTCAAGCTATACCACGGATATTCGTAAACTTTATACCATTAGAAAGCATTTTAAAACACCTGCATAACGAATATAAACATCGCTATCAAAATTATACATATTTCTTATACTAACAATAATCAGTTAAAAGGGTAATGTTAAAAATATTTCATTATCTGATGATATAGGTCATCTTTTAGCGACAAAATTAAAAACTAAGTAGACCGTCTATTTAGGGACGGATGAAGTAATGTTTAAAGTATTACATGCATCTTCATCCACCAAGTGCATAAGCATGCCATATACTTCATCTCATTGTGGCATGTAGAGCCTTATACCTTTTACAACCATGATCAAATAGATGTAGCTTTACTTGCAAACCCATAAATACGCAATACTTTACTCACTAAGAAATTGGCAGAACAAAAGGAAATTGAAAATAAAAAAATCTTGCTCGAAGTCCACTGCATGGATTACAATTGACCCATCATATATTAATTAATGTATCAATTTTTATCTTAGTATAATTCATTAGCTTCGTTGTATTCCTATATCATGGGTTTTCTCAAAATAAAAAAAAAAGATCACATAAGTAGGTTATATAAATGATGCGGAGAGTAACTTGGTTTTAAGAGTATGACATATAATGTCCCCTCACCATCGGCTCTCTGCAAAAAGCGTACTCATAACTTCAAAAAAATCAGATCGGCCTCCTCAGGTGACAGTTTAAAAGCATGTACGCTTAGCATCAGTCATAAATGATATATTTATAACAAAAAATGTACTTACCTTACCAATTACATTTTCTACTTCTTATGATCTTGAGAAATTTTGCAGCATTCTAGCAGCTTAACCAATAAGAAATAATAATATCGAAAAAATTATGCCCAAGGCATCTCGTGGTGAAACTTTGTAGTCATCAACTACATCAGTAGAGAAACCTCTGTGGTGAGGGAGAAAGATTACATTGCTATATGTATAAAAGTATTCTTAATTGAACAGACGCTCAGCCAGAAAACCATCTTATATGAGTTTACATAATCTATGAATGATGTCCAGAGTGGAAGCTGGGTACGATGTAACCATTTAAACAAAGTGTACAAATGAATAATCCATAATGGCGTAATAAAACATAAATGATTCTGAAGATCCAATCAAAATGTGTTAAGAGTTAACTAAACGGTGGAAATATATATAGAGACGTCATCAAACTATAGAAATTTTGAACGTGGTTCCAGAAAAAAAGAGCAACATGTACGTTTTATATATGTAACATTCTTTCAAAAGACTTAAATGATGCAGTTGAGGTATTATGCGTATGTAGTCCCACTAATTGCGCTATGTTTTTCCTATTCTTAGTGAAAAATGCCATAGATTGAGATACCATTACAAATTATATAATAATTTCTTTTGGGTCCTTTCCGATGATTGTTGTAGGGCGCTTATGATGTAAAAAGGCTTCCTAGTTTGTGTTAATAAGATTTATCAATCATATGTATGGACTTTAGAAACTTGATTTTTAGAAATTTATGTGATTCAATAAAATTGATCTTTTTTTTAGTGTAATATGACTTTTTTTTAATAATCAAAAATTATATATTTTATAAATAAAATTTATGTTTTTCTTTTTTTAATTCTAACATGTTTTTTTTTATAAATTAATTTCTTTTCAAATAAAGAATTAAACAATAGATGTTTATTAAAAACGATTAACTGCAGACTGTCGATGTTAGGTGTTGGTGTTGTCCAATCATTATGGGTGACGCTGACCCGATGTAATTAAGTATGAGGCGTAAAGAAAGTGAAATAATCTTTAAACATAATAGCCAATAGTAAAGTGGGTGTAATACCCCAATATTCGGCAGTGGATGGCCGAACGGAATATAAGTAATGGATTGTCCTTTCCAAACACCGAGGCGTTTTCAGCATAGTTGGCTCCAAAGTTGGCAGAAAGCTCTGCAGTTAAGCGTGTCCGGATGGGAGTAATCCAGGGATGGGTGACCTCATGGGAAGTTGTTGTTGGATAACCGCAGCGATGCCCGTTGAAAACCCCACACTGCCATATGTCAACAGTGGCTAAGTGGGAACAATATCTGTGGAGGGACGGGCCATTGCAGAAGCCGACGACGGTTCACCTGCCGAGAGTGAGAGAGTACGCTGGATGAGGTTATTCCAGGTACTTGTCTCATGGGGGCATGGAACGTCGGTGATCTGGGGTTGGATATATTCCGGACTCCAATTTAAGGTGGTGGTGTTGTAATACCCTGATATTCGACAGTGGCTGGAAGAACGGAATATAAGTAATGGTTTGTCCTTTCCTAACACTGAGGTCTTTTCAGCACCATTGGCTCCAGAGTTGGCGGAAAACTCTGCAGTTAAGCGTGCTCGGGCGGGAGTGATTCAGGGATGGGTGACCTCCTAGGAAGTCGATGTTGGATAACCGCAGCGACGCACGTTGAAAACCCCACACCGCCGGATGTCCGCAATGGCTAAGTGGCGACAGTATCGATGGAGGGACGGGTGTTGCTGAATAACCGCATTGATGCCCGTTGAAAACCCTACACTGCCGGATGTCCGCAGTGGCTAAGTGGGGACAACAAAGGTGGAGGAAGGGGTCATTACAACGGGTTTTCGTTACCACCGAATATTTGCACCAATTAATCTTTGTCAAGTGTCCACACCATGGCTCCTGCTTTAGAAAAAGGTTATTTCGGCTAATAAGAAGAGAGAGTTTAATCGTCGTTCAACGTGAGAGCTTTATCTGTCTAGGCTTTTAAGGGAAGGGATATATAATCGATATCCCAACATATCCTTACCCTAGTCGGAGTGGCGTATCCATATATTATTCCTTCCAGTGCGGAATGAAAACCAAAAATGAATCACATGTGTTTGTGTGTATCAAAAGTATGGGTCAGCATTTGGGGTAGGATCCATGGATTTGATCCAGCCCACCCATTTTTTTGCGGGTACATGTCTAACACGTAAATTAATTGACTGGAAGTGGGTACAATTTATGGGATCCAACGGATTTTGGATTGGGTTGTTATATTAAGGTTATATATGGATTTTTTTTTAAATATGGCGACTGTATGGTATTTGCATATGATCATTGTATATTTATCTTATTTCTGCAGCGTTGTCTTCTATTGAATTTTTAGGGACTGTAGTTAGGATTTGTTTTTTGTACTGTAATCCATGACACTTGTTATATATGTTGTTGGGTAGGTTTTATGTGAATTTAGGTCATTTTTATTGGTCATACTTATTTTTCGGTATTTAAAATATTAAGTATAAGGAATAATCCATTGTATCATCCGCAACTAATTCGCCCATTCGTACATCCGCCCATTGGACGCTTAATTGGATGCAGATGTCAAATTATGTATTAGACTGGATGCAAATGATGCTAAAACCGGTTCAATCCGGACCATGCTTAACACTAATCTACAGTTAAGTAGTTAACTAATTGCCTCGATAACCTATATCTCTGATGTAATAATATGTCGTTTGGGCTTCTGCCAAGTGTCAATCGCAATATAACTAACCTTTTACCTTCAAGATGTAATTGGAAATTGGAAATGTGTTCTTGTTGACTTGTTTAGAGATCTTGAGGTTTTGTGTTTTCCTTTTTCTCTAAATTTTTTCTTGGTGGCTAGTCTTGTGTTATTTTGTATTTAGCCATTTTTTAATGATTTTCTATTTAATATAGTTAAAAGTTAAAATAAAATATTTTGGTTGCATGGCGGTGAACTCAATATTATTTTGAGAATAATTTTTATGCAATATTCCATAATATTATAAAGTAATCTATCATTTTTTTGGTATTTCTCAAAGACAATGTATAATTTAGCACATTGTTGGCATTACAACCACTTAACGAGAGTTCTCGCAAGGAATTTATTTGCTTATCTTAGCCGTCGTCGCTTGGTTACTGGGAAAAGAACATAATACATGAACTTTCGAGGAGGATACATATGTTTAAGACATACATGGACCTTGGTATAAAAATCTAAGTTTATGATTAATGCGCCAACAACTGCTTTTGGTAATATAGGGAAGTTTTTTAATATACATTCACTTTAATAATATATGTGTGTGTATATTGAAATGCTACTGTATTTTGAGATCAACTAATATGCCATAAGCTTGACAATTTGCAGCCCATTTTAAAATAAATAAATAAATAAATGGTTAAAGACCGTTAAATGAAAACTACATAACTTCCTCTCACCAGATTAAAGACATCCGTACTTTTTGACTCGCTCAAGCGATCCCAATTTGAGCCGAGTTTGAATGAGCTGGACACGCGTTGAATGTTTTTCGTTTGATTGATAAAATCCCCAAATTTGACATTCAGATACCCAAAATGATCAATTCAAGTTTAAGTGAACATGCATAAGATAAATTAACATGAACCCATTCTTTCCAACTGAAATAATCTCAGATCGAACATTTATTATAACATTTATCATAACAATTATTTGCATTATCCATCAACTTCCAATCACCAATTTTCTCGTTTGGCAACTCGTATGGAAAAACATAATACAATTTTAAGTTGAACAACTTATTGATCCTTGACAATATGTGTATAGAGTTTATCTCTATCTCTCCACAATCAGAAATTGCCCGTGAACATGATTGTTTTAGAGTCCTCGGATGATCTCAAAATATTAATATCCAAAATCAAACTAGTCGTATCCAAATAATTGAACTCGAATTCTGCTAAGTGTGAAACTTATTATCTATGTTTCAAGATACAAATTCTACAAGAACGAGTCTCGTAACCGATCACTATTAATATGAACTTATCTACTAAAATTGATTACATACTACTTGTTTTATTCCTATTATAAATATAAATAATATAATGCAGAACAGTAAAATACACAAGATACCAGAAGTTTTGTTAATGAGAAAAACTGCACATGCGGAAAAATGCAGGACCTCGTCCAGATTTAAACACCAAACTGTATTAAGACGCTACAGACACTATCACACTATCAGACTTCGGACTAGAATGTAGTTGGGACCGAATTCACCCTCCAAGCAATTCAGATGCACTCGTGCTCCTTACGTCTCTTGAACCTCACAAGGATGTACACAATTGATTCCCTTAGCTGACATCCTTAGAGCCTAAGATTTGCTTCAGCCTAAGTGGAGACTTTTGATATTAATTGCCCCTAACAGATAAGCTTATTTGATTTCCCTTTAGATCGAATAGATCAAGGTTTGGAAAACTGTTTACAATAGACAAAGCTCGCAAACCTCATAAATCTGGAAGACTTACACCCAATCAGCTGAGAATCCTGGATTACTAACCACCTCTCAAGAACAACCTTATACCGATTAATTAAGAAGAGTTTCAAATACACCTATCTTGAGGAATCACAAAGTCTGAGACGTAGAGAGCTTTGTGATTTATATATATCCCGTTCCTGAAAGAGATTACTAAAACCTCGATAGAAAAATGAACAAGGTCAGGATACACGAACTATCAAGATAAAGATAGTCAGACCTAGCTTCACGAATACCGAAGTGAAGTCTTTAAGTCGTAGACCTACTTATGTTTCTTAGAAGAAAACTAGTAGGACAATAGAGGATGACTCTAGCAAACAACTAGGACACAAAAGTGTCAGGAATTGAATTTCCTAGTTATTTGAGTCTTTCTATTTATAAACTTTGAAGACTGAGGGTTGCTCAGGATTTAAGCTAAGATAACTCGAGATTCAAGCAAACACTTTCTATGTTTTAGATAAAACTCTTGTTAAGGGTCCATGTAAGCATGTGAGAATGTCTTTGTAGATGGGGAAAAATGATTTGCTGGTTTTTAAGGAATTGAGGAGACAACCGTGCGGAGGAGACTCCTCGAACCGAGAAAAATGTTAAACCTCACACAGATGCACCGCTGCAAAGGGGTGCTTTAGATTCGAGATATCAATCTGTAGTACTCCGGCCTAAATCAAGACAATGACCGTTCTAGAGTAAATTCGGTCACAAGAGAGGATGGGTTGATCTGTAGGAGGGAAGCTGAGAAATGTGTGGAATCAATGGTAATCAAAGATTGTGGGTGTGTGAATTCCGAATACGATAATCTCTGAGTGATTGAAATTGCTCAATTGATGAGTTGATGATCTCGTGTTGTCGATGAGATGTGAGATTGATGATACTGTTCATGCCCATTCAATCATGATTCAGAGACTTATTTATATTGCTGGAATTGTAGACACCATGATTCCATGAAGTGTGACAGTTGATGGAATCAAGGAGTGGGGAAGTGGAGATCGTGTTTGAAACCAGTTGCTCAACGTGTGGAGACTTGGTCGATTTTCCACCCACTACCTCGTGAATTCCTTCAACTGATTGCACGACTTGCTCACATTCCATCGTATGTTTGAACACACGTGCCGTAGACCTCTAGACCAAAACCCTAAGTGATATCCCCCCAAGTGACACGATTGACGTCTCTTGGTTTGTTAGTCAGTTGATGACTTCGTGGTTTGATGGGACGATGAGTCCATGTAGTCGTTGAGTTGAACATGATGTTCTGAAACTCATGAATTGAACATGTCATGAGACAGAGGTATAGTTCTTACGATGAAGTGAGCAAGTATTGCTCATTCGATGAATCGTTGAATATTGATTGTTGAACCAATATTGAGCAAATATTCCTCATCTGAGCAAGTGCTTCTCATGTGATGAATTGTTGAATATTTGATCGTCTGAGTATGTGTTGCTCATCTGATGGATTATTGGCAGCGTACCAAAAATATTAATTAGAATGCTGGTCGTTGAAATGAGCATAATTAATGACCATGAGGCCATCGTAAAATTATTAAGGTTGGAATCTGGAATGATAATCCTTGGATTCAGAAACCCTAATTTGATCAATTGATGATCAATTTCGTCAGAATTTCAACCATGGGACGAAGGAGGGAGCGACTACATGGACCGTGGGTCAACCATGTAGTGTCCATATGCTCACGTGAGCAAATACAAATATCTCCTGAAGAGTTGACGATTTGTTGGTGGAAGAATTATTAAATGCTGGCTTAATCATTTATCCAAAATGCTCGTCTTAGGTAAGAAAACCTAATTAATTATGAAGAGGCGAGGGATCGACCACGGAGTCATGAAACCGTCCCTGGGTTGTCACGTGACCGCCTGAAGATCACTTCATGAAAATCCAAAGTGTTTGGAAGAGTTTTGGACCTAATACGAGCAATTGTGCAAATTAGGTCAAAACTGTGAAAATTGATGTGACCGGCTTCCGTGAGCCAAAGAGCCAATCTTGGTCGGTCAAGGTAGCGTCCTGTTGTCCCCAAGGCATCCGCGTCTCAGTCCTGAGAATTTTGATATTTTCTGGCGTGCAATCGAGCATCCATTCGAGAAAATATGCCAAAATTAGGATTTCGACGAAACTGAGGAAAACACCATGAGATGATGAAAAATAATTATAAAATAATAAATGAGGAGGCGTGGGACCGCCGTGGTCAAGGCATGGTCGGATGGTCATGGCCACGGTCCCGTGGTGCCTTTTCCTTAATTTTATAATATTTTGATGATTTTATGAAAAATTCATGAATTTTGGGAGTTTCCATGAATTGAAGAAGTTTTCATGAGTTCAATGAAGAAAAAAATATTAAAATAATAAAAATAAGGGCGTGTGGGACCGTGGAAGGCATGGCCGGCCGGCTAGGGCCCGGTCCCACGAGTTTCCATAATTTTATAATATTTTGATGATTTTATGAAAAATTCATGAATTTTGAGAAATTTGATGAATTTAGGGAGTTTCCATGAACTAAAGAAGTTTTCATGAGTTCAGGGAAGCAAAAAATATTAAAATAATAAAAACAAGGGCGTATGGGATCGTGGAGGCATGGCCGGCCGGCTAGGGCCCGATCCCACAAATTTTCATAATCTTTTTAATATTTTTTAGGTATTTTTGATGATTTGAGGGAATTTTTCCTAATTTGAGAGAAATACCATGAAATCAAGGAATTTGATGAATTCAAGGAAAACTAATAATAAAATAATAAAACAAAGGGGCGTGTGGGACCGGCTAGGACATGGCCGGCTGTCCAAGGCCCGGTCCCACAAGTTTTCATAATTTATATTATTTTATTATTATTTGATGATTTGTGCAAAAATACCATGAAATCAACGAGTTTTTCATTAAATTAGAGAAATAATAATAATAATAATAATTAATAAAGAACTATGGATGTGGGGCCGGTTGGGACCAAGGCATGGCCCGTTGGCAATGGTCACGCCCCACACTCATTTCCTTAATTTTATATTATTTTTTATGGATTTATGGAAGTACCATGAAACCGAGGAGTTTCCTCGAGACGAAGGAGATTTGATAAAACGAGAGGATTTTCATCAAATCATGGAAAATAATAAAAATGCATTAAAAATATAAAACTAGCGTGGGATTGACCACGACACGATGGGTCGGTCGTTTGTTCGTGCTCCCAGCACCCTGGTCAATGTTTTTAATTATTTATTATTTTCTTCTCTATTTTGCATAGGTTTATCGTTTCGTTGTATTTTTTAAATACTCGTTCGTGCGGTGACTGTTAGTGTATCATCGTTGAATACACCTTCACCATTTGAATCGGGGCTTACTTAGAGGTAGCTCAGACGCCCGGTTGTTGATTATTTATTACTAATTGTGGAATTCAGTTGAGAATAATTCACAAAACTGAGTAATAAGATGTTTATTATTAATTCATGGGATCGACCGAGGATTCGACTACGAATTCAAAATAATAAAGTGAGCATTACCATTCCATGGGATCGTAGATTCGACCATAGAATCGGAGTAATTAAGGTTCATCTATTACCATTTATGAGACCAGTTGTGAATTCGATCATGAAATCGGAGTAATGAGATAATATAGTTATTGTTATTCTATGAGATCAAGTCATGGATTCGATCATAGAATCAGAACAATTGTTATTGTCATTTCATGGGACCAGTCGTGGATTCGACCATGGAATAGGAACGATTGTAATTAGGAATAATTAACTTTGTGGCTCTATACTAGCAGAGCAAGCTGTCTAGGAGCATTAATTATCCTGATACGAGCTTGCCGGTAAGTCATATCCTTTATATAGTCAGGGTAAACTTGTTGTTTGTTCCTGAGGACGTCATCGCTCTATACTAGCAGAGCAAGCTGTCTAGGAGCCGTCCATCTCGTGATGCTATATAGAAATAATCACTAAAAGTATTCAATATTCATGAGATATGTCGTTGTCCATTCGTGAAACTGCATATCTACATGTACTCTGAGAGAAAGTACTCTCCGTTGGGAATTCGATGAGAGACCCGTGTATCGATACTCACGTCTGATTGCTGAATCAGAGCTTCGTATAATTATGAGTTTACGAATTTAGCCTTTGTCGAAAATCCACCATCTACATTAAGTCCCCTGCTTACTGAGGAAAGCTGTGTTCCTCAATCAGCATTAAATGGTGATTTTCCGGCCATAAATAATAATACCAGTAATTGAACTTAGTCGTAAGTTGAGATGTTACCGGATTTAGAGAGTATGAGCAAACCACGACTTGATGAAGGCTTCAATGTCATGATTGGAGCATCGTTTGATGAGCATAAATTGGTGTTGAACCGCTGGTTTGGATGATGGGACCATGGTCGTTTAGGATTTGCGGGCCGATCCCAATAAGGAAACCTTGTAAAATTAGGTTTTGGAAATAAAAATTAGTATAAAAGGGAGTTAATCCTTTTTTTTTAATTATTTTCCACGACCAGTAGCTCCCTTTACTTCATCACCTTCACGTCGCCAGGGAAAGAAGCAGAAAAACAATTCGTCGGAGCACCTCCGTCCGACCGACGGCCGTAGCCACCGTTGGCAAACTTTCGGCCGGCGCCGACAGGTGCACGATTTTTTTTTCTTTTTTTTTTTTTTTGCTGATGTTATGATTTTCATGAATTGTTCATGCTTGAGTTTATATGTACATGTGTGTATATTAGTGTGAGTTTTATGAAAAAACCCTCATTTTTGAAAACGTATGTTCGTCCGATCGTTAGTTTTGAAAACTAACTATAAACCCTGATTTAGGAGAGATTTTTTTTTAAATATGAACCTGGGTCCAGTGATAAAACTTAGTGTATGAGCTTTCATGTATACCAAGGTTTCATCATAAAAGAAGTGAATTTTCATGAAATTGGAAAAATCCTTTGTTTTAAAGACAAATAATGATGACACGAAGGAAAATATGTATGATGAACTTGTGTCCAGTGATAAAATTTTGCTTATGAGATTTCATGTAAATACAAAACTTTATCATATGTATGAGATGTGAGCTTTCACAATATGTTTTGAAATAAACCTTCGTTTTAGAGACAAATAACGACGATACGAAGGAAAAATAATAATTTTTTTTATATGCAGCCGTGACATATATTGTGCAAAATATGATGATATATTTTATTTTCATGAGTTTGTTTTCATTAAATAAAATCCTTGAGAGTTTATGTATGCAAGTTGCATTAATTGCTGTTTTTTCGAAAAATCAGAAACGTGGATTTTGAGGAACCTTCGAAGATAGACAATATATTTATGATGAAATATTTTACTGTTGCAAACTTCATAGGTAAGTTGTGTGAATGCTCACATTATGAAAATTGTGTCCGTGATTTCGTGAAAAATCAGTTTCGGAAATTAAATAAAGTTTCGTTTTTGCAGTTTTCGAAGAGACGAACGATTTTGAGGCGTTAACTCTAGTATTACTATCACCATTGTTAGTGGAAGCGTAAAAGGTAAGAGTTAGGAGTTACCATTTTTTGCTGATGTTGGTTTGTTTACATGGTAGTAATCTTTGATCTTCCAGTTCCATAAAATGTCGACCAACAGTAACAGCAATTACGATTACTGGTATTCCTCTTCTTCCTCTGGCTCTTCTGATGAGGATTCCGACGCTCCTGTAGCGAAATCGAAGGCTAGGGTTACCCAGAAAGGGGCGAAGCCTAATGTTCCTTTGGCTAAGCGAAGAGTCTCTTTTGCTGAACTCGAAAAGAAAAGAGTTGTAGACAAAAAGGAGGATACCCGTCAACGTGAAAAAGAGCGCACCCGTCGTAAGAGACATAGGGTTGAGGAGAAGCGTCAATTCTTGGATGGGGTGCCTTCTGATTCTGATGTTGATGCTTCTGATGGAGAGATCGTATGGGAACCATCCGAGCGTCACATTAATCCCGATCGATATGAAAGAGAGCATCGGAGGACGATGAAGAAAATTGAAGCTGAAGATGCAGCAGAAGATAATTTGGATTGAGATGATGATGTTATCTTCCGTCCACCGGACTTCACCAATGATCCTAATAGTAACTCTGAAGAACATGATTCTGAGAAGGACAGTGACGAAGCTGACAATTCGGATGAGTCCGACGAGTAGTTTTACTTCCATCTTCTTGTAGATGGTAAAGCATCCCCTTTTTAGTCTTCATAGTAGATATATTTCTTTTTGACTGTTTAAGCGACTTTACTTCAATTATACTTTTCTTCTGAATGATGAACATTTTGTTAATGTCGATTTCTTCTAATCCATGACATGGACCGATGCCCATATACCCAAATTCATCATGACTTGTCGATTTTCATGAGAAGTAACATAACACACGGCCGAGAATTCATGACGTGTACAAGGCGCGTGGCCTATCCTTTGACCCGTGATGTTCAGTCCCCAGTGTGTTATTTTCTTCCATGTCTCCGGTATCGATCTTTGAAGTCTAGGGTTTCAGTGGAACTCGTAACTGAGTTGACTACATAACTATGTCGATTTCTTCCATGTCTCCGGTATCCTCAAGACTCCAAATCTATGATCCACGCAAATATTTCTTCCATTCCTGAGTCAGTTTCATCGTGCAGAGAAGTTTTGATCCTACATCCTTGTCGTCATGTCGAGTAATATCATTTCTTCTCAAGATGATCTTCAGTCGAAGCGTGAAATGGCAACGTCTATCTCAGTAAGTTGTATACTTCTTATTCTTCTACTTTCTTGTCTCTGTTTGATTGTTGATCACAAGAAAATGATTTTTCGTAGGACTGTAAGAAGAATACTACTCCTCATAATGCAAGACCTAAGCGGACTGTTAGAGCTCCTGCACGGTATGGATCGGCTCGTGCTGAGGCTGGATCATCTGTAAGTAAACTTATGACTCTTGAGATTGTACTGAGTCCCGGGATTAACACTCTTTCATTTCATCATAGGCGGATGTCCGTGTCGACGCTAGACGAAGAAAGAGTGGAAAGTCCGTGACCGTGGTTGAGGTCGAGGAAAGCAGCAACCAGGAATGTGAAGATTCTGAAGGATCCGTGGAGACCGGAGACGGTGTCCATGCTCGTGAATACCCAACCGCTGGACTTTTATTTGAGGCCCCATTTATTAATACCTTCCCAGACAATGAAATGGTCGGCGGATTCGTGGTTCCCAAATGTCATGTATCTCTGTACACCAAGATCTGCAAGAAGTATGGTCATATTGCCACCACAGAAGTGTGGAAAGGTTTTCTTCCAACCCTTTTAACCACGGTAGCGGGGTTATTGCCGATCATCGAGGAAATGAATTAGATGCACTTGCGAGACGTCAAAAACCATGAGATTCACCAATGGGATGAAATGATCTCGAACTGTGAGATATTGCGATTCAATATAAGATGGCTCCGTCGTCGTCTTGAGATAATCAAGGTTCATAAGGCGGCAGAGGCTGCTGATGCAATTTCTATGAATGCAGCTTTACTGGATGAGGAGAGGATACTGGCTCTGGAGTCGGCAAGGGTTGAGAAAGAGGTCGAAGACTTAAAGGCAAAGACCAAGATTTTTCAGAAGAAGCTTGACGAGGCTTCTTACAGGGATTATCCGTTGCTGGATTGTTTGCTCTGAGTGAGCATTTGTGGTTGTTATTTTTTGAGTAAATCTGAGTTTCTAATTAGATGAAACAGCTGATCGTGGTATGAACGAATTTTGCTCATTTTTTAAATGTTTAATGAACAAAGGAGCATTCGCATGCTCTTTGGAGGAATGAAATTACATTTTTGAAAATACTCGAAATGATGAAGAGGTAGTTTGTTTCATGGATCATGCATAATAAGCTTTGAGCCATTTACCGTTGATAATGTTTCCTTCCCTTCCTCCATTGATTGCTAAAATTTTGTAGTATCCGCTAGACACTGCTTTGATAACAACATATGGCCCTTCCCATTTAGGAGAGAAATTAGGAGCGGACATGTCTTGTTGAATGTGCTTTGTTGTCTTTAATACCAAATCTCATACTTGAAATGTTCGAGGTCTTACCATTTTGTTGGAGGCTCTGGAGATTCTCTGTTTGTAGGCCTCCACATATTTTTCCACCTTCGTTCTCCTTGATTCCAGCATATCTAGCTCTGCGATTCTTGATCTGGAGATTTCGACCTCATCCCATTGTACACCACTGGATGCTGCAATCCTAGCTGAGGGAACTTTCATTTCTGCTGGCAGTATGGCATCGGCTCCATAGACAAGGGAATATGGCGAAGTACCGATCGAGCTCCTCGGTGCAGTTCTGTAAGCCCATAGAGCCATGGGTAATTTCTCATGCCATGATCGAGGATTGTCATGAATCTTCCGACTGATAATCCTGACCAAAGTCTTGTTGGTACTTTCTGCTTGACCATTTCCTTGTGGATAGTAAGGCGTAGAGAAGATTTGTTTGATACCATATTTATTGAGCAGATTCTCAACATATTGATTGGCAAAAGGAGTTCCGTTATCTGTGATGATATGCTTAGGAACTCTGAATCTGCATATTATGTGCTCTTTGATGAAGGCGGCAATCGTAACTCCAATGGTGCTTCGAAGAGGAATAGCTTCGACCCACTTGGTGAAGTACTCTGTCGCAGTGATGATGTATTCATGTTTTTTTGAAGATGCTGGATTGATCTTCCCAATAATATCTAGTCCCCAGCTGTAGAAAGGCCACGGACTATTCACAGAATTCAATGGGAGACAAGGAGTGTGGATGAGATTACCATGAGTTTGGCATTGGTGGCACCTCTGAACGTGTGCGGCTGCATCATCTTCCATGGTTGGCCAATAATATTTCTCATGAATTTGAAGAAATAGTTTCTTCTTTCCTTGATGTTCTCCGTCATGTACTTCCTTCAGGATTGTAGGGATTTCATGTTCGGCTAAGCACCTTAGTAAATTTCCACCAAAGCTTTTGCGGTATAAGATCCCATCGAGATGGAAAAATCTCTTAGCTTTCTGAATGAGTTTGACTGCTTGCTTCTTTTCCAGTGGTAGTTCGTTGTCCTGAAGGTATTTGATGTAAGGCTCCCTCCATTCCCCAGTGTGGTGGATCGTCAAAACCTCCAAGTGATGAGGAGGTGTTTGGAAATCAGGACAAGATCCTTGTAAAGCTCTCGATTGAGTCTCCATGGATGGCCAGTAGTACCTCATTCTTTGAAGCTTTCTGTAAAGTGTTACCACTAACGTTTGCCCACAGACTTCCTCATGTATGCATTTGAGCTGTTCTTCCGCTTCGTCGCTCCCAAGACATCGTGATAGAGATCCATCAGGGTTTCGATAGTATAGCACTCCATGAAGCAAGAAGTAGTTTTTCAATTCCTTGAGGATGACTTGGCCTTCTGAAATAGAGTTGCTCAATTCATGAATGATGGGTGCTCGCCAATCGTTCGCTGGAATGTCTTCGATCTGAGTGAGCCAAGTTGATGATACCGTACGTCTTTGTACAGTGATCGTTTTCTGTGCTCCTTCGAATTGCATCTTGGAGGCGAGAGTTGCTAGGAAATCAACATGCCTGTTGTTAGTCTGTCCAGTATGAACGATCGTTGCGTCAGCAAAATAGGTCAACAGTCGCTGAGCTTCGGTTCTGAATGGAGCGAGTGTGATTTCTTTGAGAGAATACGTTCCATTCATCTGGTTGACCAATAATTTTGAATCTCCCCTTATCTCGAGGTGTGTTTCTCCTGCTTGCTTGGCCAAGGATAATCCTAATAGGAAGGCTTCATATTCCGCGGAGTTGTTGGTGCAGTGGAAATCCAACTTGAACGAATGTGAGAAAACTTCTCCAGATGGAGACACCAACATTATTCCCGCTCCTCCGGTATCACTACTAGGGGTGGCAGATCCATCAAAGTATAGAAGCCATGTTTCTTCCTTGATGACTAAGATGTCTGGGAATTCGTCGGGTACTTCTTCATGTAGTGTTGTTGTGTCTTCCCTTGGAAAAGCAGCGAGCAAGTCTGCGACCGCTTGACCTTTGATAGCTTTAGGTAGCGTGCAAGCTATGTCAAATTCTGACATCTGGATTATCCACTTCGCTGGTCTTCCTA
This sequence comes from Papaver somniferum, assembly GCF_003573695.1. NCBI lineage: Eukaryota > Viridiplantae > Streptophyta > Magnoliopsida > Ranunculales > Papaveraceae > Papaver > Papaver somniferum. The sequence continues at coordinate 129,130,455 of NC_039358.1, read as the reverse complement.
TCAAGGCTGGCTTTGATAACAAGAACTTTATGGGATCAGCTTTGGAGATGAGTACGACCCTGTTAGATAGTAAGTAATGTCTGAACTTATGGATTGCATGTACCAATGCCAGGCATTCCCTTTCGGCCTTTGGGTATCGGAGTTGAGCATCTCTCATTGTGCGGCTGAAGTAGTAAATCAGTCGTTCGACGCCTTCGTCATCTTCCTGAGCGAGGAGTGCGCCGATGGTGACGTCACTGGAGGCTGTGTAAAGAATCAGATCTCGTCCCTGCACTGGAGACCTCATGACGGCCAGTGATAATAATATCTGTTGTATTTTATGGAAAACTTCTTGTTAAACAGCTGTCTAGGTGAAGCTTGCTCCTTTCTTCAGCAGAGGCGTGAACGAAGCAATGAGTTGAGCTAATCCAGGAATGAAGCGTCGAATATAATTTACCTTGCCCATGAAGCTCTGTAGTTCCTTCACGGTACGTGGAGGAGGCATGGTGGTAATATCTTTTGCCTTGTCGGGGTCGACTTTGATCCCTTCAGCCGTGACCAGGAATCCTAAGAATTTTCCGGAAGAAACTCTGAATGCGCACTTTAAAGGATTCATTTTTAATTTGTATTCTCTGCACCTTTCGAACACCTGCCTTAGAACTTCGAGACGAGATGCTCGAGTCTTCGATTTTACCACCACATCGTCAACATAGTCTTCTACTTGCTTGTGCATCATGTCGTGGAATATGGCAGTCATGGCTCGTTGATAGGTGGCACCAACATTCTTTAATCCAAAGGGCATCACGGTGTAGTGAAAATTCCCAATGGGAGTACGGAACGCAGTCTTGTTGGCGTCATGTTCATATATATTGATCTTGTTGTACCCACTATAACCGTCCATGAATGAGAACATACCGTGACCGCTGGTTGCATCGACGAGCATGTCAATGTTTGGTAGAGGGAAATCATCCTTCGGAAAACATTTATTCAAGTTCCTGAAGTCGACACAATATCTGATTTGACCATTTTTCTTCTTAACAGGTACCACATTTGCTAGCCATGTTGGATGAAGAATAGGTTTGATAAACCCTACTGCCAACAGTTTCTGGATTTCGACCTTGATTTGCTCCTCGACTTTGTGTCTAAATTATCTGGGCGGTTGTTTGACAGCTTTGGAACCAGGGACGATGTGCAGGTGATGGGTGACGAGTTTGTCATCCAGACCCGGAATTTCTTCGTACGTCCAGGCGAAGACATCTTGATATTCTTTAAATAATTTCACCAGCTCGGTCCGCTCCTCTGGTGATAGCGCTGAACTGATCAGGATTGGCCTTGGATCGTCTTCAGCTCCAATGTTAATTGTTTCAAGATCGTCAGTGGTAGAGTCAGTGCCGTCCTGTAGTTGTTGTGGGGCATCTTGGACTTCTTCAAGTGATTGCTCACTCTGACATGATTCTTCATGGTGGGGAGACTTTTCATCGTTCTCCCCGATTAATTGTTAATCTTTCCATCGGCAATAAACGATTCTCCCTTCTACGTATCTATCGGTCGTGAAGTTTGTCCCTGGATTTGAGACTTGATCATTATGGCGTTTAGTTAGTGTAGTAGGTGACTTGATCACTTTAGCAGCTGAGGATGACGGATCGTTATCAGCCTTCTCGATAGTCTTCCAGTTTGGAAGTGGCGTATTGTGAATCCTTCTTGGAGGTTCCGGGATGCCTTTTTGAGATTGAAGGAACTCAGTATCATAGACGGGAGCATAAGGAGATGATGAAGCCGGAATGCGAACGATCTTGTTGTCGATCAGGGTTTTCATACATTAATGGTATGTTGAAGGAACCACCTTATTATCATGGAGCCATGGGCGTCCCAGTATTATATGGTAGTCAGGTTCTTGCTCGATCACATGAAACTTCGCTTTCGATCGAATCGACCCCACCCTCAAATCTATGTATACATATCCATACGTGTGGCTTTGAATTCCTTCAAATCCTGTCATTAGGATGGGATAGCGAACGATTTTACCTTGTGGGAACCTGGCCATCCTGAGAGTCTTCATAGTGACAATGTTGGTAGAAGCACCGGTGTCAACAAGAGCTCTTCTAAATTCGGTGCCTTTGATGAAACCAGTGACATACAATACTCGATTGTATCCTTCATCCGTCATGCGATCTTCTTCTCCAAAAGAGATGTTGTCGATCGAATGCTCAGGCACTAGGGAGACTTCTTCAACTGATGGTGTTGGTGGCGTTATTTGCACGCTGGATGATATCTGGTTGAGTGCTGAAAATGTGTCTGTGCGCTGATCCCTGGATAAGTGCAGGAGTTCACATAGATTTTCGATCAAATGTGTGACCCCTTGTTCCACCGGTTTCTCGTATGTGGTGAAGCTGCTGATTCGAGGGTCAGATGATGCTTCAGTCCCCGGTGTTGAGACTTCTGGAGCGGAGGTACTGCCTAACTTGGATGTTAATTTGATGAGAAAGTCGAGGATGTGGTTTATCGTCTCCTTCATCAGGTCCATGTTCCTGGTATGGACCTCTAGGATTTGATCCAACTCTTCCAAAGTCGGGACCCCTCTGCCTTCCATGCCGCCAGATGTAACATGAGGAATGTTGCCGTTTGAAATATTCTGATCTGAATTAGTTGGATTAGTCCTAAGACCAACCATCTTGTGAGATTGTTAGATTGCAACCGAGAGAATGATCTCCCACTGTAGTCGCCAATATGTAGATGGGGAAAAACGATTTGCTAGTTTTTAAGGAATTGAGGAGACGACCGTGTGGAGGAGACTCCTCGAACCGAGCGAAATGTTAAACCACAAACAGATGCACCACTGCAAAGGAGGTGCTTTAGATTCGAGAGATCAATCTGTAGTACTCCGGTTTAAATCAAGACAATGACCGTTCCAGAGTAAATTCGGCCACAAGAGAGGATAGGTTGATCTGTAGGAGGGAAGCTGAGAAATGTGTGGAATCAATGGTAATCAAAGATTGTGGGTGTGTGAATTCCGAATACGATAATCTCTGAGTGATTGAAATTGCTCAATTGAGAGTAGTTGTTCAATTGATGAGTTGATGATCTCGTGTTTTCGATGAGACGTGAGATTGATGATACTGTTCATGCCCATTCAATCATGATTCAGAGACTTATTTATATTGCTGGAATTGTAGACACCATGATTCCATGAAGTGTGACAGTTGATGGAATCAAGGAGTGGGGAAGTGGAGATCGTGTTTGAAACCAGTTGCTCAACGTGTGGAGACTTGGTCGATTTTCCACCCACTACCTCGTGAATTCCTTCAACTGATTGCACGACTTGCTCACATTCCATCGTGTGTTTGAACACACGTGTCGTAGACCTCTAGACCAAAACCCTAAGTGATATCCCCCCAAGTGACACGATTGACGTCTCGTGGTTTGTTAGTCAATTTATGACTTCGTGGTTTGATGGGACGATGAGTCCATGTAGTCGTTGAGTTGAACATGATGTTCTGAAACTCATGAATTGAACATCTCATGAGACAGAGGTATAGTTCTTACGATGAAGTGAGCAAGTATTGCTCATTCGATGAATCGTTGAATATTGATTGTTGAACCAATATTGAGCAAATATTCCTCATCTGAGCAAGTTCTGCTCATGTGATGAATTGTTGAATATTTAATCATCTGAGTATGTGTTGCTCATCTGATGGATTATTGGCAACATACCAAAAATATTAATTAGAATACTGGTCGTTGAACCGGGCATAATTAATGACCATGAGGTCGTCGTAAAATTATTAAGGTTGGAATCTGGAATGATGATCCTTGGATTCAGAAACCCTAATTTGATCAATTGATGATCAATTTCGTCAGAATTTCAACCATGGGACGAAGGAGGGAGCGACTACATGGACCGTGGGTCAACCATGTAGTGTCCATATGCTCACGTGAGCAAATACAAAGTTCTCCTGAAGAGTTGACGATTTGTTGGTGGAAGAATGATTAAATGCTGGCTTAATCATTTATCCAAAATGCTCGTCTTAGGTGAGAAAACCTAATTAATTATGACGAGGCGAGGGACCGACCATGGAGTCATGAAACCGGCCTTGGGTTGTCACGTGACCGCCTGACGATCATTTCATGAAAATCCAAAGTGTTTGGAAGAGTTTTGGACCTAATACGAGCAATTGTGCAAATTAGGTCAAAACTGTGAAAATTGATGGGACCAGCTTCCGTGTGCCAAAGAGCCAATCTTGGTCGGTCAAGATAGTGTGCTCGTGTCCCCAAGGCGTCCGCGTCTCAGTCCTGAGAATTTTGATATTTTCTGGCGTGCAATCGAGCATCCATTCGAGAAAATATGCCAAAATTAGGGTTTTCGACGAAACTGAGGAAAACACCATGAGATGATGAAAAATAATTATAAAATAAGGAATGAGGAGGCGTGGGACCGCCGTGATCAAGGCATGGCCGGCCGGTCATGGCCACGGTCCCGTGGTGCCTTTTCCTTAATTTTATAATATTTTGATGATTTTATGTAAAATTCATGAATTTTGAGAAATTTGATGAATTTTGAGAGTTTCCATGAATTGAAGGAGTTTCCATGAGTTCAAGGAAGCAAAAAATAATAAAATAATAAAAATAAGGGCGTGTGGGACTATGGAAGGCATGGTCGGCCGGCTAGGGGGCCGAGCCCACGATTTTCCCTAATTTTATAATATTTTGATGATTTTATGAAAAAATCATGAATTTTGAGAAATTTGATGAATTTAGGGAGTTTTCATGAACTGAGGGAGTTTTCATGAGTTCAGGGAAGCAAAAAATATTAAAATAATAAAAACAAGGGCGGGTGGGACCGTGGAGGCATGGCCGGCCGGCTTGGGCCCGGTCTCGCGAATTTTCATAATTTTTTTAATTTTTTTTAGGTATTTTTGATAATTTGAGGGAATTTTTCCTAATTTGAGAGAAATACCATGAAATCAAGGAATTTGATGAATTCAAGGAAAACTAATCATAAAATAATAAAACAAAGGGGCGTGTGGGATCGGCTAGGGCATGGCCGGCCGGCCAAGGCATGGTCCCACAAGTTTTCATAATTTATATTATTTTATTATTATTTGATGATTTGTGCAAAAATACCATGAAATCAAGGAGTTTTTTCATGAAATTAGAGAAATAATAATAATAATAATAAATAATAAGGAACCATGGATGTGGGGCCGGTTGGGACCAAGGCATGGCCGGTTGGCCAATGGTCACGCCCCACACTCCTTTCCTTAATTTTATATTATTTTTATGGATTTATGGAAGTACCATGAAACCGAGGAGTTTCCTCGAGACGAAGGAGATTTGATAAAACGAGAGGATTTTCATCAAATCATGGAAAATAATAAAAATGCATTAAAAATATTAAAGTGGCGTGGGATTGACCACGACACGGTCGGTCGGTCGTGTGTTCGTGATCCCATCACCCTGGTCAATATTTTTAATTATTTATTATTTTCTTCTCTATTTTGCATAGGTTCATCGTTTCGTTGTATTTTTGAAATACTCATTCGTGCGGTGACTGTTAGTGTATCATCGTTGAATACACCTTCACCATTTGAATCGGGGCTTACTTAGAGGTAGCTCAGACGCCCGGTTGTTGATTATTTATTACTAATAGTGGAATTCAGTGGAGAATAATTCACAAAACTGAGTAATAAGATGTTTATTATTAATTCAAAGGATCGGCCGAGGATTCGACTACGAATTCAGAATAATAAAGTGAGCATTACCATTCCATGGGATCGTAGATTCGACCATGGAATCGGAGTAATTAAGGTTTATCTATTACCATTTATGAGACCAGTTGTGGATTCGATCATGAAATCGGAGTAATGAGATAATATAGTTATTACTATTCTATGAGATCAAGTCATGGATTCGATCATAGAATCAGAACAATTTTTATTGTCATTTCATGGGACCAGTCGTGGATTCGACCATGGAATAGGAGCGATTGCAATTAGGAATAATTAACTTTGTGGATCTATACTAGCAGAGCAAGCTGTCTAGGAGCATTAATTATCCTGATACGAGCTTGCCGGTAAGCCATATCCTTTATATAGTCAGGGTAAATGTGTTGTTTGTTCCTGAAGACGTCATCGCTCTATACTAGCAGAGCAAGCTGTCTAGGAGCCGTCCATCTCGTGATGCTATATAGAAATAATCACTGAAAGTATTCAGTATTCATGAGATATGTCGTTGTCCAGTCGTGAGACTGCATATCTACATGTACTCTGAGAGAAAGTACTCTCCGTTGAGAATTCGATGAGAGACCCTGTCTCGATACTCACGTCTGATTGCTGAATCAGAGCTTCGTATAATTATGAGTTTACGAATTTAGCCTTTGTCGAAAATCCACCATCTACAGTATTGAAATCACAAAGAAGAATATAAACTATGGTCCGGGTAACAGAACCGTGTCTAGTGATAGTTCTTGGTGAATATGCCTTTCGAACTAATAAGCAATATTGTGTTAATTTAAACACTTAAGATTTAAATCATGATGCACGACACAAAGTATTTTAGTGATCAATGATGTTTTAGAGGTTTTTATGAGATTCGTATCAATGCTAAACATATTTAGGAAAATTTTATATAAGCATACGCATGATTCGTAATTTGTAAGTATACGAAATGGTACACATACCTATGACCAGTTCGTGAGCTCAGGGACCGACAGTACACGTACTAGGTATGCATACTGCTTGGTTGTTCACGAACTCAGATCCTTTACAGTACGCGTACTAGGTACGTGTATTGTACCCATTCACGAATCCAGAACCTTTAAGGTGCGCATACTAGGTATGTGTACCTACCTATATTACGGATGCTCAGATATCTATGGTATGCGTACTTGGTACGTGTACCTACCATGAGTCCAGATTTCAGTAAGTTCTTAAAACTCTCTTTTGATGTTTTGAAATATTCCCAAATGTCATGGATATAAAATATCATTGCATGGGAAATTTCCAAATTATCCATATGACGCAAAAATAGTTCTTGAAAAATAAATTGCTTCGAACTAAGAATTATTAAGGATCAATGAACATCCATCGCCTGAATCATATTTCGAGATGTTTAACAAGAGAAGCTTGACTCAAAATTTCTTCTTTGCAATATTAAATCTACTAGAAGTTATACAACATAGTCTTATATAGATAGAATGGTAATTCATGTGAGTAAATAAAATGGTTCAGTCTTCTCAAACCTCTTACTGATGAAGTTCTCCAAATGTCCTCGTTTGATCATCAATCTTCGAGGTTCATCCAGTGATATCTGATACTCAACTGCCAACCTGCGAACCTAATCTGATACTTGACTTTAGTAGATTAGGAATCAAGATATAGTTTTTTGCATCTAATATTGACGACACACTTAATATAACAAAACTTTCTAGTTCGACCGAGCAGTCCTCTAACACCCATTTTACTCAAACTGTTCAGTTTCTTTTTCTTCACATTGATTGTCCTAGAAGACACTGAAGAAGAACATCTATCAACAATAAGTCTAGGTATATTAACAATGTTAAAGAAAATGCTCGGTTGAACCCGCATGCATTGATACGTCAAGTCTGTCAAATTTAAATTCCAAAACTATTTTTTGATTATAGCCTATTAAGTTGTGATATGGATTAGATTATAATAGCTAATAAAATCTTAGGAACTTCCAAGTTACTCTCGAGATCATACGAAGACGTCTTTTTAAAGAACGTCATCAAAGGTTAGTAATGAAGACTGGTATTATTTTCTCATGTTATCTATGTATTTTCCATAGCAAAGTTGAACAGACTTCAATAATGAATTAATTATTAAAAAGATTGTGAAATTTCATAATTTAAGCTATGCTTGAGTCGAACTCAAGGAACATGAGAGGAAATTCCAAAGAGATATGGAAGTTTGAGTTAACAAACTCAAGTGATATAGTGTTCACTGATACATTATGGATATCATATTCTATATGTTCTCCTGAGCCCGAAGGCCAATATTGTTATAAGGTGTCAAGCCCAAAACCAAGTCTAGGAATACTCTAGAATGTATGTAACTTAGCTCATATACCTCTTGGGAACACTTAATCGTCGAGGAGGTGCTCCTTCAAGCCTATGAATTCGTAGCCTTAGCCTAAAAGATAAGTATCCCATCCTTGACTCTCTCAAGGATCCCAATCTGAAGATTCTATCAATGAAGTGCAAGTTCTCTCTCTAGTATTTATTTAATTATATTTTAGATTTTAGAGTTAATCTCTACTTGGGTGTAGTGGATAGCTTTTCAGCAACTACATTTTGGTGATGATTAAGGGAAAATCTCGACTCAACCTTATGCAATCGGGAAAAAGTTATTTAGTCGTGTTTTCAGTTGGATTTCTCTTTACTGTTCTTTAAGTTCTTTGAGTTATACTCTCCTTAGTATCTTAAATTATGTTGATCCTTTTATATACACATTACTTATGCAGTATCACGATAAGAAAAGTTGTTTTGTGAATTATTTGTTTTGAGGAACACATATTGAAAACTCACCCAAAGATCATAGTTAAATCTCTTGTAGATGAGTTAGTTAAGATTTTCGACAAAAAATTAAAATTGTTTTATTATTATATAATTCATGCAAGAAAAACATGTGTTCTAAAATACCTGCGTGTTGTGTCCGGAAACACTGTAATTCGAAAGCGCGTAGGTTCAACCATAAAGCGTATCTGGTCTAGATATTAGCTTACAATAACCTTGAAAAGTTAAAAACTAATACGTGCGGTCCGTATACAGGAATTAGTAAGTTTAGAATTTGCGATCTCAGTATGTATTATTCCTCTTCAGTTTTGTACATTTCTCCTGAGCTGCAGTGTGCGGACTAGCTAACAGATAGATACGTTGGCATTCAAAACGCTTGAGTCCCTAAAAGAGTGTAACTATAGTGTTCAGACTCTCTCGATAATAAGGTCGAAGTTATGTATAAACATATGAACTGTACAAAGCATGCCGAGGGAAAGAGAATGAAAAGATACAAAGACGCATCTAGGACAAAATACAAAAGGTTACAAACCAAAATAGAGCATGACTGCAGGAATAAGAGAGCGCGACAACACAGATCTTGGTACCAGTGGATTTTAGAATCATACAACAAAGAAACGATTTAGTCGCATAAAATCTATTCAGTATCAAACTTGATGCAATACTAATCCGACTTATAGACCTAACAAACTCCGTTGGAGAGCAAAATCCACAACTATATGGACACTAATCAAAGCAATTGCAAACAAAACAACGAAACATGATAGTTGAACGAGAAGGAAAAGGCAGGGCATAAAAATGGAGCATTAATGGAATCCAGAATTCAACATTGTAACTAGAGAGCAAAATAGATAATTACTTTGAAAACAAAAACTTTTTTACATTATCATAAAAATAATAAATTAGACCACGTTTAAGAATCACGAGTACTGTGAACACGCAGATCAAAATCATCTGAGTATTCACAAACAATGCGCGCAGACTCATGACAATACAATAAATAGGCTGCGCCTGAAGGGAACGGATTGGTTATGTCGAATCCTTGACTCAGAGTTCTAATACTCTTCCTCGTCTCATCAATTACAATCATTGTCCTTAGTTCATACAATAAGATAAATAATGGACGAAGTATAAAATGTACGAACATGATATGCTATAAGTAACGAATTGAATATATAAAGTATGGATGTATGAACATAGACGAAACGATTAACTTATATGATTCTCACTCAGATCCCTGTCTCCGAGATTGGGTTTTTCATTATATGGTGGGAATTACCGAAATAGTCGAATGACTTTGAGACTAATATAAGCCTGCGTAGCAGGAGGAATCTCACTTACACTTTCTTTATTTCTCTGTCTCTCTCCTCTTCTCCTCTCAATGTTTTTCCCCCTCCCTTTTCACTTGGGCGAGAGGGGTATTTATAGGGTGGTTACATGGGGTTCACTTCTGAAGCCCGTTATAACCTTATCCTCTTGTGTCTTGTGCCGCTTACGCAGAGGTCTTCGTGTTCTTGGTCTTCTCTGCGTGTTCCGTTTGAATATTCAGTGCTATCTGCGCTTCCTCCACAGGCTGACTGACACGTATGTTGTTTGAGGGTATTTAATGCGGGTAGTTGAGATGTCTGTCCACGGTAGAAAGTTGTCCTCTGCCCTGTCTTGTCTGCGTCAATCTGACTATCCCCAGCCGTAGATCTTAGATCTTTCAGGGGATAGGATAAAGTGAATCTCGGGTTATCCTTCAGTGCTTCGCAGTGTTCTAGTGTTTCCGTTTTCCTCGATCCCATACCGTTGGATCTGGTGGGTGTCGACGCTATCTTGATAAGGCGCGTCTCTTGGCTGTCCACGTGTGATATCATATCTTGATGTTCTCCGCCGCATGTCCTCCACGTGTCTTTGTGGACACGTTGCGGAAGATGAAATGTGTACCTACAATTTGCCCCTTTTCATCGTACTGGGCGGTTAGTCGAAGTGGGAAGAAAAAACGTGTTACTCTCTTCATATTCTCTTTATTATTTCCTAGATTTTAGGGCACGTTCCCCACTATTTGCAATAACTTCTTCTTGGGTAGTGGGGCGGTTTTATTTCTCTTTGTATATATATATGAGAAGGAATATGAAAATTCTCTAGTCATAAATTTCATTCCTTCTCTTTCCTCAGAACTTTTGTTCTCTGCTTTTGTTTCCTTGTTATTAATTGTTGCTGCTGCTGTTGTTGTTTTTTTCTCTGTTGCTGTTGTTGTTCCTCGGAGCTTTTCTGCTGTTGTTGTTGTTGTTGTTCCTTGAAGCTTTCTTTACGACCCTGATTTTTCCTTTATAGGTAAGTGGTTCTACTGTGTATGATTATCTTTTGAAAAATATATTCGTTTTCTGTTGATGCTATATGTGTTTGTGATGAAGAACATATATATAGATGTGTGTATGATTGCCCATGTTCGTCATTATAAACAGTAATGATATCGTCCTTCGTGTATGGTTGCCCCTATTTGTTATTTTCTCTTTTTATTTAGGTTTTGTTCGTATTTTCCATCTGGTTCATGATTATGAAGAACTGGGTGAAATTGGGTTTTTTGATTTTCGTTTTGTATCCGCGGAAATCTGAAACTTGTTTGTGTACTACGCAGACATGGATGATCATCCTCGGGTTTCTTATCAAACTTCACCACCTAGTCCACGTAGATCTCCTCCGCGTAGGGATCCTGATGTTTCTCCGCCTGGTGTAGGTTCGTCTAAATCTTCCCAAGGTGATGCCCGCGTTTATAGGGTTTCGTCTTCTTCTGGTCATAGGCGCTTAACTTCTAAGAGGAGTGAGTCGCATAGAGGGAATACGCAGAAGGGGGACCGGCCAAAAGAGACTCCTGGCTCCCGGTATGTTGTTTTTCGTACCTCAGCGAATCCGCGTGATGATCCTAAGAGAATGCGGTATGTCCTACCTCTTCGGTCAGTGGAGCCTCCTTCCGCGTCTCACCAACATCCTCTACCTCCCCCTCCAGTGTCTCAACCCAAGGGGAGGTCTTCGAAAGAAGTGATTTCGAAGACTGATGCATCTAAGGTTCAGCCTAAGAGAAAAGCTTCCGATAGAAACCCTTCGAAGGATTCTGCGCCTGATCCCGTGGAAGAGGAGGATATTTCTCAGGAGATACGCAGCGTCGCTGTTGGGGAGAAGAAAGTGACCTTCAAACATATTGATCTGGAGGTTTTCAAGAAAAATATGGTCTTCAACTATTCGATGTTCGTTTTCACACTGCTGATGATGATATTACTTATGAGATGATATCGACGTATAAGTTTGATGAATTTCATCTGTTGACCATGGTGGGGGCCTTTGAAGCGGGTCTTATGTTGCCTTTGTACAAGTCTGGGGATTCTTTTTATTATGATGTGTTGGCTGGTCGAGAGGGTTCTTCGAAGAAAACACAGTGTCGCTCTATTTCCCAACTTCATGGGAATTATCTTCGTGCATTGAGGGAGTGCTATCTTCGGAGCAAAGGAGAGACAATGATGACTCTTTATGTTCCCAACCCTGAGGAAAGGGAGTGGTATACGCCTGAGAATTTTAACAAGTCTTTCGGTGACTATGTTAACAGTAGGAATCGTAAACCGTGGAGTGTGAGTCTTCGGAATATTTCCGCTCCTCGTGGTGAGATACGCCTTCTGAGTGAAGTAAGTGGTGCTAAGGTGAAGTACATCCCGGGTACAGAGAATTCTACTAACAAACTGGTGTTTCCTACTCGTGAGCGGATCAAGCGTAATCATGACTATGAATGGCACACAACTGTTATTGAGGTTGTTGGTCCCTGGGCTTGGGGGTGGGTTCCAGGTCCGCAAGGATCGCGTCCTACCGCAGATAGCCAGATACGTACGGCTCCTCCTGCTCGTTATGGGAATTTCCGTCCTTGGAATTTGAATTTTGAGGGGCATGAATTTCCAATATTCCCTCGATGTTGTTGATGGAGATGACAAAGAGAGTTCCGATGCTTATCTTTAGGTGAAGAGTGCTGCGGTTGTCAAGGTAAGATTTATATATGCCTTGTCCTTTAGTTGAGGAAGTTTTAATTCTTTTCAAAGTTAGGGATTTTTATTCTTGTGCCTTGTCTTTTTAGGAGACAAAGAAGAGGAGGATAAATCCCAAGCAGTCCACCACCGCAACAATCGAGGAGGCGGAGGTTTATGAAGAAATTAACAGTCCTGTGACTAAGCTTGGCGAGGATGAAGATGTGTCTGACATAGAAGAGCGTACTGATAAATCCCCTCCCGGTCATGATGTTGATGAATTTGTTGAAGGGAGTACTACCGCCGGTGGCAGCGATATTGGTGGTGAGATTAATCCCGCAGGGTGTTATGATGCTGGTGATGATAGCACTGGCCTTGGTGATGAGGGTGCTGGTGGTGAAATTCCTGCTATGTCTCAGGAGTTTTCCTTTGGTCGGATTTATTCTGCGGAGGATGGTTTTGACATAAACGCTGCCCTGGGCCTGGCTTCTGAGTTCAACCTGCTTTCCCCCAACGATGATTGGGATGTGCTTGGTAATTCTAACAAGGTGGACGAGAAGGGTAAGGGAGTCGTGGATGCTAGTGATGTTCCAGAGGGTAGCGGTGCTAGAGACCTTCCAGATTTGGACGCAAGAGTAGCCTCGAACTCTTCGGGTGCTAAATTCACGGACATGGGTAAGGCCTCGGTTGGGTCTCCTGGAGATGATTTTCCTCAGTCACTGATCCTGGAGGGTGATGATGCCATCTTAGCTTGGTTTAAGAAGAAGAACTTGATGTTCGTACCCAATCCATCCCCTGTGGTGGAGGGTGAGAAGAACTCTGATGCCTATACCCGTAAGATGATGCAATTGTCTCCCGAGGACCAGGTTGCAGTAGCGTGGGATAAGAATCTTCGGGCCTCGGAGGCTGCTCTAGTAGTCGATGCTCCCTCGACTGTTGCTGATATGATGGCGTTGGCTGATGGGTATCAGTATGGATTTACCCAACAACGGATGTTAGAGGTGAGTTCTCTTATCATTTTGCCTGGTATCAGTTTTTAGCAATTTCTAGAGTCAGGGTGTTATAATCTTCTGATTCGCAGATGATGAGGAGTGAGCATTGCAATCACATGTTGTACCAGTTTTTTAAGGCCAAATCGCTTAAGTTGGAGGCTAAGCTTCGTCTTCGGGAAGAGGAGCTTACTGCGGCTGAGATTGTCATCGCTGATAGGGATAGGGATATATGTGAGTTGAAGAGTCTCCTCAAGGCTAAGGAGCAAATAGGCAAGGAGGAGAGAAGCTTCGTATGGATCTTTCTATGGTTCGTAGTGAATTGGAGGAGGCCAAGAAGAATTCTTCGGCTGTTACAGGTTTGATTATCTGTTCTCTTCCTTGTTGTTGTCCTTTACCGTAATTAGTGTTCTGTCTGAGTCTCCCTCCCCCACCCTATCTTCAGTGGGTGGAGTTCCTGAGTTAGTATGGCTTCGGAAAGAGCGGCAGCGTCAGAAATCTCGCATCGCAGAGTTGGTAGAGAAGATAAAGAGCGAGGCTGATAAGTGGAATGCTCGTGCCAATGAACATAATGCTCTGGCAGAGAAGTGGCGGGTCAGGCGAGTCCAAATGATTGATTTGCTGAACCAATATAACAATGATCGTCGTTTGTTTGATGGAACATTGTTGTGGACGCGTGATAATCTTCGTGAATCCCGAGAACATGTCTCATCATTGGAAGCTAAAATCAATCTCTTGGAAGAAGAATTGCGCCAAGCTCGTTCTTCTCAGACCTCTGATTTTAAAGATTACCTTCAGCGTCTTGCTAGGGAGAGAGATGACGCTAGGGCTGAGGCCGATGCTCTCAGCAAAGGTTTAGCTGCGTCTAGGGCTGATGTGGTATGCCAAGCTGAGGCTGAGAGGAATCTTGAAGTAAATATGTACCGGCTCAACAAGGATCTGGAGGGTTTAAACAATGAGTTCAATCATCTTCGTCACTTGGATTCAATGAAACAGGTAGAATTAGATGCGAGTCAGTACGCCCTTTCAACCCTTCAAGCGGATTATAAGAAGTTGTCAGATGAGTATGATTTTCTTGGTGAAGCCCGTGATGCTGTTGTTTAACGAATATGAAATAGCTTCGGCGAGAGTCGAAGGTATATGCTTATATTATCGAGTGTGATTCTGCAATTTCCTGGACCTAACCATCTGCGTTTTTGTTTTCCTTGCAGAGCTCCAGGGACAGCTTCGTACTGCAAATGAAGAGCTTGCGGAGGCTCAATCTCAATTAGTGCATCAGGAAAGTCAGATTAATTATCATAAAGGTTTAGCTACAGCAAGGGACGAGGCTTCCCAAGCCGCTTCGAAGGAAGTGAGTCGCCTTTCCTCGTTGTTGTCAAAGGCTGAGATGATGAATATTGTTATTGCGTACAAGGTTCGGTGTCAACTAGTGGAAGAGACCAACAAAATTCTGGATAGCATTGAGTATGATCTGAAGACCGAGCATGGCCTTATCAGGAGCTATCCGCTCCGTGAGAAACCCCCTCCCCCTACATCTGGTTCTTCAGGCCCTTCCTCGGGTGGGAGCGTACCTTCAACGCAGAAGGGGAAGATTGCTAAACCTGCTGGTGGGGTTGAATCATCCGGGTAGATTTTTGTAGAGAGTTGATCTTTGTTGATTATGAGGCTTCATGAGATTCCTTTTGTATTTTCTTGTTTCTGCGCACCATTGCCAAGCCTGTAATCAACTTTTAATGAATTGATAAATGTTATGGTTAATTTGGAATATAATCGACTGTAACCAGGGATAGTGAAGTGTTTGGGTGCGAACCCAAAGATGTGTGTCTCTTCGTGAACGTCTTGAGACATGTCATCCCGCTGGCTAATCCTGGGCAGAGGATTCCCAGACGGTGGGGGTCGGGGCAGCGTTCTAGGATATGAGTTGTTTGGAATGTACGTTCATTCCGTCGACCCGCTGCCATAAGTGTAAGTGAAGTGTTTGAGTGCGAACCCGAAGATATGTGTATCTTCGTGAACGTCTTGAGACTTGTCACCCCGCTGGCTAATCCTGGGCCAGAGGATTCCCAGACGGTGGGGGTCGGGGCAGCGTTCTAGGATATGAGTTGTTTGGAATGTATGTTCATTCCGTCAACCCGCTGCCATAAGATTGGTTGGGTATCTCTTTCTGTTGGATGCCTTCCCCATGGTCCTACACTTATATACGCTGATAGGGGAGTCCCGAGAGATTGTAGGTGACTACTTTCCCCAAGTAAAATAGAACAATTAACATCAGTGTTTACGTGGTTCGACAGCAGAGTGTCTACGTCCACGGGTGAAAGAGGGTTAAAGTGTCTATTCAGTTGAGTTACATTTAGAAGAATTCCATTGATGGAACCTCTGAGGTAGTAAATAGTAAAAAACAGGAGGATGAAGTATTGACGCGGAGGCTGTATTTACAGGTGTAGGGTTCTCGTGAGGTGTTATATTTACACGCAGTCGTCTTGTTATATGTCGCTCCATGTATTGCCTATTTTTTTCCAAAAGTTTGCTTGATTGATAGGTTGAGGTTTGTTATTCCTCTCTCAGAGATAGAAACATGTCGATCGCAAGCGTCGTTTTCTTCTTCTGGTGCTCTTCACGTAGATGCAGGTCTGCGTTGCCCTCTACGGGTAATATGGATTGAGATATTTTGCATTCCATGGGTGTTTGAGGATCTCCCCTTTTAGGTTGCGCAGATAATAAGACCCATTTACTGCAACATCATGTATGACGAAGGGTCCCCCTCATGTTGGTGCTAATTTTCCCCACTTCTTTTCTCGTTGGTATTGGGGAATGGTCCTCAACACATACTGCCCTTCTACGAAATTTCTAAGCTTAACCCTCTTATTATACTCCCTTGCTAGTTTCCTTTGATAGTTTTCCATTTTTTGTAGTGCTGCCTCCCACCTCTCTTCTAGATCATCCAACCTTTCCAACATCATGTCCGCTGTGAGGTTCTTTTCCCATGCTTCAGTCTTCGTAGTTGGCATGATTATTTCTGTTGGGATAATATCTTCGGCTCCATAAGTGAGTAAGAATGGTGATTCTCCCGTGGCTGATCTTCGAGTTGTCCTATAAGCCCACAAAACGTTGTGTAGTTGCTCACACCAACGTTTCTTGTATTCGTCCAACTGCTTTTTGAGGATGAGTGCGAGGGTTTTTGTGGCTTCTACCTGACCATTGCTTTGAGGGTAAATTGGTGTTGACTTGTTCTTTCGAATTTTGAAAGTATCGAAGAGTAAGTCAATGTTTTTTCCCTGGAATTGCTTGCCATTGTCAGATACAATCTCAGCTGGTATGCCAAACCTGCAAATGATGTTTTGAAAAATGAATGTGAAGACATCTGCGTCTCGAATGCTTTCCAGGGCTTTAACCTCTACCCATTTGCTGAAATAGTCCGTGGCCACTATCAAGAATCTTCTCTTTCATGATCCTTCGATTAGGGGACCCACGATGTCTATGCCCATTTTGAGAATGGCCAAGGGCTGTCTACTGGGTTTAACATTGTTGCTGGTGCGTGGATTTTTTTGGCGAAACGCTGGCATTCTTCGCATCTTCGTGACATTCTTGCAGCGTCTCGTATCATTGTTGGCCAGTAATATCCTTGAGTTTTCGCCTTATCTTCTATGGATCTCATTCCGCTGTGATTGCCTGCGTCGCCGCGGTGTATGTCTTTCAAAATCAAATCTCCTTCGGATCTGGATAGGCAACGTAATAATGGTCCGAGAAAAGATTTTTTGTACAAAATTTCTTTTCTCAGATCATATCTTCCAGCCTTTGACTGTATTTTTCTGGCTTGCTTTAGGTCTGAGGGTAGAATTCTTTCTTTTAGGAAAAGATGAATCTCAGATCTCCAATCTTCTTCTTTGCTGAAGTCTTCATCTTGATCTGCCTTAGCCATGATGTCGTCTTCTTGGAAATCATCCGCGATGAATTCTCCCACGTCATCATTTGCCATATCTTCTTCTGCGTGGTTCCTCTGCTGTGCAGCGCAGAGTTCTTGAATATCAATTGAAGGCTCGTAAATCCTGGTTACTTTGATTGCTTTGACGTCCTCATTTCTGAGCATCGATGATATGTAGGCCAGGGCATCCGCGTGCCTGAGTTCCTTCCTTGCCAGGTGTCGGAATTTGATGTTTGGGATTTGTGATGCTAGTTTTTGCACCAATTCCATGTATGCTGACAATGTTTTGTCATAAACATTATATTGCAACCCTATTTGTCGGCTGACTAGCTGTGAATCGCTTGTCAGACGCACGTCAGTTATGCCCATTTCTATTATCAACTGAAGGGCATGCACCACTGCTTCATATTCAACTATGTTGTTGGTATGCCCCTTGAATTCTAACCTGAAAGCATGTATGATCCTGTATCCTGTTGGGGTGGTGATTACGATGCCTATCCCCGCCCCTTCTTTATTTTTCGACCCATCTACGAAGACTTCCCATTGTCTAGGATTTTTTGGTTCCAAGATGTCTATAGGGTCTTTACCTTCGTCCATCTCTGGTAGTCCTGCTGCCTTTCATCCTTCGATTATGACTTCTTCGCAGTTATCCAATGGTAAGTCTGCTAGGAAATCTGCTAATACTTGTGACTTCTGAGAGTGTTGTAGTTCATGGATGATATTGAACTGATCTAGGTGAGCATTCCATTTTGCAATTCTACCTACTTTTCATGCGTTTTTAAGGACTTCTTCTAGCGGAGCTTTGCATGGGATGCGGACGTAGTGAGTCAAAAAGTAAGTTCTGAGTTTCAGGGTTGCCCATACTAACGCCAAGATGAGCTTCTCGATCTTCATGTAGTTTCTTTCTGCTTCTTTCAGAGTCTTGCTGATATAATAGATGGGATGCTCTATCTTCGTGTTGGTTTTAACCAATATTGCGCTGACTGCATCTTTTGTTGCTGCTATGTATAGTTCCAACACTTCATCAGGGTCTGGTTTTTGTAATATAGGGATCTCAGCCAGGTATTCTTTGATATTTCGAAAAGCTTCCTCGCACTCTGCCGTCCATTCGAATTTGCTTCCTTTTTTGAGAATGTTAAAAAAAGTGCTTACATCTGTCTGAGGACCTGGATATGAACCTCCCCAGCGCAGCCAGCGAACCATTGAGTTTCTGAACCTCTTTTAAACTCTTTGGGGATGGCATTCTTACGATGGCTTCAATTTTAGCGGGATCGACTTCAATTCCCCTCTTCGTCACCAAATATCCGAGGAACTTTCCGGAAGTGACACCAAAAGTGCGCTTCTCTGGGTTTACCTTCATGTTGTGCACTGCCATTGCTTGGAAAATATCTTTTAGGTCTTGGTGATGATCTTTGCGCAGCTTTCTTTTAACAAGCATATCATCCACATATACTTCCAGCGTACTTCCAATCCATGGTTTGAAAATTGCATCCACCATTCTTTGGTAGGTTGCCCCTGCGTTTCGCAATCCAAAGGGCATTCTTACGTAGCAATAGAGGTCGTATGGTGTATAGAATGTTGTATGTTGTTGATCTTCTTCTGATAGGAATAATTGATTGTATCCAGAGTATTCATCCATGAATGACATTTCTTCGTATCCTTCAACTGCCTCAACAAGTTGGTCAATGCTTGGAAGTGGATAGCTATCTTTAGGGCAAGCCTTATTGAGGTTGGTGAAGTCGATGCATATCCTTACTCCGCCATTTTTATTCGGTACGATGACCATGTTAGAGATCCATGTTGGGTACTTAACTTCTTTGATGAATCCTGCGTCCAGTAGTTTGCGGAGTTCCACTTCAACTGCTCGATGGTATTCTGGAGCTACTTTGCGCACCTTCTGCCTAAAAGGGGGGGGGGGGTACCTGGTTTTATTCGAAGTTCGTGATGAACTAACTTTGGGTCAATTCCCGGCATGTCCCCTAATTTCCAAGCAAAGATGTCCGCGTATTCCTTTAGAAGTTTGATTAGCGCGGCTTCTCTTTCTTCATCCATCAAGGTGCCTATTTTGATAATCTTCGGATTTCCGTCAGTACCTATGTTGATTTCTTTAGCTGCTTCGACAGGCGTAAACGTGGGTTTTGGTTCCCCCAAGAGAGGAACATTATTTGATTGCTATTTGGTGTGCTCTCCGTTTTCTTTTGTCACAGAGGTGTTGGCTTCTGCGCTTCCATTGGTGCTCACGTTCAGAAGGTTTTTTCCGGAGATTTCTTCCAGATATGTATCTATGGTTATTTCCTTATTTTTGGCTCTTCGGGACTGGTGATTTTCTTCCCGCTCGTTATTGATCTGATTCTGTGAGGTCTGACATTCCCGCGCAGTTACTTGGTCTCCTTTAATTTCCAAGACTCCCTGGGGTGTTGGAATTCTGAGATATTGATGGTAATTTGCCGCTACTCCTTTGAGCTTGTGAACCCATCTTCTTCCGATGATGGCGTTGTAAGGTGAAGGTGCATATACGACGCTGAATTGAGTGTCCACTTTCATGGGCCCTGCGTGTACTTGTAAGACAATGTCCCATAGGGGCTTTGTAGCTGCGCCGTTGAATCCGTAAATGGTGTAGTAAGATGACAGCAGTTTCTCGTCGTTGAGTTCCATACGTTTGAACGTGTCATAGAATAGGACGTTGACTGATCTTCCTCCATCGATGAGAATTTTATTGACATTGCACCCTGCTATTAGGAGTGTGAGGACTAGAGGATCATTATGGTCTTCCATGTCTTCTTCCATATCGTCTGCGTCGAAGGTCCATTGTTCGTGCTCGTTTACCTCTTTCCCATCGATCTTATAAATCTCACAATAATCTTCAAATTGTTTTCTTAATCTCTTCCCAATCTGGGCGGTTAGGGATGGTCCTTGAATCTCTGAACATGAAATTGGGTTGAGGGTGCGGTTGCCTTCTGGTAATTGAACCTTCTTTCCTCTCTTGGTTTTATCTTCGATATCAATCTTCCGTATATATTGCTTTAGGTCTCCTGCGTCGATTAGTTTTTGAATCATTATCTTGAGATTTTTGCACTTTTCTGTTTGATGACCGTTGAAACAGTGGTATTCACATTATTCCTTGGATTTTTCTGATCTAGGAGGCTGCTTTCCCTTGGACCATGTCCAATCGAAGTTCTCCCTCCCTTTGATCTCTCTCAGGATGCGCGAATAACTGGTATTCATCTTGGTATAGACTTGATCTTAAAATTTTCGATCATCTCTTCGTCTATCATCCCTTCGTTCTTTTCTTTCTGCGTTGGGATGCTCTTCTGTGATTCCTCTTTTGGACCCGCTGGCTTGATCCACGGAATCTTTGCGTGTGGGACGTTGAGTATGAGCTCTGGTATTTTCACTCTGAATTTCTTCTAACCTTGCATGATTTTCTATGATTATCCGGAGATCTCCTTCGGTGGTAGGGATGGTCCCGTGGATCTCCACAAACAAAGGACTCATCATGTCCATCCCCCATTTGTAGCAGTTGATACTAACCACAGGATCTACGTTGCGAATAGCTTGGCAAATCTTGTGCCATATATCAGTATATTCTCTGATGGTCTCTTTGTAATTCATCTCCAGTGAGAATAGCTTGTCCATGTCGGTATTGACAACCTTGTTGTACATGTATGTTGCTAGAAATTTTTCTGTGAGTTGGTCGTAGGAATCGATGGAGTTTGACGGCAGGTTATCGAACCATGATAACCTGCTATTAGAAGCAGTTTCTTGGTCGGGAAAGGTATGTTCTGTTCGTTGGTTAAGGGCATCCCATAGAGGGGTTGTTGTATTCCTGACTCTGCTACGACTTCCTGATGTTCCTGTAGTTGATCGTTGGTTATTCTGGGAGCTCCAACCTTGGATCCGCCATCTCTTGAAGTTCCTGCTTTGGCTGCCGCGGCATTTACTTCGTTTGCTGCGATGATGTTGGCATTGATGGGGGTCGTGCTTTCCGCATTATCCTGCGCCCTATCTGCTGCCTTCAGCTTTTCACCTCTCTGCTTACTCCTAGATACCACTGGGGTCGTCCTTGGCATCTCTTTTGATGAATCTTTTTCCTTCCCAATATCTTTGCTTTTCTCCATCTTTTAATATTTCCCTGAAAAAGAGAAAAAAAATCACGAAGACAATGGGTCCCACGTGATATCTATTAGCGTTTTGAGTTCTCAAAGGTGTAAAATCTTGAAGATACGAAAGGCATCCATTTATGTAGACGACCGCAGATCCGTTCGAAGTTTTGATTTTCAAGGACGTGAAAACTTAGAAAATGCATGAAAAATCAGATCTACGTAGATAAACGCGGATCTGTTCATAATTTTGGTTTTTGAAATCATGAACGGAAAAAACCGTAGTGTTCCATACATCGTTACTTTCAGAAAACGAAGCCTGAAACAAGTCACGGGAGAAAATAAATCTTTTACCGGGATGAATATCCCTGTTTCTAGCGCCAGATTGTGAACACGCAGATCAAAGTCATCTGAGTATTCACAAACAATGCGCGCAGAGTCATGACAATACAATAAATAGGCTGCGCCTGAAGGGAACGGATTGGTTATGTCGAATCCTTGACTCAGAGTTCTAATACTCTTCCTCGTCTCATCAATTACAATCATTGTCCTTAGCTCATACAATAAGATAAATAATGGACGAAGTATAAAATGTACGAACATGATATGCTATAAGTAACGAATTGAATATATAAAGTATGGATGTATGAACATAGACGAAATGATTAACTTATATGATTCTCACTCAGATCCCTGTCTCCGAGATTGGGTTTTTCATTATGACGAAGTGCTGCGTCTGAAGATAATTTGTTGTCTTCTCATGCTTCTCCGTAACGAAACCAGGGATGATTTACTTACATGCTTCCTCCCCGACGAAATATTGCGTCCATAGATGATTTTTTCTCTTCACATGATTCATATGCGACGAAGTGCATTCACTTTCTTTGCATGCTTCCTTCGACGAATGCCGCGTCCAAAGGTGATTTACTTTCTTTACGTGTTTTTTCCTTGAAGAGGTGCCGCGTCCGAATATGATTTACTTTCTTTTCATGCTCCATCCATGATCTGTCAGTCCAGAGATGGATTACTTTCTTTACATGTTATTCATTCGTGATGAATTACCACATCTTTATTCACAAGCTTTCTTTCCGATGAAGTGTCGTGTCCGGAGATGATTTACTTTCTTTACATGCTCCCTCCGCGATGATGTGTCGTACCCGAAAATGATTTACTTTATTTACATGCTTCCTCCATGATTAACTGCCACATCTGGAGATGATTTACTTTGTTTCCTTTACCTTTGTGAATTCCCCCTAGTCCGACAATATTGGGGACGTAACATGAAGTCTGCATCCTAGCAAAGTGGATGACTAATTTCGACTGTTTCTAAACGTTGTTACTTACGGGTGAGAGTAACCTTATTGGACGAACGGAGTCAGGATAAAACAACTATGTAATAAAAAAATATATTAACTCTAGAGTGATGTGAGTGCCTTACAAGGATCTTCCCGATATAAACCGGGACGTATCAGGATAAACAACAAGTCAGGATGTTAAATTATGTTTAAGGATAAACAGCGAATCGAAATGCTTATTAAAGTTCCCGCAGTGTCAATATTATGGGGTTAGACCAATCCAAGAAAAATATATAAACTATACTTAACATATAAAGGAATTTAAATGGGTAATGAACTCACGTCCTACGTGAATCGGCCATGTAAAGTTAATTCACATAGGAATATGTAAATAGTTACATTTGATGGATGTGTGGATAAGCAAGTCTGATTTTCTACTACAGTAAACTTTGCACTTTGGGGGGCGGTTTTAGGGTGGATGATACAACCGTATTTTAGGAAAAAAAACATTGAAAAATGGGTTTACTGGAAGATTAAAAGAGGTTTATGTCGAGTTATTCGAAAAATATGTAGAGAAGGTGTTAGTTGAAATAAGATTAGTGTGTATATATAAGGAGTTCAAATACAGATTTTTGAATTAACTGGCCCCGGAGGTTACGATCGAGCACTAACCTGGTTGTTCGACCATCACGTAACCAAGCAAATTCTGTTTGACCCCTATTTTCAATCAATTATATGATGATTTAATTTTTTTTACTTATACTTGTTTGCTTACCCCATAATAGGTGCATAATAATCTAATTCGCATTTTACTTATCCCACTGATTTTTTTATTAGAGACAAAGGTTTTACAAACAACCACAAGCCTCCACTAAAGAAGATTAATAATAACAAGTATACATCATGTATTTTTCATAAATTGACGAACCATAACAAACAAAAACCTTTTATATACACACAAAAAAGAAAAGAATAAACTATATTCGTTTTTAAAGTACTGTTCAAAGAACATACAAATAGAAGCAAACGATATATAAAATCCCGTGATACATTATATATATTATTTTACTAAAGACGCAAGTCATCAAGCAACTGCGAATCCTTTAATTTTGTGACTTTCTCGCCCTTCATCTCCTGTAAACAGTAGAAAGTATAAGACAAATTAGCTTTATATAAGTAAGTAAAAATCGATATCATTTTCAAATATTTCAACAAATATCCTTGGCGATACTATTCTAGGATACGCATATATACACTTTTTTTTACAAAACTTATTTGCAGATATTTTACAAAATCTTATTGGCCCTGACCCAATGAAGACAATGATTTACCGTCTTTTTTTTCCCGATATATTTCCGTACAGACTATAGATCCGGCACCACATGGAAAAGAAGAGCAGAGCAATAAAAACAAGTCTTAAGGATCACGATTTAGTCATTAATGAAGTTAATTCACCATACGTCGGAAGAAAAGGGGTTATAGTTACCCACCCACCTAAACAAATGAAATTGTAAACAATGACAAATTTTCCCCAAAATTCTTATTTTGGATTGAAATATCTCCATCACGCATTCGTTTATATAATTTAAAATGATGGTATCTTATCTCATTTGTTTGCATCTCCACAATACATCTAGCTTATTAAATATAATAAGTGGATTTTGGAATTAATTAAGGCGGAAAAACAATAGATTTCGGAATTTATACTTGTTTGGTAGTAGTATTTCGAGTTAGAATTAGAATTTATAAAAAAGTTGCTACCATTGGCAACTCGAGGAAAATAAAATACTTGCCCAGTCAACACAATTTTCTGGTGTTATCGAACAATTATCTAACAGGCGGGGGACCAGGGTAAAGTAGGTAACTGCACCCACTTGCGCAAAGTAAAATTAACCGCACACCACTGTTCCCAAAGCCCATTTCACGTAAAATAAGCAAATTAATTACCCTACAACCAAAGATCATTTCAGTTGTATAACAAGTTGCCCCTACAACAAAGCTCATTTCAGAAATATATAACTTTGTTATTCATGTGAAAAAGAAAATCTCTGCTTGGAGGAGGTTATCGGGACGTGAATTAAAAAAAAAAAAAGTCAATGCATGTTATTCGTGCGAAATATATAACTTTGTTACATAACCAGTAGTAGTATAACCAAAGTTGTTAAATCTTGAATCGCATCGTGAATCGTTTTTCATTTTTAAGAATCAGATCAGATGTTGAATCGCGAATTGAATATTTATGGTAAATCTTCAAATACATATATACATATTGGAGTTATAGATTAATAAGTTTAAATATATGTTATTAGTATTATAGATATGAATAATGAAGAATACATGTGACACAATTTAAATCTGTTCTATACTATTATAGATATTATAGATATGAATAATGAACAAATCTAAATCTGTTCTTTCCATGTGACACAATTTAGTGTTCAGATCCGTCATTGGACACTTAATTAAGTGGACATGGCTTTTGAGTTCGAATTTTGTGCTCTAGCGTGAGTCAAAATATTTTAAAAAAATTATTTTTGGTAAAAATTACATGGAAAGAACAGATTTAGATTTGTCCGACATATGAATCGGTGCATGTCGCACGAGTCAAAATGTGAATCGTAAAATTTACAATAAAATCGATTCATAGTTGGGGTTCGAATCGTCTTGGAAAATTTTGAAGCGAATCGTAAATCATAAGATTTTAAAAACTATGAATATAACCTTTGGTAGGGACGAATCCAGAAATCCATATATAGGTAGGAAAAAGAATTGTCAAAATTTAATGATAGGCAAGTGTGTCAAAATGAAAGTTGGAGCCCAAAAATATTTGATAATAATTAGGCTTGAGAGATAACCGAGTTCCTAAATTGCCAAAAATTAAGGACAAGCGTGTCAAAATGAACATTTGGAACCCAAAAATATCATACAAATAATTAGGCTTTTTTTTTTCTTTTCCTTTATTTATTTTGTGTTGCTTGTATCCTACTTAAAATTCTGGCTCCGCACTTGGGCAGTGTCTATCATACAAAGCTTGAGATAAGTTATTCTTTTTCCTCTAATTAAAAGCAATTAATAAAACGTGGTCATTTGATCATGCAAACAAATATACTTACCAATCAATCAAGAATTGAAGTATGACAAAGCCTAAAAGTCTAGAATGTTTTAAAGGGGTTAATACTTCGAATATAATAGTGAGATGGGGAAACTTCTTTCTGACTCCGCATTAGCCTATTGATTGTGGTCGAGTCTTTTTGAGTTTTGGATTGTTTTCTGTATTTTTTTCTTCTCTTTAGGTTTGTTAGATTCTGTAGCCTTTTGGTTGTCGGGCTCTTGGTAGTTTCTGTAGTTTAGCCTCTTGTAAGCCTCTGGGCTGTCGGGTTCTTGTATTCTTTCATTCTTTTCAATCTAATTCATTTCTTTGCTGAGCAAAAAAAAAAAAAAAGACAAATTGCACTTACCATATAATATAGGTTATCGACCACTCACACATGGGCTGCTTTGATAAGTTACTAGTAGTGAGGAGGAGGAGGCGATTTTGTTGATTTGTGATGATGATGGTGGTGGTGATGAGGAGGAGGAGGTGGAGAAAATTCATAATACTGCCGATGAGGAGGTGGAGAAGCAGTAGGTGGTGGAGGGTATTCATAATAATGCCGATGAGGAGGTGGAGAGGCAGTAGGTGGGGGTGGGTATTCATAATAATGCCGATGAGGAGGAGGGGGAGCAACAAGTTCTTTATTGGGAGGTGGAGGGAATTCATAATACTGCCGATGCTGTGGAGGAGAGTTGTTGGGTGGCGGAGAAAACTCATAGTAACTCCTTGCCGAGCAACCTGCAAGTAGAGAAACCATTATCACAACTAGAAGAGTAATAGAATCTGGTGTCTTCATTCCAACTTTGGTAATTCCCATTTTCTTCCAGGTCACTTAAGAAATGAAAAGGGATGATCCTTCGTAGCACCCACATATATAACATTTGTGTCGTAGTTGTTTACCTAATTTCTTGTGTGCACATTAATCTCAACCTCTAGTCAAAATTTTAATATGAAAAGAATATCTTTTTGATTTTTTACTCTGATTAGGTCTCCTGATAATATATAAGTATATTAGGCACCCAATTAGCCCGTCTATAGAACTTAAATTAAGGAAAGGATGGATGAATTTTTTAATAAACTATAAGTACTATGCTGGCGGGCAGGTAAATGGTGACTAAGCTGGCACTTTGCGTCGTATTAATCTTCTATCTGACCAACCGCGAGCAAAGAAGTTTACACTTCTATCTAGCCAACCGCGAAGTCTTGGCAACGCATCAAAAAGGACATGTGTATTTAAACGTACCGGACAAGAATCTAATTGGAAACGAGCCATGGTTTCCAAACTCGAAGTTGCTCGTTGACCCATACGGGGTCACCTGACACCTACTCACCTACGTCCCAGTCCTTGTTCAATTCGCACACGTCTAACCCCTGACCGGTGCTTGAAGTCCTGGCCTGGTGGCGTGTTCTTTGTTCTCATTTCTTTCTTTTTTAGAATGAGAATCACAAAGAAATACTAAAATATAAGAAACAAAAGAAAGTACAAATAGCCGACTGCTGGGAAATCCAACATGGTGGCGTATTAAGATTTGGTACAATTTTTAAAAGATTGATGAGATTAAACTGTAATTAGAAGAGGACAAAATTAAAATTTGAATGAGGTGTATCTTTCTAATATAATACTAGGTAATTATTTCAAAAGTAATGTAATATTTAGGTCCTGTCTCTATTTACGGCAGAAAATCAGTTTTTTTGTTAATGTCAAACAATTACGTACGTGATCATGTTTATCTGCAAGATTAGGTTGAATAAAATACTTGGCGCGCCAAGTTTGAATTTTTGCTGGTTTATTCCTTTCTAGATGCGCCTCGATGTGGGATTAGAAGAAGGAAAACATCTTTAGGCTTTGAAAATGACATGGTTTTTGCCTTTTTGGTGTGTCATGGGACGTGCACTATTAATACCGACGAAATGACGACTGATAGATGTATGCATGATACGTGCATTACTTTTATCAATCATAAAAATCTTATGAGAGAATGCCTACCAAAGGTAACAAACAAGAGTAGAGTAGCGAGGGTACAATTTTTTTTTTATAGAAAAAGGTCATCAAGAAAAATAATTCCACTCTTACAAAAAATAATTATATGAGACAACTAGTCAAATTTATTACTCCCTCCGTTTTCTGGGACCACTTTTCCCTTAACTTCTTTTGATGACAAGTGTCATGTGGACCATTTCAATATACTTCTTTTGCTGACAAGTGTCATGGGACCATTTCACTTCACTTCTTTTATTGACAAGTGTCATAAGGACCATTTTCAATGATTAGTTCTCTTAATTTTCTTAATTTTCTCTAAAACAAAACCAGCCTATTAAAAAGGAACGGAGGGAGTATAAAATTTTATAATACATCTTTTAAAAACACAAAATTAGTTAAAAAAGACCAAAATCAACAATTTCTGGGAGAAAAGGACATTTAGATTTTGATACTGTTTAAATGGACAAAAATGTAAAAATAGGCAGGATATAAACAGTTTCATCCTACCAATTTTTAAATATTTTTTTTTTATTTTTAATTTACATCAGGATGCATCCAGTTTCATCCTTGCTATTTTTTAAGTTTAAGTCAGGATGAATCCAGTTTCATCCTATTTTTTTGGTGTCCATATCACCCATACTAATTTTTTTACTCGTCCATTTGAACCATGTTTTACAAATATTTGGACAAATGATCCATTTTCCGTTTTAAAAACATCAAAAGTGTTCTCTCACAAGTAACTTGTAATTTTTCTTGCTTGATTACTGCGTTAACAAGGTTGTGACATCGTCAAAGATAACACAAAATTGGTTAAAAAGACCAAAATCAACAATTCCTGGGTGAAAAGGACATTTAGATTTTGATACTGTTTAAAAATAGCCAGG
Source organism: Papaver somniferum (assembly GCF_003573695.1). Taxonomy (NCBI): domain Eukaryota; kingdom Viridiplantae; phylum Streptophyta; class Magnoliopsida; order Ranunculales; family Papaveraceae; genus Papaver; species Papaver somniferum. Next base: position 129,101,689 of record NC_039358.1, on the reverse strand, counting down.
ATGTAAACAGTTTCATCCTACCCATTTTCAAATATTTTTTCTTATTTTTAATTTACATTAGGATGCATTCAGTTTCATCCTTGCTATTTTTTAAGTTTAAGTCAGGATGAATCTAGTTTCATCCTTGCTATTTTTTTGGTTTCCATTTCACCCATACAAATTTTTACTCGTCCATTTAAACCATGTTTTAAATATATTTGGACAAATGACCCATTTTCCGCAAGGATAATAGAGTTCATTGTCCTCCGAGTGGTCCAACATATTGTTGTTGGAATAATTGACCATATTTTCTCCGTGCAGGATGAGACAATTTAAAATGTAACTGTCGATGATTGTATCAATGCAAATTATGCAATTAAGCAGTGCATACTAAATGCCCACTACATCCCTCAAATACTTCCAAACTTGGGTGGAAAAACTACAATGGAGTAACAAATGTGTGGGCGATTGACCAACATTACGACACAGTAAACAACCATTTACCAAAAGTTTTCCTTTCCTTTATAAGATATGAATTATTGCAAGTCTTTTGTAGAAGACTAACCAAAGAAAGAAATCTGCCATGTGAATCCATGATCTTAACCGAACACTAAGATTAAGACGATACATTTCGTGTATTTTTTTCAAGAAAAGCAGAACAAGATTTAACTGAGAACAACATATGTGAGGAATCAATGTTTCATTTGAGTAAGTAAAGTGAAAAATCGGGGTATAACAACCACACCCAATAATTCGTTCGATAATCTGTATGGACTAAACTCCAACTTAATTCTGAGAGCACCAACTTAAAAGCGAGACCCAATCAAGAATTATATAAAAGAGTTTATATCTCTTTCTCAATACAATCAGCAAATCAAACAGATAAAAATCTGCGAGCCTGAATGATATGAGAAATAACTTGGACGGTACCAAAGACCAATACCCAAGTGTCAATCAAGTTCTGTCCAACAAACAAGGTTGGATTTATCAACTGATTGAACTACGCACAACCTGTGATATCTCAATCATATAAAAATATAAGGTGGAAAAGAAATAATACATAAATCAGAAATTTTGTTAACAGGAAAACCGCAAATGCAGAAAAACCCTGGGACCTAGTCTATATTTGAACACCACATTGTATTAAAATGCTACAGACTCTAGTCTACTACAAGTTAACTTCAGTCTAGAATGTAGTTGGGCCCTAACCAAGTCTCACACCGATTAAGGTACAGTCGCGTTCCTTACGCCTCTAGAACCACGCCGGATTATGCGCACTTGATTACCTTAGCTAATCTCACCCACAACTAAGAGTTGCTACGACCCAAAGTCGAAGACTTATAAATAAATCTTTATCCCAAAGATATGTTTATTCTTTAATCGATTTTTGTTCCGTCTTTTGATAAAATCAAGGTGAACAGGAACCAACTAATAATCTGGTTTTATACTCCCGAAGAGCGGCCTAGAAATATTAGTCACATCACAATAACCCAACTGATTAACAGGAAAAGTTATTGCGGAAGCACAAGAGTCTGAGACGAAGAACTGTTGTGATTACTTTTTATATCTTATCTATCGGAGATAGATCTCGAGTAAATCTTAGATAGGATAAAACTCAATACGATCGAACAAGTAAGATTAGAATATGCAACTATAGAGAAAATAGTTGGATCTGGCTTCACGAACCCCAATGAAATCTTCAAGTCGTTAACCTATAATGGTTTTGGAAAAACCTAGGTTAAAGGAGGATCGACTCTAGTACGCAACTAGGAACACACAGAAGTGTGGGGATTAGGTTTTCCCGTTGCTAGAGTTCTCTCTTATATAGTATTTCAAATCAGGTTTGCTTTCAATCAAAGCTAAGATAGATTAGTAATAAAGCATTCAATAATCACCATTACATGAAATCCTGATTTAAGATTCAAGCTAAGTCTGCTTAAAAATAAAGCAATCAATCTCCACCGTTATATGCTCTTAACTTGTTACACACAAATAAAATATACCTTCATTTAGATATGGGTTACCATACCTAAACGTGTATATTGAGTTGGCTCAATAACAGTTAACCGAAGTTAGCCATATGAACACTTTTGTCTTAGCCGTATTCATCTAACACTTCTAGATCAAATATGAAGATCAATCAATCATGAAAGATAATCAAATGAATCTAATTGTGTTTCAAAAGAGTTGTTCAATTTTTCACTATCTCATCGAAATATATATGAACAAATTGAATCGAAATCAGTTTGATTCGTAATCGTACAAAGTACTTATACAAGAATCAATTCATGAACATTAAGCCACAGTTTGGAAATATTGTATTCCTTAGATCATAAATTTTTTAGTTCATGAGTATGAGAATCATACATAACCGATTCTAGAACTTCACCATTGTGTTCCCCAACCAGGCATGCAAATACCAGCTCCGTACCTTGGCCTAGTCAAGCTGTTGGCAAACCCGGTTCACGAACAACCGTTCCGGACCCAACTCAGGTAAACCAGTTCGCATACTAGGTACGCAAACAAGAGTTCTGGACCTTCTCAGGTAAATTTGTTCGCATACTAGCTACGTAAACAAAGTTCCAGACATGAATCATCACAATACAGTTCGCATACTAGGTATGCATACCGTTTCGTATCCAGATATGGGTAATTGTTCTAAACTCTCATTTCAATCATTGAAACATCCTTGGAAGACGACAATGGTTGTCTCTCACAAACCATTATCTTCAAGTAATTTTTAAATGATCGAATGATCAATACGAAACTTCCCAAGTTAACATCAAATGACTGTCTCACACAAATCATATAAGATGTTCAAGGTAATTTTCACATGATCATCTTTTGACATTATATTTAGTTTCCAACAAATAAATTGTTTCCAACTAAACTCGTCAAGAATATGATGAACATAGCTAAAGCAAAAAGCTTCCAACACATATTTCGAGAAATAAGTAAGCGAGATAAACTCAGCTCGAAATATCAAATGTGTATAATGTAAAAGTCTATATAGCTATATGACTTAGTCTCATTAGAAGATAAAATAGAAAAGACTTTTGAGTGATAGATAAGTTTTAGTCTCCACATATCTTTTGTTGATGAAGTTCCTCCAAGCTCCTTAGTAGATCTTCATCTTCAATTGGTGAACGCCGTGAAGTCTAAAGCTCAACTACACATTCTTTCATAATCCAAGACATAGCTATAAGTAGACTAGATATCAGGTATATAGTTTTGATCAACTAAACTTGATAAAAAAAAGCTTGAGATAGCAACGCTTGCGAGTTCGACCGAGCAGTGCTCTAACAATCTCCCCCTTTGTCAATTTTAGTGACAAAACTATCAATATATATGGATTACAAAATAAATAAACTTTGTAGCTTCTCATCCATCATGCTTGATTTCCTTGGCTCTTCAACATTCCTTGAATTCTTCGCTACTCAAAGTACTTCAGCAATTCTGGACGTGTTTAACATAGAATCATTGTTGTTGAAGATCCTTAGCCATAACAATAAGAAAACAGATTATCTCAAGCATTGTTATACAGTGTCATAGTATTATTATAGATAATCAAAGTCCAATTGTATCACAACTTTTAAATAATACTATCGTGATATATACCACTCCCCCTTAGTCAATACTTCACCTTACAATGAAAACCACTCTGAAAAAGCGGGGGTCTAACAATTACACCCAATATTTCGTTTAGGCAATCTGTTGTCACGCCCCAACTCTTAAACATGCTTAGCTAATAATAAAATAACCTAAACCTGAAGTAATTGTAGATGGGGAAAAATGAGTCGCTGGTTTTTACAGAATTGAGAAGACGACCGTGCGGAGGAAACTCTTTGAACCGAGCGAACTGTCTAACCTAACACATATGCGCTGCAAGAAGGGAGTGCTTTAAGTTCGAGAGATCAATCTGTAGGAATCCGGCCTAAACCAAGACAATGGTCGTTCCAGAGTCAATTTGGTCACAAGAGAGGATGGGTCGATCTGTAGGAGGGAAGCTGAGAAATGTGTGAGACCAATGGTGATCGAAATTGTAGGTGTGTTGTGTATTCTGCGTGAAGAAATAAGATAAGTTTTAATTGATTGAATTTGCTATGTTGAGAGTAATTGTTTCATACGATGAGTTCGTGTGCTCTTGTCTTACGAAAATTGTCTGTTGTTTCAATCATGGTTCGGAGACTTATTTATATTGCTAGAATTGTAAACACCTTGATCCCATGAAGTGTGACAGTTGCTGGAGTCAAAGAGTGGGGAAGTGGAAATCGTGTTAAAACCAGTTGCTCATCGTGCGGAGACTTGGTTGATTTTTCATCCACTACTTTGCTAACTCCTCCAACTGATTGCACGACTTGCTCACATTCTCATCGTGTGTATGAACACACGTGTCGTAGACCGCCAGACCAAAACCCTAGTTAATATCCCCCCATGTAACACGATTGATGTCTCGTGATTGTGGGTCTTCAAGGCAAATGTGTATTTAGTTAGTCAGTTGCTGACTTAATGGGACGATGAGTCCTTGTATTGCTGAGTCGAATGTGATTTGAAAATGTTCTAAGACTCATGAATCGAACGTGTCTGTTAAGACAGAGGTATAATTCTCGAGCAAATGTTGATAGTTAAAGTGATTCAATGGATTGTTGAATATTGATAGTTGAACCAATATTCCCTAATCTGAGCAAATGTTGCTCATTTGAGAAAATGTTGCTCATTTGATGAATTATTGGTAACAAAACCAAATAAAATATTAGTTTAGAATACTGGGAACTGAACCGAGTATAATTAATTAAAATCTTGATCACGGGATCAACGTAAAATTATTAGCGTTTGAATCTGGAATTATGAACCTTGGATTCGAAAATCCTAATTTTGATCAATTGCTGATCAATTGATGATTTATTGAAAATCAACCACGGAGTGAAGGAGGGACCGGCTACATGGGATGATGAGTCGACCATGTAACGCCCAGATGCTCTAGTGAGCGAAATACCAAAGTCTCTTGAAGACCAGTTGGTGAAAAGATGATCAAATGCTGGTTTAATCATTTATTAAAATAACGTTCGTCTGAACCTTAGGTGATAAAACCTAATAAATTATGAAGAGATAAATGAAGGACCGACCAAGGGGTCATGAAAACGGCCCTGGTTGGTCACGGGATCGACTGAAGATCGTTTTATGAAAATTCCAAATTATTTGGAAGAGTTTGAACCTAATGTGAACAAATTAGGTCAAATGATCAAAAGGTATGGGACCGGACTCTTGCAAGCCAAAAGAGACAACCTTGGTCGGTCAAGGTAATATGATCATGTCACCAAAGTGTTCGTGTCTCAGTCTTGAGAATTTTGATATTTTCTGGAGTGCATTTGAGCATTCATTTGAGAAAATATGAAGAATTCAGGGTTTTTGCTGCAACTGAGGAATTTCCATGAGATGATGGAAATAATAATAAAATAAGGGATTACGAGGTGTGGGACCGGCCACGGCAAGGGCATGGCCGGCCGGCTAGCAAGCCCGGTCCCGTGACACCTTTCCCAATTTTATGTAATTTCCTTGATGTGAAGGAAATACCATGAAATTGAGGAGTTTCATAAGGTTAAGGAATTTTCATGAGATGATGGAAATAATAATAATAAAATAAGGAATCATGAAGTGTGAGACCATCTATGGCCAAGGCATGGCCGGCCGGTCAATAAGCCCAGTACCATAGCACTTTTCCTAATTTTATATTATTTTTCATGATTTTAGGGAAATACCATGAAATCAAGGAGTTTGTTTAAATAAAGGAGTTTTCCTTAAAGTGAAGGAATTTCCATGAGATGAAGGAAACAAATAATAATAATAATAAAATAAGGGTGTGTGGGACCGACCGACTAGGGCATGGCCGGCTAGGTCCCGATGCCGTGAGCTTTCCCTAATTTTATGTATTAGTTTCATGATTTGAAAGAAATATCATGAAACCAAGGAATTTCATGGGACGGAGGAAATAATAATAATAAAATAATAAGGAATACAAGGTGCGGGACCGGCCACAACTAGGGAATGATCGGCCGGCTAATAGGCTTGGTCCCGCGACACCTTTCTTAATTATTTATTATTTCCTTGATATGAAGGAAACACCATAAAACTGAGGAGTTTCCTTGAAACGAAGGAATTTTGTTCAAATGAGGGAATTTTCATGAGATCAAGGAAAAATAGTAAAAATATGATAAAATATAGAATTGGGTGTGGGAATGGCCAAGGCATGACCGGTGGGCCCAGTCCCCCAGCGCCCTAGTTAATATTTTATTATTTATTATTATTCTCCCTATTTTTCATAGGTTCATCATTCCTTCGTATTTTGGAATGCTCGTTCGTGCATTCAGGTGCTCGTTAGTGCGTTGATAACACTTGCACCATTTTGGTCGGGGCTTACTCGATAGTAGCTCAGATGCCCGTACGTTGAATATTTATCACTAACTCATGGAATTCTGATGGGAAGAACCACGAATTAAATTAATGAAATATTATGAAGAACGTAGAATATTCCCGAATATTCAGTTAATGAATTTAATGATTAGAGATAATTAATTGATGGCTCTATACTAGCAGGCATGCTATCTAGGAGCATTAATTATCTGAGAGTCGAGTAATATGAGCTTGTTGAAGCGTCATATTTCTTTTATATAGTCAAGGAAAACATTGTTACATCCTGAAGACGTTATTGCTTTATACTAGCAGTCAAGCTGTCTAGGAGCCGTCCAATCGTTTGATTCTATATAGAAATATTTACTGAAATTGCTCAGTATTTATGAGATACGCCATTGTCTCAGCTGAGAGACTAACATCTACATGTACTCTGAGAGACAATATCCTCAGTCAGATATTCTTGTGGCATGAGCTTTCATGCTTCGATGAGAGACATGAGCCTCAATACTCGTCTGATTGCTGGATCAGGAGCATGTATAATTATGGTTTTACGATTTTACCCCTTGTGAAAATCCACCATCTACATTAAGTCCCCTGCTTAGTGAGGGACAGTCATGTTCCTCGGTCAGCACTGGATGATGATTTTCCAGTTATAAACGAAATAAGTAATTGAACTTGAAAAAGCGGGGGTCTAACAACACCACCCAATATTTCGATTAGCAATCTGTATGGACTAACTCTGAAATACTTTGCTAGAGAATGAACTATACAGTCAGACTCAATCTAGATAAAAGTATCTCAAGGAGTTAATATCTCTCTCTTGATTTGATATTTACTCAAGCTAAAAACAATAGCGAGTCTTTATCAAATACAAAGAATAACTTGGACGGTACCAAAGACCAATGTCAAAGGATCAATCAATATCAATCAACAACCAAAGTTTGGATTTCCAATTGATGATCACGAATGCACAACCTGTATTATTTCAATTATATAAAATATAATGCGGAAAAGAAATAACACAGACACCATAAATTTTGTTAACGAGGAAACCGCAAATACAGAAAAACCCTGGGACCTAGTCCAGATTGAATACACACTGTATTAAGCCGCTACAGACACTAGCCTACTCCAAGCTAACTTCGGACTGGACTATTGTTGAACCCTAATCAGTCTCCCACCGATCCAAGGTACAATTGTACTCCTACGCCTCTGATCCCATCAGGATACTATGCACTTGATTCCCTTAGCTGATCTCACCCACAACCAAGAGTTGTTGCAACCCAAAATCACAAACTTGATAATAAACAGATCTGTATCACACAGAAAAGTCTATCAAAGGATAAATATGTCTCCCACAGATAAACCCTATGTTTTGTTGTGTCTTAAGATATAAAATCAAGGTGGACAGGAACCAATTGATAATCCGGTCTTATATTCCCGAAGAACAGCCTAGATTAATCAATCACCTCTCTACAATCCTTCCTGACTACACCGGCGGTTTGTCGGGGAATCACAAACAGTGAGACGAAGATGTTTGTGACTTCTTTATCTTGCCTATCGGAGAACTCTCACGATCTCAAGCCAATCAATCGATTGTACTCGTACGATAGAAGATGCAAGATCATATCACACAACTACGATAAAAGTAGTATCGGTTTGGCTTCACAATCCTAATGAAGTCTTTAAGTCATTAACCTGATTTTAGAGTAGGAAACCAAAGGTTAAAGGAGAATCGACTCTAGCAAGCGCACTAGTATCACACAGACGTGTGGGGATTAGTATTGCACAATGCTAGATGTCTCCTTTATATAGCCTTCAAATCAGGTTTTTGCCTTAATTACAAAGCAATCCGTATTCACCGTTAGATGAAAACCTGATTTAGATTCAAACTAATATTTCTCAACCGTTAGATCGAAAACTTAGCTTGTCATACACACTTGGGATATACGTTTACTGGGTTTGTGAAAATCGTGCCCAAACGTGTACGTGTATGTTGGTTCAACATAGTAACCCAAAAGGTCAACCATATGAGCATTTCATATTAACCTTGTTCTTCTTCACCATAACTAGTTCAATTGACTCAAATGAACTAGTTAGAGAGTTGTTCAATTGCTATGAGATCTTATGTAACTACACAAGACACAATTGAAACAAAGATGATTCGATTCGATTGAATCGGCTCATGAACTTTATAGCCACGGTTTGCATAAAGCATTCCTTAGTAATTTAAGTTTCATGTTCAGAGCACATCTTTAGATCATAACCTCTTAAGTTCACAAACAATTTCACGGACTTAAGTTAATCGGTTGAGTTTTCCAAACTCAGCAGAAATTCTCGGAAAGAGAACTTTCGCCAGTTCGCGGACTGGGTTCGCGGACTGAGTTCGCGGACTTAGCACACAAACGAGTTTTGGAAAATCCAGCAGAAATTCTCGGTCGAGAACTTCCGACAGTTCGCGGACTGAGTCTGCGGACTGGGTTCACGGACTTGGAAAGCCAATTCCACAATCCTCCCGATTTCTCTTGATCAACAAAGTTCGAAAACTTCGGTTCAAGGAATACATGGTTATGTAATCTAAACTCTCATTTCAATCATTCAGACATTCTCAGAGGACGCTATGTAGCCGTTATTCACAGACCGGTTCACGTCAGAGCAATTCTCAAAGTGATTGAAACTTTTCATGACTTTCCTCACTAGGTGAAGATAAACTTGATCAAAGCGAAACGCTTTACCAACACATGATTTCGAGATAAAAGATAAGCAATGAATGCTCAGCTCGAAATGTCAAATGTGTATGATCTAGTCTATATAGCATACGAATTTTGTCTCATAAGAAGTAGGAGACAGAATAGATAGACTTTTGAGTGATAGATAAGTTCAAGTCTCCACATACTTTTTTGTTGATGAAGTTCCATGGTTCCTTGTATAGATCTTCGTCGTTGTATGATAAATCGCCATGAAGTCCTTGAGATCAACTACACTTTTATATCCTAGCCCGAGACTTTGCTGTGTAGGCTAGAAATCAGGACTCATAGTTTTGATCGCTAACATTGACAAACATGCTTGAGATAGCAACGCATGCGAGGTCGACCGAGCTATGCTCTAACAATCTCCCCCTTTGTCAATTTTAGTGACAAAACTATTAATACATATGGAATACAAAAAAGATAAACTTTAGTGGCTCATATTCCATAGTCTAATCTTCAACGTTCCCTGAAATCTTCGTCCTTCCAAGTACTCCAATGATCCCAAAGGTTGTAAGTTTAGCATCACCGTTGTTGAAGATCCGTAGCTATAACAATGAGATAAATCGATATTCTCGATCATTATTATACAGCGTCATAGTATTATTATGTAATATCAAAGTCCAATTGTATCACGACTTTAACAATAATACTACGGTGATATGTATCACTCCCCCTTAGTCAATACTCCATCTCGATCATGGAAACCACTCCCCCTTACACAATGATCCAAAAACCATATGTATTTGTAGTGTGAACTACATTATTTCTCCCCCTTTTTGTCAATAAAATTGCCAAAGGTACAAGAACGGGATCATAATGAAATTTCCAGAAGAGACATTTCATAGACTAAAAGAAAAAATACATAACAACTTAATTTAGATGCAATCATAAAGCCGAAGCTAAATTCATTCATCAAGTAGTTTTAAGATACAAGATAACCCCTATAAAATTCCACAACCGCACACCCTGCAAGATATTACCATTAAGCACAAGTTCAAAAGAACTCTCCCCCATTTGATGTCATTCCAGAAAGAACAACAAGAGCGACCTTAATTTCGAAAGAAAAGAAGGATTTTTAAATTGGACACCAAAAACCATAGGAATGATTTTTTTATATCCAAAGCTCAACCAAATTAATCACAAGTAAACCCATGATTAATTCAATTGAAAACGCAAATAAATCAAACCACAAAATTGATCAATTTAATTGAAAGTGCTCAACATAAGTAAAATTACGGAGCTACGACTAAGGTAATCATACGGAGATGACTAACTTAATCGTTCACATACTCAACATAAGGAAAACCTTACGGAATATACGACTACATTAACCAATAGAACATGATTAGTATATCCGTTCATATACTCAACACAATAGTTTGTGGAATATATGAAAACTCAACTAGATTAATTACAAGTGAACCTATAATTAATCTAATTGGAATACAAACAACCAAACTAATCACCGAAGTAATCAATTTAATTATTTTTGGCTCAACATAAGAGAACTTATGGAAGCCCGACTAAGTTCATCATAGAATATGACAACCTTAACCGTACATGTACTCGACATAAGAAGGAAAACTTATGGAGTACAAACTAAATAACCAAACTGGTTGATTAATTTAGTTCCTAATGCTCGACATATAGCATCTTATGGAACAACCAACAAGCCAATAAGAAAAATCGACTTAGTTGTATCGTGCTCAACATAAGAAACACAATGGAGCCTTCACGGTAAAACATAGCAAGATGGATCAATGAAGATCAATACCATGGATAACATACAAGGATCTATTTTATTTTCCATCATAACGATATAATAGACTTTATCCTTGTCAAACAAAAGATTTTATCCTATTTTCCATCGGATACATGACTGCATAGGCATAACTTTTGTAATTGTCAAAAAGTTCATTCGTTCTTTCATCAATATGCATAGCAATTCATGAACGACTTTACTTTTGACCGCAATATGGGACCTTCAAGTTCAGGGACGCAAACAATACATATCCCATACACAAATTGCAATATCACAAAATCATAAAGATCAATACTGCAATAACATCATCCTCCAAATATTTTTAGAATTTAATAACCAATAAACCTAAAAAATAAACATAAGAAGATGAAAACAAAAATAGCTATGTGTAGTCAAAATCATCGCTATTCAAAGCACTAGTTATTCTTCCAACTAATCCAAAAAGAAGACATACTAGGCAAATAAGAAGATGCGTTACTCATCACCTTCATCATCGGGAAATTTCCAAGTAGCTTGAATTGAATCCAAATCTTCCTTGATCTCGGGAAACTTGGCTCCAATTAACGACACTTGATCTTTTAAGCACTTTACTCTTGCATTTACCTTGCATACACCCTTGTAAACTTTTTGAATAAGCCTCAAGGTGGTATGGTCTTCAACATCAAGAGGAGTACCTCTTTGTCGCTTGCGAATATTTTTCCTTATACGCCGAAAAGTACATGGACGAACAAGTTTGGGAACCCCAAGAGAATTTCCAATAAAATCAAGTCCACGATCACGGAAAATTTGGCTAATCAAACAAGGATAGCCTAACATTTTGATGTGAGAAGTCATCGTCATCATTTGAAAGATGATGAAACCACAAATATCAAGACTTGTATTTCCGGATGCAAGGAAGAAGACCAATTTTGCAAACTCATAACTCCACCAAGAATTCTCAATTGTGGAGGGACAAAGGTTAGAGATACCGAGTTTCCAAAGGCCATTAAAGCAATACTAAGATCATTAGTAGGAAACTTTCCTTGACTCCAAACAACCTTGTTTTCACAAAGTCCATCATCATATGAAGGACGTTCATCACTTTGTCTAGGTAACCGTACGTTGACCAACGGTATTTCGGTGACCCTTGAAATTAACTCTCTATTAACAAGAAACCTTTCTCTATTTATCATGGATTTTAATTCCATCTTCTTAAAGTCAACATCATGAATGTTGGCATAGAAAATCCTTGTTAGAGAATCAAAACCTTCACCAGGCCATTAAAGATATTCTCAAGATTGAATTCTTTGAAGAAAAATAAATCCTCTTCATGTCCACTAAAGGTTTCCAATTTCTTTTCTAGAATAAAACCTTTGGAAGCAATCCTATCAAAAGTTTTGGCACAAGAATCATTCACAAACCTAATTTTAAGATAATTTTGATCCCAATAAGGATTCAAGCTAGAGGATTTTGAGCTTTTAGAACTCCTTTTCATGCTTATAGAAATCATCATAGAGAGATATACAAGAGGAAATTACTTACTTGAAGAGAACCTCAAACACCCTTCCTTTTGATTTCTTCAAAGATGCTTTAATGGTGGAGAAGCATAAACCCTAGTTCACGTACGCGGACGGAAGATGAGAGAGA